>NW_006921611.1:11647894-11680278 GCF_000298275.1 Orycteropus afer afer
AATAACTTTATGTGTATGATCTGAATTCCCAGGTGTATAATGGGGCTGACAAGGGGCAAGGTTGTAGTCACTGCTTGATCACAGCCAGCTACCCAAAGGGACCAAATAGTTGAACCTGTGGGCTCGGGACCATAGTCACAGAGGACATCAAGCTCAATTGGCATAACATACTACACAAAACATTGTTCCATCTCCTACTGTGGCGAGTAGCTACTGAGATATTAAAAGCTTGCAAGCTGCCATCTAGATGCAACCATGGGTCTCTCCTCATCCAGAGCAAAGAAGAATGAAGAAAACCAAAAATTCATGGAAACAATTAGTCCTAGCGACTGGTACACCATTCAGTCTGAAGCCTATATGACTATGAGACAAGAAGAAATAGATGGTGCTTGGCTACTACTGTCAACCACTTGGAAGAGGATCTTTGTAAGGAGATCCTGGATAGACAGGGAGAACAATGTGGAACAAAACTCAAAATCATTTGGAAAAAAAAAAAAAAAAGCAGGGAACAGGTTTGTTGGCCCGAGGGAGCCTGGTGGAACCACTGAGACCATGGCCCCTGGCTGCCCTTCAGGTCTGGAATTGAACGCACACCTGTGGCTTCCAGACAAACAATAGACAGGCATATCAGTTGAGCATTTACCTGAGGTAGATACACTCCTTGGAGAGAATAAGCATGAGAGAAAGAAGGGCTGCTCGGGCACAGGGAGACAGCTCAGGCAGTAGGAGTGCATGGAGAGATGGACACAGGGAAGAGGTAACTATCAGGAGGAAGCGGGAGGGGAGATGTTGCATTGTGCTAAATTGTGGTCAATGTCATGAGACAAAGTGTATGTGAACTGTTGTATGGAAAGTGTATTTGCTCTGTAAATTTTCACCCAAATCACAATTAAAAAAAAAAAAAAAAAAGGATACAGTCTCTATGATCATCATTTTCCCTGGGTCTCTGATTACTCTTGTCCCATATGATCTTCCCCTGGGAGCTTTATTCTTCTTAATCAATAGCTCTCAGCATTTAGTTATATGTCAGGGTCTCTAACTTCAACTCCAACCACAACCTAGATGGGCAGAGAAAATGTAATGCTTTTATTGTGCTAATAGAGAGTCTGGTCTTTCTCCAAAGCTTCCATTGACTGGTTAGCAAGAAAATATTAACTAAATCCAATTTAAACTTACTGTGATCCAATTATGTAAACAGCCCTTTCAGGAAATACACAGACTGTCATTTTGATAAAAATTCTCAGTAACTAAGATAGCCTTCTCCTCCTACTTCACTTCATAAGATGGTCTCTGAGTGCACAAAAGGAAGGGAGCTTGCTCATCCTGTGTCAGGGAGAATGGATCAGAAGCTTTGGGTGCAATATTCTCAACCTCCCCTGGTGTTGTCTGGATATTATCCCTTGTCTACCAGGAGATATTTGCTTTGTTTTCAATCTATGCTGAAGCCTGAAATGTGGAGCTTTCCCACACTGGTCTCCCTTCTCTTGGCCAGGATCTAATAGCTTCTTTAGATTGCCTTGGCCCTACCTCAATCGCCATTAGTGGCAGGCCCTGACAATTTGCCCCACCACCATCTAGTTCACTGTCCAAGAAGACCAACCCCAGCCTCCGTAGTAGGGTCACCTTGCCTGCCATGATGGACACTGTGGCAGACATCCTGGCTCCCAGCTCAGTGTTCACAACACTGGTGACCAAAGGCAGCTTGAGATGGTAAGCCCTAAGGGCTTTGCTGAGCCACTTTTGTGCTCTTCCTCAGGCTGGTATGTGGCAAACTCCGTTTTCAGTGCGGCCCTTCTCTTGTCTGACACTCTTGCACCTGGCCACTCTAAGCTGTGAAAATTATGTGGAAAGCACCATTTCAGCAGCAAACAGGACCAGCTGCTCCCCAGGCCTCATTCCTTCTCTTCCTTCTTCTGCCTACATTCCTCAAATTTGAAAGGGGTCTGACTTCTGTTCTACTTCTCCCACATCACATCCACATGACCCAGCTAAGTTTGTCTGCCTTCCATGCTGTGGGAGAAATCTTTGAATAGAGTCATCCAGCTTCCATTGTTAAAACAGTTAAAGCTGGAGGTAAAGAAATGTGGAAATTTGTTTCTCAAGCCTGAGTTGAAGGCTGTATTATTGTTGAAGGATCAGCTTTTGAATGTCAAAGACTGAATATTAAGTTGTTTTTTCCTCTTTTTTGCACTTTTCAAATAACATTTCTCATCTCCTCTGTGGTCTCCCATCCACAAACAGAGGAATGTTTTGGGCAGACAAGATGATGAAAAAGTTCTGTCCCTCTGTTCTTTAATACAGTAACCACTAGCCACATGTGGCTACTGAGCACTTGAAATGTGGAAATTGAGGAACCAATTTTTTAGTTTTACAAAATTTCAATGTAAATAGTCACATATGGGTACCAGTCACCACTGAGTTGATTGTGACTCTTGGTAACTCCATGTGTTACAGAGTAGAACTGCTTTGGGTTTTCTTGATTGTAATTTTTATGGAAGTAGATTATCAGGCCTTTCTTTCATGGCACCACTAGATGAGTTCGAACCACCAACTTTTAGATTTGTAGTAGGGCACAAACCATTTACAAAACCCAGACACCTTTACACAAATGGACTGAGGCTAGTATATTTGCTGGTGCAGGACCAGAGTAAAAGTCTCATACACAGCAAAACAAAAGAGAAAGGCACAATCATTATTTAAAAACCTGGTACCCACCCCAATGCACTTAACAATGGTTGTATAATTCTGTCATCTCATTCTAGCATGAGTCCTCTGTATATTTAGTTACTTCATACCCAATATTTTCCATCTTTTCTCAAAGACACAGTTCGGATGTTTGTTTTGGTAGCATCAAACAATTCACCATCTTCTAAAAGCTCTTGCAAGAGGTACATGCTGTTTCCAAGAAACAGATCCTTACCCCAGATCACTGGCTTTCACATACAGAAATGTTCCTCATTTTCCCACAAGCATTTTTTTTTTTTCCTTTAGTGTCAGGGGTGACCAACATCTCAGGAACCTGAGGAGGGAGGTCAGTGAACAGCTCCACAAAAGCAGTTGTCTTGGCTCCAGGAGGTTATAGGAGAAGGCAACCTCCAGGGTTGGCTTATTTTCTTTGGGAAATGTCTGTCATCCAGGCCTCTGCTGGGAGTCTGCCTGGCTGAACCCAGCTGAGTGCTGGGGGCTTCTGTGCATATTCATGGAGGCTGTATTTCAAGTTAACCCAAAGGAGCTGGAAGGCCTCAAAGCAGAAGAAATCTCTTACCTTTTGCCCCAACTCTCAGATAAAAAACAATGAAGTCACTGTGCTGTGACCTTATATTTGCCCGAGGTAAAGGAAAAGGAAGGGAGAGCAAGAGAGAAGGAAGACAGGGAGAGAAAAGGACATTACACAGGCTGGAGTGAGGCTTGTGAAAGCATAACATTGCTAATGCTATGTGGGTTCTGAGGAAGAGTGATTGTCAATAGGAATAATAGAAGCTTGTATTGGTATAGCTTTCGAGCATTTTCTCATGCAGTATTGCACTGAAATCCTCTAAGGCAGATAGGTTTTTTATTTTTTTAATTGTGATTTCAGTGAACGTTTACAGAGCAAATTCATTTTTCATACAGCAGTTCACACATTTTGTTTCATGACATTGACTGCAATCCCCCACAATGTAGCAGCTCTCTTCCCACTTCCTCCCCATAGTTACCTATGGCAGACAGTTTTCTTAATGTCCTCGATTGTAAGAGAAAGCTAAGCTTCCAAAGGGGTTTGTGCCTTGATTGAACTCACAAAAGAAGCCCTAGTGGTATAGTGGTTAAGCACTTCCACTGCTAATTGAAAGGTTAGCGGTTCAAACCCACCAATCACTCCAAGGGAGAAAGATGTGACAGTCTGCTTCCATGAAGACGTACAGCCTTGGAAAGCCCATGGGGCAGTTCTACTCTCTCCTATTGGGTCACTATAAGTCATAATTGACTCCATGGTAATGGGTTTTCGGTTTTGAAGTCACATTCCAGGAAGTGATGGGATGATTGACTATCTCCAGAGTCTATGGTGATATGGGGCAATGGACAGGTACAGCCACACAGAGGGGAGGGTCCCAGGCATAATATTGTGAAGGCAAGAAAGAAACTATTCACTTGGAGAAACTATCAAGAAACTGTAAGACATATCCCAAATCTGATACAGCACTGAACCTGACAATAGGACAAGTGACCTTGGCCTGCGCACTACCTGTCCCCAGCTCCTTAGTACAACACAAAACCTATTGTGTTTATATAACATTTTTCAGTTTTTCAAGTTATTTTTATTCATATTATCTCATTTGTTCCTCATAGTGGCCCTGAGGGACCCAAGTCAATTATACTATATCTACGATGATTGTACAAATTGTTGAGACATTCGGCTGCTAACCAACAGTTTGGAGATTCAAATCCACCCAGAGGTGCCATGGAGGAAAGGCCTAGTGATCTACATTTGAAAAATCAGTCATTGAAAACCCTATGAAACACAATTCTAGCCTGACACACATGAGATTGTCATGAGTCGCTGTCAACTTCATGGTAACTAGGTATTATTTTATTTTTTAATGGATAAGAAAGCTGTAGTTCAGAGGGATTAAGACACTTGCTTGAGATCAAACAGCTCTCAAGTGACAGCAAGAATTTTAACCTTGTCTATTGACTCGAGGTCTGGTGCTCTTTCCACTACACTGTACATCCTTGGCCAGCCATGCTGCTACTGCAAACCCTGCCGGGGCTGGCTCTTTGTCCTGCCTGCTTGCTCAGCATTCTCTTGGCTTAGTGCTACACTTCCCCTCCTCCCCAGCCATGGCAGCAGGAGGAATAGATGCCTAGATGCTCCTTTGACTACCTACCTCAACTCTGATCAGTCCTAACAAGGAATATTCCTTCTGAATGAGTCCAAATAAACCCCAGAGAATGCCCCACTGGAATGGGCCTGCCCCTACCTGCTCCCAAGAGCTGGAGCCAGCCCCAGCTGGGAGCCTGTTGTATCAACAAGAAGCCCAGTCTGGGCCAGGCCCGCCCATCTGCCAGGACACGACTCTATTAGTCATCACATTCTTTTCCCTCAGGACTGATCTGCAGAGCTTCACACAAATACAGACTGCTGGGCCAGGCAATGCTGCAGCCAACCACTGGAACAGGAGCTTTGCTCTGTTTGAGAGAAAAAACTCTGTGCATGTCAATTTATCAGCTCTTGAAGATGCTGGCCTTCTCAGATGCATTCTTACTCTTCTGTCAAGTGCCTCCAAAGGCCTAGGGCCCTAGAAAGGGGGACAGTAACCATTTCCTTCACCTTCTTTGAGACTGCCTCCCAAAGGGAAAGCAAGTGTAGACAGCTGTGGACCTGCCAAACTGCTGCTTCTTCCAGGAAGGCAGCTCTAGCCTGGGATACACTCCTTTAGCTAAGGTGTTCTGGGAAGAGGTTCCAAGTACCCAAAATCTTCCTCAGTACATTCTATGTTGGCTTCACTGCCACACATGTGCCTCAGCCCCACTTCCTTGGAGCTGCTCATGGGAAAGGGTAGAATCTCTTGCAATGCACTTCCTCAGGCCCATCTTTCTTTCAAGCTAATAGGACACCTGTAGCAGGTGGGGGAAGGAGAGAAATAGGGAGCTTGAAGGCAAGAAAACCTGGATCAGAGTCCCTTCAGAGTCCACCGCATCCTAGCTGGTGGAAAACCATTCTTGATTGCTCCTTAAGTCACTTGACATCTCTGTCCTTCAATTCTCCATCTATACAAAGAGAATGGAAATGCTTACCTCACAGCTTTCATTCATCCATCCAGTCACTGAGCACCAACTGTATGCCAGACATTGCTAGGCACTGGGAATATACTCATGAGCAAACCCTCAGGGTCCCACCTCACCTTCAGCTTATTGTCTCATTCTCAAAGGAAATATCTCATTTATGTGCATCTGGTACAGGCCTGGCACACACAAAATTTGGTCTCCATAAATGTATGCTGGCTCTGCATAACCAACACATGTCTTTTGCTCAGAGCTGCTGTGAAGCACTAAGGAGATGGTGCAGCCTAAGTACTTTGTGAACAACAGATTGCACAAATGTAGGGAATGATTTGATTGTGATTAGCACAGATCCATTGCTCTGCCCGGCAGCTCCCAAACAAAAGGGAGAGTTGTGTCTCCATGCCCACAGGGAGAACTCTGTATATCTGACGAGGGAAGGCACTCAATGAGGATAAGCCTAGATGTTGGACAAAAACCATCACAGGCACACATCTACAGTGGACACCTGGGACCTCCAATCACAGAATTCGCCTGTGGCAAGATTGCTAAGGTTTATTGCAATGTCCCTACTTAAAAGGGAATTCCCTAGGCTCTGGGTGGGGGCTTGAGCCTTTCAGAAAGAAAATCCACTAACCGAGGCACACTGTGGACAGTTAGGGCTTTGTTGTTGTTGTTAGTTGCTGTGGGGTCAATTCTGATTCTTGGGGACCCCATGTGCACAGAGTAGAACTGCTCCATAGGGTCAGAGCTGTGACCTTTCAGAGGCATATTGCTAGGCCTGTCTTCCAAGGCACCTCTGAGAGAGTAAAATTGCCAACCTTTTGTCTAATAGTCAAGTGCTTAAACTTTTGTGCCACTGAGGGACTACTGAGTCCCTCTTTCCAGTTTTAGAAATTAGAATTCTTTAAAACTCTTATATTTAAAAAAATAATAATATATATATATATATATATATATATTTTTGTCCTGCAGGTCTCAGTCTCCTTCTTGCCTATACATTTGAATCTCTGACTTGAATGTGGAATTACCTGGAACTTGGCTCTCATGTCTCTGTTCTCAAAGTCCATAATCAGCTCTCCTTCTACTGTCCTGGGTCCAAGAGGTTTATCATTTTCTAAAAGTACTTCAACATTTCTCAACTCAACTCTTTGTAAAAGCTCTCAAATTCTCCTTCCCCTCATTCCAAGTCTCTCATTAGGGGACTTCCATTCTTTCAGTCTGAATTCCTCCCATTTCAGTGAGTCTCCTGTTTGAGAACTTAAGTACTTTCCCATTGTTTCTGCCTTAGGCAAATATCAGTGACAGACCTTGGATTGACTGATCAGTTGATTGATTTCTGGCCACAGTCACCTTCTTTTTCCACAAAGTAATTCTTGTTCATGGATGAGATCATCACTCAGAAAATATTAATCACCGTGAAAAGGCCAAGAAAAGTGAATGAGAGCTCCAAGGCTGCCTAAGAAAGTGCTTTGCCAAACACACACACACAGACACACGTGCACACATGCACACACACACACACACACACTTCGACCTACATGATAATTTCTTTCCTAATAAAGTCATCTGAGGAACAGCTCAGGCTTGGAATTGCTATTGTGATTCAGAGCCCAATACTCCAATAGCCAGATCTCCAACTGTGTGCCTTGTGCAAGAGCTGGTTGTGCACAGCCTTTCCCTTTCCAGAGTGGGAGGACTTGAAAGCAGTGCTCCCAGCTCAGCCAGATGTACATAACCCATCTGCACAGCCCTTGGCAGAAGGTCCATGATCATAAGTTGAAATGAGTTAAATCAATTGGAATTGAATGGACAGCACTTATAAAGCAAGCTGGAAACCTTTCTTTCCTTGCTGCACTAGACACAGCTTCTTATCATCGATTCATTTAACAAATATTCATAGAGGCTGGCTGGGACTATACTAAGTGTGAGCATACAAAAGATTTTCTGTCCTCAAAGAACTTAGATTCTAATAGCATCAGGTCCCACTCTTGTCCCTATAAGCAGCCATATGCCTGTATTTTGAAGGCATTACCTCATAAGAATTGAAGAGCAGAGTTTTTCCTCTCAAACCAAAAAAACCAAATCCACTGCCATCAAGTCAGTTTCAATTTATAATGCGGATAACAACAACAACAGCAACAGGACAAAGTAAAACTGCATCATAGGGTTTCCAAGGCTGTAAATCTGTACAGAAGCAGACTAACTCATCTTCCTCCTGCTGCATGGCTGGTTGTTTCAAACAAAATTCTTGTAGTTAGTAGCTGAATGCTTTAACCACCACACCACCAGAGCTCCTTAATCTACCCTTGTTGTTGTTGTTGTTGTTGTTATTTGCTGTCGAGTCGGCCCCAACTCATAGCGACCCCTCCTTGGGTTTCCAAGGCAGTATCACTCTGGTAGCATAGTGGCTAAGGCACTTGACCTTGACTGCTAACCAGAAGGCTGCCGGTTCAAACCCACCAGCCACTCCTCGGAAGGAAGGTTGGGCAATCTACTTCCATAGTGATGCTGCCTCAGAAACCCAAGGAGGGGTCGCTATGAGTCAGGTCCGACTCGATGGCACATAACAACAACAACAACAACATCACTACGGAAGTAGGATTGCCCAACCTGCCTTCCGAGGAGTGGCTGGTGGGTTTGAACCGGCAGCCTTCTAGTTAGCAGGCAAGTGTCTTAGCCACTATGCTACCAGAGCTCCCTTAGGCATCTCTTTTTAACCTTGTAGTAACTGGTTCCCTGGAGTCACCTTCAGGTAGGATAATAATAGCTTAGTAAGCAGCTTAGTGGAGGTGTTCACCTCAGGTATTGAGTTCCTTTGGAAAATCATGTATGTACAGCCAGCTTCAAGAAGCAGGAACTCCAGGATCTGACTAGAGGTTGTTTTAAGATGTGTGATGTGTCCTAGGTGATTCTGGTTCTGTAACCAATAGGCTCTCCTCAACCCTGCTCATGATTGGATGTTATCTTCTGAGGAATTAACATAACAATGACCTATATAACCAGTTTTCACTGTATCCTCTTCAGAGAGCCTTCCAGACAAGTTCTGGTGATGGTGTCCGATTCCAAATGTATCTAGTCATGATAAATACATTCTATTATACTAATGTTTGTGTTTCTCTGAGCAATTTAAGTTTTTGACACAGATCAGCACAGCAGCCCAGGCAGCCCCTCATTAGGCATTAATCGGGCTATGGTTCTCAAGCCCGGCTGTCCTTCAGAATTACCTGAAGTGTTTTTAAAACATACATGTCCCACCTGGAGACATTTTGATTTAATAGCTGAGGGATGGGACCAATGATCTGCCCTAGAATTTTTTGTTTTCCACTCCCACTACACATCAGAATCAGCTGGTTGTTTGGAGCTGTGTGTTCCTATCTGTGTTTGTAAATAGGGGAGGATGGTAGATTTAAAACACCTTCATGGGGCCCAAGAAGTACCATCCCCACCTTTTACCTAGAACTGATTGAAATACAGTTAAACCTGGGAAAGCTAGAACTCAACAGGCTGCCTTGATTTTCCATGTCTCATAGATTTTCTGCCTTTCACAGAGTGCAGTCTTCCCACTTTTCTATCACTCGTTTTAGTAGAAAATACTTGGCTTTGTCTTCTCTGACAGGTTTCCACCTAATACAGGTTCTGGCTTTTGCAGGTTTTTCTTTATAAACATTCAGCAAATGAAGACAGTTTAGTGGGTTGGGAAGAATACTGAGCTAGGATTCAGGAGACGAGGTTCTCAACGTCTAGCTCTACATTTACTGATTAAGTCATCTGGAATATATACTTCCACCTCTTGGGTCTTGGTTACTTCAGATGTTAAATTCAGGGGATAGGTAATAGGAGACCTTAGATCTGTTCTGACTCTGCAAGTCCATGACTCTTCAATTTGACAAACAGTGATGTAAGCCTATCGATGGAAAGGAAAGAGAGTTGCTCCCAGGCCCATGAACAGATTAAGGCCAAAAGGGGAGAAATTCTAATACCATTTTCCAAGGAAAGTAAAAGGTGAGAGGCCTCCTAACCCAAAGAGAAAAGAAAAGGCTCTCCTTTCTGGAACTTTTCACAGACAATAGGGGCTCAGTCACTCTCAGCCCCAGATAGACTTTATTGCAAGGCTGTAACACCTTGGAGTGCCTTTCTTTGCCCCTGAAATCTTGGCTTCATTATTGTTTCATAGAATCTGTGTTGTATGCCAAAGTCACAAGAAAAATGGGATTGACTCTACTGGCCTGCATCCCTATTGTTTTTAACACCAAATCCTCCTCAGTTTTAGAATTAGCTCCTCAATCAGAATTGAGAATTGATGGAATAGAAATGACTTTTCTGCTCTTGCTTTATAGGGCCTGAGTCTACCAGCTGACAGTCACTGCCCAAGATCAGTAGGGGTTGAAGGGTTCCTGCAGGCTGATAAGCAGATGAGTGATGGTTATCTGAGGAAGTCACCGATCAGTGGGGTTTTCCTATCAGCTTAGGAAGTCAGCCCTGCCAACCCATTGCTCAACCTGCAGAGCCATAATTGTGAGCAGATGGCTTTGCTCACTGACAGACTGAATAAAAGCAGGATGTCCCATTGTTCTCGTCGATCATCAATTAGCTGTTAGATTGGGAATAGGAGCATGACAGAAGAGATTCAAAGCAGAAAGAAGTCCAAGGGTCAGTCAATTCTCAGAAGAACCCTGATCTGACCAGGATAGTAGGAAAGCCCTCTTAAAGGCTCAAGCTGGGGAGGAAGTCCATGAGAACAAAGCTTACTAGTGGGGAGGTCCTACTCCAAAACTAGTTGATGTCTTTGGAAGTGAAGAAACAATACTGCCTACAGCGATCTCATACAACATCATCTCAGATACATGGTGAATATGGCACAAATGGCAACTTATGTATGTGGCTTTGGACACTGGCAACCTGGAAAGGGATAGAAATGTGGCAATGGCCCCTGATTAGCTGAACTCTTCTCCTAGGGTTTTCTGAAAGTGTTCCTGCCCTGGTTTCCAGGCTCAACAGTGATCAGGAAAGGGCCTTTGCAAAGCATAGGAAATGCTGGGATTTACCAGCCATTCAGAAGCAGCCAGCCATCAACAATGAGAGACAGCAGGGTGAAATTTGGTTGCTCTTACTCATTGTGCACTGGTTATTGTTAGAGACTGTCTAAGGCATTTGACTACAAACCAGAATGCTGGTTGTTCAAAATCCACCAGCCACTCCTTGGAAGGAAGATGGAGCAATCTACTTCTGTAGTGATACTGCCTTGGAACCCAAGGAGGGGTTGCTATGAGTTGGATCTGACTCGATGGCAGTGAGTTTGGCTTTTGTGTTGTTGTTGTTTGGTCCCTGAAGATGGGGCTACCATGGAGAGAAAGGAACTTGGCCAGGGGAAGGGCAGAGGTGGAGGCCTAAACTAGTTCTCCTTAGTTGGGCTCTTGAAGCCCTTCCTAAACAGAGAAATGCCTAGGTGAAGGTGGAAGTAGAACCTACTCTGAACCACCACTCTAATTTCACATGCATCTCCCACTCAGAATCTTTGGTTCCCAAACAGAACATATTCCGAACTACTCCCTTAGATCAAAGTCTCTCAAATCTGGCCCCACTTGATCATCCAAACACATTTTCCATTAAACGTGGTCTCAGCTAGTAGGCTTCCTCATCCCCTGCTCATTCCCAATCCAAGTCAATGCTTCCTATCCTTTTGCCCTCATTCAGAAGGATGAACTCTGCTTTCTTGGTCCCTGTACCCATCCAATCCAATCCATTCTCCAAGTAGCATATGAAGATCTATCTCTTCTAAAAAGTGTTTTCTAATCACTTGTTGACACTGGTCTCTCTCTGCTCTAAATATTCTAGTTCTTACTATTTGGTGTCTTTACTAGAAAATCTTAAGGTTCTGATATAGCCCATGATTAGCATTTTTTAAAGATTTCTGCTAACCAGAAGTCTGGCGGTTCAAACCCACCAGCCACTCCTTGGAAGGAAGATGGGGCAATCTACTTCTGTAGTGATACTGCCTCGGAAACCCAAGGAGGGGTCGCTATGAGTCGGGTTTGACTCGACAGCACATAACAACAACAACGCTAGACTATAAACTTTGAAGGAGAGAAATCCACAGCTCTTCTTACAAATGAAAGAGCTCTAGACTTAAATTCCAACTATCAAAGAGTACTATACACCTCTGAGCATCTTTCTAATCTGGAATTGCTGTATTAAGGTAGTACGCAGTTAGAGCTGGTATAGTGGAGTTTCCTTCTTGAGAGTCCTGGTCCTGATCTTTGCAGATCTTGCCTTCAGCATTGCCCTGATCCTTTGACACAGAGGTGTCCAACTTGTTTCTGGATTTATATCGAATCTTTGTCACTGTACAACTCTAGATAGTGCCATTTACTTAGACTACAATGGGACTATTGCCTCCTAGAATTGTCCAGTACACAACCTGCACAGCCACAGGTGGCAATACTGCTAATTCCCTATTGCTATGAGGGTCAGAAGTCCACCTTTCTCTAGCTGCCCAACTATGCCCACCAAGAAAAAAGATCACACAGAGGATGAGCTGAGTTTAGACTGTGGTTGAACATTCAGACTGTGGGCTGGAAAAGGGTCAGCTCATGCTCTTTGCATTCTGTAGTTCATGTGCCAGGAGCCACACTGAACCAACACCTGGCTTCTAATCATGCCCTTCATTCCCTCATCACAACGAAGAAACTCTGGACAAGGCTTTAAGCGAAGCCAAGGGTCTAGAGGCCATTTGGGATGAACAAGATTGCCACTGTCTGGCATTCTGACAATTGTCACCATCAATTTGAATCTTTTGGCCTAAAGTCTTAGATACTCCTGAATTACAAATAAGTTCCCAATGTCACAGTTTCTTTTCATTTTCTCTGCCCCAGAGAACACCCTAACCTCATGGGCTGCCCACACACTTATGGAGAATCCATCCCTGAGGGACTGAGCCTTTAGTCATTCTATTAAGAGTTTCCAGATGGTGCGTAAGCATGGGCAATTTTGCAGCAAGCAGGAAATTATCAGTAGAAGTGGAAGTGACAGGGTGTTTAGCAAACATTAAACCAAGGAAGCTTAAAAGGTCTTTGAGCATCGTTAAATAAACATTTAGGATGACTGAGAGGGCAGAATATGAAATGGAATGGAAAGTATAAACACTTTCTTGTGGGTGTGAGAGGGCTTTCTCTTTCTTCCAACTTCTTCTGCTTACAAGGCTATAAGTGTACTATGAGTCTCCTGAATGAAGCTAGCTAATACTTAAAATAATCCTTGGAAAGATGGAGTCCCAGCAAACAAACATTCAGAGGAAAGGAACTGGTCCTCTTTTCTTTTTCTTTTTTTTTTTTTTGGTCACAATAATCAGCTTTGACTTTGATATTATGCCCTGAGATGCTAGGCAGCATCCCAGGTCTAAGATGATTCCAGGAACACACCTGGCTCAGAACCTTACCCTCCATGATACCCCAACTGGGAGAAGCAACAGATAAACCATCAGTGGGACCAAAAAGCCCCTACTGAGCGCCAAACACCTAATTTAAGCCTCAAAACAACCCTATGAGATAGGTATTCTTATCAGAAGGGTGAACTAAGATTAGAAATTAAGGTCATATGGTGAGTAGCAGAGTCAGAATTTAAACTCCAATCCCTACAGTTTCAGAGCCCACTCTCCCAGCACCCCTATCCTGCATTTCATTTAGTACCAAGAGAGGCTCACTCCAAGCTTCTCCCAGTGTTCCCTAAGAGAGAACAAAGACTGGAAGAGTGATCCAGAGCATTGGGAGATCAAGCCCAAGGTGACAGAATAACCATTAGAGAAACAAGGACATTTATGCTGGACATCAAAGACCTCTACAACATCACAAAACATCTGCTAGCCCCTCTTTGTCTCTCCAAGGGCTCTGAGCTGCTAATTTAAGGGACTAATTTCCCTGGATGAAGCAAATGGTTAAGTGCTCAACTAATAGCTGAAATGTTGGCAATTTGAATCCAGCCAGAGGTGCCTGAGAAGACAGGCCTGGTGACCTTCTTCTAAAAGACTATAGCCCCAGTGGGGCAATAATTGTGAGTATGATCACACATAATATGTATTAGGTGATATCAAGAACACAATGTGTTAATTTCACTGAACTGGACATGTAAAAATGATTGAAATGGCAAGTGTTTCATTATATGTATTTAACCATAACACAAAAAAAATAAACAATTAAAAAAAAGAAGACCATAGTTTTGGAAACCCCATGGAGCAGTTCTGCACACATGGGCTCTCCATGAGTCGGAATCGACTTGATGACAACTAGCAACAAAAATTTCTCACATGGCTCTCATCAGTCCAGGGAAGGAGAAATGAGGAGCAATCCTGAGTCAGAGAATGGGCAGCCAGCCCTGCCAGCTACAAAGGGTGAGTTATGGCAAAGTCTCCAAAAACAGAATTTGGAGGCCTTTCCTTGTTTTCTGTCAGGGGGTCTCCCATTGTCTGATAATCTTCTCAGTGGTTTATTTATTCCTGGTTTCTTACAGGCACAGAACATAAGGTGGTGGGCTTAGGATAACTATCCCTTAAAACACACACACTATATTATCTCTTTGTCCCAAATAACAGTGATGGCTAGACACCAGGGACTGCTCCAGGCCCACCTCTCAAATGGGCCCTTCAGCTCTGGCAACTGGAGTACTTAAGAGCTTAACAAAGCAAACCGAAGAACAGAGAGGCAAGTACATAACTAATAATTAAATATGTGCAAGAAAAACAAGAACAGAGCCAGGCCACAAACTTGTTGCACCTAGCAACATCCTCCCTAGAGCCTCAATGCCAGGCTATGGTATTGTCTATGTTTATAGACACACTCCATATCCCTGGCTCCCTTGTTGTTGTTTTCGTTGCTGTCGAGTGGATTCCAACTCATGGCAACCACATGTGAACAGAGCAGAACTGCTCCATAGGCTTTTGAAGGTAGTAACCTTTTGGAAGCAGATCACCAGAGCTGTGTTCCAAGGTATCTCTGGCTGGGTTTGAACCACCAACTTTTGGTCAGTAGTCGAACACTTAACTGTTAATGCCACCCAAGGACTCCTTCCCTGGCTCCTTGACAGCCTCCATCCCCAAAGTCATCCCAAGGCTCCTCATTAGGCTGCTAGGATAAAGTAGTTGCCCCAGCCATCTAACTTTCGAAGTCTGCCAGCATCCCTTCACTCCCTGTCAATCTTATCTCCCCCTGACCTTCAGTATCCCAGGGATGATGTCACTGCAAGGAGTCTGTATCCCTACTTTCACCTCTGGCTTTCTCAATTGCTTCTGTCCTTCAAGACTCTGCTCTACCTTCCTCCTTTATGAAGGCCTCCTTGCCCACTCCACTCCACAGGGACTCCTTCCCCCAAATTCTTTCAGCATTTTCAACCCTAAAGTTTGGTTGCCTCCCTTCCTTCCTGGTAAATTATTCCTGACTCCTCACTTAGACCCGAAAATCCTTTGGATCAGAGACCACAGCTGCTGTTTCTTTACCACCTGTCACATAATGAAGGCTTGTCATGTGGTCAGGAAAGGAACATCTGTCCTTTCTATGATAAAGTCAGGCCAGCAGCAATCACTGCACCCGGCTGGCAGCTGTTGGGGCTTATAGGATGGGTCCTTCCAAGACATAAGTGAAATGCTCCAGAGACCTCAGGAAATTTCACAAAACCTTGGCACCAGCTCAGATCTGTAACAGTTTCAACTTTTACCTCAGAAATCAAACTTTGACCTAATTTCTGCTGTGTTGAACTAAATCCCAGTAACACAAAGAAAAGGGAAAGAAAGAATTTGAAAAATAGCCTTCACTGTTACATATTGAACCAGTTATGAACGTCCTCCAACAAGGTCCAATCTTCTGCAAATTCAAGTTATTTTTATACTATAGTAAAATGACTCAAAAGAACATTTACCATTTGTGTGACTGCAACTGTTGGCACGGCCTATTTGAAACCTCAAACATGTGTATTTGCTTACATGGGCTGGGATTTTTAACTTTCTTTTTGTTTTAATATAATTATGCATTGTACATGAGAGGCTCTCTACATATGGCTATTCTTCAAAATATTGTCAAAGTGCCCATGTTGGGAACTGAGTTCCCCAAAGTATCAGAGAGAAGGAGGAGTGGGAGAACAATAGACTGTGTTAATAGTGAAGCCTGTCATGCAAAGATGAGGCTGCCGGGCCCACCAGCTGTGGTCTGCAGGAGTGAGCACAAGCTTTAGACTAAGATGTAGGTTTAAACTCCAGTACTACCATTTAGATCTGAGTGTGCTTTGGCAACTTACTAACTCTTTTAAAGCCTCTATTTTCATATCTGTTTAAAAAAAAAAAAAAAGTTACAGTCAAGTTGATTCTAACTCATGACAAACCTCCATGTGTCAGAGTAGGACAGTGCTCCATTGGGTTTTCAATAGCTGATTTTTCAAAAGTAGATCAACAGACTGTTGTTGCAAAGAGCCTCTGGGTGGACTCGAACTTCCCATCTTTTGATTAGCAGCCAAGTGAGTTACCATTTGTACTACCCAAGCACTCCTATCTATAAAAAGGGGATAATGATTTATGCCTTCCAGAATATTTTGCGGGGGGAAGTAAAATCATAGAAAGCACAATGGTTGTCCTGTACTTGAGCTATAATCAAGGCATGGTAAACTTGGCCCGCACTAGGACTGGAATTGGCCCTACAGCTGGGGTCCCAGGATGTGTGTAAGGGAGCAGGCTTATAGCTGTAGTGTGCTTCCTGGTGGCCCCTGTGGTTTAGAACAAGTGCCCAGCAGCACCTGGCATTATAGCCAACAGGGCCCAGCACCCAGGGCCAAAGGGACAGTGTTTGGTCCTCAGCAAATGAGTTACAGCACAAATTGGAGAATTAAAACAACAGTAGAGTCATACAGACTAGCCAAGCCCAGCACGATGGGAGAGGGGAAAAAAAACAAAACACTGGCATAAGGACAGAAAGACCACCTGCTGCAAGAGACAGGTCACCAGATATGCCTGTCCTGGTCAAGACTGGTCCTGGGATAAAGTGGGCTTGTTGCTTGGGCAAAAGCCAGAAGGTGGTGAGCTACTGTTAACCCCAACCATCTTTGGATCTCCCTCTCCTTCATCAGGAATAGACTTCTGTCTCCCTCTTCTTCTGTCTCTCTCCTCTTAAATAGCCTATTTAACTCATACCTACTATTCCCGGGCCTACTTCAGGACCCACTTGCCCTATAAACCTCTCTTACCTGTCTCACTCACCTTATATCTTAACCACACCATTTGCTTCTTAAGAGTTTATTATGATTCAAAGACCACAGAAGAATTAATGCAATTGAATTGTGGTGTTGGTGAAGAATACTGAGAATACCATGGACTGCCAGAAGAACAAACAAATCTGTCTTGGAAGACGTACAGCTGGAATGCTCCTTAGAGGCAAGAATGGCCAGACTTTGTCTCGTGTGCTTTGGTCATGTTGTTAGAAGGGACCAGTCCCTAGAAAAGGATATCATGCTGGGTAAAGAAGAGAGTCAGAGAAAAAGGGGAAGACCTTCAAAGAGATGGACTTGACACAGTGGCTGCAATGATGGGCTTAAGCATAGCAAAGATTGTGAGAATGGTGCATGACCAGACAGTGTTTCATTCTGTTGTACACGGGGTCGCTATGAGTCAGAATTGACTTAACAACACCTAACAACTACAACAACAACAACATGATTCGATAGATTAATCCCTCCCTAAATGGACCATGATACCCTGGAAGCCACAGATTATGCCTTAGTCCCAGTACTCCCATGGACTCCAGTTTGGTACTCAGGGTATAGTAAGTGTGCAATAACATTTGCTCATTAATTTCTTGTTTTCACCCATCCTCCTTTCCATAATTGCATGGATCTCAACAGAAGATAAAAATTATGTATCCAGGAAAAAAAAAATGTTCTAACACATGTAGTCTAACCAGAAGGCTGGCGGTTCAAACCCACCAGCCACTCCTCAGAAGAAAGGTTGGGAAATCTACTTCCATAGTGATACAGCCTTGGAAACCCAAGGAGGGATCACTGTGAGTCAGACTCAACAGCACATAACAACAACAACAACAACAAGACATGTAGTAACTCTTGGGAAAGCTGTTGTTTTTCAGAAATTGATTTTCCTAATATGTTGTTGTTGTTAAGTGCTGTCAAGTCAGCTCTGACTCGTAGTGACCCTATATACAACAGAATGAAACACTGCCTGGTCCTGTGCTAGCCTCATGATCCTTGCTATATATACCTGAGCCCATCATTGCAGTCACTATGCCAATCCATCTTGTTGAGGGCCTTCCTCTTCTTTGCTGATGCTCCACTTTACCAAACATGATATCCTTCTTTAGGGAATGGTCCCTTCTGACAACATGACCAAAGTAGGTGAGACAAAGTCTGGCCATTCTCGCTTCTAAGGAGCATTCTGGCTACACTTCTTCCAGGACAGATTTGTTCATTCTTTTGGAAGTCCATGGTACTTTCAGTATTCACCAACACCACAACTCAAAGGCATCAGCTCTTCTTCAGTCTTTCTTGTTCATTGTCCAGCTCTCACATACATATGAGGCGACTGAAAATGCCACGGCTTGGGTTAGGTGCATCTTACTCTTCAAGGAGACATCTCTGCTCTTCAGCACTTTAAAGAGGTCTTTTGCCGCAGATTTGCCCAGTGCATCTGATGTCTTGACTGATGCTTCCATTGGTGCTGATTGTGGAACCAAGTAATATGAAATCTTCTAACATAGCAGATTGCAATAACTAAGTGTATTATACTATCCCATGATTTGGCTAGCAGTCTCTTATCTGATTGGGTTAAATTCTTTCAACACTCTTACCTACATATACTTATTGAGTATTTAATATGTGCTAGACACACATCATCAAGCAAGACTAATTGCAAGACATCACATTTGGGAAAGCAGAGGGTCTGTTAAAACTAGGCAAACTTTCAGTGAGATGGATTGACACAGTAGCCACACAACAATGGACTCAAACATACCAACAGTCAGGAAAATAGTACAGGATCACCATGAGTCAGAGCCTACTTCAACAGCAACTAGCAACAACAAAAGACACTTTATTAAACAGAGACAACATCACGAGGAAAAGATTTCTGTCTTTAGAAAACAAGAGTATATATTTGTTTTGTTATAACATAACATAACATTGTTAACTAAAGACATTTTTCATGCTGCTGATCTATTTAACAGGGGTTGACCATGAAAAAGAACTGAGCTCATCTGCTGAAAAATGAAAAATAGTTTTCTGCATTCAAAAGATGACACAAGTGATGTGCACACCTACTACCTTCCTCCTCCAGGATCTAGAATTTGAAAGCCGTTTTATTTTAGTGTTTTACTTGGGAGATTGGTTTAATTGTTCAGCATGTTGTGATGCAAAAGAATGCTCTAAATAGGGGTAAGGGAAGAAGAGAAAGAAGTCCAGAAGACTTGGCAGCTTCCCCTCTCCTCCTCCTGCACACTCACATTGCAAACACCTCATCAGCATTTTCATTATATAGAAAATGACTGCTTCGTGGAGAAGAACCAAGTTATTCCTTGAAGGGAATTTACTATAACATCAACAGTGCAGTATTCCTGTGCGTCATCTGAATGAATGCAGACATAGTTTTGTTATAGAGTTCAAAAGCGTCTAATCCATAAGTTAAGCACCTAGATATACCACCTTCTGAATTAATGTCATCAATTGATTTAAGTCCGTTGTTTTTTTTGTAAAAGATCTTCAACTATGTTTGCATATCATTTTCACTACTTAGGCCTATTGGTCAGGAAAATGTATAATTAGGATAGTCATCTTCCGACATGCTGAGTGTCAAGAATAGAATAGAAGTTCTCACCTAGAGGAATATACCAGAAATCCACATACCACCCTACTCCCCACCCCAAATGTACCCGTGAAAATGTGATAGTCTCCTAGCATGTGTATGTCAAATTTCTCCTCATGAGACTCAACTACTTGTGGAGGGATCCTGGATTTCTGTCAAAATAGGATTGGTTTCCAAGCTGCTAAAGTGATAAGTAATTAACATGATTGTTTACTGGTTCCACAAAGGCCTGCTCAATTTGCCAAGGAAATAATTGATAACAGCATAATGGCTCTTACCCCTGAAAAAGAAGATTCTCTGAAGGTAAAAAAATGATGCTGATCTCTCTACTCAGGACTCTTATGGTGCCTTAATCTTTTGGAGATGCCTTAGAGAAATTTGACTTGCTACTTGTTGTTGTTATTGTTGTTATTTGCCATCGAGTTGGCCCCAACTCCTAGCAACCCCTCCTTGGGTTTCCAAGGCAGTTATCACTACAGAAGTAGGATTGCCCAACCTTCCTTCCGAGGGGTGGCTGGTGGCTTTGAACCGCCAGCCTCCTGGTTAGCAGTCAAGTGCCTTAGGCACTATGCTACCAGAGCTCCTTACTTGGCCTTAGTAGAGACTAAATGGTTAAACACTGGCTACCAAACTACCATACAACCTGAGCTATCCATCATGAGCTAGGTGTTCCCTCATCTCCAAGCCCCGTGAAGCTGAGCATGCACAGCAGCACTCCATCATCAAATGGAACTGGTATATATAATATATAAGATCAGCTTGAGCATATCCTGAAGTTACACAAGCAACTGTGCAGGTGCCCATGGCCCATTCTCTTGTCAGACTGCCTCTTAAAAATACACCTATGGCCTCATGGGAAGATCCCTATAACTTGTTGTCTAAGAAAGTAAAGCTTTGGGCTTGCTGAGCCAGGTTACTCTGTATAATATGCTGACACTACTTGAAAATGGATGGCTGAAGCACTCCAATTTAATTCTAAATGACCATAAAGGACAGTGGTGGTGGCAAATTCCCCACAGTGGACAGAATTTTAAAGACTGTGCTGGCTTTTCATTTTGCCAAAAAGAAAAGAGATAGCCAGATGTATGGACTCATAAACCCAAAACCAAACCCACTGCCTTCAAGTGGATTCCAACCCATAGTGACCCAGAGTGTTTCCAAGCCTGTAAATCTTTATGGAAGTAGATTGCCTCATCTTCCTGTCTCAGAGCAGTTGGTGGTTTCAACCTCCAGCCTTCTGGTTAGCAGCCAAATACTTTAACTATTGTACCAATAGAGCGCCTTATGGACTCATAGGCAAAAGCTAATGATTTTGCAGGATGGTCAGGGATTTGTAAGGAACATGATCAGAAAATTCGTAACAAAATTATTTTGGGGAAGAAGTTTTGTATAGAACTCACTGAATGAGCCAAAGTGTAAAGATACTTGCTACTTGTGAATGCTCTTCGAAGTACAATCTCAGAAGAGAAGAATCATAATAATCAGATGGATAAAGTGACCTGGCCTAATAATATCAGTTATCCTCTTTTTCCAACCATCCTACCCTTCCTTAATGGGCTCATGGATAAAATGACGATTGCAACATGGATGGAAGTTTTACATGGGCTCAGCATGGACTTCTACTCACCAAGGCTGATCTGATTATAGCCACTGCTGAGCATCCAATCTGCCAAGAAGACAGATCAACACTGAACCCCAATATAGCACCATTCCCCAAAGGGATCTGCCAGACACTGCTTTAATCATGGAAAGGGCAGCACTTCGTTTTCACTGGAATAAACACTTAATCTGGACACGGATTTGCTTCCTCTGCCCACAGTTCTTTGGTCAATACCACTATGTTGGATACCTGTAGTGCTGTATACCCACAAATGGGTCGCTTTAACAAACAGGAGTTTATTCTCTTACAGTGTGGGAGGCTAGAAGTCCGAGTTCAAAGTGCCAGCTCTAGGGGCTGGGTGAAGGCCTCTTGAATTTAGGCTTCACCTCTGTCTCTTACTCCCAGCCCACTGAAGCTGGAGGCATCTCTTAGCTCAGGCAGCTGTTGGATCCTGAAGATGACAAGCCCAAGGTTGACAAATAAATGGTACAGTCCCAAGACTACCAAATAACATGACAGGACATGAGTTCAACTCAAGAGACAGTCGTAAGATCAGCAGGAAACATGGCAGGCTGCTGAATGAAGACTTGGCTACATGCAGGGTCCAGGTATGCCAAAAAGCTGCAGAGACTTTTCTCAAAACTCCTTATGTACTAGAAGCAGACCACATCCTTAAGGCAGCTACTCAGCTTCTCCAGTAGATTCCACCATGTTGTTGATTACCAGTCCCATCATGGGGAATAACTACATCCAGCTGCCCAGCCTCTCAAACCCAGGCCCAGCCAAGGTGACACATAGACTACCACAACCACCATCAGTGGATTTTGCCTTATGTATGCCACACAGCAATTTTATTTTTTTCAATCAAGGAACTCATTTTACATCCAATGAAATGTGGCAATGGGCTCATGCCCCTTAAATTTACCAGTCTTACCATGTTTTCATAACCCTGAAGCAGCTGGTCTGATATGATGGTTGAACGGCCTTTTTAGAGCTCAGTTACAGCACCATTTTGAGAGCAACACTTCACAGAGATAGAGTAATGTCCTCCAATATTTAAGATATACTCTAAATATATGGTGCTCCTTCTCCTAGTACCAGGATTCACAGATCTAGAAACCAAGCAGTAGAAATTAGAGTAGATCCTCTGTCACTTCTAATGATACAGTAGTAAAATGTTTGCATTCTTGCCCTGTATCTTTGGGCTCTGCTGTTCTGAAAATCTTTGCCCCCATAAGGAGAATACTTCCATTAACCACTGGTTCCATTACCATTGAAGTAGATACTGTCACCCAGCCACTTTGAGCTTCTCATGCCAGTAAATCAACAAGCTGAGCAGGGCTAACTGTACTGGTTAGGGTAACTTATGTTGATTACCAAGGAGAAATTGTGTTGTTACTATGCAACTGGGGTAAGAAGGAGTCTAATAGAATACAGGAAATCCCTTGGAGTGCCTCTTAGTTGTGCAAGAAGATAGCTATAAGTAACAGCCACAACCATGCAAATAATTACAGAAACAAGGACTGTAATAGGTATATTTTTTTCATTTTGATAAAAACATATTTGTGTATATATTAACCATTTCTTCTCCCTCTTATCTTCTTCTAATCTCCTGCTATCTAATATAAGTTTTACTAGTGGTAGTTCATTTTATATCTCAGCAGTATATAGACAGGGAACTGCCAAAAATTCAAGCTGGATTGGAAAAAGGAATGAGGGATATCATTGCTGATGTCAGATGGATCTTGGCTGAAAGCAAAGAATACCAGAAAGATGTTTTCTTGTATTTTATTGACTATGTAAAGGCATAATAGTGTGCAGATCACAACAAATTATGGGTACCATTGCAAAGAATGAGAATTCCAGAACAATTAATTGTGCTCATGAGTAACCTGTACATAGACCATGAGGGAGTTGTTCAAACAGAACAAGGGGAAACTGCATGGTTTAAAATCAGGAAACGTGCTTCAGGGTTGTATCTTTTTACCATACTTAATCAATCTGTATGCTGAGCAAATAATCTGACAAGTTAGACTATATGAAGAAGAATGTGGTGTCAGGATTGGAGGAAAACTCATTAAACAACTTGCAATATGCGGATGACAAAACCTTGCTTGCAGAAAGTGAAGAAGACTAGAAGCACTTACTGATGAGGAATAAAGACTACAGCTTTTAGTATGCATTACACCTCAACATAAAGAAAACAAAAATACAATTGGACCAATAAGCAGCATCATGATAAATGGAGAAAAAAATGAAGTTGTCAGGGATTTTATTATACTTAGACCTACAATCAACACCTATGGAAGCAGCAGTCAAGACATGAAATGACATATTGCATTGGGCTAATCTGCTGTAAAAGACCTCTTTAAAGTATTAAAGAACAAAGATGCCACTTTGAAGACTAAGGTGCATCTGACACATGCCATGGTATTTCTAATCTTGCATGTGAAAGCTGGACAATGAATAAGGAAGACGGAAGGAGAATTGATCCCTTTGAATTGTGATGCTGATGAAAAATACTGAAAATACCATGGACTGCCAGAAGAACAAACAAATTTGTCTTGGAACAAAGGCAGCCAGAATGCTTCTTAGAAGCAAGAATGGCCAGACTCTGAATATTGTGAAAATGTAAATACAACCCAAACCAATCTATACCTTCAATGCAGTCCCAATCCAGATTCCATCAGCATTCTTTAAGAATATGGAAAAAACAGTCACTAACTTCATGTGGAAAGGACAGAGACCTCAGATAAGCAAAGCACTGCTGAAAAAGAAAAACAAAATAGGAGGTCTTACACTCTTTGATCTCAAAACCTACTATACAACCACAGTAATCAAAACAGTGTGGTACTGGTACAACAATAGACACATAGACCACTGGAGCAAAATTGAGAACCCAGAAAAAGACTCATCTATCGATGACCAAAGGAGCTCCAGTGGCATAGTGGATAAAGCATTTGGCTGCTAACCAGAAGGTCAGCAGTTCAAACCCATCATCTGCTCTGTAGAAGGAAGATGGGGCAATCTTCCATATAGATTTACAGCCTTGGAAACCCAATGGAGGTCACTATAAGTCAGAACCAACTCGATGGCAGTGAGGGTTTTTTTTAGTTTATTTTTTTTAATCTATGAACTGCTGATCTTTGACAAAGGGTCAAAGTCCATTAAATGATGGAGCGATAGCCAATAGGAAATTGGATATCCAGTTGCAGAAAAATGAAACAAGGTCCATACCTCACACCACACACAAAAACAAATTCAAGATGGATCAAAGACTTAAATGTAAAACCCAAAACCATAAAGTTCATCAAAGATAAAATAGCGGCAAAGCTAGAGGTCCTAATTTGTGGCATAAATAGACTACCAAGCATAACACAAAATGCAAAAGCAATGAAAGAGAAACTAGATAACTGGGGCCTTTTAAAAATTAAATTCTTATGTGCATCAAAAGACTTCTCCAAAAGGGTAAAAAGAGAACCTACAAGTTGGGAAAAAATATTTCGCTATGACATATCTGACAAGGGACTTAGCTCTAAAATGTATGGAAAACTTCAACACCTCCAGATCAAAAGACAAACAATCCAATTCAAAAATAGGCAAAGGACATGAGTAGATAATTTACTAAAGAAGATATACAGGCAGCCAACAAACACATGATGAAATGCTCATGATCATTAGCCATTAGAGAGATTCAAATCAAAACAATAATGAGATATCATCTCACCCCAACAATAATAACAAAGTTCAACAAGACAGAAAATAACAAACGCTGGTGAGGAAGTGGAGAGATTGGAACTCTCATGCACTGCTAGTGGGATTGTAAAATGGTACAGTCCCTGTGGAAAACCATATGGCATTTCCTTTAAAAAAATGGAAACAGAAATATCATTTGACCCAGTAATTGTGTTACTAGTTATATATCCTAAAGAGGTGAGATCCAGGACATGAATACATGTATGTACACCCATATATGTACATCATATTTATTGTGGAGCACCCTGGGGCCAGGCTGCAGTAAGCCACCCCCAGTACCAGTGGAAAGTGAGATTTTTTGTGTATATAGTGCCACAGGGGTAGGCTGCAGTAAGCTAGTGGAAGGCGAGTGTTTGCACCCTGGGGGCAGGCTAGGTAAGCTAGCAGGATGGGGCAGACCAGGAAATGAGCAGAGCAATTTGGAACAACTAAGGGAGACAAACTTGTCAGTCAGTTTGTTGTACTGTGGTAGCTTCAGTGTTATTATGAGGTTAGAGGCTATGTCACCTGTGTTTCAAAAGTCAGTAGGGTTACCCATGGTGGACAGGTTTCAGCAAAGCTTCCAGACTAAAGACAGACTCAGAAGAAGGAAGAGGCCATTCACATCTCAAAGAATTGGCCAGTGAAAACATAACTAATAGCGGTGAAACACTATCTGATATATTACTGAAAAACTTTATGAATAGCCCTGAAACACTGTGCAATATAGTGTCAGAAGATGCGCTCCTCTGGTCGGGAGGCACTCAAAATATGACTGGAGAAGAGCTGCCTCCTCAGAGGACAGCTGACTTTAATGAGGTGGATAAAGTAAAGCTTTCAGGACCTCCATTTGCTGATGTGGCGTATCTCAAGAGGGGAAGAAATCACTGCAAACACCCATTAATAACTGGAACATGGAATGTACAAAGTATGAATCTAGGAAAATTGGAAGTTGTCAAAAATGAATTCAATGCATAAAGATCAATATCATAGGCATTAGTGAGGTGAAATGGACTGGTTTTGGTCATTCTGAATCAAACCACCATATGATCTACTATGCTGGGAATGACAAATTGAAAAAGAATGACATGGCCTTCATCATCACAAGGAATGTTTCAAGATCTGTCCTGAAGCACAGTGCTGTCAGTGATAGGATAATACCCATATCTCTACAAGGAAAACCAATTAATACTTGTTGTTGTTGTTGTACTATTATTCAAATTTATGTACCAACCACCAAAGCCAAAGATGAGGGAATTGAAAATTTTTACCAACTTCTGCAGTCTGAAATTGACTGAACATGCAATCAAGATATGTTAATTATCACTGGTGATTGGAATGCAAAAATTGGAAAAAAAAGAAGAATCACCAGTAGTTGGAAAATATGGCCTTGGTGATAGAAATGATGCTGGAGATGGCATGAAAGAATTTTGCAAGACCAATGGCTTATTAATTGCAAATACCTTTTTTCAACAACACAAATGGCAGCTATACAAGTGGACTTTGCCAGATGGAGTACACAGGAGTCAGATTGACTACATCTGTGGCAGGAGACAATGGAAAAGCTCAATATCTTCAGCCAAAACAAGACTGGGAGCTGATTGTGGAACAAACTACAAACTGCTCATATGCAAGTTCAAGTTGAAGCTGAAGACAAATAAAACAAGTCCACAAGAGCCAAAATATAACCTTGATTATATCCCTCCTGAATTTAGAGACCATCCAAAGAATAGATTTGGTGCACTGAACACCAATGACTGAAAACCAGAGAAATTGTGGGATGACATCAAGAACATCATCCATGAAGAAAGAAAAAGGTCATTAAAAAGACAGGAAAGGAAGAAAAGACCAAAATTGATGTCAGAAGAGACTCTTAAACTTGCCCTTGAACAGAGAGTAGCTAAAGCAAATGGAAGAATCAACAGGATAAAAGAGCTGAACAGAAGATTTCAAAGAGCAGCTCAAGAAGACAAAGTCAATTACTTTAAGGAAACATACAAAGACCTGGTGTTAGAGAGCCAAAAGGGAAGAACATGCCAGGCGTTTCTCAAGGTGAAAGAACTGAGGAAAAAATTTAAGCCTTGAATTGCAGTATTGAAAGATTGCACGGACAATATGTTGAATGCTGCAGGAAACATCAAAAGAAGGTGGAGGGAATACACAGAATCATTGTACCAAAAAGAACTGGTAGATGATCATCCATTTCAGGAAGTGCCACATGATCAAGAACCAATGATACTGAAGGAAGAAGTCGAAGCTGCACTGAAGGAAAAACAAGGCTCCGGGAATTGACAGAATACCCACTGAGATGTTTCAACAAACGGATGTCATTCTGGAGGCACTCTCTCGACTATGCCAAGAGATTTGGAAGACAACTACCTGGCCAACTGACTGGAAAAGATCCATATTTGTACCCATTCCAAAGAAAGGTGATCCCACAGAATATGGAAATCATTGAACAATATCATTGATATCACACACAGGTAACATCTTACTAAAGATAATTCAAAAATGGTTATAGCAGTATATTGACAGAGAACTTCCGGAAATGCAAGCTGGATGCAGAGGGGGATGTGGAGCGAGGGATATCATAGCTGATGTCAGATGGATCTTGGCTCAAAGCAAAGAATACTAGAAAGATGTTTGCTTGTATTTTATGGACTATACAACGGCATTCAATTGTGTGGATCATAACAAATTGTGGATAACATGGAGAAGAATGGAAATTCCAGAACACTTAATTGTGCTCATGAGAAACCTGTACATAGACCAGGAGGCTGTCATTTGAACAGAACAAAGGGATACTGCATAGTTTAAAATCAAGAAGGGAATGTGTCAGAGTTGTATCATTTCACCATACTTATTCAATCTGTATGCTGAGCAGATAATCCTAGAAGCTGGACTATATGAACAGGAACATAGCATCAGGATTAGAGCAAGGCTCATTAACAACCTGAGATACACAGACAACACAACTTTGATGCTGAAAGCGAGGATGACTTGAAGCACTTACTGATGAATGATGAAGATTAAAGACTACAGTCTGCAGTATAGCTTACACCTCAATATAAACAAAACAAAAATCCTCACAACTGGACCAATAAGCAGCATCACGATAGATGGAGAAAAGATTGAAATTTTCAAAGACTTCATATTACTTGGTTCTACGGTCAACACCAATGGAAGCAGCAGTCAAGACATCAAAAGAAATATTACATTGGGCAAATCTGTTGCAAAAGACCTCTTTCAAGTGCTGAAGAGCAAAGATGCCTCATATGCATGTGTGAGCTGGACAATGAGTAACGAACACCGAAGAAGAGTTGATGCTTTTGAGATGTGGTGTTGGTGAAGAATGCTGAAAGTTCTGTGGACTGCTAAAAGAACTAACAACCCTGTCCTGGAAGAAGTGCAGCCAGAATGCTCCTTGGAAGTGAAAATGGCCAAACTTCATCTCACCTACTTTGGTCCTATTGTCAGAAGGGCTCATTCTCTGGAGAAGGATGTCATGCTTGGTAAAGTGGAGGGTCAATGAAAGACAGGAAGGCCTTCAACAAGATAGGTTGACATAGTGGATTCAGCAATGGGGTCAGGTATAGTAGGGATCATGAGGCTGGCACAGGACCAAGCAGTGTTTTGTTCTGTGTACATAAGTTCACTATGAGTTGGAGACAACTTGATGGCACAAAACAACAACAACAACAACATATTCATTGCAACACAATTCACTACAGCAAAGAGGTGGAAACAACCTAAGTGCTCACCAACAGAATGGATAACCAAACTATGGTACACACTTCAACACTATGCAACACTAAAGAATATTGAAGAATTCACGAATCGCCTCATAATATGGATGAATTTGGAGGACATTATGCTGAGTGAAATAAGTCGATCACAGAAGGACAAATATTATATGAGTCCATTACTGTAAAAAAGTTAAGGGAAAGTTTATAACCAAACTCACTGCCGTGGAGTCAGATCCAACTCATAGTGACCCCTCTTTGGGTTTCTGAGGTGGTATCACTATGGAAGTACATTGCCCAACCTTCCTTCTGAGGAGTAGCTGGTGGGTTTGAACCACCAGCCTTCTGGTTAGCAATCAAATGCCTTAGGCACTATGCCAGCAGTACTCCCAAGGGAAGGTTTATACCGGCAAGGAAATTTACTTTGCTGGTTACCAGGGATGGGAAGGGGGTGGATTTCTGACTAGTTAAGAGTCACATGTTGATTTGGGTGAAGGGAAAGGCAATATAACAAAAGTGTGTGACCAGCGCAATGACAACAGGTAAAAGGAGGACTCAGAAACATACACAAAAGATATAGACAACAGAGGCAAATGCTATTAAGTGCACAATACTGCATTACCAGTAGCAGCAAATATTAACCTTTGAGTGAATGCATAGACAGGTGAGAAGATCAAGTGTGGGTAGGTGAATAGGAATGTACCCAAGGATAGATTTGGCTGAAGACAGTCTTACATATGTACTTCTGCTATAAAAATATCCATGTACAGTATAGAAGTAACAGGGGACAAGGTTAGTAGCTTCTCAGAGACAACCAAACACCTTGAGGGAGAGAAGCACCAGCCTGGCAGTCTTGGGACAATATTCTTGGGGGACACCATGCTCAGTCAGCAAAACATAGTACATAAAAATCTTGTTCTATAGATTGTAGTGGCTTCTTGGCCAACCAGCTACCCTGAGGGAGCAAGTAGTTGGACCTGTAGGCTCAGGACCATGGTCCCAAGGAACATCAAGCTCAATTGGCATAACACACTACACAAAAACATTGTTCTACATCCTATTTTGGTGAGTAGTGACTGGGGTCTTTAAAGCTTGCAAGCAGCCATGTAGATGCAACAATGGGTCTTTCCTCATCCAGGGCAAAGAAGAATGAAGAAAACTAAAGACATATTGAAACAATTAGTCCAAGAGACTGGTAGACCATATGATCCTCAGTCTACATGACCATGAGACTAGAAGAACTAGATGGTGCCCAGCTACCACTGCCAACCACTCAGAGGGGGATGCAGGAGATCCCAGATAGAGTGGGAGAACAATATGGAACAAAACTCAAAATTATAAAAAAAAGAAAAAAGAAAAGACCAGTTTTGCTGGTCTGGTAGAGCCTGGTGAGACCCCTGAGACTATGGTCCCTAGTTACTCTTTAGGTCTGCAATTGAACTCACTCCCATGGCTTCCAGCTGAACAGTAGGCATATGGGGTCAACATTTACATTAGGTAGATACACTTGAAGCAATCAGTCGTGGGAGAATAGAAGGGCTATGTATGCACAGGGACACAGTTCAGGGGGTGGAAGTGCATGGGAGGGAAGGACACAGGGAAGAGGTAGCTATGGGGAGGAAGTGAGAAGAGAGCTATTACATTGTGGAGAATTGCAGTCAATGTCATGAAACAAAATGTGTATGAACTGCTGTATGGAAAATGAATTTCCTCTGTAAACTTTCACTCAAATCACAATAAAAGTTTAAAAAAAAAAAAGTTCTCCATCTTACTTTGGGGAGTAGTGACTGGGGTCTTAAAAGCTATCAAGCAGCCATCTAAGATACAACAATTGGTCTCCCTTCTTCTGGAGCAAAGAAAAATGAAGAAAATCAAAGTCATTTGGAAATAATAAGTCCAAGGATATGACAGATCATGGGGACCTCAGCCTTTATTACCCTGAGACTAGAAGAACTAGATAGTGCCTGGCTACCCATGACAACCACTCAGAAATGGATCAAAATTGGAGACCCTAGATAGAGTGGAAGGAAAAATGTGGAAAAAAATTCAAAAACACAAAAATGACCAGAATCACTGGTCGGATAGAAGCTGGTGGAACCCTGGAGACTATGGCCCTGGGTTATCCTTCAGTCCAGAACTGGACTCACTTCTGTGGATTAGCTTTCAGCCAAACAGTAGAAAGAGCTACAAGCAGAATACCTACCCCAGGGAGATGCACCTCCTAGATCAATCAACCATGAGGCAACAGAAGGGCAGCATTCACGTAGAGGGAAATCTGGACAGACAAGGGCACAGATAGGAAGGGCCAGGAAGGGATAGTCACAGGGAGAAGAGGAGAGAAGTGCTTTTTATAGTTTTTATAGTTGGGGATTGTATTGGGGCTATGAAACCAAATGTGAATGAACTGTTTTGTGCAAAACAAATCTGCTTTATAAATTTGTACCTACACCACAATAAAAAAAATTATTTAAAAAAAAAAAAAAAAAAGGTCAGACTTCATCTCTCATTCTTTGGTTATGTTGTTAGAAGGGACTAGTCCCTTGATAAGGATGTCATACTAGGTAAATTAAAGGGTCAGTGAAAAAGGGGAAGACCCCCAATAAGATGGATTGACACAGTGGCTGCAACAATGGGCTCAAGCATAGCAACAATTGTGAGGATGGCTCAGGACCAGGCAGTGTTTCATGCTGCTGTATATAGGGTCACTTGAGTCCAAGCTGACCGGAGGCACCTATCAACAACTGATATCTCAGTATTTAAATTACAGGAGAGTGTAATTCAACTAGAAATAGAATATAACTCACACCCAACCCTTCGTCAACCACAGATAGATAAAGGGATTTGTAACTTTTTTTTAAGGAAAATATTAGCAAGTTTTTAGTTGCATTATGTTAGGTGAAAGCATGATTTTTCTATTGTTTTCATTAGGAATTAAGTATGTTAAAATAGGTGTATGTGTATAAGAAGTTTGTAAGGGGTGAACTGTGATGAATCTGAATTGAGTCAACTTAGCTAAACTGGAACAATGTTTCCCAGAAGTCCTGGGTTAGTACTGGGCACAAGAGGCATTTTGCATGAGATCTGGAAGGCAAAAATGAAGCAGAAGCCACAGTCTTCTAATGCTCAGAAAGTTAGTGCAGGGTACCAGGTGCTTTTGCAGCTCACATACCATCACCTTTCAGCTGGCTCATCCTGTTAGGGTAGGGTTGCAGCAAGTCCAGCTCCTTCCAAAAGTCTCTCTTCAGCGTATTCAACTTCTGGACCAGGTGTGCTTTAGTTCTATGACAGGCAGCACAGCTTCCCCTGCTCATCACAGCCCATCCTCAAGGTTGAAGGCTTGGAAGCACTAAAAGGTCAATGCAGGTTCTAGTCCATTCTTATAGGTTCTAGCCCATCCTTGTATAAGGTCCAATTTGTCCTTCCATCCCCCACTTCAAGACCATCTGTACAGACTGCCTACAATGCTCACAGACAAAGAAACAATCTCTAAAAAACCTTTTAATCAAACCCCCACAACTGTGTAAAGACAAACTTCTATTAAAAATCTTTTTTACATATCTCAGTGGTTTTGCTTCTTTAATTGAACCCTGGCTTATATACTGCTAGCCTTTACCTGCCTACTTAAAAGGAATTGACAAGCAGGTTTTTTGTGAAGATGGCGGACTAGGCAGAAGGACTGCACAGACCCTCTTCAACAAAGAAAAGG
>NW_006921611.1:11689168-11701042 GCF_000298275.1 Orycteropus afer afer
AAGAAACCATAAGAGACCTAAATAAATGGAAAAACATCCCATGCTCATGGATAGGAAGACTGAACATTGTGAAAATGTCAGTTCTCCCCAAAGCAATCTATACATTCAATGCAATCCCAATCCAGACCCCATCAACATTCTTTAGGGATATGGAAAAAATGATCACTAACTTTATATGGAAAGGAAAGAGACCAATGGTTAAGACAGCTTGTCAGTGCCTTTTATATATATATATATATATAATTTTGATTTGGGTGAAGATTTACAGAGCTAGAAACTATCCACTAAGTCAAACCTATAAGACATTATGTCTGTCAAGTACCTAGTGATTTAAAGTTGATAGTAGTTTGCAATATGTTCACCAACACCTATTTGTTGATGTTTACCCCTATGGATATCTTCTTTTACATATGTCATCTACCAAAAAATGTGTGTATTAAGTACCAAATAAGTTGTTTCCCCATATTATACAACCAGTAGATAATCAAAGCTATGCATCAGCCCAAGAATACCAACATTTTGATGTTTCACCAATATAATTCCAGCCAAAGAAAAAAAAAAACTTGGCATGTTAATCAGTTCTCCAAAGGCTACAGAGGAAGGGAGTTGTCACATCTTTAGGTTTTCCTCAGAAATGCCTGTGGGAAGAGAGGAAGTAGTGGTGACATTTTGCAGTTAGGAAAGCCAGGATGAAACTTCCCAGTCATCTCATCAGTAGAGTCACTGCTGAATCTCTGAAAGGCTGGGGATGCAGGAAAAAGGGGAAATAGTGGGTGGCAGTGGGAAGGAGATGAAGTTGCCTGTATGGGAACAGGGGACATTATTGTAGTACTCTGCCTGAGTCTGTAACTGGAAAAAAGCCACCCTTTTTTTCTGAAATAGCATGAAAGTAGAGCAAGTGCAATAGCTCAACAGAGAAGTCTTTCCTAAAAGGATTTCTGTCAAAGTGACATCTAGGACAGTTCCTATCAGCCCCAATTCAGCTGCTTATGTCAGCAAAGCTTGGGCAACATTACAGAAAACCCAAAGAAGATAATCACCCTAGCCTTATTTTTGCCAGGACTCTACAGTGGTAGGTCACAAAAAAGTTTATCCCATAAATCGTCTCCTAATAGAATAATGATAAAGATAATGACAATAATAGTAACACTTGGCATAAGTCAGACCTATTTTCAAGATCTTACTTGGTTGATAATTAAGTTTGGATCCTACATGTATGGCTTCACCATTCCTGGCTTAGTTTTCATCTGTCAAAATAAGAAAGCATAGCTGTATGGCCTCTTTGGCAGTGAGGCTAAATATCCGTTAAAGATCTGTACTCCCCAGCTTCCGTGTAGAACGCTTCTGGAAAGCAGCTGCTCAGCTAGTTCCCAAACTTCTTTGTGATTAGTTCTCACCAATGGAAGGATGAGCTAGAGTAATTGGGTCACTTCTGGACCAAAATGATAAGAAACAGAAGGGCCTTCTCCCTATCTTGTCCCATCTCCTGAATGTTGGCACCCAGAAACCTCAGGAGCCACATGTCCAGAGCTTCCATTGGCTTGTGTCCCAGAAGGCCCATGTGGAGCAGATCTCAGTCCCCCACTAGGACTATGCATGAATGACAAAGAATCCTATATTGTGTTCTACTAGTGAGATTACTGGGTTTATCTGTCCAAGCAGCTAGTGTGAATTGATATGATCAATTGACATATTTGCAAAAAATTCCTTTTCTAATTTTTTTTTTTTAATTTAACCTGAAGAATAGCAACCATGTGAATTAGTTAGTTTCTAAATTTACAAATGAAACTCAGATTACTGAAGTGATTCCCCAAAGTCACTTACAAGTCATAGGGTCAGGACTTAATTGTAGGAGAAGCAAGATGATACAGTGGGAAGGGTACAGGAATTCACATCAGAGAGCACTGGGTGTGATCATGACCCCACCTAGGATTGACTCTGTGACTATAAGCAAGTCTTTCACTGCCCTGAAACTCCATTTCCTCAGTAATAAAGAGGGATAATAAATACTTTTAATCTTGTAACATTTCTATAAAAATTAAAGTGAGATCTTTACATACATAAGTAGCATAGTGTCTGATTCCTATTACCTGTTGCTGTTGAGTCAGTTACAACTTGTAGTGAACCAATGTGTGTCAGAATAGAACTGTACTCCATAGAGTTTTCAATGGCTGTGATCCTAAAGAAGTATATCGTCAGGCCTTTCTTCTGTGGTGCCACAGGGTAGATCCAAACCTCCAACTTTGTGGTTAATAGCCAAGCACAACCTGTTTGCACTGCCCAGAGACCTAATAGCTAATAACAGTGGCCTACATTTTTGAACATAACATGTGCCAAGCACTATTCCACCACCTTTCATCTATCAACTCACTTGGTCATCTAAAACCCCTAAGCTTATATACAGTTACAACATCCCTATTTTAAAGATAGTGATATTCAGAAAAGTTAAATAATTTCCCCAAGATTACATCATAGCCTGGATTCCTCAGAAAAGCAGAACCTGAAAACAAGAACTTATGTGCTGCTATTATCTGAAGAGATTTTTTTCCCCCTGGGGGAGGGGAGGATGGAGGGAAGAAAGGAAGTCCTGACCATTAGCAAGTTGGTCATCCTTAGATGCAACTGACAGCTTGACCTCAGGAGACTATGCAAGAAGCTTCAAGAAGTGTGACTTGTGGCAGTCCAACTGGAGAAGGAAAGTATCTATTTATGAGCCTAAAGGAGCATCCTAGGAAGGGCCCAGGGCAGAAGACAGGAGGAGTTCATTGTGAGCATGAAGCAGGCATATCAGGTTATGTCTACATGGAATCCATGGGAGCCCTGCAGAGTTAATCATCACAGTGGAGGCTGCAACAAGAGAAAGTGAATTCAAGAAAGCCTGAAATGGTGCATCTGAGGTGTGGATATATTATAAATCTAGGCAGTAGCTAATCTAAGCCCATGCTTTGTGTAAATCCAGCACACGCTGTGAGTTAGTAAGCTATTTTCCCCATGGGAATAGGTTTATACAGATCCATCCACATGTTCTCTTCCAGTCCATGACCAATGCCTATGTTTGAGAAATGGCTGGCCCCAAGGTACAGCTCTTGGCCAAATACATGGACCCAGCCTTGTCTTTATCAGCACCATTTTCCACAACCTTAGGCTCAGAACTGCCACATATGGAACCTCTACATCCAGGAATGGTGTGATGCTTTCTGAGGCACCACATCTGGCTGGATAACTGGAGATGTTAACAGTCTCTGGCCTACATGGAGTTGTACCTAGAGATCTACTGGGGAGTGGAGTCCCTGGCCCCCCAGGAAGGATGAAATTTCTGCCCACCTGGTCCACCCTTAGAGGAGCCCCTAGTTATAATTCTGTCTTCAAATCTGTTTTTTCTTTTAAATAAGATTTTGTTTTGTTCTTTGATTACAAAAGTAACAATATATTTTCATTAAAAAGAAATAAGTAATAGAAATTTATACCTCTTCTAGAAAATTAAAGATGGCAGTAGACAGTATGAATTATACCTTAATATTAAAAAAAAAACAAAAACAAACCTCACAACTCCTCCAATAAACAGCTTCACGATGGATGGAGAAGAGATTGAAATTGTCAAGGACTTCATATTATTTGATTCTATAATCAACACCAATGGAAGCAGCAGTCAAGATATCAGATGAATCAGATGATGTACTGCATTGAACAAATCTGCTGTAAAGGACCTCTTTCAAGTTATGAAGAGCAAAGATGTCTCCTTGAAAGACTAAGGTGCACCTAACCCAAGTCATAATATTTTCAATCACGTCTTATGCATGTGGGAGCTGGACAATGAATAAAAAGACCGAAGAAGAGTTGTGGTGTTGGAGAAGAATGCTAAGAGTACCATGGACTGTTGAAAGTACCATGGACTAGTAAAAGTACTAACAGTTCTGTCCTGGAGGAAGTGTAGCTGGAATTCTCCTTGGAAGCAAGAATGGCCAGATTTCATCTCACTTACCTTGGTCATGTTGTCAGGAGGAACCATTCCTTGGAGAAAGATATCATGCATGGTAAAGTGCAGGGTCAATGAAGAAGGGAAAGGCCCTCAACAAGATGGATTGACCCAATGGCTGGAATGATGGTCTATACCAGCAAGGATTGTGAGGCTGGCATAAGACCAGGTAGTATTTCATTCTGCTATGCATAGGGTTGCTATGAGTCAGAGACAACTTGATGGCATCTAACAACAACAAGAACATGGGCAAAATATTGCAGGAAACATCAAAAGAAGTTGGAAGGAATACACAGAGTCACTGTACCAAAAAGAATCAGTCAATGATTATCCATTTCCGGAGGTGCCATGTGATCAAGAACAAATGGTACTGAAGGAAGAAGTCAAAGCTGCACTGAAGGAAGTGGCAAAGTACAAGGCTCCAGGAACTGATGGAATACCCATTGAGATGTTTCAATAAATGGATGCCATCCTGAAGGCTCTCACTCAGTTATGCCAAGAGATTTGGAAGATAGCTACCTGACCAACTGACTGGAAGAGATCCATATTTGTACCCATTCCAAAGAAAGATGATCACACAGAATTTGGAAATTATCGAACAACATCATTAATGTCACATGCAAGTAAAATCTTGCTGAAGATAATTAAAAAATGGTTGGAGCAGTATATTGACAGAGAACTTCCAGAAATGCAAGCTGGATTTAGAACAGGATGTGGAATGAGGGATATGATTGCTGATGTCAGATGGATCTTGGCTGAAAGCAAAGTATACTAGAAAGATGTTTACTTGTGTTTTATTGACTATGCAAAAGCATTTGATTGTGTGGATCATTTTATGGATAACATTGAGAAGAATGGGAATTCCAAAACAATTAATAGTGCTCATGAGGAACCTGTACATAGACCAGTAGGCAGTCAATCTAACAGAACAAGGAAACACTGCATGGTTTAAAATCAAGAAGGGAGTGTGTAAGGGTTGTATTCTTTCACCATACTTATTCAATCTATATACTGAAAAAATAATCCAAGAAGCTGGACTATATGAAGACGAATGTGGCATCAAGATTGGAGGAAGACTCATTAACAACCTGCAATACACAAATAACACAACTTTGCTTGCTGAAAGTGAGGATGACTTGAAGCACTTACTGATGAAGATTAAAGACTACAGTCTGCAATATGGATTCCATCTCAACATAAAGAAAATGAAAATCCTCACAACTAGACCAATAAGGAGCACCACAATAAATGGAGAAAAGATTGAAGTTGTTAAAGATCTCATATTACTTTGTTTCCACAATCATCACCAGTGAAAGCAGCAGTCAAGACTTCAGACGACATATTGTACTGGGCAAATCTGCAAGAGACCTCTTTAAAGTGCTGAAGAGCAAAAATGTCTCCTAAGCTATGGTATTTTCAATCACCTCAAAGGCATGTGAGAGCTGGACAATGAATAAGGAAGACCGAAGAAGACTTGATGCTTTTGAATTGTGATGTTCGCGAAGAATACTGAAAGTCCATGGACTGCTAAAGAACTAACAAATCTGTCTTGGAAGAAGTGCAGCTGGAATGCTCTTTGGATGCAAGAATGGCCAGACTTCATCTCACCTACTTTAGTCATGTTGTCAGAAGAGACCATTCCTTGGAGAAAGATACCATGCTTGGTAACAAAGCAGGGTCAACAAAAAAGGGGAAGGCCCTCAACATGATGGATTGACATGTGGCTGCAATGATGGGCCCAGGTGTGGCAAGATTGTGGAACTGGCAAAGGACCGGGCAGTGTTTCATTCTGTTGTATATGGGGTCACTATGGATTGGAGCCCACATGATGGCACCTAACAACAATAACAACAACAACATAGAAATTTTAGAGATATAAGTATAAGTAGAGATATAAGTATGCTTAAAATTTAAAGAAGAAAATTATTGTCACCCAAGATCTCTTTGCCCTTCCCCATGATAACCACTGCTAACGTTTTGGTGTATTCCTTTCTAGGTTTCTTTCTACAGATATATAAATAGACATTGTATTTTTAAATTAAATGGAATCTATGGTATTTTTCTTTTACCATGCTTCTTTTTTTTTTTACATTTTAATATGAATACTTTATTGCTATTAAATATTCTTTCAAAACCTCATATTCATAGCTGAATGATAGTTTTTGGACATTTAGGTTGTTTGTAATTTTTCACTATTATAAAGAGTGCTGTGATTTATATTTATGTGTAAGTACTTAAACAAACGTTTGATCATTTTCTGATTATTTTCTTTAGGAGATTATGTAAAGTGGGATTTCTGTGACAAATGATATAAACATTTTAAAGAAGATGCTTATTGCCAAATTGTTTCCAGAAATGTTATGCTAGTTTACCCTCCTTTCAGCAATATGTTCATGCCAAAGCACAGCAAAAACCAGTCAGTATTTTAAGATGTTTTTCGGATTAATAGGAGGAAATAGTAGCTCATTGTTTTGATTCATATTTCTTTGATTAATGACTGCATTGCCATTTCTTAGGTTTGTTCACCATTTGGATTCCTTCTTGCATGAATTGCCTGTTCATTTTCTTTGGTCATTTTTCAACTGGGGTATTAGCAGCTATTTATTGAGCTGATATAATTAAGGCTGCTTATCTTTTGTCATATTCATTGTAAATATTTTCTCTACTTTTTCATTTCACTTTTAATTTTCATTACAGAGAAGTTTATTTTAATACAGAAGGTTTTGTTTGTTTTATATGGTTAAATCTACCAGCAGTTGTGATTATCCCATGGCTTTTTGTTTAGAAAGCTCTCTGCATCTCACCATCAGTTAAATGATCTCCTATATTTTCTTCTAGATGATTAAAAAGATACATAGAATAACAATAAATCAGAATTGCAAGAGCTGTCAAGCCCCTGATTACATAAAAGAGAAAACTTAGGCTTAGGAGGGAAAGTAATTCACCAACCAGATGACACAGATAATAACTGGCAAAGCTGAGATTTTATTTTTAACTAAGATCTGATTAAAAACCAAAACCAAACCAGTTACTGTCACATCAATTGCTGAGGAGAATTGTGCTCCATGGGGTTTTCACAGCTGTGACCTTTTGGAAGCAAATCCCCAGGCATTTTTAGGTGGGTTCAAACTGCTTACATTTTTCGTTAGCAGTTCTGGGTACCTAGTGGTGCTCTGACAAGAAATATACCACAAATGGGATTGTCTTAACCAATAGGAGTTTATTTTTACAATTTGGAGGCTTTAAGTCCAAGTTGAAAGTGCCAGGCTCTAGGGGCTGAGTGAAAGCCCCTCAACCTTGGGATCCAGCTCCGCCTCCTGCTCCCGGCCCACTGGGGCTAGAGGTGTTTCTTCACTCAGACAGCTACTGGTTGCTGACACTGAGAAGCCCCAAGGTTGACAAGTAAAAAGGCACAGTCCCAATGTTACCAAACCACATGGCAAGCCATTAACTTAAGTCCATTTTAAGTCCCAAGTTCAGCAGAGCATAGCAGGCTGCTGAGCAACGACACAGCTACACGCAGGGCCCAAGTGTGCCATAGGCTAGAGACCATTTCCAAGCCTTCTCCTTATATACAGGAAGCAGACCACATCCCAAAGGCAGCTACTTAGCTGCTTGTGGTAGATACCACCGTGGAGTTGGCTGCCAGTCTCATCATGGGGAATAACTACTACCAGCTGCTCAGCCACTTAACCAGGCCCAGCCAAGGTGACACACAAACTGAACTACCACAGTACTCAAGTGCTGAATCATTTGCATCACTGTATGATTAGCACAAGGAGCCCTGGTCACAATGGTTAAAGCGATCTCGGCTGCTAACCAAAGCACAGGAAAAAAGATCTGGCAATCTGCTCCCATAAATATTACAGCCTCAGCCCTACTCTGTCATATAGGGTCATTATGAGTGAGAATCAACTCACTGGCACATAACATTAATGTAATTATCATACAATAAAATGCACAGATATTGTGTCACTTTGATGAGTTTTTATAATTTTGTACATTCTTGTAACCACCCCCATAATGAGATACAGAATATTTCCACCACCACCACCTACAACCACTGTCCAATATCTTTCACTTTAGATTGTTGTTGTTGTTGTTATGTGCCGTCCAGTCGGCCCCGACTCATAGCGACCCCTCCTTGGGTTTCCGATCACTTTAGATTAGATTTGCCTATATTTGCATTTTATAAAAATGCAATCATAAAGTAAGTACTCTTCTGAACCTGCCTTCTTTCATTTAACAAAATGTTTTTCAGAGTCAACCATGTTGTTGGGTCTGTAAATAGCTGTTATGAATTTAATTGTGTCCCTGAAAATATGTGTTTTACATCCTATTTTGGCAAGTAGCAACTGGGATCTTAAAAGCTTGCAAGTGGCCATCTAAATACAAAGATGGGTCTCTCCTCATCCAGAGCAAAGAAGAATAAAGAAAAACAAAGATGCATGGAAACTATTAGTCCAAGTGATTGGTCTACCATGCGATGCTCAGCCTATGACTATGAGACCACAAGAACTAGATGGTGCCTGGCTACCACTGTCAACCACTTGGAGGGGGACCTATGTAGGAGATCTGGATAGAGTGAGAGAATAATGTGGAACAAAACTCAAAGTCATTTAAAAAAAAGGGGGGGGGCAGCAGATTTGCTGGTCTCATAGAGCCTGAGGGAACCACTGAGACTTTGACAAGAACACATTGAAGTCCCAGGCTTCTAGCTGCCCTTCAGGTCTGGAATTGAACCCACACCTGTGGCTTTCAGCCAAACAAAAGACAGGCAGATGAGCCGAACATTTACATTAGGTAGCTACACTCCTTGGAGAGATCAATCATGGGAGAATAGAAAGGCTGTCTATGTACAGGGAGATAGCTCACAGGGGGCAGGAGTGCATGGGAGGGAAGGACACAGGGAAGAGGTAATTATGGGGAGGAAATGGGAGGGCTGCTGTTGCATTGTGGGAAATTGAAGTCAATGTCATGAGACAAAATGTATGTGAGCTGCTGTATGGAAAGTGAATTTGCTCAGTAAGCCTTCATCCAAATCACAAGGAAAATTAAAAAAAAAAAAAAAAATGTGTTTTAAATCCTAACCGTTATACCTGTGGGAATTATCTCATATGGAAATAGGATTTTATTTGTTAAGTTAATGAAGTCATCTTATCAGTGCAGGGTGTGTTTCAGACCAATCACTTTTTAACTGAAGAAGGGCAGAAAAACAAGCAAACAAAGAAGCATGAATGGGGGGAGAACAGATGCAACCTGAAGATCTCCAAGGAACACTGAGAAGAATGCTGGAGAAGCTGAGACAAAGACTTTCCCCCAGGTGGACAGAAAGATCCTTCCGCAAGAGCTGGGACCCGGAGTTTGGACTTCTAACGTCCCAAACAGTAAGAAAATGAATTTCTGTTCTTTAAAACAACCCACTTTCGATGTTTTTGTTATAGCAGCACTAAGAAACTAAGGGGATAAAAACCAAACTCACTGCCATGGAGTCGTATCTGACTCATAGTGACCCCTCCTTGGGTTTCTGAGGCGGTATCACTACAGAAGTAGATTGCCCAACCTACCTTCTGAGGAGTGGCTGGTGGGTTTGAACCACCAGCCTTCTGGTTAGCAGTCAAATGCCTTAGGCACTGTGCCACCAGGGCTCCCAAGCAGTATTTCATTGTATACATAAAGCAGTATTTCATTGTATATATAAACTACAATATATTTATCTGTTCTCCTGTTTATGGATATTTCAGTTGCTTCCAGTTTGGGGCTATTATGAAAAAAGCTAAAGTGAATAGTCTTGTAGAGGACATTGTTTGGACATACGATTTCATTTCACTTGTGTGTGGAATGGCTGGGTAATTGGAAAGGTACATGTTTAACTTTATAGAAACTAGAACCAAGGTAAGGCAGGCGGGGAACAGCCCCCTGGTGGCCGGGAGAAGGGGCAAAAAAGGCTGGTGGCTAGAAGAGATAAGGCGGGCGGGCGGGGGAGAGTCCCAGACAGCAGGGAGCAGCAGCAGACAGGGCCAGCAAGAACAGGTAGAGGGAAGCGAAGGAAGTGAGTGAAGTGGTTGGAACAACTAAGGGAGACGAACTTGTCTGTTGGTTTGTCGTATTGTGGTGGCTTGCGTGTTGCTGCAAGGCTGGAGGCTATGTCAGAAAGAGTGCCCATGGTGCACCAGTTTAGGTGGAGCTTCCAGACTGAGACAGGCTTGGAAAAAGGAAGAGGCCATCCACTTATCAAAGAATTGGCCAGTGAAAATCTTATGAATAGTAGTGAAACTGTCTGATACATTACTGGAAAATTTTATGAATAGCCCTGAAACATTGTTTGATACAGTGCCAGAATATGAGCCTCTCAGGTTGGAAAGCACTCAAAATATGACTGGGAAAGAGCTGCCTACTCAGCGTAGAGCCTACCTTAATAATATGGATAAAGTAGAGCTTTCAGGGCCACCATTTGCTGAAGTGGCATGACTCAATCTGAGAAGAAACAGCTGTAAACATCTATTGATAATCAGAACATGGAATGTACAAAGTATGAATCTAAGAAAATTGGAAGTTGTCAAAAATGAAATGGAACACATAAAGATTGATATCCTAGGGAGTAGTGAGCTGAAATGGACCAGTTTTGGCCATTTTGAATCAGATAACTATATGATCTACTATGCCGGATATGACAAATTTAAGTGGAATGGCATGGCATTCATCATCAAAAGAATGTTTCAAGATCTGTCCTGAAGTACAACGCTGTCAGAGATAGACTAATATCCATACACCTATGAGGAAAGCCAGTTACTACTACTATTATTCAAATTTATGCACCAACAACCAAAGCCAAAGATGAGGAAATTGAAGATTTTTACCAACTTCTGCAGTCTCAAATAGACTGAACATGGAATCAAGGTGCTGATTATCACTAGTGACTGGAATGTAAAAGTTGGAAACAAAGAAGAATCACCAGTAGTTGGAAAATTTGACCTTGGAGATAGAAATAATGCTGGAGATTGTGGGATAGAATGTTGCAAGACCAGAGACTTATTCATTGCAAATACCTTTTTTCAACAACACAAATGGTGGTTACACACGTGGACTTCACCAGATGGAGTACACAGGAATCAGATTGACTGCATCTGTGTTAAGAGGTGATGGAGAAGCTCAGTATTTTCATCCAAAACAAGGCCAAGAGCTGATTGTGGAACAGACCATTAACTTCTCATTTACAAGTTCAAATTGAAGTTGAAGACAATTAAAACAAGTCCATGAGAGCCAAAATTTGACCTTGATTCTATCTCTCCTGAATTTAGAGATCATCTAAAGAATAGATTTGATGCATTGAACACTAATGACCGAAAACCAGAGGAATTGTGGGATGACAACAAGAATATCATCCATGAAGAAAGCAAAAGATCAAAAAGATAGGAAAGGAAGAAAGGACCAAAATGGATGTCAGAAAAGACTCTGAAACTTGCCCTTGAACAGAGGGTAGCTAAAGCAAATGGAAGAAATGACAAGTTAAAAGAGCTGAACGAAGATTTCAAAGAGCAGCTAAAGAAGACAAAGTCAATTATTATAATGAAATGTGCAAAGACATGGACTAGAAAAGCCAAAAGGGAAGAACATGCTCAGCATTTCTCAAGCTGAAAGAACTGAACAGGAAATTTAGCCTTGAGTTGCAATATTGAAAGATTCTATGGGCAATATATTGAATGATACAGGAAACATCAAAAGAAGATGGAAGGAATACACAGTCACTGTACCAAAAAGAATTGGTCGATGTTCATCCATTTCAGGAGGTGGCATATGATCAAGAACAATGGTATTGAAGGAAGAAGTCGAAGCTGCACTGAAGGAATTGGCAAAAATCAATGTTCCAGGAATTGATGGAATACTCACTGAGATGT
>NW_006921611.1:11701337-11710657 GCF_000298275.1 Orycteropus afer afer
AAAGATGTTTACTTGTCTTTTCTTGACTATACAAAAGCACTCAATTGTGTGGATCATAACAAATTATGGATAACACTGAGAAAACTGGGAATTCCAGACACTTAATTGTGCTCATGAGGAACTTGTACATAGACCAGGAGGCTACCATTCAAACAGAACAAGGGGATACTGCATGGTTTAAAATCAAGAAGGGAGTGTGTCAGGGTTGTACCCTTTCACCATACTTATTCAATCTGTATGCTGAACAAATAGTCCAGGAAGCTGGACTATATGAAGAAGAACATGGCATCAGGATTGGAGGAAGACTCATTAACAACCTGTGTTATGCAGGCAACATAACTTTGCTCGCTGAAAGTGAGGATGACTTGAAACACTTACTGATGAAGATTCAAGACTACAGTCAGCAATGTGGATTACACCTCAGTAAAAAGAAAACAAAAATCCTCACAACAAAACCAATAAGCAGCATCATGATAGGTGGAGAAAAGAATGAAATTGTCAAACACTTCATATTACTTGGTTCTACAATCAACACCGATAGAAGCAGCAGTCAAGATATTAGACGTCGTATAGCATTGGGCAAATATGCTGCAAAAGACCTTTTTCAAGTGCTGAAGAGAAAAGATATTTCTGTGAAGACTAAGGTGAGCTTGACACAAACCATGGTATTTTCAATCACCTCATATGCATGTGAGAGCTGGACAATGAAAAAAGAAGACCGAAGAAGAGTTAAAACTTCTGAGTTGTGGTGTTGGCGAAGAATGCTGAAAGTACCATGGACTGCTCAAAGAACTAACAGATCTGTCCTGGAGGAAGTGCAGGTGGAATATTCCTTGGAAGCAAAAACAGCCAGACTTCGTCTCACCTCCTTTGGTCATGTTGTAAGAAGGGACCATTCCCTGGAGATGGATATCAGCTTGGCAAAGTTGTGGGACAATGAAAAAGGGGAAGGCCCTCAATGAGATAGATTAACACAGTCGCTGCAGCAATGGGATCAAGTATAGCAAAGATTATAGTGCTGGCACAGGACTGGGCAGTGTTTCATTCTGCTGTACATGAGATCATTATGAGTCGGAGATGATTCAATGGCACCTAACAACAACACAGAACTAAGGTTTGCTGTTTGACTCTAAAGACCATTCCCTTAATCACTAAACAAACTATTTCTCAGGGATTTAGGTGTTTAGGGGGTCAAGCTCAAATCCTAACTTTTCCATTTTCTGGCAGTGTGTACCTAACCTCTTAATGCCTTGTTTCCTCATCTGTACCAAGCCAGTGGTGTTGTGAAAATTAAGTAGTTAATACAAAGAAAACACTTAGAATAGGCCTTAACACATGGTTCATTATTATTGTTATTACATAAGAGAATGTGTCTTCATTTGTTGTTGTTGTTGTTGTTAGGTACTGTCAAGTCATCTCTGACTCATAGTGACCCTATGCACATCAAAACAAAACACTGCCCAGTCCTGCACCAGATCCATGATCCTTGCTATACTTGAGCCCATCGCCACAGCCATGTCAATCCATCTCATTGAGGGTCTGCATTTAGTCCATCAGATACTAGATTCAGAGAATGTTCTGTTGAAACCGGCCAGGAAAGGGTATCCTTGTGAAGATGGAGTTACACTTGTAAAGAAGCCACCAGGGCTCCTTAAGACACCACTGTTGTTGTGTGCTGTTGATTCGATTTCGAATTATAATGACACTACAGGACAGAGCAGAACTGCCCCATAGAGTTTCCTAGGCTGAAATCTCTATGAAAGCAGATTGCCTGGTATTTTCTCCTGGAAGTTGCTGGTGGGTTCAAACCTCCGCTATTTTGGTTAGCAGCCAAACACTTAGCCATTGTGCTACTAGGGCTCCTTAAGATTCCACTTAAAAAACAAACAATCAACAAAAAGTTGCTATCAAGTCAAGTCTGATTCATAGTGACCCTATAGGACAAAACAGAACTGTACCATAGGGTTGCCAAGGCTATCTTTAAGAAAGCTGACTGCCACATCTTTCTCCCACAGAAGAGGTGGTGGGTTTGAACCACTGACCTTTCAACTAGCAGCTGAGAGCACTTAACTGTTGCACCACCAGGGTTCCTTGCAAGACTTCATTAGCTGTGGCTAATTACTTATGTCTTAGCCCACAGACAGTGTGGAGATAAGTAGTCAGAAAGAACACATTAGTACCTGAGATAGGGCTGTTGGGACTGAACTGAAGACCACCTTCTAATCTTAAGAGCAGGTACTTCCTGGTTTACCCCAGGGTTCCATTCAGACAACTCCATAGTAAATCCGTTCTGATGTAATTTGAATACCTCATTTTTCTTTAAGTTGTCATTATTATTGCCTTTTTTTATCAATACCTTTATAACTTTAATCTTTATTTATCTTTGAGTGTTGGCATGAGAATGATAACGTTAGCAAATTATGCACTGCAACATTGTATGTAGCATATATTACTCACAATAAGATGTAAAAAACAACAGGATGGTTGTAAGTGTGGTTCGTCATAACTTGAATACATAGTAAATCAAGGACTACCTGTACTTCCTAATTCCTTCTAGAATGACATCTAGTTCTGCCCTTCCTCCACACCATTCTCTCCCACTGAACGGGAAGCTCCGTTAGGGCATAGTCTGAGATTATTTGACATACCAAGGCACATTGACTGCCTAGCAGAGAACCTGGCACATAGTTATGTAATGCTGATATATCATGGAAACATATATTTACATACAACTAGTCAAAGCCTCTCCTTGAGATTTCTGCCTTTCCTCACAATTCAACTTCTGGGTTTTTATTATAAATATCAGAAAAAAGGATTGAATAGACCAACAGACCCTCAGAGGCTTCCTATATTTCTCTGGAAAAAGAAGCAACCTATTTATCTATCAACAATAATGTTTATAAATAAATTACGGCTGTCTGTATGGTGCAGTGGCTAAAGTATTCAGCTGCTAACCAAAAGGTCAGTGATTTGACCCACCAGCCACTCTGCAGGAGAAAGGTGAGGCAGTCTGCTTCCATAAAGATTTGCAGCCCTGGAAACTCTCTGGAGCAGTTCCACTCTGTCCTGTAGGGTCACAATGAATTGGAATCAACTCAATGGCAGTTGGTGGATGTGTATAATAGAGTAGTTTAAATTATCTAAATGCACAATCTAAGGCGTAGTGCATAAGGCATTTGACTGCTAACCAGGTGGTTCAAACCCACCAGCCACTCCTCAGAAGGAAGATGGGGCAATCTACTTCCATAGTGATACTGGCTCAGAAACCCAAGAAGGCGTCACTATGAGTCAAAATAGACTTGACGACATATTATAACAACGACAAGGTAACATGTATCAACATGGATAAACCACACAAAGTTCAGTTTAAAACTTTTCAGAAGATGCATACATATATGTGATACCATTTAAATAAAATTTGAAAAATACAAAATGATGCTATCATTGTTATGAACATTGTTATGGATACATACTACATAGAAATAACACAAAAACATACATATAAAATAGTGTAAGAATGATGTGTTAGTTATCTAGTGCTGCTATAACAGAAACACCACAAATGGGCTTTAACAAACAAATTTATTTTTGCACAGTTTAGGAGGCTGGAAGTCCGAATTCGGGGCCAGCTCTAAGGGGAGGCTTTTTCTCTGTTGGATCTGGAGAAAAGTCCTTGTCTCTATTGAGCATCTGTTCCTTGGTGGTCACGTGGCATGGCATCTATCATTCCCCATCTCTGCTTGCCTCTTCATGCCTAATCTGGTCTTTTTATATCTCAAAGGTGATTGACTTAAAATACACCTTACACTCTTAATATAACAAAGAAAACCATTCCTGAATGGGATGACGACCACAAGTACAGCAGTTAGAATTTACAACACATATTTTGGGGAGGGGACACACATTTCAGTCCATAATGAAGGATAAGGATCAAATTCAAAAAAAAGGACACTAGTTGTCATTAGGTTGATTCCAACTCCTGGTGACTTCATCTATACAGAGCATACACTCATGTATACAGAGTAGAGCTGCACCATAGGGTTTTCTAGGCTGTGGCCTTTGGGAAGCTCTGAGGTGCTTCTGGGTATATTAGAACAACCTTTTGGACAGTAGTGGAGAGCTCAGCCTTTTGCAACACCTAAGGACTCATTGTTGTTGTTGTTGTTATGTGCCGTCCAGTCAAACCAGACTCATAGCGACCCCTCCTTGGGTTTCCAAGGCAGTATCACTACGGAAGTAGGATTGCCCAACCTTCCTTCCGAGGAGTGGCTGGTGGGTTTGAACCGCCAGCCTTCTGGTTAGCTGGCAAGTGTCTTAGCCACTATGCTACCAGAGCTCCCATTAGGGACCAAATTATTTAGACAAATGCACTTTATTTGTATTGAATAACTGAAAGTGTTGGAGCCTCAAGTGATTTGATCAGAGTTGCACTTTAGAAAGATAAGTCTTACAGTAGAAATGGGAGGAAAGATCGATTCATTCACTATTTATTGAGTGTCTATTATATGTCAGGCATTGTTCAAGGCATTTGGAATGTATCAGTGAGCAAAGCAGAAAAAGGACCCTGTCATCACTTGCATTCTTGTTGCATTCTAGCCATGAGGCACAGGAGACAGTTTCACAGTTGTCCAGGTGACAGCTAATGAGAACCTGGAGCCTTAAGAGAGGGCATAAAAAAGAGGGACCAGAAGTTAAAGGTCACACAGAGTAATGCATAGGCCTTGGCAGCTGGTTAAATGGGCAGGGGACTGGGTGAGGAAAGGAAGGAGGATGGTGTGAATGAAAATGAGGTTTTGCTATATGGATGATCAGAAGGACAGAGCATCACTGACAGAAACAGGGAACATAGGACAAGAAAGAATGAGTTCCTGCAAAGACAGAAGACAGATGTCCTACCCCGAAGGAGCTCACAAGTTATTTCTGGCAACCATTCATTCAGCAATTCAGTTAGCAAATATTTTCTGAATAAGTAGGCCAAATCTGCATTAGGTAGCTTTTCATCCTAGCAACCTTGCAAGAATGTGATCCACAGCTCTGGCTGGCTGGGAGGAGGTGGGGGTGTGGGCAGGGCTGTGCAAAGATAAGAGGCATCATGACCCTGGACAGAAATGAACGTGGGAGAGTTACGATGTGCACTTCTATCTCGCCCAGCTCAAGTATCTGCACCTCTCTTCCTTAAACACTGTTAATTCCCAAAGTCCTGGTCCCTGGCTGGCTCAGCGCCCACACCAAGCAGGCCACAGCCATAACTTTCCAAACTCAAAACATCCACTCAGAGAAGATAAATCTCTGTGTTCCTGAAAGACTCTCTGGGAAGGAGTGTTAGAAAGGAGTACAGAGTGGCTGCAACGGGTTGACTGACTCCAATAAGTAGGCTGAACGCCTGTGGGTAAAGCGTAAAGAGTCCTGTCAGCAAGTTCGCAGACCTGGGCTTAAATCTCAACTATGCCATTAAATCGCTGGGTGACCTTGTGCAGCCACTTAACCTCTCTGGGCCTCAGTTTCTTCATTAGTATGAAGATGTGCTTAGATCTTTTGGGACCACCTTAGCTATAGCCCACTGCCATGTGAGTCAATTCCAACTCACAGCAACTCTATAGGACAAAGTAGAACTGCTTAATGGAATTTCTGAGGCTGTGATCTTTACAGAAGCAGACTGCCATAACTTTCTCCTGCAGGGGAGTTTGTGAGTTCAAACTACAGTACAGACCTTTCAATTAGCAGGCGAATGTTTTAACCACTGTGCTAAAAGGGCTCTTGCTCCAGCTATAACCATCCTGAATCTCTAATTCCTTCTCACAGGGTTCTGTATGGTGACCACAAAATTCATCATCCAAACAGGAAATTTCAGAGTGAAAAGAGGTATTAGTTATAATTTTGACAGAAAACAAATGGCACTGGCACTGACCCAGGTAAAGAAGAATGTAAGTTCCTGGGTGGTGCAAATGGTTAACACACTCAACTATTAACTTAAAGGTCTGAGGTTAGAATCCACCCTGAGCACCTCAGAAGAAAGGCCTGGTGATCTACTTCTGGAAAATCAGTCAATGAAAACCCTATGGAGCCCAGTTCTACTCACCATGAGTTGGCATAATGTTTTATGTTCCCCTAAAGGAACAGACGATTTCAAAGGGCAGCTTGAGAAGATAAAGTATTCATTGAAAAGTGCAAAGATCTGGAGTTAGAAAATCAAAAGGGAAGAACATGCTCAGCATTCCACCAGCTAACAGTGCTGAGAAAAAATTCAAGCTTTGAGTTGCAATATTGAAGTATTCTATGGGCAAAATATTAAACAATGCAGGAAGCATCAAAAGAAGATGGAAGGAATACACAGAGTCCCTGTACCAAAAAGAATTGTTCAACATTCAGCCATTTTAGTAGGTAGCACACAATCAAGAACCAGTGGTACTGAAGGAAGAAGTCCATGCTGCATTAAAGGAATTGGTGAAAGAGAAACTCCAGGAATTGAGGAATACCCAATGAGATATTTCAACAAATGGATGCAGTGCTGGAAGCACTCACTCATTTAAGCCAAGAAATTTGGAAGATAGCTACCAGGTCAACTGACTGAAAGATCCATATCTGTCCTTATTCCAAAGAAAAACCAAAAAAAAAAAAAAAAAAAAAAAACCTGCCGTTGAGTTGTTCCCAACTCATAGCTATCCCTCCTTGGGTTTCCGAGGCAGTATCTCTATGAATCTCTATAGATTGCCCAATTTTCCTTCCAAGGAGTGGCTGGTGGGTTTGAACCACCAGCCTTCTGGTTAGCAGTCAAATGCCTTAGGCACTACACAGAAACTATTGAACAAGATAATAAATATCACACCCAAGTAAAATTTTGTCGAAAGTAACTCAAAAATGGTTGCAGCAGTACTTTACAAGGAACTTCCAGAAACTCAAACCAGATCCAGAAGAGAATGTAGCACAAGGGGTATGGTATTGTTGATGTCAGATGGATCTTGGTGAAAGCAAATAATACCAGAGAGATGTTTACCTGTGTTTTATTGGCTATGCAAAAGGTATTCTATTGTGTGGATCATAACAAATTGTGGATAACATTGTAAAGAATGGGAAGTCCAGAACAATTAACTGTGCTCGTGAGGAACCTGTACTGAGAGAATGTCATTTGAATAGAACAAAGGGATATTGCATGGTTTAAAATCAAGAAGGGTGTGTGTCAGGGCTATATCCTTTCACCATACTTATTCAATCTATATGCTGAGCAAATAATCTGAGAAGCTGTACTATTTGAAAAGGAATGTGGCATCAGGCTTACCAGAAGACTCATTAACAACCTGTGATACACAGATGACACAACCTTGCTTGCTGAAAGTAAAGATGACTTAAAGCACTTACTGATGAAAATTAAAGACTACAGCCTTCAGTATGGAGGTTATCTCAACACAAAGAAAATAAAAATCCTTATAACTGGACCAATAAGCAACATCACAAAAAATGGAGAAAAGAGTGAAGTTGTCAGGGATTTCATTTTACTTGGATCCACAATCAACACCCATGAAAGCAACAGTCAAGAAATCAGACAACATATTGCACTAGGCAAATCTGCTGCAAAAGACCTCTTTAAAGTGTTAAAGAATAAAGGAGTCATTTTGAAGACTAAGGTGTATCTGACCCAAGCCACAGTATTTTCAAAAACCTTACATGCTGTGAGAGCTGGACAATTAATAACACTTTTTTGGAGAGGATAAAAGAATTGATGCATTTGAATTGTGGTGTTGGTGAAGAATATTGAATATATCATGGACTGCCAGAAGGACAAATAAATCTGTCTTGGAACATGTGCAGCCGGAATGCTCCTTAGAAACCAGAATGGCCAGACATTATCTCTTTTACTTTGATCATGTTATCAGAAGGGACCAGTCCCTAGAGAAGGAGGATATCACGCTTGGTAAAGTAGAGAGTCAGCAAAAAATGGGAAGACCCTCAACAAGATGAATTGAAACAGTGGCTGGCTACAATGATGGGCTCAAGCACAGCAAGGATTGTGAGGATGGGGAAGGACCAGCAGTGTTCTATTCTGTTGTACATAGGTGTTTTGAGCCACTGATTCATGGCCCCTAACCAAAAAGAAAAAAAAAGGATCTGTAAGATCCAACAGTCACCAACACAAGCCTGGAGAGTGGAGCTCTGGAACTGTTTCTGCTTCCACTGTGAATATGACGCAAGCCACACCCTCTTTCAACATAAGGAATGGAAAAAAGAGAGAAAAGAAAGGGAAGGAATCAAATACTGCTTGAGAAGTGCTGAGGGTTGTAGAAGCTGCTGTTAGGGATGTTTGCACATGGAGATAGTTGGAGAAAAGCCAACCTCATTTCAAACAGTAACTCTTCTCCTATGTGTCGTCCTGTCCATTCTGACACAGCCATTCTGACACATAGCCCTGTAAGACGGTAAATCTGCCCCACAGAGTTTCCTAGGCTGAAACATTTACAGAAGATGACCAAATCTTTTCTCTTGTGAACAGGCTGGTAGTTTCAAACCACTGACTTTCGGTTAGCAGCCAAGTTTTTAACCATTGCACCACCGGTGCTTCTTAGTAACTCTTTACTGAAATCCAAATGTGGATTCAAGGAGTGTAGGACCTGAAGGGTGTGTGTGGAACTCTGCGATGTGTGTAGAGCATGCCCTCAAGGAGTTGTCAAAGCTATGCTGGTGACACTGACTCACATGAATAATTAAAAGGCCATCCAGTGCTCAATGACGAGGTGTTGGCTCCTTATTGTAACCAGAGTTCAGAAAATGAGGGGTTTGGGTCTTCTAAAATAATTGGGAGAATGCTTCATAGAGAAATAGTCTTGAACTAAGTCTTGCCGGATATGTAGGATTTAGGGTAGTATAAAGATCACTTGGGGGCAGGGAGAGGGAAGGCAGTGATATTTCAGTGGTAGAATTCTCTTCTCCCATGCTGGAGACTATAATAGGGGAAAAGAGACCCCAGAGTCAAACAGGTTCAATAGAGACATTTTATTAAGCCATAGACAGGAAGGAAGGTTGGGCAATCTACTTTCGTACTGATACTGCCTCGGGAACCCAAGGAGGTGTCACTATGAGTCGGGGCTGACTAAACGGCACATAACAACAACAATAGACAGGACAAAAACCAAACAAAGACAATCATCCAGGATGAGAGAAACCATCAACTTCTACACAGTACAGAAAGCTGACAGGAGTCCACTGAGTCATGGCCAGGGGCTAATTATATATAGTTAAAGGATGTTGTTGTTGTTGTTGTTATTCACCATCGAGTCGGCCCCGACTCATAGTGACCCCTCCTTGGGTTTCTGAGGCAGTATCACTAC
>NW_006921611.1:11713587-11717216 GCF_000298275.1 Orycteropus afer afer
GGGTTTGAACCGCCAGCCTTCTAGTTAGCAGTCCAGTGCCTTAGGCACTATGCTACCAAAATCATGATTGGTGGCAGATTGATTCATCAGTGTCTTGGGTGGGAGTACAGAAGGGAGAAAGGACCATGATTGGGACACATACATAATTGAAAAGGGTTGCAGGATTGATTGATTCTGGGGCTTGACCTCTTGGCTGCATGGTGGTCCAGATATAACTCATGACCATGCAGTCTGAATCATAACCACAAGGTGACTATAAGATACTATTAGGACCCCAACCTTAATTTAAATTAAATGCAAACATATTCAGGCAAGTTCCCTAATTCTTTGTATGAGCATAATTCGGCCACACTTTTCCTGAGGCAAACTGCTCCTCCCCCAGATTTGTCCTAGAACTTGTCTATGCAGAGCCACAATGTTGGTTTAAAGGTCAGAAAGAACTCAAATGGCATCTGAAACTTGTGTCAAGCCTCCAAATGCAGTTAGGGCTCCCACTGTAGACCACAGCTGTCCACAAATTAAATGCTTTAGAATTTAAGCTCTCATACAAAACCCAGGTTTGATCCCCAGCCAATATACCTCATGCACAGCCACAAGCCGTGTGTCAGTGGAAGCTTGTTGCCATGATGCTGAACAGGTTTCAGCAGAGCTTCCAGGCTAAAACCAACTAGGAAGGAAGACCTAGTGATCTACTTCCAAAAATCAGCCAATGAAACCCCTATGGATTGAGAAGCATTTAGTTCCACTGTGAATGGGGTTGTCATGAGGCAGGGGCAGGCTGATGGCAGCTACTAACAACAGCAAACACAAGCATCTCTTGAGAGCAGTGGAGTAGACAGAGAAGAGAAAAGCCAAAAAGTGTGAGAGAAAGTGATTAGAACAGCCTGAGTAAAGATGCCCTCATAAAATGAATGGAGGAGTATTTCTTTCTTCTTTATTTTATGAGAGTTTGTACATGATTGGTATAATTTATTTCTTAAATATTTATTTAATTGTGAGTTTGATTTCTTCAATTGATTTGGGACTATTCAGAATTCTTATTTTTTTCCTGAGACAATTTATGTGTCTAAGTGAATTTTCATCTAGGTTGTCAAATTTATTGGCATAGAGCTTTTAATAATATTCTTTATTATTCTTTTTTTAAAAAAAAATATATATATTATGATTTGGGTGAAAGTTTACAGAGCAAATTCATTTTCCATACAGCAATTCATACACATTTTGTTTCATGACATTAACAATTCCCCATAATGTAACAGCTCTCTTCCCACTTCCTCCCAACAGTTACCTCTTTCCTGTGTCCTTCCCTCCCATGCACTGCCACCCCTCAAACTCTCTCCCTGTGCAAACACTGTCCTTCTGTTCTCCCATGATTGACTGACCACTCCAAGGAGTGTATCAACCTGATGTAAATATTCACCCCATATGCCTGTCCATTGTTTGGCTGGAAGCCACAGGAATGAGGTCAGCTCCAGACCTGAAGGGTAACTAGGGGCCATAGTCTCAGGGGTCTTACCAGGCTCTATCAGACCAGTAAACCTGATCATTTTTTTTATGATTTTGAGTTTTGTTCCACACTGTTCTCCCAGTCTATCCAGGATCTCCTGCATCCCTCTCCAAGTGGTTGACAGTGGTAGTATGGCACCATCTAGTTCTTCTGGTCTCATGGTCATATACCAAAACCAAACTCACTGCCGTCAAGTCGGATCCAACTCATAGCAACCCCTCCTTGGGTTTCCGAGGCAGTATCACTATGGAAGTAGATTGCCCAATCTTCCTCCCAAGAAGTGGCTGGTGGGTTTGAACCACCAGCCTTCTGGTTATCAGTCAAATGCCTTAGGCACTACGCCACCAGAGCTCCTCATGGTCATATAGGCTGAGCTTTATTATTCTTTTAATGCTTTTGGATCTTCAATGATGTCTTCTTCTCTTTAATTCTTGATATTCACACTTCCTGTCTTTTTTTCTTCTTGACCAGTTCAGCTAGATGTATATTAATTGTATTGTTCTATTTCATGCTTGGTAAGGTGGAGGATCAGTGAAAAAGAGGAAGACCCTCAATAAGATGGAATGACACAGTGGGTGCAACAATGGGCTCAAACAGCAGCGAGTGTGAAGGTGGTGCAGGACTGGGTGGCATTTTGTTCTGTTGTACAGTTGTTGAGAACTGACTCGATGGTACCAAACAGCAACATTCAAACTAGCTTTGGGGTTCATCTTTATTTCCCTATTGTTATCCTTTCTATTCCATAAATGCCTACTCTTTCCTTTGTTGCTTCCTTCTTTCTTTTTATTTTAGATTTAATTTGTTCTTCTTTTTCTAGATTCTTACTTAGTTAAATCACTGATTTTAGACCTTTTTTTCCTCATCTAAATATTTAAAGCTATAAATGTCACTTCAACTACTGTTTTTGCAGCATCTCACTGAATTTAATATTTTATGATTTATTTTCATTCAGTTCAATATATTTTCTAATTTCCTTTGTACCTTATTTAAAGGTAATCTCTTGTAGATAGCATACAGTTAGGTGTGCCAACTTTATCCAGTCTGACCATCTCTGTGTTTCAATTGGAATGTTTACACTATTCACATTTAAAGTGATTATTGCTATGATTAGGTTTGAATACACCATCTTTTTGTTTTCTATTTGTCCTGTTTTTGTCCCTTTTTTACCCTTTCTTCCTACCTTCTTTTTAATTAATTGGGTAATTTTTAGTGTTATATTTTGTTTCCACCATTGGCTTCTTGGGAGTTCTGGTGGCATAGTGCCTAAGGCATTTGACTGCTATCCAGAAGGCTGGCAGTTCAAGCCCACCAGCCACTCCTCAGAAGGAAGATTGGGCAATCTACTTTGGTGGAGATACCGCCTTAGAAACCCAAGGAGGGCTCAGTATGAGTCGAATCAACTCAATGACAGTGTGTTTGGTTTTTATTGGCTTCTTAGTTATCTCTCTTTAATTTTTTAGTTGTTACTCTAAGGTTTACAAAATACATCTTTAACTTACCACAATCTTACATCAAATAATTTTATACCACATTACATTTAATGTAAAAACCTGCAACAGTATATTTTCATTTCCACCTTCCCATCCTTTGTGCTATTGTGATATATTTTGCACTTATGTATAAATCTCACAGTACATTGTCATTAAATTTGCTTTAAATAGTCAATGTTATTGTTGTTGAGTTGGACCTGACTCATAGTGACCCCTCCTTGGGTTTCCAAGGTGGTTATCACTACGGAAGTAGATTGCCCAACCTTCCTTCTGAGGAGTGGCTGGTGGGTCTGAACCTCCAGCCTTCTGGTTAGCAGTCAAGTGCCTTAAGCACTATACTACCAGAGCTCCCAAATAGTCAATAATCATTTAAAATTAAAAAATGAGGGAAAATTCCTTTTGTATGGAATCATAAATTTACCATTTCTGGCAGTGTTGATTTCTCTGTGTATATCAAAGTTTCTACCTGCTTTCATTTTGTTTTTTTCTTTTCTGCCTGGAGAACTTCCCCTAACATCTCTGATAGTGCATGTCTCTCAGCTTTTGTTTGAAGAGTCTTTATTTCACTTTTATTTTGTTACATAGTTTTGCTGGATATAGAATTCTGTGTTGGCAAGCTTCCCACCCCCACC
>NW_006921611.1:11718986-11772912 GCF_000298275.1 Orycteropus afer afer
AAAAAAAAAAAAAAAGAATGTCCCTCAGCTAGGATTTCTCTTTTTTCTCATGTCCAGACTACGGTTATATAGGGGGATTTGGAAGTATACCACCCAAGTGAAGTGTCTTTGTCATCACATCATAATAGGATGTAAATGATATTAACATATCACTGGTGATGTGAACCTTGATCACTTGATTAAGGTGATGTCTTTCATGATTCCCCACTGTAAAATTACTATTTTTCCTTTTCCATACTCTATTCTTTGGAGGTGAGTCACTAAGTCCAACCATATGTAAAAGTTAGGTGTAGGAAAAATTGCAGTACTTTTCTGCTGTTTCCATTCTCTCTGTCATATCTGGATTTATTTCTTTGGAATGATATTTTTTCTATCTTGATTACAGATCACATTTTCCTGCTACTTTGAAAGTAAATTTGTAAATTTGACATTCTTGAACACAGAGTTTCATTGCATGTCTTTAGAGTGTTGGACTTTATTTTGGCAGGCTGTTAAGTTAGTTGCATATTGGTTTAATCTTTTGGACTTTTTCTTTTTAACCTTTTTTCACAGAGGTCTAGAGTAGCTTTATAGGTCACTTAAGCCCAACTATTAAGGCATGTTCCTTCTTGGTTGTCTACTGCACACAGCAAATTTTCTTCACCCTGTCTGGTGGAAACAAATGATTTCCAGTATTGTGTGGGCTCTGGAATTATTGTAGCCATCAGTTACTCAGTATTTGGTTGCTTTTTGTTCTTTTTCCTTTATCCCTTAGCAGTTGTTCTTTGCCCAATTGCATGAACTGTTATCTTACTTATGTGTTCATTGGTATTCAACCAAAAGACTCAAGGGGACACTTATGTATGTTTCTGGAGCCCTTTTTCTATATAGCTTTTTAATTTCCATTATATTACCACACAAATTCCAGCTATTTCTGCCACCCCAAATTCTCTTAAACATTGTCTCCTAAATTCAGCAGGCCTGTTGGGTTCCCTTTGTGCTCCCTCTTCCTGCACCCTGATTCAGAAATTGGCTCCAGGCAGAGAGCTGGGCCAATTGTAGAGCTTACTTCTTCTGTTTTTCTTCTCTCAGAGTTCATGATCGATCCTGTACTGCCTATTATTCAGTGTCTAACAATGTCCATTTCATATATTCTGTCTAGTTTGATAGGAGCTCTGGTGATACAGTGGTTAAAGCATTTGGCTGCTAACCAAAAGGTTGGCAGTTTGAACCCACCAACTGCTCTGTAGGAGAAAGATGAAGCAGTCTGCTTCTGTAAAGATTTACCACCTTGGAAACCCTATGAGTCAGTTCTACCCTGTCCTACAGCTTCCCTTTGTTCCCTGAGGGGTGGTAGCTGCTTGCTTTAGTTACTAGCTCCTTAATACCTTCTTGTTGCTCTTGTTGTTGTTGGATACTATCACATCAACTCTGACTCATAGTAACCCCATGTGGCAGAGTAGAACTGCCCCCATAGAGTTTTCTTGACTATAATCTTTACGGAAGCAGATCACCAGATCTTTCTCTTGCAGAACTACTGTGTGGGTTCAAACTGCCAACCTTTTGATTAGCAGCTAAACTGTTAACCATTGCATCTTAGTGGTTGGTTTTGCCTTTTCAGTTATCTAATGTTTGGTTAACAATTAATTATATTTTATTCTCTCTATGAAAATAATGCACGTTTGCTGTCTCCTGGCAGGACCCTAACTGAAACATCAATCATCTTCCTTTAGTTTATAAGGGTAGGAAAGAGAGACAGTGGGAGAGGGTTGATTAAAATGTATTTCTTGAAACAGGATTGGTGGCTTAGTAAAAGCAGAGCATTTGGGTGTTTCCCCACCCCTCCTTGTGATAGTTAAGGGTGTGTCAACTTGGCTGGGCCATGACTTTGAATGACTTGACAGCTGGATTTAGTTATTCCTCATGATGAGATTGGATGTGGTGTAATCAACTCCATTGTGGAATCTGCTGTGAGTAGCTAATTAGTTGCTTTCAGGTGTGGCCTTTCTCCAGTATATATGGAGAAGCTTTGAGAAAGATCTCTAGCTTTTCGGCACACTTTGTATACTGCATTTAGCCGAGTCTTCATCTCTGGTTCCTGAACTTGAACCAGTGGCCTGCCATGTTGCCTGCTGATCTTGGGATTGTGCCATTTTACCTGCTGACCTTGGGTTTGTCAGCTTCAGCAGAGCTGAGTTAGGAGACACCTCCAGCTCCAGTGGGCCTGGAATGAAAGGCAGAACTAAAGCCCAAGATCAAGGAGCCTTCACCCAGCCCTTAAAGCTGCCACTCTGAATTCATACTTCTGGCCTCTTAAACTTTAAAGGAATAAATTTCTGTTTGTTAAGGCCATCCACTTGTGGTATTGCTGTTATAACAACACTAGACAACTAGCACACCCTTCTACCTCAAGAAAAGGAGCCTTGATGTTTCATCTTTCTCCTACAGAGCGGCTGGTGGATTTGAACCACTAACTTTTTGATTAGCTGTGTAGCGTTTTAACCACTGTGCCACCAGAGCTCCTTTCTCTTTGATTGGGGTAATTTATTAAGAAGATGAATATTTATGATGCAGTTTGTTAAGAAAGCAAATATTGTTCTTGCAGGAATTCTTAAGAATGTAGCTGTCAAAATAATTTACTTTTTCTTGTTCTTGGTTCCAATAAACCATTGACCATTGAACGTGTGAAAAAATAAAAAAGAAAAGGAGACTTGAGACTAGAGGAGAGAATAGCCAATAGAATTCCTTTAAAAAGCAAACAAACAAAGCAAAACCCATTGCCATCAATTCAATTGCAACTCACGGCGACCCTATAGGACAAAGTAGAACTTCCCCATAGGGTTTCCAAGGCTATAAATTTTTACAGAAGTAGACTGCCTCATCTTTCTCCCATGGAGGGCTTGGTGGGTTCAAACCATTGCCCTTTTGGTTAGCAGCTGAATGCTATGACCACTGCACCACCAGAACTCATTTAAAGAATATCTAGGGGAGCATAAAGAATGTCCCCTGGAGTTTGAAGGTGAAGGGAACTAGTGTCCGGGCGACTTTTTACGGCAGAGGATGAGTAGAGTTATTTGAAAAGGCAGAATGATGAGAGGGGTACACTGAGACGGACTTTTTAGAGTCTGCCAGGGCCACAGTGTTAAGTGCTCTTTGGTCAGAAATGTGGGCTAGGCTGACACCAGGTAAGAAAGCACACTCACAAGAGCTCCCTCTAGGCCCAGGTGACCCCACTAGACAAGTGAGCAGGAACTAAGCTTGTGTCAGCTGGAAGATGGGAGCTCTCCATGGGGGTGGGAGTTAACAACAAGTTTGTAAAAGTGCCCCACAAGAGAAAGAGGCTAGCTTTGGGCATTCCCCAATTAGAAAGCACCAACATCAGATTACAGTGACATGAAGGATGAGATTCTCACCCCTTTGTGGCCCTTTTGACTCCCTGACTCCCAACAGCCAGGAGAAATAGTGGAGGAGGAGGCAGGACAAAGAGCGGAAAATACCTCATACCCTGCTATTTTCCATTCTGGGTTTCTGAGGCTGTAGGGGAGAGCCAGAAGGAAGAAGAGTTAACTTATATAAGAACTTGAAATTTTAATTTTTTTTTTTTGCCATAGGAAAAGGAGACTGTTCCTTAGTATCTGAACAGGACCAGAAAAAGGTAAGAAAACTAATAAGGTGGAAACTAAAGTATTATTCCATTATTTCAACCCAAGTCCAAGTCATTCTGTTAAAACATTAAATATGTCAAAATAATTTATAGGAGAAGAGAGGGGATCTTGGAGGACCACAGACAGAAGAGCAAGCTTTTGCTCACCTGCCCTGATTCCACTTAGGTAACCTCAGCTGTAGGCCTGTGGCCAGACTCAGCTATAGACATGCCTCATTACCAATAGATACTCACATGGGGCAAGGGATACCAGTTCCTGCTCTCAGGGACACCCTAACAAATCCACCCCTCCCCTCCAGCCCACAGCCACCCTGTGAGGCCCTGACACAGGGTCCAGACATAGCATGCACTCTCTGTGGTCCAGCTACAGAGAGAAACTAGACTCAGCCTCAGACATCAGACCTTGGTAAACAACATGAAGCTTGAGCATCTGTCACTGAAGGAAAATGGAGACTTTTAGAAATCAGTGAGATCATGCTCATTCAGGGCTAAGCTAATGGGATGCTACTCAAATCATCTGTCATCAAAGACCAGGTTTTCTTTCTCTCTAGTATGTTGCAGACCCATAATTCTATAAAATACAATTTAAAAGAATTATAAGAAAAAAAAATCAAATAAAACCAAAGCATATTAACTATAAGCTCAAATTTTGGATTATTAGATTCCATCTGTGGTAGTTAAGGTTGTGTGTCAACTTGGCTGGGCCTGGTTGAGTGGTTGGGCAGCTGGATGTAGTATTCCCCATGATGAGACTGGTAATCAACTCCATGGTGGAATCTACTGTGAGCAGCTGAGTAGCTGCCTTAGGGATGTGGGCTGCTTCCTGTATAAAAGGAGAAGACTTGAGGAACAGTTTCTAGCTTATGGCAGGCTTGAACCCTGCATGTAGTTGTGTTGTTGTTCAGCAGCCTACCATGCTCTGCCGACCTTGGGACTTTCAATGGACTAGAATTAACGGCCTGCCGTGTGGTTTGGTAACACCAGGACTGTGCCTTTGTACTTGTCAGCCTTGGACTTGCCAGCCTCAGCAGCCAGTAGCTGAGTGAAGAAAGGCCTCCAGCTTCAGTGGGCTGGGAGCAGGAGGCAGAGCTGAAGCCCAAGGTTGAAGGGCTTTGACCCAGCCCCTAGAGCCTAGCCCTTTGAACTCAGACTTAAAGCCTCCAAACTGTAAGAGAATAAACTCCTGTTTCTTCAAGCCATCCCATTTGTGGTTTATTCTTGTCAGAGCAGTACTAGGTAACTGATACACCATCACATTGTAACTTCTGTATTTATTTCATTGTGGATGAGCAACAGCCAGTGCTTTGAGTGGCTCCAAGCCTGGGACTGTTAGTGGCAGCCAGCTCTGACCACTACACTGCCCAGGAGCCAGTCATTGATATTTGGAGGCCATTTGACTGACCCCCACTGTGCCTTTCATTCCCCTCATGCTGACCTCGCCAGTGTCCTGGAAACATTTCTGATTATGTCAGTCTCTTGTACATCAACCTTCATTGGGTCCCCCAGGATCAATTCCATGCCCTAATTTCCTGTCTCAATGTCCACACTGTTCCCTTTGCCAGGAATGCCCTCTTTCAGTTGTGTTCTAGCCATTCCTTGAGGCCTGACTTCAAAGCCACCTGCTCTACCTTTTAGATCTCCCTGGATATCATTACTCCCAGGTTTCAGGCGCTCAGGTGGTGTAATGCCTAAGGTATATGACTGCTAACAAGAAGGCTAGCGATTCAAACTCACCAGCCATTCCTCAGAAGGAAGGTTGGGCAATCTACTTCTGCAGTGATACCACCTCAGAAACCCAAGGAGGGGTCGCATGAGTTGGGTCCGACTCACCGGCAGTGGGTTTTTAGGCTTCCCAAATCACCTCATCCATATGACTCTTACTGTGTGTTTCACTTCCTACCTAGCACTGTGGATATTTGCACCCACGTCTTACCTTCCATATGAGATTGTAAGATACTTGGGGGCAGAATTTGTATCTGCTTTCTCTTTGCATCCTTCATAATAGCTAGGACAGTAGTTACCCAGCAAAGTTGGCTGTTGTAATTGATTGCAAACAACAGAACCCTCTCCCTCCAGATGGAGCAGGCAGGGAAGAGATAAATAGCTGTTTATCTGTTCTTCCTATCCTCAAGTGCCAAAAGATCCAGGCCCATGTGGACTCAAGCCAAAGAAATCCCAACAGCACTCAGGAAAAAGCTTGGTTGCTAAGTAGACACTTCTGAAGGCCTCTGTGTCCCGCTAAACCATTCAGAAAATAAGGACACCAGCTGTCTCCTGTCTCAGTCAAGCAGAAAGTTTCCCTTCATCTTACTCAGTCCTCTTGCTGCCTAGCAGGGTGTCAAAACCCAAATGCCAGTTGTCCCAAGATGGGGAAGTCAACTTGACAGATGGAAGATAGGTTTGTGTTGTGTGAAAGGAAACCACTTTTGTTTAGACACCCAATGTGCATGGCAGACACAAGGCTTGATTACAGGGTGATGAGCTCTGGAAGGAATGTGTCGTCTGGCTGGAAAACAACCATGGTTTGTTTTGGTTCCTGCATCTGAGGATGGACCAGGATGATGGCTGTGTGCAGGCACTATGTGCCACTTTTCATACCTGCAGGAAATAAACCCATGTCCATCCCACCTCTCAAAAGGGCGACTCTTCCTGCAATTCAGCTATGATGTCCCTGCCATAAATCAAACTCAGACACCCCCAAGTCAAAGGTAGTCTGAGGAGGCAACTGAGAGATGAGAGGAGGGAGAGCCTTGGGAATGGGTTTGCCTTTCTCAAAAAGGCTGCCTGAACTTCTAAAGTGGGATCAGATGCGATGTCAGCAGCCCTGCCTGAAAGCAGGGAGCCAACCCTCCATTGCTTCATGCTTCAGGAGAGTCCCTGAATCAAGCATTGCATCTCTAGCTTCCATCAGGAACCTGAGGGGGAGCCAAGAAAGGGAGAAGGACAAATAAAAAGCAAAGGAAACATAGAAAGATGCAGGGTAGAGGATGGGAAGAGTTGGAGGGAGAGAAATGAGGGAAGATGATTAAAAACATAGTAATAATAATAGGAAAAACAAAATGAAGAGATAATAAGGGAAAATCATGAAATTGTAAATGGGGAAGAAGAAATGGTGAATAAGAAATACTGTCAACAGTAATAGCTTGAGAGCTTCATTCCTTGATAGAAAAGGTTTTTCAGGTACATTTCCACTCCAGGGTAGAGGCCCTTGGTCCAAGCTCCCTCTTCGCACACAAGCAAAGAGCAGGACCATACAAATGGGAATCCTGATGAAGTCCAAGCACTTTCTCTCTTCTTCTAGGCAGCCAACCAAAGTCCTGAGAGACCAGAGAGGCAAGTTAGTGCTCAGCTGTAGCTGAGCAGGGATGCTATGCAATGGTGGCGTCTTCTGGAGGAAGACTGCTGAGCTGGCAGGAACTGTTCTTGTGTGTGCACGTGTGTGTGTGTGTGTGTGTGCTGGGGGAGAGATGCAGAGCTTGTCTGATGCTTGGAAAATCTTGCCAGTATGAGAAGCCTGATCACTTTTGATTTTGGTATAGCTGTTTTGTTCTTGGAATCCCAGTGTGGTAAGAAAAAGGAAGTGGAAAAAGCACTTCATGAAGTTGGAGTTTTTTTTTCCCCTCCATTAGGAGGCCACTGAACTGCATAAGTTATTCAGAAATAAGAGTCTGCTGTGCACAGCTTCCAATTCACATATACCTAGATATTGGAGAACTTTTCTTTAGCCAGAAACACATGGGAGAAAAGGAAAAGTATTTTAAGTCAACCTCAATACTATGGCTCTTCTCGAGATGCCAAGAAGGGAGAGAAAGAACAAAGATAAAACCCCATGCTGATGAATGCAAGGTATGTCCAGATATTTCAGACAAGGCTCACAAAGCAGGAGTTTACCAGGTTAGGAGCTAAACCCCCTTTCTGTTACCCTCTGTGTCAGAGTTAGTACACGAGCTTATCAGAATTCCTCTCTTTACAGATTTATGATAAGTTTATGCAAAAATTTTGGATTTTTTTTTTTTTAGGAGGGGCTTTTATTGTTGTCTGATTTGGTTTTGTTATGATGCCATTGATGTTTCTTCCTCACCTTCAAAGTATGCATTTCAAGTTCTTCAGCAAGGAATCATGAAGAATTAACTTCACATGTTGTTGTTAGGCTCCGTCGAGTCATCTATGACTCATAGCAACCCTATACCCAGCAGAACTAAATGCCTCCCAGTTCCGCACCAGCTCCACAATCCTTGCTATACTTGAGCCCATTGCCACAGCCACTTGTGTCAATCCATCTCATTGAGGGCCTTCCCCTCATTATTTGACCCTTCACATTACCAAGCATGGCATCCTTCTCCAGGAAATGGTCCCTTCTGACAACATGACCAAAGTAGGTGAGACGACATCTGGCCATTCTTGCTTCCAAGGAGCATTCCAGCTGCACTTCCTCCAGGACTGATTTGTTAATTCTTTCAGCAGTCCATGGTACTTTGAGCATTCTTCCCCAGCACAACTCAAAAGCATCAATAAGTCTTCCTTATTCATTGTCCAGCTCTCACATGCATATGAGGCAATTGAAAATATCATGGCTTGTGTCAGGCATACCTTAGTCCTTAAGGAGATATCTTTGCTCCTCAGCACTTGAAAGAGGTCCTTTGCAGCCGACTTGCGCAGTGCTATACATCGTCTGATGTCCTGACTGCTGCTTCCATTGGTGTGGATTGTAGAACCAAGCAATGTGAAGTCTTTGACAACATCAAACTTTTCTCCATTTATCATGATTGTGCTTATAGGTCCAGTTGTGATGATTTTGCCCCAGAAGGAACATGGGGTAATCTATTCCCATAGTGACACTGCCTTGGAAACCCAAGGAGAGGTCGCTGTAAGTCGGATCCGAATCCACCACAGTGATTTTGGTTTTTTGGTTTAATCTATACTGCAGACTGTATTCTTCAATCTTCCTCAGTAAGTACTTCAAGTCATCCTCACTTTCAGCAAGCAAAGTTGTGTCCTCAGCGTATCACAGGTTGTTAATGATTCTTCCTCCAATCTTGATGCCACATTCTTCTGCATACAGTCCATCTTCTCGGATTATTTGCTCAGCATATAGATTGCATAAATATGGTAAAAAGTACAACCCTGGCATACTCCCTTCTTGATTTTAAACCCTGCAGCGTCCCCTTGTTCTGATCGAATGACAGCCTCCTGGTCTATGTATAGGTTCCTCATGAGTACAATGAAGTGTTCTGGAATTCCCATTCTTCTCAAGGTTATCCACAGTTTGTTATGATCCACACAATCAAATGCTTTTGCATAGTTGATAAAACACAAGTAAACATCTTTCTGGTATTCTTTGCTTTCAGCCAAGATCCATCTGACATCAGCAATGATATCCCTTGTTCCATGTCCTATTCTGAATCCAGCTTGCACCTCTGGAAGTTCTCTGTCAATATACTGCTATAACCATTTTTGAATTATCTTCAGGGAGATTTTACTTGCGTGCAATATTAATGATATTGCTTGATAATTTCCACATTCCGTGGAATCACCTTTCTTTGGACTGGGTACAAATACGAACCTCTTATGGTCAGTTAGCCAGGTAGCTGTTTTCCAAATCTCTTGGCATAACTGAATGAGTGCCTCCAGTAGGGCATCCATTTGTTGAAACATGTCAATTGGTACTCTGTCAATTCCTGGAGCCTTGTTCTTCGCCAATTCCTTCAGTGCAGCTTCCAATTCTTCCTTCAATGCCATTGGTTCTTGATCACATGCCATCTCCTGAAATGGATGAAGATCAACCAGTTCTTTTTGGTACAGTGACTCTGCATGTTCCTTCCATCTTCTTTTGATGTTTCCTGCATCATTCAATATATTGCCCATAGAATCTTTCAATATCGCAACTCGAGGCTTAAATTTTTTCCTCAGTTCTTCCAGCTTGAGAAATGTCAGCATGTTTTTCCCTTTTGGTTTTTTAACTCCAGATCTTTGCACATTTCATTATAGTAATTGGCTTTGTCTGCTTGAGCTGCTCTTTGAACTCTTCTGTTTGGCTCTTTTATCTTTTCATTTTTTCCATTTGCTTTAGCTACTCTCCACTCAAGGGCAAGTTTCAGAGTCTCTTCTGACATCCATTTTGGTCTTTTCTCTTTTCTCATCTTTTTAATGGCTTCTTGCCTTCTTCATAGATGATGTTCTTGATGTGATCCCACAGTTCTTCTGGTTTTCAGTCATTGGTGCTCAATGCATCAAATATACTCTTTGATGGTCTCTAAATTAAAGAGGGATATATTCAACATCATATTTTGACTCTCATGGACTTGTTTTAATTGTCTTCAACTTCAACTTGAACTTAACATATGACCAGTTGATGCTCTGTTCCACAATCAGCTCTTGGCCTTGTTTTGGCTGAAGAACTTGAGCTTTTCCATTGCCTCTTGCCACAGATGTAGTCAATCTGATTCTTGTGTACTCCATCTAGTAAAGTACACATGTATAGCTGCCATTTGTATTGTTGAAAAAAGGTATTTGCAATGAATAAGTTGTTGGTCTTGCAAAATTCTATCATGCAATCTCCAGCATCATTTCTGTCACCAAGGACAAATTTTCCAACTACCAGTGATTCTCGTTGCCAACTTTTGCATTCCTGTCACTAGTGATAATTAACACATCTTGATTGCACATTCAGTCAATTTCAGACTGCAGAAGTTGATAAAAATCTTCAACTTCCTCATCTTTGGCTTTGGTGGTTGGTGCCTGAATTTGATTAATAGTTGTATTAACTGGTCTTCCTTGTAGGCATATGGATATTATCTTATCACTGACAGCACTGTACTTCAAGAGATTTTGAAACATCCTTTGTGATGATGAATGCCATGCCATTCCTCTTCAGATCGTCATTCCCAGCATAGTAGATCAAATGGTTGTCTGATTCAAAATGGCCAAATCCAGTCCATTTCAGCTCACTAATGCCTAGGATATCAATCTTTATGCTTTCCATTTCATCTTTACAACTTCCAGTTTTCTTAGATTCATACTTAGTACATTCCATGTTCTGATTATTAATGGATGCTTGCAACTGTTTCTCCTCAATTTTACTGTGCCATGTCAGCAAATGGAAGTCTTGAAAGCTTTACTTTATCCATATCAGTAAGGTTGGTTATACTCTGATAATACAGCTCTTTCCCAGTCATATTTTGAGAGCTTTCTGACCTGAGGGTCTTCACATAAAAGATCCAAAATGAACCACTCATTTAAACCAAATGTCTCAGGTTGGCTGGCCAACACAGTTCTTGACTATAGGCAATCCCTAGGTTAAGAACTGAGATCCATTCCTTCTTGTTGTTGTTGTAATGTGCCGTAGAGTAGGACCCGACTCATAGCGACCCCTCCTGGAGTTTCCGAGGCAGTATCACTATGGAAGTAGATTGCCCCATCTTCCTTCCAAGGAGTGGCTTGTGGGTTTGAACCGCCAGCCTTCTGGTTAGCAGTCAAGTGCCTTAGGCACTATGCTACCAGAGCTCCCGAGATCCATTCCTTAGAGTGTCTTTAAGTTGAATTAGTATGTAGGTCAGAACAGGTGCATACAGTTCTTATGTAGCCTTATTTTAGTGCAAGAAAGGGCTCAAATCCTTTGCAAAGATTTAAAAGCTGCATGTGCAGCTGGTCAAGGTGATTGCAATAAAGAGTTTTTTCTGAGCAGGGCTTGGTTCAAAGCAGGGCTTCAAACTGGTTCATTGCAGTTCTACCCCCTGCTGAGAATTTACAATTCTACCCCAGTTATACTGAATGAGCTCTACATTTTAACAAGATTTCCAGGTGATTGTTAAAATGAAGATTCTGATTCAGTATATCTGGGCGGAAATGCAAATGAAAAGCAAGGGGTAGAACCAGGATGAACCAGTTGACAGCCATGGTTCAAAGTGAGAGAAAGTTTAAAATAAAAGGCATCCAAATTGGCAAAGAAGAAGTAAAACTATCTCTATTTGCAGATGATATGATCCTATAGGAGCTCTGGTAGCATAGTGGCTAAAGCACTCGACTGCTAACCAGAAGGCTGGTGGTTCAAACCCACCAGCCACTCCTCAGAAGGAAGGTTGGGCAATCCTACTTCCGTAGTGATACTGCCTCGGAAACCCAAGGATGGGTCGCTATGAGTCAGGGCCGACTCGATGGCACATAACAACAACAACAACAACATGATCCTATACATAGAAAATCACAGAGCCTCAACAACAACAACAACAACAACAAAAAAAAAAACTACTGGAACAAATAGAAGGATTCAGTAAAGTGGCAGGGTACAAGATCAATGAAAAAAAAGAAAAAATCAATCAGATTCCTCTACACTAACAAAGAGAACTCTGAAAAGTAAATCAGGAAAACAATACCATTTACAGTAGCCACCAAAAAGATGAAGTACTTAGGAATAAATCTAACCAGAGATACAAAAGACCTTTATAAAGAAAACTACAAAACACTATTACAAGAAACCAAAAGAGAACTCATAAATTTGAGAATATACCATGCTCATGGATAGGAAGATTTAACATTGTGAAAATGTCATTACTACCCAAAGCAATCTACAGAAATAATGTAATCCAATCTAGATTCCATCAGCATTTCTTAAAGAGATAGAAAAACTGCCAACTTTATATAGAAAGGAAAGAGACCCCAGATAAGCAAAGCACAGGTAAAGAAGAATAAATTAGGCAGCCTCACACTCTCTGACCTCAAAAACTACTATACAACCATTGTAGTCAAAACAGTCTGGTACTGGTACAATGACATACACATAGCCAATGCAACAAAATTGTAAACCTAGAAGTAAATCCATCCACTTTTGGACAGATCCACTTACTTCTAACAAAAGCCTGAAACCCATTAAATGAGGAAGAGATAGTCTTTTTAGAAAACAGTGTTGCCAAAACTGCAGAAAAATGAAACAGGATCCATATCTCACCATATACAAAAACTAACTCAAGATGGATCAAAGACCTAAATGTAAAACCTGAAACTATAAAGATTATCAAAGGAATAATAGGGGCAAATTTAGAGGCCCTAACACACAGCATAGACTATTAAACATAACTAAAAATGTACAAACAGCAGAAGACAAAGTAGAGGACTAGGACCTCCTAAAAATTAAATATTTATTTTGTGTACATCAAGAGACTTTGCCAAAAGAGTAAAAAGAGAACCTACAGACAGGGAAAAAGAATTGGCAATAACATATTAGACAAGGGGCTAATCTTTTAAATTTATGGAAAACTTCAACACCTCAACAACAAAAAGACAAAGAGTCCAATTAAAAAATGGGCAAAGGACATGAACAGACACTTCACCAAAGAAGACATTCAGGCAACTAACATATGAAGAAATGCTCATAATCATCAGCCATTAGAGAGATGCAAAACAACAAAACAACAGTGAGATACCATCTCACCCCAGCATTAATAGCAAATTTCAAAAACCCAGAAAACAACAAATACTAATGAGGATGTGGACAGACTGGAATCCTCATTCACTGCTGATGGGACTGTAATATGGTGCAACCACTATGGAAAATGATACAGTGCTTCCTTCAGAAGTTGGAAATAAAAATACTACATAATCTAGCAATCCCACTACTTGGTATATATCTTAGAGAAAAAGAGCCGTGACACAAATAGATATATATACACCCATGTTCATCACAGAACTATTCATAATAACAAAAAAACAGAAACAATTTAAGTGGCCATCAATGGATGAATGGATAAACAAACTATGGTATATACACAATGAAGTACAACACAATACTAAAGAATACTGATGAATCTGGGAAACACCTCATAACATGGATGAACCTGAAGAACATTATGCTGAATGAAAGTAGTTAATCACAAAAGGAAAAATATTGTATGAGACTGCAACAGGGGGCTCAAGCATATCAACGATTGTGAAATGGTACAGGACTGGGCAGTGTTTCATTCTGTTGTACATGGTAGCTACAAGTCAGAACTGGGGTCTTAAAAGCTTGCAAGCAGCCATATAAAGTGCAACTATTGATCTTTCCCTGTTCAGAGCAATTAAGAATGAAGAAAATCAAACTCACATGAACACAATTAGTCCAAAGAACTAATGGACCACACAAACCCCAGCCTCTAGCACCCTGAGACCAGAAAAACTAGATAGTGCCATACCCAACTATCACTGCTGACCATTATGAAAGGAATCACAATAGCAGGTCCTGGGTAGAGTGGGAGAAAAATGTGTAACACAACTCAAAATAACAAAAAAGATGAGGCTTACTGATCTGATAGAGACTGATGGAACTCCCAAGACTATGGCCCTTAGACAACCTTCAAGCCTGGAACTGAACTCATCCCCATGGTTCAACTTTCATCCAAACCATAGACAGGCATATATGGTGAATATTAACACCAGGGAGGAACACATTCCATAGAACAATCAACTGAACAAGGTAAAAATGTCAGCATTTGCCCAGGAATAAAGCTCAGAAGGCAGGAAGGGATAGGAAAGAGGTCGACGGCTGGAAACAAGAAACAGGGAGGAAGTAGGAAGAGTGCTATTACATTGTGGGGATTGCAATTAATGTCACAAATCAAAATGTGTGTCAATTGTTGAATGGAAAACCAATCTGCTGAGTAAATTAACCCGACTCATAATAAAATGTTAAAAAACAAAACAAAAACAAAGTGAGGACAATTTTACACTTTTTTTTAAAAGTTTTTATTGTGATTTGGGTGCATATTTACAGAGCAGATTGATTTTCCATTCCATAATTCTTACACATTTTGATTCATGACATATGGACTATTCTGCAGAATGTTCCATGTGCACTGGAAAAGAACGTACATTGTACTATTGTTGGGTGGAGTGTTCTGTGTACGTCTATGAGGTCAAGCTGTTTGATTATATCGTTTACATCTTCTGTATCTTTGTGGAGTTTCTTTCCAGTTGTTCTGTCCTTCATCCAAAGTGGTGAACTAAAGTCTTCCACTATTATTGTGGAGTTGTCTATTTCTCTTTGCAATTCTGTTAAAGTTTGATTTGTGTATTTAAATCTACATAGCATTAAAGAGCAAGTATGAGTTGTCCATAACTCAGACATTCATAATCTGGGGGCTGCTTGTACTTGTACTAGAAAGGATCATCCTAAATAGTCAATGAATTCCCAAGGGGAATAAGCCAAATGTGGAAATTTAATGGTTCTGAAAGATAAGGAGTTGAAAGCATCTTATAAGAAAGTGCTTAGTGTCCATGGTTCTGGCACTAGGCTTTATGAGCCATAATTCTGAGCCAGTGTCAGTTGCTGGGTCGTCTGCCAAAGAAATACTGGAAAACCAGCTTTTCTGTCATTTCATTGGTATGTCAGCAGCTGATGGACACCGTCTGTGAAGTCCAACCTACCTTTAATATATTCAAATACATTCAAAATGGAAAAACAATGCTAAGTTAATTGAAAATGTCATCAACTCAATAGCACTGATAGAAGACAGGGGAAAGGCTCCAAAGCAGAGAGGGCAAAACAATTGGAATGCTGCCCAACTTCATCCTTTAGATGGGATAAAGAGGCCCCACATGGGCCATGATTCACAACACTCTGAAGTCCATTTGTTTCTGGTTATTCTTCTTTCTTAACCATCCAGTACAAGCTACTTGAGGATAATTCATGTGCAAGGCAATGTGCTTAGAACAATGGTAGTGGAAGAAGGTGGTACAGAAGTAGGATCATATGTTGTTATAGTCCTCACAGTGCCTACAAACAGGCTGAAGTAATTAAAAGAATATTCAAGAAAAAAGAGTGGTCAACATAAGACTTGGCACAACACAATTTAACATCCCATTGAACACCACGGGAGGTAGGTGCTTGTAGGAGAGGGGCCTATGAGGAGTAGATCTCAGTGGCTTGGAATTGGAGCCATATCACATACACAGATACTAACAAAGACACAAGCACATAAATCCTAACACCAACACTTACATTGTCTAACACTGATATACACCAACACCCCCAAAATACATTGTCATGGGTTGAATTGTTTCCCCAAAAAATGTGTTAACTTGGCTGGGCCATGATTCTCATTGGCGATTACATAATGATGTAGTTTGGTGGCATGGCACCTAAGGCATTTGACCTTTATCCAGAAGGCTGGTAGGCAACCTACTTCCATAGAGATACCACCTCAGAAACCCAAGGAGGGGTTGCTATGAATTGAACTGACTCAAAGGCAGTGAGTTTTGGTTTGGTAATTTGGTAGTTATGTAATGATGTAATCATCCTCTATGATGATTTCATGTGATCAGCCAATCAATTGTAAGAGGATTAGGGTGGGATTCAACACCCTTAATCAGGTTATAGCCCTAATCCTATGTAAGTGGAGTTTCCCTGGGGTATGGCCCAAATCACTTTTTATCTTACAACTGATAAAAGGAGAAAGAATGGAGCAAGAGAGGAGGGGCCTCAATACCACCAAGAAAGAAGTTGTAGAAGCAGAATATGTCCTTTGGAACAAGGGTCCCTGTGCTGGAAACTCCTAGACCCAGGGGAACAATGATGCCAAAACATGGACATCACCAAGGAGTGCTAGGCCCACAGATGCTGAAAGGAGACATGGACCTTCTTCCAGAGTCAACAAGAAAGTCTGCTCCTAGAACCAGTGCTCTGAATTCAGATTTCAGGTCTCCTTAATTGTGAGAAAATAAATCCCTGTTTGTTAAAACCACTCACTCATGGTATTTCTGTTATAGTAACACTAGATTACTAAGACATACATACATAGATATCCATTCACACATCTACACACACACCCTGAAAAGAGATATGCTTCCCATACCAGTTAAGGGAAGAAAAAAAGAAGGAAGGAAGTTTCTTTCCTAAAAGAAAAATGAACAAAAGCTCAGGGCTCCCCCCCTGAGCTTGGTGTTTCTTGGTGGCTCAAGAAAACATCCACAGATGAATTCACAACATATAGTTATCCCTTTGCCCCATTTCAAACAGGTTTTATGTGTACCCTATAAGAAAATTCACTCTAAGTTCTTGGAATGGTTGTTTTTTTGTTGTTGTTGTTTTTGTTTTTGTTTTTTTAGGGGGTGGCAGGGGTAGATGAGTGTATGAGTATTCATCCCAGGTAGTTGTTAGGAATTTCAGGCAAAAAAGAGAAGAGCCAAGTACGGATGGTTTGTCCCACGATGCTGAGTTCTTTCTGTAGCTACACATTTATTCCTGTAAACGGACACTGGTCTTCCTTTTAATGTACTCTAGCTCATTTTCAGCATGGGTCAAGTTCAAATGCAATGCCTGGACAGTGACTGGGATTTGAGAAACTCCAGGTGGTTCTGATTAGGTTTAGAAGCATATGATTCATCCAAGAGAAAACCCAATCAATTCCAAAGGTCTATGTTTCTGCCCGAGAGTCCAAGTTTTATTCCCGATGGAATGTGGCTTCCTGGTTCAAAGACAAAATTTTTGATTCCTTCTTCCCATCTACCCTCCCCACAAAAGTCACCAAGAGAAAAAAAGGCTAACTTGAAATAGAGGTCCCAGAGGTTTGCTTGGACATCACAAGCCCTTTGTAAATCAACATTTTAATGAGTTAAGTGCACATGAATCAGAAACACAGGGGTCACATTTCCACTGAAATACTTGGGGTGGAGGTGCAAAATGCGTTCTGCATTGGCCTCTTCCAAAGTCAGGAGGCAGGCCAGGGCCCTTTCAAGTCTCCCTTGTCTTGATGTTTGGCTCAGTGACCAGGAACAGCTGCCCCTCGCCTGCCCTCAACCCTGTCAGGACCGAGCCGGCACTCCACAGCCCTAAATTCTTGTGGTCAGCACATGACAGCTGCCTCCCTGCCTGCCAGGGAGAATGGCACCAAGACACCATAATCAATACCACCCGGCTGCCATGGGCCTTCTTGGTGAGGCAGAATATTGGGCAAGCGATAATGAGAAAAATGCAAGAGTTTAACATGGAAATTTCAGTAGGAAACAAGCAATTACATGAGCCCAAACATTCTGAATCCCACTCACAATCATCCGAACACATAACAGTGATTGTAAAAATAATAGCAACAAATTAAGACATGGAGCAGCTTGGGCTTTGAAAAAGTACTCTTTCTGGGGTGAAGCTGTGATCCTCTCCCTGTGTATCATGTGTATTCTGTGAGCATGCATGTATGTGTATGCACACACACGTGTGTGGTTTTTGAAACACATGAATTTGATTTGCCTTGATTTTAAAGCTGGACCTCTTTCCTCTACAGTGAAAACCACTTCTCCTGAACAAACATGTTTCTATCTACCAAACCAAAAAAACCCAAACTCACTGCCGTTGAGTCAGATCAGACTCATAGTAACCCCTCCTTGGGTTTCCAAGGCAGTATCGCCACGGAAGTAGATTGCCCCATCTGCCTTCCAAGGAGTGGCTGGTGGATTTGAACCACCAGGCTTCTGGTTAGCAGTCAAATGCCTTGACTTGGAAGAGAGATTTCCCTGGATCTGCTCTAGGTTCAGGACTGGTCTTCAAATGGGTTCATTTCAATTCTATCCCCTGCTGAGAATCCTGTCATCCTAGATATACTGAATGAGATCATTTAAATAAGATCTCCAGGTGATTCTTAAATCTATAAGGATTGCTAGAAAATGGTCAGGTTTAGAGAAAGGAACAGTTACCAAAAGTAGAGCTATGCAGTCTAGCTCAAGGCTGAAGAGTGAAGAGGGTCTAGGATGGAAATATTTTGCAAGGAACCAACTTGATGACTACATACCAACTGTCCTTTCTTTGCATTATGATTTGTGGCAGAGTCACATTATTTTCTAGGGGTTTATAGGTAAGTTCTTTTTCCTCCAACCAGTTACATGGAAATGCAAGTCTATTGGTCTGGTGTAAATCTAAACTGTCCTGATTTATGTCATGGGATAATGCCATCACCATCTCCAGCCTCCATAGCGTAAATAGTTGCCAGTCCTGGCACTGCAAGGAGGAGCATCAGGAAACAATGAGGCTACTTGAGAGCATTATGAAGGGACCCAGAGAGTGGCCGTGTTGACAAGGCAGGGCAGCATGAGGAAGGTTCCGTGCCAACATTAATTGCAATATATGGGCAGGGCTGGCACTTACTTTTTTCCTCTGGCCAACTACTGGCTGCTTTCTGTCTGTCCTCAAAGCCTGACCCAGGTCAGAGCTGTATCTGCCATGCCAGAAGGATGTAATGCTGCTAGGAGTCACTGAGTAACCTAACAACCCCAGCAGCCAAATTTAGATTCCCAATGGCCTTTGCTGCCAGGCTTGAGAGGGAGCTCTAACCCCAGTGGAATCCAGTTAATTCTGTGGAACCCACCATGGCTGTCCTTGCACTGTGAACTAGGCAACTGGGTTTTCACATTCAAGTACTTTAGTCTTTCAGAGGATGGGCTTAATTTTCTGGGCAAAGAGGCCAAATTACCCAGTTCTGCATAAGCGCTCTAGCCTGCATAACTAGGCAACAAAAATGGAAACTGAGGCCCTTAAAATACCACCTCCAATCCATTCCCAGAAGTAACAGTGGGTGGGTGCCAATATGGCTCACTGAAAACAACAACAGACGTGAGGTCACATATGAAGTATTTCATCAGGGTCTCCTCTTCCTGATTCTCTTTTTTGGAAAGAAAGCCTAATGTGCAGTTTTGGGCTTTGATTGTTTTACTTAAGTCCTGACACCCTCAGAATCTGAGGGAAGCCCTGGTCTAGGACCCCACCTGAACAGCTAGTGGGCAGGCTTCCTGAAGGTGCACAGCCTGAGGGTGCCTGGTAGCCCTCAACTCAGGCACTCCAGGGAGAGGGGAAGAGAACTTTTCCTTGGAAGTCACTGTAGTCCACAGCAGAGCTTCGCGGAAATCCTAAGGATGAGACTGTGAGAATTTCGAATCCTTCACCTCTCGCATCTACCACTCCAAGCCCTCAGGTGATGGGAAGGTCATCCTAATTAAAACCACTTGGTGGGGTTTCAGCTGTGGAAAATCGCTGGCTCCTGTCTCCTTCCTGCCCCCTCCTCTTTCTCACCTTAAACACACACATGCAACTTTCCCTCCTTTTATTTAAGCAAACAACTCTCTCCATGATTAAGTACAGCCCTTTCTTATCTAAATAGTCCACAGATGTATAAGGACACAGGAGCTTTCTGCTCCTATTTGGAGCTTGCTCTGGTACCCATCTCTTCCAAACCTAAAAAAAGCAGCCTTCCCCAATCTTTGCTGACAGGAATTCCTAATGCCTGCTCCCCCAGTAAATGAGCCTGCTGAGCAGGCTGGCCTCAGTTCATCAAAGAGGTGGGATTTCCCCTACGAATATTTCAGTTTTCCCCTCCTTCGTTGACTCCTCCCATAACTTGAATTTGAAACTGCCCAGATGTGAACAAATGGAACATGAAAAGTTCCAATTCTCTTGTCAAATCCCAATATTACTTTAGCTGTTGAAATAAACACAGCTAAAAAAAAAAAAAAACCTGCAGCCAGCTTTACAACCAGTTGGTTAACTAACTCCAGTGAACCCTGGGGGGTCCAGAGCTGGGAGCTGGGGAACTGTGGTAAAGGGCACAGCCTAGATTGCCAATAGATGGCCAAGGAAGAAAAAACAAAAGGGTTGTGAGTTCCCTGAAGAAGTGGAGACTGAGAAAAAAGATTCAGTCCCCAAGATCTGTGATAAATGGTGGGTTGGGAGGATTACCTTCCAGTTTTGAGTTTCTTCCAGGGACTCTTCCCCTTGGTTTGATTTTCTTTACAATTCAAAGTCCCAAGGAGATGGGACAGATGGTGTTATCATTAACAGGGAGCAGGGCACTACTGAGCCACCACAGCTCTCTCACCTCGCTTTAGAGTATACTCTTCAGACATGGCTCAGCATCACTCAGAAGGCCATTAGAAAGGCAGAACCGAGACCTTCCCAAATCAACATTTGCCTGTAAACACTGCCCCAGGTGATGCACATGCTCATTCAAGTTCAGCAGCATTCTTCAGGAGCCAGAAGTACCCAGGAAAGAGTTAGGGTTCACTTGTGTATCTAATTTAAATCTATTAACTAAAACCTAATAATAATTATTAATGGAATTTCAGAAAAGGTTGTGTCAATATGAAGTGTGTGGACAGTGGAAAAGGAAATGCCAAAAGAATCTCCTACTTCCCAATCCCAAACAACATATGTCCTATTACAGTGTTTTGCAAAATAAGATTCAATGGAATGATAGCATCAGAGAAACCCAATGCACTGGCAAAGATCAGAGTTCAGGGCCACATGGTCAACCTTCTTAATCAGAACTTCTCAGGGTGGAAGCCAGGAAACTGTGTTTGCAAGCTTCCCAGGGTGCTAAAATTTAAGATTGATTCTCCCTATTATGTTTGATTACAATTGGATAATTGGTACCTATTTCTCTTTCTCAGAAGCAAAAGTGAATTGCTAGCCATTCTGGCCCTAATATGGGGAGGTGTCCATAGAAGATCTACTTAACTTGGATAACATTGTGACTCTTCCTCTTGGATTGCTCCTGGGTTGGAGAGTGCCAAGGAACCCTAGTGGCACAGCCCAGTTGCTAACCAAAAGGTGGGCAGTTTAAACCCACTAGTGGATCACTAAGAGAAAAGACTTGGTGATCTGCTCCTATAAAGATTATAGCATAGAAAACCCTATGGGACAGTTCTACTGTCCTACAGGGTCCCTGGGAGCCAAGTGAACAGCACACAAGGGGATTGTCTGTACAATTCATTGAAGGGGTATGGGTATTGTACTAGCTCGAGGGCAAGCCAGTTCTGTGCTGCCACCAGCATTTCTCAAGCATGAGACTCAAACCCTGGCTACCCCAAACTCCACAGCAACCCCAGAAGCTGAAGTCAAGATGCCTCTGGATACATTTCATCATTCTTTGTCTCATTTGCTTAAAAAAATAAAAAAAAAAAACTCAAGAGAGCAAAGGGAAATTGTTGGATAGCAGTGGGGAGGGTTTCCATTGGTAACAATGACATCTACACCCAGCTTAAAAGAGGTTTTCTTATTCTACATAGGGGGCTCAAAAGGAAAAGCCAGTATTTCATTGGCTAAGCTAGAATATTATTATTACATCAGGTACCCAAATGTGTGAAAGTCTGTCTATGCTGGAGTATGCCTTTAATGGAAGTTTTACAAATCCTCATACCAGGCCTAAGAAGCGGTGTCTCTGTGCTTGGGTGTGATTTTGGGTGATTAGGGAGTATTTGCTCATTTCTAGGTAAAAATGCCAGATGTCTGAAGATTGGAGGTGCCTTATTAATCAGGAAACTCTATTCACTGAAGTTATCACTTTACTTGCTAACAGAATTAAATGTCACACTGAAGAATTCCTTAGACAAGAAGCATATATTCTACTATGAAACAGCTTAGGATCAGCCAAGCATCAACACTCAGTCCCACGGGAAGTTCAGCAGGTGATTTGGACACTGTCTATACAACAGGGATTCAGGAGCCCTGGGTTCTAGTTCCAGCAAATGTTGTGACCCAGGGGCCGCAAACTATAGCTTCTTCATCTGTAAATGAAAGGGGTGGGGGCATGGTATTCTCTAAGGTCTCCCTCAGGTCTAAGACTCCATATGCAAAACCATTTTAAAATTTCAGTTGGTAATTTTAACACTGAATTGGGCTGAGGGTCAGGGGGAGCATCTGAAATCAGAAATGTGAGAAAGAAATTCAAGCAGGGCTGAAAAATACATTCTTGTAGAGCAAGTATTTAACCTCCTCTCTGATCTGAAATATACACAGCCAGGAGAAACACTTCTGGAAGTTATTCATCGGAGCAGATGGTAAATGTGGGCCTGGGGTGGGGGCTAGCCTGGGGGCCTCCCAGGTGCTCCTCCAGCCCACCCACGCCCAGTTCCCATTTGAAAGCTATTGACTGGGACCAAAACACATCATTTTAAAAACTCAAGAGGGGGTTATCTGTGTAGTGTAAAAGGGTGAGGCGGTGTATGATTGGGGGAAAAAAAAGTCACGATTCACATTATTGATTAATTGAGTGATTTTAGTCAAGTGAATATTGATACATGACAGGAAAAGCATGAAAATAAAATGAACACATATGGGAATTAATTACTATTAACGTAAGTGATAACATCAAAACATCTGGTAAAATGTAGTCTAAAAAAAACAACACAAATGGAATGGAATGTAAAACATTTTCACAGTTTTCAAAGCTTTTGGAAAGACTTAGACTATAAGAGAGGAGTATTACATGAAGAAACTAGAGGAAAAAAGGTTTTTGTCTGTGTCCTATATGACTGCTGGTGATAGGTTAGAAGAGACATACACATTCCATTTTGCCATGGAAGTTGCCTAAGGTGTGCTTCTAAAACAGGTCATCTCAGACCACCACATCTATGGACTTACAACAGAGCGACAAGTTACCTGGAGTCTGATGAGAAAAACAGAGTCTAGTTTTTGGACAATGGCAGTTCTGTAAATTACAGATCCACCTGAAAAGTTCTACTCTGATTGGATTCTGCCTTGAGGAAAACTTGGTGCTAATCCATGCACACCAAGAGCCAAGTGATACACAGAATACTTTAAAGATAAAATGTTCTTGCAGTTCTCACCTCACATTCTACCTTCTAAGATTACTAATATTCTTCAAAGATGCAGCTGAGTTCTGCCAACCACCTGGCAGGACTCAATCCAGAATGATTATTTTAAACTTTGAGAAATATGACCTTTGCACTAGCAATAATTACCCAATCACAGACTGACCTCCTCTTTTGGGAGAAGACAAATGATCAAGCCAATGAGTCTGCACATTGGTTTTATAATATTTTTCATTGAGAAGAACAAAAGTTTATGATAAAAATGTAGCTTTTGGCCCAAAGCCTCCCTTTTCACCCTGAAATTGCTGATGGGACATAGACGAAGCTGGTGAATGTCTGAAGTCATAATAAAGTACACAGTGAAACTCACAAGTCCAAGGCCTCTGAGTGGATGCAGGTCAAACCTGCAGCTGCAATTCATATTTCCAATTTATTTTCAACTCTTTCTTAAAATGTTGTCACTTCCTATCGGAAAATTCCCATTTACAGAGTTGCAGAGCACGGCTACCTATTCTTCCACAAACTTCTTTCTGCTATAACTACTAACAGGCCAGATAAAACCATCTAATCTAGCCCCTGCCTTAGAAAAGAGGGCACTGTTGTGTAATGCACTTGGTCAAAATGACAAAGTGCCCTGAACACTTGAGTTAATCATCCAAAATGAAGACCCAGATTCATGCACTCATGAAACTGCTCTGAACTTCAGTTTGACAAGAGGAAAGTAGAATGGTTGTAATTAATACACACACACACACACTCACAATTTTTAAAAAAATCATTCAAAGTTACAGGCAAATCATATCGGTTTCCCCCCAACACTTTATGATTAAAGGTCAGAGAAAAATATTTTAAAGGTGTTAAAATTATGGCATCACTAATTGTGAAAGGTTAATTATATCAGGATAAATCTCATGTAGGTAACTAAATTGGTAGGCTGATTTTTCAGACTAGAGTCTTCAGAAGTTAACAGAATCTTCCACTTTTTTTGTGTGTGCAGACCAAAGCCACCAGAGTGACACTTCCCAGACACAAAGCAGCATCCAGGTTGGTTATAGACATTCACCTAGAGAGACAATCACTTAAGTCCTTGAGGCATCACAGAGAATTAAGAATCAGACTTGTGGGAAGGAGTCAGTATGATTTTCTCAGAATGACTTCCTATAAATTGACCAAGAGAAACGAAGTTGTTTGAAGTGGAGAAGTTTGTGTATACCATTTTTTAAACATAGGAATCCCTGGGTAGTGTAAACACTTAACGTGTTAACTGAAAGGTTGGCAGTTTGAATCTCCCGGAAGTGCCTCAAAAGAAAGGCCTGGTGATCTACTTCCAAAAAATCAGTCATTGAGAATCCTATGGAGCACAATTCTACTGACACATATGGGGTCGCTATGATTTGCAATCAACGGCAACTGTTTTTTATTAAACACAGGGGCTTTGAGAAATATCTTAGGGCTCTTGGGAAATGCTGCCAGGGATGTTTTACCTTTGAAATTATTTCCTTGGATGTGAACACTAGTGGTTCAATTTTCCCCCTGCAGAAATTTAAAACAAGAATTTTAAAAAGTGCAGGGGGACAGGCAAGTTGTATTTATTTTCTTTGATCTATGGGCAGTCAAGTTTAAAGTAATCAGCCTCTGCCCAGGAAAGAAAAGAATTGGAGGCACTGTGAGTTTGAGTAGCTTTGTGTTGGGGCCAGAGCAATGAAGAGGAGAGGGCAAATGAATCAATGTCCTTACGCAGGAAAGAGGAGCACATGGCTACACTACCGGGTGGGCCCACCACCCACTGAGAATGCCTAGGGAGACTTATAGCAAGTAGTCTCAAGTGGATCAAGAGACCTTGGCCTTAGTATGCCTTTCAAATGCTCAATTCAGACTTTTTTTTTAAGCCTTAAAAAGTGATTTTTGTTGTTGTTGTTCTTTAAAAAAATGTGAGGTGAACAAACAGATGATATTAGAACACCAAGCTCTTCACCCCATTACCCTGATCAACAATTTACTGGGCTGTTCTAAAACATTTTCTTCTCTTTTTCTCTGAAAAGACATTTTTGAAAACCACTAACCATTGCCTTCTTAGTCTGAGAATCATCCTCTCTCTTATGCCATGGGTTTGGTACCCACTGTATTTTCTTTCTCTTTGCACAAAGGCAGGCACGTGCCACCCCTCCACATGTCTAGAGGTAAGCGCATGCACTAAAGCTGATGTTAACTGCTACTTAACACGGCATCTGAGAATGGCTGATTCATATCACTTGGAAAGACTGAAGGAAGAGCAGCCAATGACCTACCCCCTCCTCCTTTTGTTTTCACTATTATATGCTCTCCTTGAGCCTTTCTTCCTTGCACCTATTATTCTCTGGAACTGACCTTAAATTCTAAGTGTGGTGTGTATCTGTTTCTGTCTAAAATAGGCAGGAAGAGACAGGACTCTGAAAGCAAGGTGGTTTATCAATAGTTAGCATTTGCTAGTCCCAAAGCTAGAGATTAGCCGACAGATCCACAAGCAATCTGTAACAACACAAGGAAAGTTGCAGAACTTGGTGTTTGTGGATGTCTGTCACTACTCTGCCCAACCTCTTCTTCCTACTGGCAAATATTTTCTTTTTAGTGGCTGTGTCTCTGGTTGAAATGGCTTTACACTTCCTTTTGCACAGTGACATGCCGTTTCACACTGTAGCTCTTAAAAATTGGCTTCCTAATCTAAATGGTCCTTTCCTTACCTTAATGTGCAGCTTTAAATATTGGCTATACAGGGATCTGGAGCATGCTATGGAGGAAGGGGGTGGGAATGCTGCAAGAACAAAGCCAACTGGGTTACAATGTCCACTACCAGGGGAAGGAGCAATGCGTGTGAACCGCCATGGGTCCAGGGCTGTCCCACTCTTCTCACACCCCTAGCCCCAACCCACCAGCTCCCTCCCCAGACTACCCCCAGGAGGATCACTTAAAGACCGACTGAAAAGTCGGACATTCGTGATTTTTCATTTTCTTCATGAAGTTTTTGAATTCCTTGTTTTTCTTGTCCCACTTATGGATTGCTGTCAGCAAATACTGGCTCTTCACTTTCCGCCCCATGATGAGAAAATGGTGGCTCAGGTTGTCTAGCTGGTGGCAGGGGCAATCGGCCCCATTCTTCAGGTACAAGACAAGCTTCTTCAGTTCCTTCTTCTTGATGGGCCCCAGCTTCAAGGGCTTCTTCTTTTTGGGGATGATCTTTTTATCACCATTTTCTTTTTTCACTTCTTTTATTTTCATCCTTAGGGCTAGAAATGATAGGGCAGGGAGAACAGAAGGAGAGAAGAAAGGAAGCATTTTAGACCACAGTTTTTCATTTCAAACACAACCTAAACTTATGGCTGTAAACAAAGGTAAAAACGAAAGGCAAACAGCAAGTAAAAGAAGGAGGCAGTCTTATAAATAAAAATCCTAGCCTCAATTACTCTTTATGCTAATGCTTTTGCCCCCTTGGTTTGCGCGTCTAATGGTAATACAATACTTCCATTAGATTCTCAAATAAATTTTCAAAATTGAATCATATTTCCTCTTTTTAAACTTCAGTGGCTCAGAATATTATACAATGCTTTAAAAGAAGGGAATCAAATAATCCAACATAATTCATACAATCTAATGCTATAGATCTCAGAGTTCAAATTTTTTTCTTTTTGAATTATCCTGATTTTTTTTTTAAGACGAAGTTATTAGTTTGAAAACAACACACACAGAGTCTATTTGTGCACCCTTGGGATAGAAAATTAGTTGTGTTGTTGTTGTTGTTTGCCGTCGAGTCGGCCCTGACTCATAGCGACCTCTCCTTGGCCCCGACTCATAGCGACCCCTCCTTGGGTTTCCGAGGCAGTATCACTACGGAAGTAGGATTGCCCAACCTTCCTTCTGAGGAGTGGTTGGTGGGTTTGAACTGCCAGCTTTCTGGTGAGCAGTCAAGTGCCTTAGGCACTATGCTACCAGAGCTCCTATAGAAAATTAGAGAGGACTTCAAATTGTCACATCTGGGTTCATCAAACACTAAATCCAATTTCAACCTCAAAGCAATGAAGAGCCGTAAGATCGCATCTCTAATGCAGTTCTTTTAACAGCAGGGATCATAATGTTCTGTCAACCCAGCAAGTAGACTTTCATATAGTCAGACTCTACTTCGACTTCCTGAGAGATCAGAGCAAGTCCTGGTTAAGTCCTCATAGCTAAATCACAGTGCTGATCTCTGCCACAAATCTAATATGGTACATGGGCTGCCTTTGTTCCTAAGCAAACTCCCAGACAAAAGAGAAAAACCAGCTCATCCACTAACTCTGCTTTCTTCTTCTGTCTCTACAAACTCTGAATTAACATTATTTTTAACCTGTGGACCAAATATTTTCATGATGAATATACAAAATCTATTGGATGAAGATAAATTAATGTGAAGGCATGTTGTCAGCTGGAAAAGCACTAAACACATGATGTCACTAATAATATCTCTGGCAAGGAGGCCCTTTTTGACAATTTTCCTTTAAGATTGGCCAGTACAGATATTTCCAAAGGAGGTGAGAGATTTATTTCTTAGATGATAGTCACCAAATAATTTATATTTCTTCTGAATCCTCTTGAATTTAAAATTACTAAGCCTTCTCTTTTAATAACTCAAGACTTCCACACATATTGCATGAGGGAAAGTCCTGAAGCTGAAGTAAGTAACAATAGCTAACAATTATAAGGTACCTGGGTGGAGCAAATGGTTAATGCTCTTGGCTGCTAGCAGAAAGGTTGTTGGTTCAACTCTATTCAAAGGTCCCTCTGAAGAAAGACCTGTGATCTACTTAAGAAAAACTAGTCATATGTGAAGAAAACCAAAGACACAAGGAAAGAATGAGTCCAAAGGGCTAATGGACCAAGTGAACCCCAGCCTCCATGACCCTGAAGCCAAAAAAACTAGATAGTGCCCAGCTACCACTGACACCCATGCTGAAATTACTACAGGAGGTCCTGGATAGAGTGGGACAAAAATGTGTAACAAAACTCAAAATCATAAAAAAGAACAGGCTTACTGGTCTGATAGAGACCAGGGAAACCCCTGAGACTATGGCCCGTAGACACCCTTCAAAGCTGGAACTGAACTCACCCTTATATGTAGCTCAACTTGATAGACATGCCTATAAGGTGAACAATGAGTCAGGTCCAACTCAATGGCAAATAACAACAACAAAACTAAGAAGCAGGAAAGAAGGACAAAGGGAAATGGTAAACACAGGGAGGAAGGGGGAAAAGTGCTGTTACATTGTGAGGATTGTTGTTGTTGTTATGTGCCGTCAAGTCAGCCCCAACTCATAGCGACCCCTCCTTGGGTTTCCAAAGCAGTATCACTACGGAAGTAGATTGCCCAACCTTCCTTCCGAGAAGTGGCTGGTGGATTTGAACCACCAGCCTTCTGGTTAGCAGTCAAGTGCCTTAAAATGTATATGAACTATTGAATGGAAACCAATTTGCTCTGTAAACTTTCTCCCAAATTATAATCAATCAACATGAAGTTTAATAAAGTACCTTACACATAGTGGGTGATCAGTAAGTATTTGTTAATTAAATCTAGTTTTCTAAGTCATTTCTGTATTTTATGTCATATCCTAAAAGTAAATTTTAAAATTAAATTCTGGTGTTTAGCAGGGCTTGGGGGTGGGGGAGAATCCTATGGAGCACAGTACTGCTCTGAACACACATGGGGTCACCATGACTCGGAATCAACTTGACAGCAACTGATTTGTTTTTCCAAAATGATAAAGCATATGGCCTGTCAGAAAGTGTGCTAACTATTTTACGTGCATTTTCTCATTTAATCTGAACTCCATGAGGAAGACCCGATTATTTTTCCCATCTAACAGATGAGAAAACTGGGATTTAAAAGGTTATTTACCCAAAATCACGAATACTAAACTTGGACCATGTCTGAAAGTGCACTTTTGGAGTCTGTCATTCCAAAATTCTTCATCATGAACTCCAAACTTAGAATATTGATTAAGTGGACCAAAAATGAGAGGGAGGAGTTTAGAACCCCTTCCCAGTTTCACCTACATTTCAAAATGACTTCACTTGAAATGGTAAAAGGCTGGTTGAAAGGAGACTTCTCTGGCAAAGGAAAATTGCATTTGTGGAGGCTTTATTATTTAATATTTAGTTGATGAGAAAAACATACCTTCAGCTAATCCAAGAAAGAGGAGAAAAAAAAACCTGGGAAGAAATCTTTAATGAATATGTCAAACCAATAAATTAAACACTCTCCCACTGCTTTCTTTTTCTTATGAAAAGAGTTTCAGATTCTTACGCCTATTTAACTCACCAGGTGCTGTGGCGCTGAGTATGACTCACAGCAGCCCCCTTCGTGTCACTGTAGAACTGAGTTCTTATGGGGTTTTCAAAGGCTGGTTTTTCAGAAGCAGATGGCCAGGCCTTTTTTTCTAAGGCACCTCTGCATAGACTGGAACCCCTAACCTTTTGGTTAGCAGCCAAGTGTGTAAACCATTTATATCACCCAGAGACTCTTACTTAAGGTGCATGTAATACCCCAGGCATATAGTACCCCTTGAGAAGTGGAGCAAGTACAGGCTTCCCACATACAAGTAAGTTAAGTTTAGCTCCCCAGTAAGTTCGTTTCTTCTATGCATCTTTCCTGTGAGTTTTCTCCAGGGCAAAAGTAAACCCAGTGACACCCTGACTTTAGAGCTAAAGTATCCTCCAGACAGGCAGTGATGAGCCAGTTCAGTGTCCTCCCCAGAGAAGGCTCTTACCCCACCCCAAAGCAGCTATTGCCAGTGGTTCTGATTATGCTTGACTCCCATCCCCATTGTGGACAAAGCTGGAGTGCAGTGAGCAGAAAGTGCAGAGACTACTCCTGCAAAGCCTGACCCCAGACATTCCCAAACAGGCCCACACCTGTTCGGCTTCAGTGGGCTTACAGACCCTGTACTTGGTAGTTCACTTAATTAGGAGATGTCACCTGTTCTAGACTGTGGTTCACTGAACAAGAAAAGTTCTTGGTGGGACTGAGTGAGGGATCAGCAAGAGAAGACTCACTGCCCAGGCCTAAGCAAAGTCAAGTATCTATTACCCCTCTACAAAAACAGAGCCAAAGGGGCTGAAAGAAATCATTTTCAAAGAAAGAGCATAAAGAGCACTGCATGAGGGCAAGGGAGTCAGAGTGAGTCTACTCCTTTCACAAGCTCCTTAAGAAGTGACCCCAGGTGCTTAGGTAAGTTCCAGGCTAAGTCCAACACCTAAGGCTAGGTACCAAGCACTGCTGAGGGGAAAAAAACAAAATCCTATTGCCGTGAGGTCAACTCTGACTCATAGCAACCCCTTGTAGGATGGAGCAGAACTGCCCCATAGGGTTTCCAAGAGAATCTTTATGGAAGCAGATGGCCCCATCTTTCTCCCACAGAACAGCTGGTGGGTTCGAACCACCTACCTTTCGGCTAGCAGCCAAGTGCTTAACCACTGTGCCACCAGGGCTTCTTAGTATTGGTATAGGACTGACAAATTACTTCCAGTCCCAGGAAAAGACTAATGCATGCACTTTCTACACAGAAGAGAGCCATCATTTACTGAAAACTCACTGCATCCGGGCTCTGGGATAGGGATACTCTCAATGGCTCCGGGTGGTGTTGTGGTTAAGCTCTCAGCTGCTAACCAAAATGATGTCAGTCTGGACCCACCAGTGGCTTCATGGGGGAAAAGACCTGGCTATCTGCTCCGGTAAACAGTACAGCCTAGGAAACCATATGGGGTGATTCTATTCTGTCATATAGGGTCTCTATGAGTAGGAATCAACTTGACAGCACACAACAACAACATATGGCTCCTTATTTAATGCTCACAGCAACCATATTAAGAAAGTATCCTTATTTTACTAGTCAAGAAAAAGGACTCAAGGCTGAGTACTATCAGGACAAGGCCACAGTTTCTAAGAGACAGAATCAGAATCTAAGAGACAGAATCAGAATTAGAATACACACCTATCTAGTCCCCAAATCTATACTCTTTCCTACTATCCCATGATTTAGTTTAAAATGATATTGCTTCAGTGGAAACTATTTCACTCTTTTGATTATGTTGTTTTTAATCATAACTCAAAAAAAAAAAAAAATTAATGTTCCTTTGCCATGACCGTGTAAAGGAATTTAGTTTACATGGGTAGGGGGAGCAGGAAGGGGAAAGAGGGGAAATCAAATGATGGAAATGTGTTATGCATTAGACTCTTTATTTCTTGCCATTTGGCTCACTTTCTTTTTTGAGGTGGGGAGAGTAGGGAAGGGGGAGGCACATATGGCCAGAAATTACTAACATCTTTCTATCTCTCAAGGGTTTATTTTAGGGATGCAGATTACCAACAATGTTTGGACAGGCGATTAGCTGTCCGAGGTTGATTTCCTTGTGGATGTGTGTGCAAACCCCTACCATGCCATATCCAGAGGCTGCTGGGGTAGGGGTAGGGGTGATGGCAGCCCAGAAGTAGCCTGGGATTGATCACCACTTCCCCCAACTCCCACCCCTAACTGTCCTCCTCCCCACCATGTTGGCAGTGCCTGGACCCAAGGGATCTCACCCACAGGCTGTGTTCACAGTTTGCAATGCAAATGGTGGTGGTGGGCAGGGAGCAGAAGCTTCCAGAAGCAGCAGCAGGGGAGCCAGCTGGTGTGTTGGACTGGTCCTGGGTTCTAACTGTGTGACCACAAAATCTAGTTTGGAACTCCCCTAGTCACAGTTTTTCATCTGTCAAGTGCAGAGTGCAGTCTGACTGCCACCCTGGCAGGTTTCCATACAGAGGGCTCGTGCTGGGCAATGTGAGGCAGCTGGCAACATTCATCTTTAGCATGTATCCTCCGCCTGAGCTAGTTCTTCTCCTCTCACAATGTGTCCTTCTTATCCTGAGGACAATGTTACCACTACCATCTCAGGCCCTTGAGCTCAGCTACCTGTAACAGCTGGACTATGAACTATAAAATAAGATTCATTAACTAAAAGAAATCTTCATTTTTGAGCAGTAACTGAACATCCTCCAAGGGTAGGACATTACTCTCTCCTGTAGGTCACTGCTAGCAAGAATTCCCTGTCCAGCTGCCATCAGGTTGATTCCAACTCAGTGATCCCACATGTTTCAGAGCAGAACTGTGCTTCAGAGTTTTCAATGGCTGTGCTTTTTGGAAAGCAGATCACCAGGCCTTTTTTCTGAAGTACCCCTAGGTGGGTTCAAAATGTCAACTTTTCGTTTAGTAGTCCTGTGTTTAACCATCTGTGCCACCCACGGAACTAGCGAGAATTCAGAGACCCAGAAGTTTTGAAAACTCAAAACTTGAAGATGCAATAGAGACTGTCTCTGCCATCTTTAAAATAACAATCCCTTGCATTCAAGTAAGGTGGCAGAGTGGTTAAGACATTCGGCTGCTAAGCAAAAGATCAGTGGTTCGAACTCACCAGCTGTTCTGTGGGAGGAAGATGAGGCAATCTATTTCCATAAAAATTTAAAGCCTTAGAAACCCAATGGGGCAGTTCTACTCTGTCCCACAGGGTCTATGAGTTGACATTGATTCAATGGCAGTGGATTTAAACTCAGTCGCTTTTCAGTCACTCAAACTCTATTTTCTGTTCACAGATTGTATTTTTTTTTTATTGACTCCCATGAGACTTGGCTGTATTTCTGAGCCTGAAGTGAGAATACGAATCTCATTACATTCATTCCAAACTCACACTTTCTTCAAAATCATCTCTCCCTTCCCTGCTTCCCTGCTACTATCAGTGCCTCCATTCTTCCAATCACCTAGACATGGTGCTTGGATATAACGCAACCTTTGCCAAATGCCAATCAAGTGTCAGTCTTGCAACAGTCCAAGAGTGAGAAAATGAGTGAGAGATCAGATGTGTGAGTCATCTGATTATACAGGTAACAAATGAAAGGTGTGGAGGGATAAACTGGAGAGAAAAGAAGAGAAAGAGTGCTTCCCTGGAACATCATCCCTAGGGTGAGAGGTAGAAGAGGTGTTAGTATAAACCTCATCAAAAAGGACAAATCTTGTATGATCCCACTTATGTGAAACAGGCAAATGTACAGAGACCAAAAGGGGCCCCAGTGACAGGGTTAAATGCTTCACTGCTAAGTGAAAAGATGGCAGTTCAAACCCACCAGCTGTTCCAAGAGAAAAAGATGTGGCAGTATGCTGCTGTAAAGATTTATATAGCCTTGGAAAGCCAGTGCTATACTAATAACTGATTTGGTGGCAATGGATTTGTTTTTTAATTTTCAGTGGAGTTTTAAGGAGCCCTAGTGACACTGGGCAATCTACTTCCAAAGTGATAGTGCCTTGGCAACCCAAGGAGGGGTTGCAATGAGTTGGGTCCGACTCGACGGCACATAACAACAACAACGACAACAAGTGACACATTAGGCCCTCTGGTGGTGTAGTGCTGAAGGAATTTGACTGCTAACCAGAAGGCTGGTGGTTCAAACCCACCAGCCACTCCTTGGAAGGAAGACTGGGCAATCTACTTCCATAGAGATACCACCTCAGAAACCCAAGGAGGGGTTTTTATGAGTTGGAACCAACTCGAAGGCATTGAGTTTGGTTTTTGGAGTGACAAATTGGCCATATGCTTGGCTGTTAACCAAAAGGTCAGCAGTCCTACCAGTAGCTTCACAGAAGAATAGGCCTGGCAATCTGCTCTTGAAAACATTTCTGCCTAGGAAACCCTGTGGGGCAGTTCCACTCTCTCCTACAGTGTCACTATGAGTCAAAATCAAATCAATGACACACAACAACAGTTCAATCTTAAGAAGCCCTGGTGATGCAACAGTTAAGCACACAGTATGAACCCACCAGGAGCTCTGTGAGAGAAAGACCTGGTAATCTGTTCCCATATAGATTACAGGCTAGAAAGCCCTCTAGAGCAGCTCCACTCTGTCCTTCAAGGTCCCTTTGAGTTGGCATTGGCTCAATGGCTCACAACAACAACAACAACATAGAGACCAAAGCTTATTAATGGTTACCAGGCATGGGATAGAGAGGGAGTCATTGTCTAGAAGGCACTGAGGTTCTGGTAATGATGGCAGGATAAATTAGAAAAGGATAGTGGTGATTGCCACACTACATGATAGATGCAACAGATGTAAAAGTTGTTGAACTGCCAAATGTTTTGTTATATAAATTTGTATCACAATAAAAAAAATTACCAAAACAAGTATCATTAGAGGCGCAGATAGAAATCCACGTAGACCAGTGTCACAAAAATCACAAGAGAAAGTGTTTCAAATGAAGAAAGCATTCATCCTCCCCAAATGCTGCAGATTAGAGAAGAATGAAGGCTGAAAATAGATTTTGATCTGGTGATCAGGTGTAACTGATGACCTCTAGAGCTCTGGGAGGCCAGAGTGTGAAAGGGCAATGGTGAATTCCAGAGAGCTAAAAAGTAGAATCAGTGAGAGAAAGATGTACTCTACAGCCAACCACCAAGTTCTAGAAACTCTGTGAAGAGTTGCCACTGGCCAGTTCTAGCCAAACATATTAGATTAAATACACACAATCATTTCTACTCTTTCTTGAAATCAGTTTAAGATTATAGTTTTTTTAAAAAGTTATAAACATGCAAGGAAATGGTAAAGGATCAAGAATATATCCATGACATTTTGTATAATAGAAAGCAAATGGATGGTGGAACCTGGCTTGATAGGAAGGGCAGAAAAGCCCAAACCTTGGTGCTTCCAGATAGGGATCCCAATAAGCAGTAGCAAGCTGACCCACAATGCAGAATCCAGACACGCTTAAGAACTGGAGCCACAGGGTGCTTCTGAATTCCATTACGCAGATTACATTAAATACAGGAATTGGTATAAGTCTGCATGAGAACATTCAGATCCCCTTCCCTGGGCCATGAAGCTAGTCACTGGCCCTCTCCAAGCACATTAAGTTTGAGCTAGACAGACTGTGGGCTCAGGTACACTACACACATAGAAGGATAGGGTGTCAGCTGCTACACTAACACCAGTAGGTTAAGTGAAAGTCTGCAGGGTGAATAGTGAGACTTTTAGCTCTAAGAACATTGGTAGTTAAATTCATATGCCCCAGTCAGAGGATTGAAGGATTTCTCTTTAAATAGACTAGTGGCTTGGAAGCAAACACCTACAGGTCTTTCTAGTCAATCACTAAAATGAAGTGTAACAAGTCACCACTCCTGCATAAGCAAAGAGCTTCCGATTGGCCTTTTAGAGCCCTATGGTTAAACACTAACCTGCTAACTGAAAGGTCAGCAGAGTGACCCACCAGTCACTCTGTGGGGGAAAGACACTTTTCCATATAGCTTTGGGAACTCTAAGGAGCAGCTCAGGAGCTCTGGTAGCATAGTGGCTAAAGCACTTGACTGCTAACCAGAAGGCTGGCGGTTCGAACCCACCAGCCACTCCTTGGAAGGAAGGTTGGGCAATCCTACTTCCGTAGTGATACTGCCTCGGAAACCCAAGGAGGGGTCGCTATGAGTCAGGGCCGACTCGACGGCACATAACAACATCAACAACAACAAGGAGCAGCTCTATTCTGTTCTATAAGGTTGCTATTAGTTGGAATCAACTGCACAGCAATGAGTCTGGTTTTGGACTATTAAATCCAAATGAACAGCCAAGGATGGCAGGCATTTAGGAAAGGCTTCTGAAAGTGAACAAGAGATAAAACATGGAAAACAGAAAAAAGAACTTGGAGATAACTGAGAGAATGTAGGGGAAATAAAACTTTTTAACATGATGATAATCTCAGAGAAGATACTGTATTTATAAACCAAGAATAGGACATTATTAAAAGGAGTGTTTGAAGAACATGAAAGGGTGCTTGCAAATTTAAAGTATATGACCAGAAATAAAGAATTCAAGACAAGTACTTTAAGGTAAAGTTGAAGAAATTTTCTGGAAATCTGAATAAAATGACAGAGATGGACAATATGAGAAACAAAATAAGATAAAGGATCGGTCCAGGAGTTTCAACATCAGAATAAAAGGCATTCTAGAAGAAGAAAACCAAGCAAACAAATGGGAGAAAATATGAAAGAATACAGAAAATTCCAGAAACAAAGAGCATGAATTCTCAGATTAAGTAGTGCCTACCTCACTGAATCATGACAGTTAGAGACACCAGGGAACAAAGAATATCTTTTAAAAAGAATCAAACATCAGCATGATACTGAATTTATCAACAGCAACATTAGAAACTGGAAGATAATGGAGCAATGCCTCTAAAATACCCAAATTTGATATTGAGCCAAACTTTCAACCAGTATATGAGAGCAGACAACACCTTGAGACATTCAAAAGTATATGTATCTCCATATATCCTATATTGTTTTTTCTTAGGAAATTACTCAATGATGTTCTCCACAAAAATGCATAAGTAAACAAGAAAGAAGAGATTCAGGAAATCAAAGATGCAACACAAGATAAGGCAAAGCCCTAAAACACTGATTCTAGAACAGCTGTGTAGCAGGCCTGGTGATCAACCAGTCTAGACTGGTACTGAATTTGTAACAGAAAAGTAAGAAGCTAGGAAAATAAATTAAGTAGAAAAAGAGATGTACAAGAAAGGAAACATAAAATGTAGTATACTACATGGCTCAGCTGCAAATATTTACATAGCTATATTAAATTAAACATTTAATATTAATTTAACCAAAAGTATGGCATAACATTTCGTTCTGCTGTGCATGGGGTCGCTATGAGTCGGAAACGACTCGACAGCACTTAACAACAACAACAACATGGCATAACAATATTGGAGAGAATGGGGAAAGGACATAGAGAGATAGTGGATGAGAGCTAAATTTTCATCTTTCATAAGAGAAAATCAGTAGATAATGTCTAAAAAATTTAATAAATAAATCAAGAAAACAAAACATAAGCATTTTATTTATTTACTCCATATCATCAAATACCACAAGGAACAGCTAAAATAATTGAGAATGCTTACAATGAGGCAAGAGAATTAGAGGTAGAAAGGCAGGGACTGTAAACTTTTGAATAAGAATTCACTGCTTTTCCTTTTTATTTTTTCTTTTCTTTTGGACACTGGAGGGCTACTACAGATCTAGTCCATTCCCAACATTTTTCAGATAAAAAATTAATTGGGTTAGAATTTGGATTATTTACAGCTGGAAGTAATACTAAGTCTAGTTTGACTGATGCTCTGAATGGTTAAGTGACTTGCCAGCCATCATGCAGCTGGAGATGCTCGTAGTTAGGACTAGAATCTGCCCCCTTGCCTCTCCACTCAGAGCTTTCTGCTTTATTCCATAGTTCTTCTGAGCAGGAGAACAAAAGAGGGTAAATGAGGTCCCAGCAGATTCTAGAGACAACTGAGCAAGCACTTTGAACACATTTTCTCCCAAAGGTTCTGATAAACAATCATTTTGGGGCAGAAATTGGGCCACACACCTGGATTCCTCAGTTTCTTTCTCCATTACTTTCTATTTTAGAGAGGGCTGCTGTTGTTAGGTGCCTCAGAGTCCATTCTGACTCATAGCAACAGCATGTAACAGACTGGAACTGCCCCAGAGGGTTTTCTAGGCTGTAATCTTCACAGCAACAATCACCAGGTTTTTCTCCTACAGAGCTGTTAAGTGGTTTCAAACAGCCAACCTTTCAGAAAGGGCTAACATTCTCCGATAGAAGATTTAAGGAGCAGGGGATAAGCTAGTCACAGAGATGATACTCTTACAACAAAAAGGTGTGCTACCAGCTGGCTGTGACCAGCCCTGTCAATCAGAGAAGGCCCACAGACAGCATACCTGGGTGTGGTACATCAGCCCTTGGGGCTCACACATCTTTCATGGAACCACTAGGTGAAAAAGTCTACTAAGATCATAAAAATTAAACCAAATCTGTTTACACCGAGTCAATTCAGATTCATGGCGACCCCATGTGTTACAACATAAAACCACTCCATAGGGTTTTCTTAGCTGTAATATTATGGAAGTAGATCACCAGGCCTTTCTTTCACAGCATCACTGGGTGGGTTCAGAGCCATGATGAGAGAAAGGATTCAATTTTGTTTCCCAGCTCCAGTTTCACAAATCTCTAGGGTGAGCGACCCTGAGGGGAAACACACCAGTTGTCAAATCCAACTGTAAAAATGGGATTTGGTAACAGTGCTGGGTAAGGGTCCTTGGCTGTGAGAACAGCAGCCTCCTTCCAACACTCAGGGTGTGGGCACCGTGGAGAGCCGCCTTTGAGGCATTAGGGCCCAAATGAGCCTGACTGACAAAAGCCCTCCAACAGCAGCTTAAGAAACTCCTCTGTTCCCAGCAGGAGCTGGTGTTTGGAATCATTTACTCCTTTAGCAAAGAAAGGGGCTTGCACTTCGTCACAATAACTCAGACTCTCTCCTGACCACAAACCACATGCTGCATACTTACATGCATTTACTGACTACAAGGGCATATATTACAAAAAAAAAAAAAAAAATTCCAGGATTGAAAGCAGCTTTCTTTTTCTCCCATCTGCAAAAAAAAAAAAAAAAAACCAGATGTAGAAAATGCTCCTGAGTGACTCATTTGGGGCAAATTATTTAATTGAGGATGTCCTGTTTTCTGGAGCTCAGACACCTTGAGGAGATGGGGAGTGGGTCAGGCAGGAGAGTAGGGTTTGCAATTTTATTGCCTCTCCTAACACACACGTACGTGCACATGCACACACAAACACACACACACCAGCACTGATGCCAGCCATCCAGAATCCCACTGTCTAATTGCTTGATTGTGTTAAATCTCCACTGACTTAAGCTAATGGTACAAAATGAAAATCCCACTCAGCAAAGAACTGCCTAGTTTGGTTTTATTTGGGAAGACATGTGCATTGACGGCCTGGTAGCAGGGGCATGGGCATTAGAGTGAGACAAAGAATACTTTGGTCCCTCTCCTTTCCAGTAAACACCTTAACCACTCCCACCCTTACCCCCCAAGCAGGAGGCAGAGAATAGGAGAATCACTTAAATAAAGTCAATCATCAGGACTGACTGAATCTTGGCTCCATATCCAGGCAAACCTGCCAAAGCAAACAGCCTTTCCTGCAGTGGGGTCACTGATTTTCCATTCCACCCCATCCCACCCCACAGTGTTCACCCAAATGGCAAGGCAGACTGTGGGATGGTATCCTGGAAGGAAAGAGATGTAAGCAGAGGAGTGGTTTTCAGAACCAATGGAATGGAAAGGTCATGAGCTCTCCCAGGCTCTGAGAAATCGCTCTGACAGCGATTCTTAATCTTCAGTGACATCAGCATCACCTGGAGGACTCCTTAAAAGCACAGATTGCAGAGCCTCACCTCCAGAGTTTCTGATTCAGTAGGAATAGGATAAGGCCCAGAAACTTGCCTTTCTCACAGGATTCCCAAGTGATACCGATGCTACTGCTCTGGGGACCACACTTGAGAACCACAGATATAAAGAGTCTGAAGTTGGGATAGGTTGGGATGTTTGATTTGTTGCTTTGGCTTTTCATGTGGCACATTTAGAGGAATTTTTCTTAGATGAAGGTTTAAACTTTCTGCAGGACCAAAGCAGCAATCTAAACTCACTGAGGCTCAGGGTGAAGGCAGTAAGAGCAGTATGGACATGTCTAAGACCCAGTTGAATTTACAGAATCACTGCAGTCTATGGTGTCCCCATTCCACAACTATGGGTGACTGCAATGTCAGATAAACAAAGGTTTTGAGAGCAATGGGCAGCACATTTCAGAGGAAAGGACCCTGAAACCAGAGTTGTTGTTGTTGTTTTTGTTGTTATGTGCCATCGAGTCGGATCCGACTCATAGCGACCCCTCCTTGGGTTGCCGAGGCAGTATCACTACGGAAGTAGATTGCCCAACCTTTCTTCCGAGGAGTGGCTGGTGGGTTTGAACTGCCAGCCTTCTGGTTAGCAATCAAGTGCCTTAGGCACTATGCTACCAGAGTTGTTGTTGTTGTTGTTGTTTGCCATCGAGTCGGCCCTGACTCATAGCGACCCCTCTTTGGGTTTCCGAGGCAGTATCACTACGGAAGTAGATTGCCCAACCTTTCTTCCGAGGAGTGGCTGGTGGGTTTGAACCGCCAGCCTTCTGGTTAGCAGTCAAGTGCCTTAGCCACTATGCTACCAGAGCTCCTATGCTACCAGAGTTAGCAGACCCTAACTTTAGGTTCAGATTCCACCACTTGCTTTTTGGGTAAATCACTTTACTTCTCTGGGCTTTAGTGTTGCCATTTGCAAAATGAACACGTTAGACGAGTTCATCTCAATTTCCATTCCGGTATTGCAAGCTTTCTAAATCTCCATATTCTTTTCTTTGTCTTCAAAATCTAAGGCAGAAGCCCTGACCATTTAAGGAAAAATATTCCACATCTCAGATCATAAGTCCTGACCTCAACTACTCACATTGCCAGAGAATTTTGCTTATATTACCATGTCTTATAGTGAAGATCTAACAACACACAACATAGTGAAGATGAGGGCAGTGGTGGTTCAGTGGTAGAATTCCCACCTCCTATGTGGGAGACCTGTGTTCAATTCCCAGTCAATGTATCTCATGCTCAGCCACCACTCCTCTGCCAGTGGAGGACTGCATGTTACACACCTCAGTTCTTCTCCCTTTTTTAGTTGCTTGGTCTGAGTCCCCTGAAGGCAGGAGGTGCACTCCAGACAAAATGTGTGCTTTTCCCACCCATCTTTTCCCTGAGGCCTTCTCATCCCACATCAGTCCACAAAGACCTCTCTCCGTCCATGACCTACCTTCACCTCTGTGACTCAGCAGAACCTTCCATAATTACCTGTGAGTATGCCTATCTACCCCTCATCCCCACTTTGAGCTCCTGCAGAGAGCAGACCACCCCTACTTCTTGTCTGTTCGGCAGCTAACACAGCGTTGAACACTTCAGAGAGCTTAGCTACACATTTAGATACACAAAGGAATAAGAAGATATAAACACCACAGTCACTGCCCTGAAGTTCACAGCCTCATTAGTGAGAGACTGGAATTATTTGCACAAACCTCTGTTTCAGCCTTAATAACAGTAATAGTAATAATAACAATGGCTTATAGTGACTAACCACTTGCTGCAGGCCTGGGACTGGTCTTGACACTTGTACTCATTCACTGAATCCTCCAATGACCCTATGAGGCAGATACTGTAATTACAACCAGTTTCCAGAAGAGGAAAAGGAAACATGGTGAAGTTCAAGTAACATGTCTAAGGTGCCACTGAGAGTCAATGGAAGAGCTGGGATTTTGACCATGGGAATCTGGCTCAGATGTAAATAATACTGGAGGGAAAGCTAACTGTTGACTAACTGTCGAGAGAGAAGTCTGGGCAAGGCTGCCTCCCTTCAACACCTCGTAGCATTTGCAGGTAGTGCTCATAAAGGTCCAAGTGAACAAGGATGCCTCACTGGAGGCCTGAACAGGTTACCACTGTTCTGTTTTCCAGTGTTTCTTCTCTTTAAAATGCAGAGAATATTCTCCAACAAATTCATTCCAAGTATCATTCCTAAGAAGTACTAACAGAAGTGCCTTTTAAAACCTTTCATGATACCAATATTTACAAATAACATGATATTAATTTGATGAGTCAACAACAGTAAGTAAAATCATCTGCTTTTTAAAGGCCTGTTATGTTGTCAGGTGCCACAGAGTTGGTTCCAACTCATAGCGACCCCTATGTACAATGGAACAAAACACTGCCCAGTCCTGTGCCATCCTCACAACCCTTACTATGCTTGTGCCCATATTGCCACCACAATGTTAATCCACCATGCTTCAAACTGTTTCTTCCCATTTTGAGTCATGCCACATAAGCATACAAGGTCCTGAAAGCTTTACTCCATAGCATTAAGTTCAACTCTACTTTGAGGAAGCAGCTCTAAGCCCAGTCGTATTTTGAGTTCTTCCAATCTGAGGGGCTCATCTTCCAGTACTTCATCAGACAATGTTTCACTGCTATTTCAAAGGCCTAGGGTGAGGAAAACTGCAAAATAATTTAGGGAACAAAAATGCTTACAACATAATGTTAAGTGGAAAGAAAATCATTAAGCAAAACTAGGGTTATCAATGATGCAGAGAAGGGAAGAAATACATGAAGTTTGAAAATGGTGGCTGTCTCTGAGTGGTGAGTGTCTGGCTGGTTTCTAATCTCTTAATTACACTTCTATTTTCAAAATTGTATACAATGAGTGTGTATTTTACCCCCCACCCTCATCACTTTGTCATACTGTGGTAGATTGCTTGTTGCTGTGATGCTGGGAGCTATGCTAATGGATTTCAAATAGTAGCAGGGTCACCTATGATAAACAGATTTCAGCAGAGTTGCCAGACTAAGACAAATGAGGAAGAAGGACCTGGAGAGCTACTTCTGAAAAGTAGCCAATGAAAACTCTATAGATCACAAGAGCATATCGTCCAATATAATGCTGGACAATGAGAGTCCCCTAAGTTGGAAGATATGATGACACAGTATCTCCAACAATGGACACAAATATACCTATGATCATGAAGATGGTGAAGGACCGGGCAACATTTCATTTTGTTCATGCTGACTCACTCAGCAGCAACTAGTAACAACTAACAATATATTTTATAATGAGAAAAACAAAGTTCTCCAAAAAAGACAGCTATTTGAGGAAAAGATTTGAGGAAAATGAGATGTTTTAAACCTGGAGTTCAACAACTATCAGTCTCTACTCATCTGGAGCTAAAGAGAAGGAAACCAAAAATTCAAAGAAACTGTTCTACAGTGCTAACAATCTACATAAACCACAACCTCATCTAACCTAAGAAGAGAAAAACTAGATGGTGCTCAGCTACCACTACCAGCCACTCTGATCAGCGCTAAAATACATGGATTCTGACAGAATGGGAGAAAAATGTGGAACAGAACTCACATTCTTAAAAAGTCCAGACTTAATGGACCACTTGAGACTAAAGGACTCACCAAGACTGTCTCCCTGAGATACACTTTAAACCTTGAACTGAAATTATCCGCCAAGGTCACCTTTTAACTAAATAACAGACTGACTCATTAAAAAAAAAGAAAAAAAGTATCACCCTGAGTACCACATACCTTTAAAAATCATCTATGACACCAAAGGATCAACAATTACTCTAAAGCAAAGACAGAAGGGGACAGGGAAATGAGATTCCTGGCAATGGAACATCTAGAACAGAATTAATGAGAACACTGACACATTGTAAAAAACATAACCAATGTCAAGGAACAATTTATGTAGTAATTGTTAAATTGGAATTTAATATGCTGTGTAAACTTTTATCAGAAAACAACATTATATTTAAAAAAAAAACAAAAAAAAAACCCTCTTCTAACTGATTAACAGGTTTTGGGGATACTAATTTCTGTTTTCTTTTAAGAGAATCTAATGCTCCAGGAGGAGCTCTGGTGGTATAGTGGTTAAAGCATTTGACTGCTAACCAGAAGGTTGGTGGTTCAAACCTACCAGCCACTCTGTGGAAGAAAGATGACAATCTATTTCCATAAAGACTTACAGCCTTGGAAAGCCAATGGGGGTCACTATGATTTGGGATCAACTCAATGGCAGTGAGTTTGGTTTTGCTTTGGCTGCCTCAGGAGGGGAAGCAGGTCTTCACAGAAATCCCAGGAAGCACCAAATTAAACATCATTAATCCTGTGTATGTGTGACCAGTATCTCCCATCCAAACAATTTAAATTCCTTGCACACCATGAAGTTTCTCAGGGAGGTAACCACAGAACAGCATTGGTATTGGGTGTGGGATGTGGGGTGGATTTGAAAGGAAGCACAAGCTGACCACATAATTTATCTTCAAAAGCAGAACACTTTTGAGAGTCAATGAGGGTAATCAATTATTATGCCAGGACAACAGAAACAAACTGGGACTGACCAGGGCAAACCAGGTTATTCAGCCACCCTAACAAGAGACAAGCCCCTGGAATTTACTTTGTAGGTTACCAGCAATGGCAGGGAAGGGGAGGGAAAATTTCAGACTAGTTGGGGGTCACATGTTGATTTGGGTAAGGGGAAGGATGGTATGGAAAGTGTCTGTGACCAGCATGATAACAATGGGGAAAGGAAGGACACTGAAACATGCACATAGGATACAGACACCAGAGACAAATACTAGTGCATGCACAATACAGCATTACCACTAACACCAAACACTAGGCTACAGAAAAATGCATAGACAACTGAGAAGATCAGGTGGGGGTCAGTGAACAGGAATGTACCTTAGGCCAAGGATAGATTTAGCTGAAGATAATCTTACATAGATACTAAAAACCCGTTGCCGTCAAGTTGGATCCAACTCATAGCAACCCCTCCTTGGATTTCCGAGGCAAGATCACTATGGAAGTAGATTGCCCAACCTTCCTTCCAAGGAGTGGCTGGTGGCTTTGAACTGCCAGCCTTCTGGTTAGCAGTCAAGTACCTTAGGTACTATGCCACCAGAGCTCCCACACAGATACTAGTGATACAAAATTAGCCACACTCATTACAGAAGCAACAGAAGAGAGAGTTGGAGTAACCTCTCAGAGACAACCAAACACCTTGTGAGAGACAATCACCAGGCCTGCCGACTTGGGGCCATGGTATCGGGGACACCAAGCTCAATTGGCATAACATAGTACATAAAAATCTTGTTCCACAACCTAGTTTGGTGAGTAGCAACTGGAGTCTGAAAAGTTCATGAGTGGCCATCTAAGATGAAACTATTGGAATCTTCTCATCTGAAGCAAAGAAGAGTGAAGAAAATCAAAGCCATTTGGAAACAATTAGACCAAGATATGATGACTTTGAGACCAGAAGAACTAGATGATGCCCGGCTACCAATGCCAACCACTTGGGAAGGGATCAAAACTGGAGATTCTGGGTAGAGTAGAAGGAAAAATGTGGAACAAAACTCAGAAACACAAAAATGACCAGTATTACTGGTTGGATAGAGTCTGGTAGGACTCCCAAGGACTATGGCCCTGGGATACCCTATGAGCCTGGGATTGGACTCACTCCCACGGATTAGCTCTCAGCCCAATAGTAGAAAGACTTACATGTAGAACACCCAACCCAGGGTGATGCATCCACCTACTCTAGGGAGATACACCCCTTAGAGCAATCAGCCATGGGGCACCAGAGGGGCAGCATTCACATGGAGGGAAAGCTGGATACACAAGAGTGCATTGTTAAGAAGGGCATGGGGGGGAGGTTCACAGGGCTGGGAGGGGAGGAGATGGTCGGGGATGGCAATCAGGGCGTGAAATCAAATGTACATGAACTGTTGAATGTAAAACAAATTTTGCTCTGTAAATCTCTACTCAAAGCACAATAAAAAATAAAAGAGACAAGCCCCTGTGTGCAGAGTGGGCATATGTTTTAAAGATATATAGCTGGAGTAGAAGTGATGACAGGCAAGTAGGGAAAGAGCCTGGAGAACAGGAGGGGACAGAACACCCCTCTCCTTCTCCTGGGCTCCTAAAGCTCCCCAGGAAGTTTACATGTCCAAATCACGCACAGTTTGTCCATCATAGGAGTTTCCAGCCTTTTTACGGCAGTTAAACAGAGACAGCCCTGGCTGTTAGAGAAGAGTCTGGTGGGCACAGAACCAGAGCTCCAAGTTCTAAGAAACCTTAGAGACACGGCAGTCCTATGTTCTAAACCATTTCCTTAGCTGATAGGTGAGGAAATCGAGGCTCACGGATGTCAGCAGGTCACAAAGCTATTTAGGGCATAACCATAACAGGAGTGTTGTGACCTGTATCCTGCCAAGTCCTTCTTCCACTGTAGCAATCTGCTTTTCTGGTCTGGGGTCAGGGAAAGCTGTCATTGTTACTCTTTTCCATACCAAGGATACTCCAGGTTTAAAGAATTCAGAAGAAGAGACACTCCTCAGATTAATCATATAGACTTCAAAATACAAAGCTATGAAAGCTGTAATCAAAAAAAAAAAAAAAGTTTTAAAGGCACCTATCTCCAAAATCCTTTATTTTAACATTGCATGATTGTCCATGGAGCAGAAATAGAAACCTGGTCTCTCTGGACCAGAGCCTGCCCACCCCACAGTCACATATTAAGTGTCGTCTTACTCCATTCACATCTCTAACCCAAAATATCTATCTAAGTTCCCATACTTTCTTTCCCCGAGTCTTTCTAGACTTTGTCTAACAAGAAGACATTGCCCTGGCAGCCCATACAGACTCTGCCCCTTGGCAGGCTATGAGGTCTGGTGTGAGCCTGGGCCTACTATGCACACCATATTCCCTGCCATCAGGTGGGGGCCAAGCCCAGGCTCTGCTGCAAGCCTGGAGATGGGGGGTGGGGGCAGCACACATATGGCTCTCCTATCACCCAGCCATCAAAATGCCACTAGAGACCTACAAATATCCGGTTGGATTACAACTGACACAAAACAGGATGGAGAGGAAGGCTGGTCTCCCTAAGGTGAAATTTGTCTTGGCCTGAGACAGATCTGGTCAAAGCCAAGAATCTAAAATGTTAATGGGAGTCGGCACCCGGCCCTATCTCAAAGCTAGCCCCTTCTGTTTCCTAGGTTCCCAGTCCCTGCTGGGCTCAGTGGGCAGGCACTCAAGGGGCAATGGGTGTGGGGGAGGGGGTGTCTCAGCCCCAAGCCAAAGGGTTTGACTGACGACTCTGCTCAGTATTACGACCATCACTGAGTTTCTTGTCTTTCTCTCAAGCCATGTTGAGTCTTACAGACAAGGTAGCAGAGCAAAAGTTCTGAAAGCCTGAAGGAATAAGTGGTGCAGAAAAATATAATGCAATGAAAACTTACATGACCCAAACTCTGCACTCCTTTTCTGCCTAAGGAAAGCCACTTAACATAAATAAATAAACAATAGAAAAAGCCCTACAAAATACAAAACAACTGCCTCATGGCTGTGAAGGCTGCTGAGTTGGCCTCGTGGAAGAAGAAAGAGCCCCAGCCCCAGAGAAGACCCGCATGATGTCAGGACGATAGGCAAAGACTCAAGGATACAGCTGAGATGGAGCTTAGCAGGAAACGGGTATTCAGATCACATTCCGAGCACCATCTACAACTCCTAAATCCACCCCAAAGGCTCAGTCTTGGGTGCTGTGAGTTCATGTGCTCACTGCTAACCAAAAGGTTGGCAGTTAGAGTCCACCCAGAGACATCTCAAAAGAAAGGCATGTGGATCTACTTCTAAACAATTGGCCACCATGAGTTGGAGTCAACTGGATGGCAACTGATTTACTCATAAGGCAAAAACTTTCTATTTACCAATTTCCTGCCTCCAGAAGAGAGTGCTGTAGCACACCTACTCCTCACTTATCAACTATCTCACTATCTGACATTTTTGCATTTACAGTAATCCAAAAAAAAAAATTCACTGCCATTGAGTTGAATCTGACTCATAGATAGCGACCCCCATTGGGTTTCTGAGGCTGTAAATCTTTATGGAAGTAGATTACCCCATCTTCCATCCATGGAGAGGCTGGTGGGTTTGAACCGTGGACCTTCCAGGTAGCAGACAACTGCCTTATCCACTACACCATCAGAGATTCTTTTTACAACAGTTTGAAAAAAAAAAAAAAAATCTATTATCCAACTCTTTTGCACATTAAAAATGTATGTCTAGCAGTTAACAAGGGGGCTCTGGTGGCATAGTGCCTAAGCCTTTTGACTATTAACTAGAAGGCTGGCAGTTCAAACCCACCAGCCACTCCTCAGAAGGAAGACTGAGCAATCTACTTTCGTACAGATACCAACTCGGAAACCCAAGGAAGGGTTGCTATGAGTCGGGAACCAACTCGATGGCAGTGAGTTTTGTTTGGTTTTAGTGGCAGTAACAAATGCTGAGGTCCCTGATGGGGTCCCTGACCAGCAGACCCCATGTGTACACAGAAAGGAAGGTTGTATTGCAATCTCTGCCCAGGAGAGGAAAGGGGTGCCATTTCCCCAAGCCACTAGGGTGCCAGGCAGAGCCAGGGATAGAAGGCTGAAGTGGGGTCACTAGGGACAGGATGCTGCCTGGAGTATCCACAAGGGGCTGAGACAGGGACAGCTAAGTGTCCTAAAGGTGGATTACCCTAAGGCCAGGGAAGAAGCAGGACCCAGGGTTCTGGCCCCAGCTTCCAGACCTGAAAACATCAGGGACAGGCCAGGCTGTGGTCAGAAGGAACCCTAAAACAAAGTGCCCAGGACCCATGGGACCCCATGTTAGCTGACTGGCATCTGTGCAGTCCCTTACACTTCCTCAATGCTCCCTCCTGGGCAGGCAGAAGTGAAAGTGGGTCAGGCTACTGAGGTAGAGATGGGGTCCATGAGTGAGTGCTCTATGGCAGTTGTAGTGTAAGGTCAAGGGCAGAGGCCAGGCCTGGCCATCAGAGCCTTAGAAGCAGCTCTGGATTGTTGATTCTCATGGGAACATGGGGGCAGAGGAAGGCAGGGCTGCCTCCAAGAGCCAGGGGATGCTTGGATGAGGGGCCAGAAGAGGACCCAGTGGGTAATGTGTACCCCGCCCCCCTTATGGCACCCAGGCCCTCCTGCCCATGCACAGGGAGCCCCCTGGCCCAGACAAAGCCACCAAGGGTGTTTTGGGGTCACTGTGAGGATGAGCTAGGGCCACCTATCCTGAAAATACAGTGAAGGCAGGAGAAGGAGGAGGACCCTGGGGATGGGAAGGGGAGCAGCCCCTGGGCCTGGCTCTGGAACACTGAGCAGCTCTCCCCTGCAGGCAGCAGTGGGAGCCAAGCTCTCCTAAAGCAATATGGGGCAGGAGGAGGTGGCAGTGGCAGATGACCTCAGTGAGGCCCAGTATGATGTTCACAATACAGGTGAGGGAGTAAGGTGATGTGGTCATCCTCTGTTTTTGTGTAACACCAATTTTCACATAACTATCTGATCTTTGGAACTTACGTCGTCAGGAGTGGGTGTATTCTCCATGTGCCAAAGGGGCAGTGAGGCCGCATCTTTTGACCTCCTCTGACCAACAAGAGAAAACAGAATCACCATCAGTAGCCCAAGGCCTATCCTGGTGAGTCCAGACACACTGCCTCCCTCCAGCCCTTTCACCAACCCTGACACCAACGGGTCCTCCCGCAGCACCCACCACCTATCTGCTGGGTTTGATAATTTGCTGCAGTGGCCAAACAGAATTCACAGATTATGGGGTTTATTAGGGAAGCTTGTTGTTGTTGTTATGTGCCATCAAGTCAGACCTGACTCATAGCAACCCCTCCTTGGGTTTCCGAGGCTGTATCACTACAGAAGTAGATTGCCAAACTTTCCTTCCAAGGAGTGGCTGGTGGCTATGAACCACCAGCCTTCTGGTTAGCAGTTAAGTGCCTTAGGCACTATGCTACCAGATCTCCTTAGGGAAGCAACAGGCTACAAATCAAGTTCAGAAACACACTCAGTCTCTTGCAGCCGGATCTCTCACTCAGCAGCCGACAGTCTCAGTAGCATATCGGCTTTCTCAGTAGTGCATGTCTCTCAGTGTCTCTCTCCCAGCAATGCATGAATCTCACATCTCCCAGTTGTCAGTGAGAGAGATTCCTTCTGCCTCTAGGATGGCTCCTTTTTGAGCCTGGCAGAGTGAATTCTATACACCTGAGAGAGAGAGAACTTCCTAGAAAATTACTTTGTGCTGCTCCCAACAGAAATACCCTGGTGGACCATCAGGAGCTACTCAGTTGCTCCCAGCAAATTCCAACATGGAATTTACAAAAACATGGCTAGAAAAGCCACACTATGTAATTTACTACACTGCACCATGTATAATGCTTTCTTCTATGATAGTTGGAGCTGTGTGTCAACTTGGCTGGACCACAATTCTGTGTGGTTTAAGCTGTTGTGATGTGGTTATTCCCATGATGGGATCAGATGAGTATGTTTTGAGCAGCCAATCCATTGAAAGGAGTTTCCTTAGGGGTGTGGCTTGCTTCCAATATATTTATGGACATCCTGGGAAAAGATACACTCTTTTTGTGGATCGGGATTCTGTTGTGCTGCCTGCAACTGTCTGTGAGCGAACAACCCACCATTCGGCCTGGAGATCTTAGATTCATCATTCATAGGAGTCAACAGCCAATACACTGCCTGCCAACCTTGACTCCTCAGCCCCTGCAGCTGCAAGAGTTGGGAAAAGCCTCCAGCTTGACATTTGATCCAAGAACTTTAGACTTGCCAGTTTCTATAAGTGTGTGAGATATTTTCCTAAGATAAATTTATCTTTCTTTATATATAAGCTTTACTGGTTTTGTTTCTCTAGAGAAACCAGTCTAACACATTTGGTACCGAGAATGGTTCTAGAGAGACAAAATCATAAGGATGGGCTTCCAAAACCAGTTCTCCAATTTGATTAATTGTAAAGACACTACTGACCCTGCCTCTGTTAGTAAAGGGAGCCCTGCTAATCCATTGCATGATGTGGCAACATTAATATGCAAAATAGCACCACCAATAGATCAAGTACTTGTGACAAGTGAGGCTCTGGGTGATCGCATATTTGATACTTTTTTGCAATTCTGTCAGCATAAGGAGTATAAGGAAGCTGGTTGGTTGGTCCTACTTACAGGAGACAAAGTGGTGAAAGAGTGAGATGAGCTCAGGGCTGCTGAGTCATGGCTTAAGTGCCACATAAAAGACCTCAGTGTTTCCAGTTGTGCTCTGAAAGAAAGCCTTATTTCTTCTAGTAACAGAGCTGATATTGGTGAAAACCAAACCCAGAGTCTTATTGTAAAGGTGGCTGAATTACAATGCCAATTAAGTTGCCAACCAAGAATGGTGTCTGAAGTTAAAGTAAGGGCATTGATTGGAAAAAAATGGGATTCTGAAACCTGGAATGGGGACATACGGGCAGAAAGTCAGGAAGATCAGGATATGGAGCCTGTAAATTCTGTTGAATCCTTCCCATCTGAAGGGATTACTGTAAAACCATTATCTCCTCCACCTCAATTTGATGGGATTAGCCCAACTGCTCCTGCTGGGTCATTGTCTGAGGCAGAGGCCATGGAAGACATTCCTGAATGTTCTCAAGAATTGCCCCAACCACCCATTGTTGCTGTTAGACCTATAAATAAAGTAGAGTCCAAGTGAGCCCCAAAAGGTGAAATAGGAAGTGTGACTGAGGAAGGAGGTGGTACGCTACACCTGAAAAGACCTACTTGATTTTGCTAACATGTACAGACAGAAACCTGGAGAATATGTACGGGAACGGCTACTGAGGGTGTGGGATAATGGTGCAAGGAATGTAACATTGGATCAATCTGAGTTTATTGATTTAGGCCCACTAAGTACGGATTCTTCATTCAATGTTTCAGCTCGAGAGGTTAGAAAAGGATCTAATAGTTTATTTAGTTGGCTTACTGAAGCATGGGTTATGCAGTGGAACTCTGGTAGCATAGTGCCTAAGGCACCTGACTGCTAACCAGAATGCTGGCTTTCAAACCCACCAGCCACTCCTTGGAAGGAAGATGGGGCAATCTACTTCCATAGTGATACTGTCTCAGAAACCCAAGGAGGGTTTGCTACAAGTCAGGTCCGACTTGAAGGCACATAACAACAACAACCACCTTAAATCAAGTTGAAGTACCAGACCTGCCTTGGTACGATGTACAAGGTATCCAGGGGCTTAGGGAAATTGGCCTGTTAGAATGGATTTATCAGATTAGACCCCTAGAGCCAGAAATGGAAAGTCCAGAAGACACACCTTTCACCAGTACAGTGAGGAATAAATTTGTGAAGGGAGCTCCAGCATCCTTGAAGACTGCTGTGATTGCTATTTTAGGTAAACCTGATTTGACAGTGGGAACTTCCCTAATTGAATTAAGACACTTAACTACAATGAGGCTTATTGGACTCCATGGTAGTAGCGGCCAAGTGGCAGCAGTTAATCGAAAAAGGCAAGGTGGGCGTGGTTACCATAACAGACAGCAGAGTCGGAACAGTAATCTGAATGGTCTGACTCATGTGGAATTATGGCATTGGCTACTTGTGCATGGTGTTCCTAGTAGTGAAATACATGGCAAGCCTATTAAATATTTACTTGATCTGTATAGACAGAAGAATTCTATGCCATGTGAACAGCAGCCTAGACTGAATCACCAGAATACAGAGTCACAGCCTCTCAATCAATTCCCAGACTTGAGTCAGTTTATAGATCCACAACCCCTTGAATGAAGGGGAGGCCAGGTCCCTTTGAGGAAGGACCCCACTATATTGCCAAAAATTTATAATGTCAATCTTTCTCCCAGCCTTCCCCAAAGGAATCTGAGGCCTTTTACAAGAGTGACTGTTCACTGGGAAAAAGGAAATAATCAGACTTTTCAGGGATTGCTGGACACTGGTTCTGAACTGACACTGATTCCAGGAGACCCAAAGCATCATTGTGGCCCACCAGTCAGAGTGGAGGCATATGAAGGTTAAGTTATTGATAGAGTCTTAGCTAAGGTACATCTCAAAGTTGGTCCAGGGGGTCCCCGAACCCAACCTGTAGTGACTTCCCCAGTTCCAGAATGCATAATTGGAATAGATATACTGAGCAATTGGCAGAATTCCCACATTCGGTTCCTGACATGTGGAGTAAGGGCTATTATGGTAGGAAAAGCCAAGTGGAAGCCATTAGAACTGCCACTACCTACAAAAATAGTAAATCAAAAGCAATACTGCATCCCTGGAGGGGTTGCAGAGATCACTGCCACCATTAAGGACTTGAAGGATGCAGGGGTGGCAATTCCCACCACATCCTCATTTAATTCGCCTATTTGGCCTGTGGAAAAAGCAGATGGATCTTGGAGTATGAAAGTAGATTATCATAAACTTAATCAGGTGGTGACTCCAATTGTAGCTGCTGTTCCTGATGTGGTTTCATTGTTTGAGCAAATTAGTACATCTGGTACTTGGTATGCAGCTATTGATCTGGCCAATGCCTTTTGCTCGATACCTAATTCAAAGGACCATCAGAAGCAGTTTGCCTTCAGCTGGCAAGGCCAACAGTATACTTTCACAGTGCTTCCTCAAGGGTATATCAATTCCCCAGCACTATGTCATAATTTAGTCTGTAGGGATCTTGATAGCCTTTCCTTTCCACAGGATATCACACTGGTCCATTATATTGATGACCTTATGCTGATTGGACCTAGTAAGGAAGAAGTATCAATGACTCTAGACTTACTGGTGAGACGTATGTGTGGTAAAGGGTGGAAAATTAACCCAACAATAATTCAGGCACCTTCCACCTCAGTGAAATTTCTAGGGGTCCAATGGTGTGGGACACGTTGAGATATTCCTACTAAAGTGAAGGATAAGTCATTGTATCTGGCTTCTCCCACAAGTAAAAAGGAGGCACAACGTCTGGTGGGACTCTTTGGATTTTAGATATCCCTCATTTGGGTGTGTTGCTTCAGTCTGTTTATCGACTCAGAAAGCTGCTAGCTTTGAATGGGGCCCAGAATAACAGAAGGCTCTGCAACAGGTTCAGGCTGCCATACAGGCTGCTCTGCCACTTGGGCCATATGATCTGGCTGATCCAGTGGTGCTTGAAGTATCTATAGTAGATAGAGATGTTCTTTGGAGTCTTTGGCAGGTCTCTATTGGTGAATCACAATGCATACCCTTGGGATTTTGGAGCAAAGTCCTGCCATCCTCTGCAGATAACTACTCTCCTTTTGAGAAACAGCTTTTTGCTTGCTACTGGGCTTTAGTAGAGACTGAATACCTATCCATGG
>NW_006921611.1:11775352-11792351 GCF_000298275.1 Orycteropus afer afer
ATCCTGGGAAAAAAGACACACTTCTGTGGATCAGGATTCTGTTGTGCTGCCTACAACTGTCTGTGAGCAAACAATCCACCATTCGGCCTGGAGATCTTGGATTCATCATTCGTTGGAGTCAACAGCTGGTATACTGCCTGCCAACCTTGAGCTCCTCAGCCCCTGCAGCTGAGAGAGTCTGGAAAAGCCTCCAGCTTGATGTTTAATCCAAAAACTTTGGACTTGCCAGCTTCTGTAAGTGTGTGAGCCATTTTCCTAAGATAAATTTCTCTTTCTTTCTATATATAAGCTTTGCTGGTTTTGTTTCTCTAGAGAACCCAGTCTAACACATTTTCATACTTAAAATGGTTAAAATCTCAGAGGTTAGGCACAATGGGTCTGGCTAAGAGCCCCATGGCACAGTCCTATAAACCCCCAGCTCCCCCCAGCAGGTGTGCTCAGTAGTAATTTAAAGCACTGACCCTCAGAGCCTACATATTCACTTTCTCTGAGTTCCTTTCACACGTTGTCATACTGCCTGCCAAGTTCCCACACCTTGTTCATGGGCTACTGCTCTACTCAGGGAGGAAGGGACAGACTTTTCTCCTCCAAATCCTCTCCAAGGCCACCAGAGCTCCACCAGAGGACACTCATCACATCTCCTCACAATTCTCACCAACAAGGTTTGCCCCATTACAAAGCTGGGGCAGTCAGTGAGGGTGGGCAGGTCCTTAACACAGATTTTCTGGAGAAATGAAATCACAGCATCTCTTACCCTCTCAGCACAGGAGGGGGGACGTGACAGCCACACACTGGGAAGACAGAAGATGAATGTCACCTTGCATACAATCACAGCTAAAGTACTGGCTAAATCACTTCAGAATACAAAACGTTTTTGCTCATGGAGATCATGAGAATATTTCAAATAAGCTGGCAAGTGGGAAGGTATCTTACTATCTGTCAGGCTCTGTACACACACAAGTACCCGTTTATGCCTTTGTGTAGACAGATGTATATATAGAAACACTATATAAATAATATTATATTCCAGTTTGTCACAAATAGAGTGTATGCTATGGAATGAGTTGTAATACATGTATGCCATGGCTAATAATGCACACCAGCCTGAAGGTGGTGTGCAGTGTATTCAGAGATAACCTGCACACCTTCCAATATGAAGAATTTCATTTGCATGGCCAATCAGGAAAGACCAAGTCTCACGATCAAGGATTCCTTTGCAACCTTACTGACTGCTCTCAGTGCTCTAATTTACCCTGAGCATGATTCCTCCAAAGAACTTCCAGTGAATGCCTGTGTTGTGACAAATGTTCAACAAACTGAGGTCTTAAAGGATTTTTATTTCTCTGAAGGAATCCCTGGGTGGCACAAATGGTTAAGTACTTGACTACTACCCAAAAGGCTGGAGGTTCAAGTCCTCCAGAGGCAACTTGCAAACTAGACCAGGCGATTTACTTCCAAAACATCAGCCACTGAAAACCCTATGGAGCAGTTCTACTCTGTAACAGATGAGGTCGCCAGGAGTTGGAACTAACAGCAACTGTTACTGGTATTTCTCTGAAGAGCCTAAAATGAACTGCTGGGGCAACTCATTGGAACACTAGAGCCCTTTTCAGAATACTCAATGCCAGAGGCACAGTGGGTACCCCTCAGGCCCTTTTATCACCCTTTCAAACACAGCATCTAAAGTGCCTGTTGGGTAGCTGACTGGTTTCCCTCCACCACCTGACTTTCCTTGGTTTGGTTGCAAGGTGGATATCCTCTCCCTTCAAGTGTTCTAGGCACACACACATCTGAATTTTTCTGTGAATGTTCACAAAGCATACCTATAATGCTGTAACACTCTCCCCCTCCACTCCGTCCCCAAGCAAAGAGACATCAGAGCCATTGACTGTATGTCTCCCATACGTCTCTCAATGGCTGCCAGGATCCAGGCCCTGCCTCTTTATATAGCACCCCTTGGGTACTCATCCCATGTCTAGAATATCCTCTACCAAGCCAGGTACTCCAGACTTATACTGCTTTCTTCACTATAATTCATTTCTAGGTTCACACATCAGTACCCACTGCATTAAGCTGGCTTTTCTTTGTGTAGTAGAGAATTCACTGTCCCTCTAATGACTACCTCCCACTACCATCACCCACCAAATTCTGCCTTAGGATTTCTGGTATGCATTGTTGAGTGCTAGGCTCTGTCCTAATTGTTTTTTATTTAATCCTCACAATAACCTAATGAAGTAGATACTATTATCATCTACCTTTTAAGACAAAAGGACTTAGGCATATGATTTTCAAAAAACACCAAGTAGTAAGTGATAAAACCTGAATTCAATCTAAGGTAATTTGACCCTAGTGCCCCAGCTCATAGTGCCATAGCATTATTGGATCTCAACAGACATAGGGAGCTAAGAGAAACATGGAGGGGAATCTTCCCCCTCCACTGTTGTATTGCCTGTATCCTGATTCTCTTCCATGTGTTTCACCTCAGTTCTACTGTGTGATCCTGGGCAAGTCATCTAATCTCTCTCAGCTTCATTTCCCTCAACTGAAAAAGGGGGATCATAATAGTTTCCGTATCTCACAGGGTCATTGGTATGCTCAAAATGAAAATAAGATCAAATGTGGGAAAGCATTTGTGCTCCTCTTTTAACTTTATACTTTTTTTTTTATTTTATACCATATGAAAATACTGTCTTTTAAAAAATAAATTACATATTCAAAAACAAAGTAGATACACATGTATAGATGTATATTACTATTTCTACTTTATTCATTCACTCATTTATTTTATTCTCCTGACCTTCTGCCCAATTTTTAAGCACCCCTGGGCTTTCAGGAGAAGCAGAACAGTGCAAATAATGATTTCTACTCTAGTTAGGCCAAAATAACGCTAGCTTTAAATTTTTTATTATTTTCCCTGGGGTCTTGCAAGAAGTTCTCTGTGGCTATCTATGATCTCATTCTTTTTGATCCCATTCCCAAAGAGTGCAGATCCCAGTCTATTTTACGATAAGAACACTGATGAATTTAGACTCTGTTTTTTACTACATGAACATTGACAACAAATCTTCCCCATGGTCTCCTGTCTCTGGCACTTAGATTCCAATATCTTTATTTCTTGAGCTTCCATACACAGTCATATCTTTGCTTCTTCTTTCCTCTACTACAACAAAAAGTACTTTGTTGTACAAGCATAAGAAACAGAGACTCTCAGGTAGCCTCTTCTCTTTTTGGTCCCCCTTCAAGATTTGTGGATTCTCCCTTTAAATGGGACTGGAATGACCTTTATGCCTTTTCCTGAGAGTTAGGGCACATCCTCAATATCAAACGTACCTGGTGGCTGGATAGGAAACGCATGCAGCCAAACAGTCCTTGGAAAGATGTTGTGCAGGCATCAGATTGCCTTTTCCAGCCCTTCTCAAGATTTTTTTAAAGACAATCCAAATGGAAGGGCTAGAGGTCATACTAAAATCAGCATCTGAGCTTCTAAAAAACATTTAGATTAACACTGCATTTTCTAGAAGAAGAAAAAATCATTTCTATAATTTTCTTGTGTCTATTGATTAGTTCAACTAACACTGACTTGATCAGAGCTGGTTTCTTTTCTCAGATGGATTGCTCTGTCCAGCCTACTGCTGTACACAAAGTGTCTGAGCTGGGCCAGATCACAGCTGGTATGAGCAACTGGATGATGCTGCCTCCCACATCCCCACCCCCATTAGCTGTTTGCAATTGACCAGTGACATGAATGGTGACGAACTTTCTGGAGAAAACAAAACCTCAAGATTGTCAGTGAGCAGGATCCAAACATATGCAAGTACATCTGGAGAAGCTGACAGGAGCCAAATCACTGAGTGAGAATGTGGCAGCCCTGGAGAAATCCAAGAGGAACAGAAAGAGTCTGCTTCATTAGCCTAGATTCAAGCAGGACCTAAAGGAAGGAGAGAACTGTGGCCCCCAGTACTGCAGCAGCTGTTCTGTGGACCATCCAGACTATGGATGTATAAATAAATGAAAGGAGCTATTTCACTAGAAGTGGGAACACACCAGGGCCAAAGTAACCTTGTTTTAGGGCTCCTTCAACAGAGAATCCCACTCAGAGGCTAGGTAGAGTACTCAAGTGGCTCTGTGAACACTAAAAGCATCAGCAGGGATCCTCAACCTGGCACTGGAGCTGTGGCCCCACAAGGCTGGGCTGGAATTATCAAAGGTAATCCAGCTCAACTGATAGCATCAGAGACAGAGGCTCAGGCTGCAGCTGATGAGGCAGCCTCAGCAGATCTTGGCCTCAGCCAGCAGGGACTGTAATAGCTGCTCGTTCAGCAAACCCAGCATAGGGAGTAAGTAAGTGTCTCCCCAGGAGACTGCCATGAATTCTTTGGTGAGGGGCTAGAGAATTCCTGCAAAAGGTGACTAGCAGGCTAACACAGGAAATGTACTCATTTGTAGCCACAGGCCTGGAGGCCAGAGGACAATTGATAAAAGCCCCAAGATTTAAGACCAAAAAGATAGAAAAGGGTGAATATTTCATTGAAATACCTCAGCCCTTCTTCAGCGAGGTTAGACTTGCTTCCATAGGACAGTTTAACTTCCTAAAAGAAAGTGTGTCACCCTACAGACATACCCTAGGAGTAAGCAGTGGCCAAGAGGATCTGGCTCTAGGACCCCTCCTGTTCCAAGCTTGTGGCCCTTATTGACAGGTTTCTATAAAGGAGGTTAAGGTAGTATTTCCTTGGAAGAGAGGGTTCTGCTTCTATATAGCATGTGTGTGTGTTTAAATAACACTAACTAGGAGCTCTGGTAGCATAATGCCTAAGGCATCTGACTGCTAACAAGAAGGTTGATGGTTCAAACCCATCAGCTCCTCCACAGAAGGAAGACAGAGCAATCTACTTCCATAAAGATTTACCACCTTGGAAACCCAAAGGGGATTGCTGAGTCAGAATTGACTCGATGGCAGTGGGTTTGTTTTGTTTTATTTTTAACTTGGGGTATAAAAGCACAGATTCTTAGAGCTGAATGGTACTTTGGAGTCCATGTGGCCCGAGTCCCATTTCATAGATCAGAAAACTAAGGCCCAATACGGAAAGGAAGACCAGTCACTCAGCCATCAGCAACTGACCAGGCACTAGAGCCAGAACTCCCTGCTCCCTGTGGCCACCATTGTTCCATTGCCCTTGCTACCCCAGCACTTTTTCCTCTTATAATTTTGCTCTTCACACACACTTTGTCTCAAGAAAGGTGCCCCACCCCTTGTCACAGTCCCTCAGGTCTCAGCTGAGTGTGATCAGACAGCCTCAGAATTCCCTCCTCCTCCAAACACAAGCAAGCAATCCTTTCCCTATCTCAATGCCAGAACTAAATGCCAAAAAAAGAGAAAACTAAGCCCCACTTTAGGCTGAAGAAGTACGACTCCAGCTCATTATCAGATAAGTCATTTCCTGCAAGAAATGTGGCTGTGGTAAAACAGGAAAGCAAGGACCCAGAGGCCTCCTGACAGCTCTCCCCTCCCCCTTAAGGGGGAGCCTGGGGAGAACTGCCCAGACCCCCTCCCTTGTTCCCAGGACCCTGTATCAGATACAACAGAAGGGCTGTGGCTCAGCATTCAAACATTTCCAGTTCAGGAAACACTGACTGAGCTCTCCTGGGGTTTGTCCAGGTGTGTCCCTGACCTGCCTTTCTCTGAATGGACAAACATACTGAACTGAGGCAAGGACCTGGAACCAATAGAATGTGCTCAGATTAGCTCAAACGTTAGAGAAACCCTGAGACTAGGCTCATGGTCTCACAGCAGATGATCAGGCCTAGGGGATGCCAGTGATCCCTCTATGCTGCCTCAGAAGTAGCTGTCTGTGTGAGGTCCTATGCCAGAGTTTCTTCTGGTTTGGGTTTCCCAGGAAATGCCAAGCTAAGGGCTCCATGGGAGGAACAGGTTGCCTCTCAACTCCAACCTAAGGTTGTCATTCTAAGGACCTGGAGGGCAAGGCCTAGCCCAGACCAAACTCTCCCACCAACCTACCTTCAAAGAACATCAGAAAGGGGGGACAGGGATGGGGATGATGAGGAAAAGAAAGGGAAAACTCCTTGCTCTTTCTTAGGCTTGCCTGTTCAGTGCTTTGAGTATCCATTCCAAACAAGGAAATCTGCCAGAAGACACATTAAGTCTGTAAGAGAAGAAGGCTCCAGGCAAAGAGCTGTCAGTCACAGAGGAAAATAAACAGAATATATTGATTTTACTCCTTTTTCAGAGGAGGGGCAGCTTCATGCAACCTTCTCACCACTCTTCCTCCTCCTCCTCACTCCAACACACATGCACACAGTTATACAACTATGAAGGCAAAAAATGATTTAAAAAAATAAAATAAAATAACAGGAAAATTGATACCAAGGGCTTCCTAGGGAGTGGGGGTGGAGGCGAGGGGCTGGATGGTCCTGCTTGTATGTAGGAAAAGAGTAGGAGGAGAAAAAAGGGAAGAGGAACACTCAACTCAGAGCCTGGACCTCATTTCATGTCCACTGGCAACTGGAGGACCATTCCATGGAAGTCATGACCACTAGAACACTCCAAGCCATGTGGTCTCTATCTCAAAGGCACACAACTCAGAAAAACTGTGTGATTCTGGTTTTGCACACTCAGGATTCCTTCCTCTTCTCACTGAAGAGAGGCTCCAAAGGTGAGATCGGGGACTGAATTAAAAACACATGTCAAGGGTGAGATTCCTACATAGGTGAGTGATATATGGAGCTGAGGAGACCACAGTTTAGTTCTCCACATTCCACAGGAAAATCAGTTTACACCCTCAAGAGAAGGGTTATCCACCAACAAAGCCACCTCCAGAGTTAAAGCCATCAGCACAAAGGCAGATAGCCGCTGTTCAAGAATCACTGACTCATTAATCCGCAGGGTTGAAAGGGCTCATAAGTTCATGCCTTCTGACTTCCTGCCAAATGCCAGCCTCCAGGTATCACAGGCAGCCTGTGAATAGCTTCTGTGCTAGGAACCCTACTACTTGGCAAGGTAGCCCATCCCTCTGTTGAACAAGGTTTTATTTTGTCAAGAAGCCAGTTTCTGTGAGAGCTACCCAGAACAAGTGCTCCCTTTGCTGGACTATAGTCTCAAAACTCTCAAACATTTCCCTTGTGACACCTGTACCCCTAGGAAGAACACCCAAAAACATAAGCTTTCCCATTTAAAGACAGGTTATGGAGAAGAGAATTGGCAGGCCCTGACACTTCAATGTCTAGGAACAGTGGCAATTCACATTCTCCCACCTCACAGCTCCTGCCTATGCAAAATATCTGCCATCAGCCATCATGGGCCCAAGGAAGGCTGACCATTCATTCTACATGTTGGCACTGGTAAAAAGTATAGAGAGTCAATAAAAGTGCAGGAGCACTGACCATTGTTCTAGAAAAAGGAGATTCCGGTTCTCTGACCAGGTCACATGCACTAGAGATGGGTCAAGTATGGAGGAAGGCTAGAGATTCCAGGCCTCTGCACCAAGGCCACCTCCTCTCTTTGGGGGTGAGACTCTCAGTCTCAAGCCTAGATTTTCCAAGTGGCCTCTCCCACCCACTGTTTTGGTCTTTAGAGACTTCAGTTAATATCTGAAAATCTACTCCCCTCATGAACTACAGAGATGTTTAGGGGTTAGACTGGCCTGGATTTTGATAACCTCTAAAATTCTTTTTAAGCTTCTCTGAGAAAAACATTAATGTTACTATCTTGGTTCAGATTTGGTATATCTGTGAAATGCATTCATCCTTTATATTTCTATATTTAAGAAAAGCTAAATATGTGGCTTTTAAGTGCTTTAGGTGAAATAGCCACACTGGGCCTATCAACAGCCTCTACTTGAGCAGAAAGCCTTTCCCAGAGACACAAAGCAGAGCTCTAGGCAGCACTTTATGACCAGCTGTCACTCTGATACAATCCTATGGGGTCTACACAGTTCCTCTGTGAAGCATTCCTGGTGTGTCTCTATGTGGCAGGTGAGAAAACTGAGGCTTAGAGAAACAGACTCGACAAAGGTCATATTGGCTGGTAAACTGGGGATATGGAATTAAAACCCAGTTCTGAATCCTTAGAAAGTTACTTGCTCCAAGCTTTCAAACAGCTTCCCTGTCAGATTCCAAAGTCCAGCCAGCACAGAGCTTCCCGTACACTCCATGCCTGGGTTTCTGAGTAAGCACAGGTGAGAACAAGAATCTCAAGGATGTATTCAGAAGAAGGACCCCAAATGTGTGTCGGTTCAAAGAGAGAGGGTTCCAGCCAGGATGTCCAGAAAACATTGCAGCTCTGATGGAAAATGATGACCCACAAGGCCCACATTTCACTGGCCCCCAAACCCACAATCCATACATCTACCCAGAGCTCAATTCAGCTCTTCAACTAGTACCGAGCCATTTTTTACCTGTTCCACCCTCTTACTTGCAAGCTTCTCTTCCACGAGTGTAAGATGAAGCCCAACTATCCCCAGTGGAAAAGCCAGGGGACAGGAAAGCACCTACAAAGATACTATACTAAGAAACCAAATCAGAGTTTTTGCTCAAAAAATCACAATATCAGAGTTTGAAGGAGCCTTAGAGGTCACCTATGGTGAGCCCTTCATTCTGCTTGTAGACATTGGGGCTCAGAGACTTTAACTGAATTGCCCAAAGTCACAAAGCTGGTGAGAGTCAGAGACAGAATTAGATCCCTGGACTCCAAAACTGGTGTTATTTCCATCACATCCTATTTTATCTCCTGTGATAGTTAAGGTTATGTGTCAACTTGGCTGGACAGCTGGTGGTAGTTATTCCCCATGATGAGACTGGCAATCAACTCCAGGGGGGGAATCTCCCACAAGGAGCTGAGTAGCTGCTTTAGGGATGTGGTCTGCTTCCCATATATAAGGAGAACCTTTGGGCATGGGCTTTAACTTTTGGAATGCGTGAATCCTGCATGTAGTAGAGTCATTATTCAGCAGCTTGCCATGTTGTCTGCCATTCTTGGGAATGTTAATGGGATTTGAATCAATGGTCTGCCATGTAGTTTGGTAGTATCAGAACTGTGGCATTTTATTTGTCAACCTTAGGCTTGTCAGCCTCAGCAGTCAGCAGCTGCCTGAGTGAAGAGAGACCTCTAGCTTAGTGGGCCGGAAGCAAGAGGCAGAGCCAAAGCCCAAGGTCGAGGGCCTTTCACCCAGTCCCTAGAACCTGGCACTTTGAACTCAGATTTCTAGCCTCCAAAACCATAAGAGAATAAACTCCTGTTTGTTAAAGCCATCCAATTAGTGGCATATTCCTGGCAGAGTGGCATTAGGAAACCAAAACATCTCCTAATTGAGAATTTTTTTTGTTTGTTTATTTTTGTTTTTGTTTTTTAACATGTTGGTAAACTGAACCATAGAGCAGTTAAGAGACTTGCCAGAGATGACACAGTACATGATAAATCAGACCGTGAACTTAGGTCTGTCTGACACTCCTAAAACTATGAATGTTTTGTTCAACATACTTTTAAAATCCCAGGGATTACACCACACCTTTTATGACAATTCTCTGCCAGCTCCAAAAATCTTCCCAGGAAGTGATTCCTGCCCAAAGAGCCAGCAGTTCTAAATGGACCTGCTGCAAACACTAAAACAAAGCAGGCCTATTTGGTACTTGTAGTAAGAAACAAAACACCAAGAGTCTAGCAGTGTTCTTCAATTTACAAAGATGGCCTTTGTTTTGCATAATGGCATTGTTTTAAAGAAATCCCTTATGGGCTTCTGTAAAGCCATTCCTGAATAAGGGAAAATTGGCACTTTGTTCTTGAAGGCCTCACTCTGAAGTACTGCACCTGGTGAGCCAGGGCTGCCTTAAGAGACAGGCTCCCATTAACTGTGCAAGCAGCAGACTGGCACAGCCCATGCTCTGAGGCAAATACACACCCACAAACCAGGACTTCAAATCAGTTCATTCTGGTTTGACCCTCTGCTGAAAGGCTGAAAGTGGCCTTTCTACCCCAACTATACTGAATCACAATCTACATTTTAATAATATATCTATATCTAATAAGAATCACCTGGGGATTATGTTAAACTGTAGATTCCAATTCCGTGTATCAGGGGTGAAATTGCAAATTCTCAGCAGGGGTTTGAATCAGAATGAAACTTTGGAAGGCCTGCCACTAACACAACCATTCATGTGTGCACATGCCCATGGCCACTGTGCCCCTCAGCCATGCACATGCATCTACACATGTACCTCACAGACACCCACACACAGAGACATAAGCACACACGCTTGTATCTCTCTCCCCTTATTCTTGAATGCAGCTATAGCTCCTCTCACCTCCTTCCTCCAGAGAAGACCAAGACACCTGAACTGACCCAGCCCCTAAGGCCCTGACTAAATCCCATTACCAGTCCAACAATTATGAGGCTGGCTCCAGAAACACCACATTTGCTACCTACTTGGGCCACTAATAAGGTCTGGAGAGAAAAGTCAGGGCAATTTATGACAGCTCCTAATGACGATTGCTCTTGGTAATGACCAGCTCTGTGGTGACCCAAGTATGAGTTGATTACAGGCTCTGGCTCCTGCTCCACACACCCAGAACAAAGTTCCCGAGGGCGCTGACCACAGCAGATGGCCTCTTCCCTGGCTGCGAGGGCAGCCTTGCCTGACCTCATCATTTCAGTCTCTGGAGTGCTCCAAGAGAGTGGCCCAGATGTGGCCAGTGCCATTGCCCTGAGCCTTCTCTTCAGGGATGTAACTTAAGGGTCTCCTCTTTTTCTCCTTTCCTCACCCTCACCTATAGGATAGTCCTGTCCAAAAACATCTCACTTAGTGATGCCTGAATTTCTGTCATCAGAACTACATTACTTTCGATGAATGTATACCTTCTCTTTGAGGCTCTCTCGTCATCCTCCGGGTCTTTTTTTAAGATGTAAGTGACTGTAACATTTTAAAATAGGCTCCTGATGTGTCTCCATCATTAACAAGACAAACTCTTCATTCTTTAGCATGACATTCAAGGCCTTTCCTAAGCTGGCCTTTGCCTGCTTTGCTAACCTCATTTCTAGACACTCACCACCATATACCCTCTGTGCTAACCGCGGCTTCAAAAAGGTTTATTTCTGTTTAGCCTAAGAATTATCTGGGGATCTTGTTAAAAGGTAGATTCTGATTCAGTATATCTGGGGTGGAAGTGCACATTCTCAGCAGGAAGTCAAGCCAGAATCAACAAATTCAAAGCCCTGGTGCTAACTACAAAGAGATTCACTGCTCTCCAAATCCTATGTCATGCCTCCATGTCTATATCTCTGTTGGGTCTTCTGCTTGGAATATTCTTCCTATGCCCATTTTTTCTGTGTGACAAACTCTCACCTATTCCTTGGAGGAATGAATTAATTAATCCCTTCCTAGAAGAAGGGTTCCTTCAACTCTGCCTATGGCACCCAGTGCTTATCTATTATAGAAATGTCTAACATTTAACATACAGTATTATATTTATCTGTATTTTTCTCTACATCTCCTCTAAAATGTAGGCCCTTTGAGGGCAGGAACCACATCCCCAACATCCTTTTATGTGCAGGAGTCAGTGCTGAGCCAGGCATATGACAATATATCTTCTACTCAATCCAACTGGCATTTAGTAACTCTCTAACACTAACATAGGATTAAGTTAATGAGGTCACTTTCCTCTCAAGGGCAGGAAATATCATTAGGAATAGCACAAAAGTACTAGGTGCCTGGGGCTGAGAGACAGAATAAGGGCACCTCTGCCTCAAGCTGACCCCAGAAATGGGAGTGGTGAAGTGCCCTATTCCTATCGTTAGCTCACCCATAAATATCCACTCTCCTCCCATCCCCAAAACTCCCCAGCTCCCAGTCAGCCAGACCAAGATGTGATAAAATGAAGTGTTCTCCTTCATTAAAGAGGCTCTGTGAAGGGCTTCTCACCTGGAATATGATTGAATACAATTACAACTTAAAATCAGAGAAAACTGGATGTACTAGAAACCTCTCTTGCCCATACTCACACATACACACACACACACACACACACAGGTAAGAGAGGTAAGAGCTATGTTCTGGCAACCAAGGTCTCATTTTCTTTGCCAAAGGTTTAATTTAAGGTTCAGAGCACCTAGAGGGGATAGGAAGTTGCAGGGTTTGTAAATGGTGGCACAACTCAGTTTCTATGGCTGCTGTCTTTGGCTTTGACTATGGAGACCCACCTCTTACCAGGCCCTGGGAAAAAAAAAAAAAAAAAAATGATACAAACACAGTCATCTGCACAACTAAAATCTCTTTAGATGACAATTCCATGGTTAGTAAATGTGTTGTAAGGTCTGGGCAGAGCCTGGACTCAATAGAAGCCCAACAACTGTCTGCTGAATTAAATGTGTGCAAGCATGCTGCCGTCTGTGGATGGTTGTATTTGCCAAAGGGGTGAAAAAAAAACCTGTTTTAAAATGAATACGTGTTAGGAGTAAAGTAGCTGTAACCCAAGAGGCTGGGTGGTGGCTGGGGTTTGTCCCCTTGCAGGCATCTAAGCAGCAATCACTGCTTCTTTACACTTCTGCATCTCAGAACAAAGACTGAGACTTTGCAGCCAGCCCTGCTTTCACTGGGTAAAGTGACTGAGGGTTATGCAGTAGGTTAGAGGCTGTTCTCCTCAGCCCAGTCTTGCCCTTCCACTTCTTTTCAGTCCTTGTCTATGGCAGACAACTAGTACTTACTTGACTGACCTCTTTCCTCCTGCAGCCATGCCTCCCTGAATGTACTTCTAACTTGGGCCCAACATCAGCTGAGTAGGTAGCCACTGTAGTGGTCATTCCACTGCTGCTCCACAGGTAGGAGGTGTAGCATTCCAAGGACCCCAACATGCTTCAAGCTGGGTAACCAGCAGAGGTGAATCAAAAGGGCCAACTCCTTGGTCACACTCCAGTTCACCCTTCAAGTCCCCAAGTTTTTGGCAAGACCCACCTGTGATATGGGGGGTGAGTTAGTTGCTAACCACACTACTCACTGTTATTGAGTTGATTCCAACCTATAGTGACCTCCATTGGGTTTTCAAGGCTATAAATCTTTACAGAAGCAGACTGCCTCATCTTTCTTCCATGGAGCAACTGGTGGGTTCAAACCACTGACTTTCTGGTTGGCAGCCAATTTATTTAACTGAATGAGATTTTACACCTCTTACGAATCATCATTTGTTTTGACTCTTTATTCCCTTTCTCCTCTCTAACCTCTCCACACCAGGAGGGACTTTCTTTATTGTCTCTGGTAGCAAAGTGCCTAAGGCACTTGACTGCTAACCAGAAGGCTGGTGGTTCAAACCCACCAGCCACTCCTCGGAAGGAAGGTTGGGCAATCCTACTTCCATAGTGATACTGCCTTGGAAACCCAAGGAGGGGTCGCTATGAGTCAGGGCCAACTCGACGGCACATAACAAGAACAACAACAATTAATCTGACAGTTAGGATACTCATCTCCTTGAATTTCTCCATCCCCAATTGAAGATCCCTCCCTTCTTCAGGCCCAAGAGTTGGAACTATGCACTAAAACATCTGAAGTTACTGGGAAACGCAGCCAAACCAGCATGGCCAAGGCTTGTCTCACCATCTAGATTACTGAGGACAAGAACTAGGTCCTCAGTATGGAGCTGAGGCCAAAGGACACATGGAAGAAACATGAGCCATCTCTGCTAAGTCCCTTGCAGCAGATGTAAGCGCCTGTGTCCAGAAGCTCCACTTAGTGACAGTGCACCCATGTGCAGAGCTGCAGGAAGGAACTTGCTCTTCAGCTACCAGCTGCATTTAAGAGTTTAAAGTGCTTATTCCAGGCCCATTTCCACCACTGGTGCCACAGACACAGAGCTGGGATTTCCTTCAGCCATAAAGCCATGTCCAGAAGCTGAATGGGCCTATTAAAGAATATAGACCAGTGGGAACTAATTTTCAAAGGGCTCACGAAGAGAAGAGAATACATCTGAGGTAGTCCCAAGAGGAAATGTCCTGGGGAGAAGGCTTATGGCAGGACAAGAGAAAACAACAGACAGAAAATCCTTCTGATAATCCTGCCTAAATGAGAGAGAACAGAGTTTGAGGGAATTGTTTCCTAATTTTTCCCCACTGTCAAAGGAATCTTTTGGCATCTCTATATAACTCCCAGACACCCTTTTAGAATTGGTAAATGATTTCCCTTAATTCATGCCCTAAAGAAAATGCTCCTTTATTCCCCCCTAAATATCTACAGGCCAATAACCATCTCTTCCAGGCATACCAAGAATCATCAATCACTAAGTCGTCCAAACAGCCTGGCCTCACATACCCCCAACTCCTCTAAACCCCCAACTTTTTTACTATCAAGATTCAAATATGCACATAGATTCTCTGCAGCGGAGCCTAGGCCCCAAACCAAAAAGCCCTCATCAAACAGACACAACTTTCACTTCTTCTCCAGGATCTTTGTTTATTACCCTCCCTACAAGTGGCCTGCCCCACCAAGGAAGTCCAGATGAGGGGTGCCAGGGTGCGGTTTAAGTTGCAGGAGGAATCCATGACCACCTTTAAACTCGGACCTGCAATATGGCCCCAAAGCCAGTGTGGTACTGAAGCTCCAGTATCTGTGACTGGGACAGTCTGAGGATCAGTAATTTATAACTCATGGTCCCTTCCCTGAAAAATCACTGTAAACAATCACCATAGTCTCTCCCTTTTAGAGATCATCACTATGGTTTTGTATGCACTCCGACATGCATGGGGCACTTATTACAATGCGCAAACCCAGAGACCTTTGGGAAGCACCTGCGGTGATTTCTGCAAATACTGTTCATCCTCCTTATTCATAGTCATTCTGTTGTATAAAGTTGCTGCAAACACTGAATTAGCAAATACTGAACCGTTGCTTCTAGGGAAGAAGCAACATAAGTTCCTGCCAGCCTCCAGTCACATTCACTAACTGATCAATACCTAAACTTGTTTTATGTGTGCTTTTAAGAAAGGAGCTCTGGCAGTGCAGTAGGTAAGCCATTTGGCTGCTAACCAAAAGGTTGGTTGTTTGAACCCACAAGCCACTCCACGGGAGAAAGATGAGGCAGTCTGCTTCCATAAAGCTTGACCACCTTAGAAACCCTATGGGACAGTTCTACTCTGTCTTATAGAATTGCTATGAGTAAGAATCGAATCAATGGCAGTGGGTGGGCTTAAGCCATCTTATTTCATAAATATTGCTGAGTCATTAACATTAAACTCATGGCCAATAGCACTATAACTCATGCCTGAACCTAAGCATATTTAGACCATGTATTTTCTTGGTAAGGCACATCACAGCCTTCCTGAATTTAGGGTCATGAGCCAGCACTTCAGTACGTATCCTTGGGGCCATTTTAAAGAGAGAAATCACCAAAAAGCACAAAAATGTGAAAAACATGGCACTAAACAGACTGTGGTAAGGATGCTTGTATATAGCACAAGAGCTGAAACAAGAAGGCAGAATGTCACCTTGTTCATACTCAAATGTTCTGCTGCACTGTGTATGGCCACAAATGACTAGAAAAGTGCCACAAGTCTTAATTTGGGGCTTAGGAACAAACTTCAGCCAGTAGGCAAATTTGCAAAAACAGAATCCATGAATGAGGGTCAACTGCATGATTCAAACACAACAGAGTGCAGAAGGTGATTTCACCCCCTCGCACCATCCCCCAGCCCCAGCTCCCATTCCCCACACATTCAATTCATTCAACAGGTCCCTGCCCCCTGCCAATTCAGTTCTACAAATGTCTATTTTTAAGGAAACCTAAGCCAGCTGCTTCTGGTTCACTTCCCCATAACTCATCACAGGGATGTTTGTATGATGATGAAGGAAGTCGTCTTGAGTGTCTCCTCCCCGCCCTTGGAACCAGGAAGTCCCCAGTTCCAGCACTAAGTGGCACTCAGACCCCTAGAGGCCCATACAGCAGGGGCGGCTCCTGCAGCCACCAACACTGCCAAGCCAGCCAGGTCCTCTTGGCCATAGCAAGAGTGACAGCACTGTGACAGGTCGGGCCTCTTACACAGCAAAGCTGTAGTTAAATATTTATTGTGTGTGTCTGGCTTTCACGCGGAATTTGCAACCTGCCAGTTACCGGTGTTTACCTTGGTAGAAATTCACGGGAAATCTTAGTCTGAACAGACCCAGAGTTTATTTTACTGCCAGATAAACAACTTTCTTTGATAAATCATCCATGTGACAGTGTTCCTGAAAGACTAAACAAAGATTTCAAGCGCAATCTATAGGCCTTTGAGAAGCTTTCCAAAACTAATGCATGTTTAATTGGCTGCTCTAAGCAGGTTGGGGCAGGGCAAAGGCCTGGCATTTCTTTGGCCATTTGTTCTCTTTTAAAAAGAAATACAGATTGGTGCTTCTGGCTCATTTCTCCAAAATGGGAAGAATTTTACTAATAGTCAAATGCACATATGCTTCTGAATATAGTCTATATTTTTGGCTAAAGAGAGTAAGTATCACAAGTCAGCTACTGCAAAAGAAAGAACACTATCTTAAAGACATTGTGTCAGAAAAGGGGAGGAAAAGAGAAATATAACAATACAAAAAGACTCTAAAACATGCTCTTAAACCCCCCAAAAAAAATTATGAATAAAAAACTTAAATTAGGAATAAGATTTTCTAAAAAACAGAAAACAAAAATCATCTGTGTCTTGGAACTGGTGTAAATTCCATCCAAGTTCCACACTTTCTATAGTCATAATTGTCTGATGACGTCTAGTGTTACAATGACGTAAGGGTGTCATCTAACTAAAACCCAGATTTCCTAAGCTCTAGTACAGTGAGGGAGCTCTGGTGGCATCGTGCCTAAGGCATCTGACTGCTAACCAGAAGACTGGCTATTCAAATCCACCAGCCACTCCTCGGAGGACGATTGGGCGATCTACTTCTGTAGTGGTACCACCTCAGAAACCCAAGGCAGGGTCGTTATGAGTTGAATCAACTTGACAGCAATGAGGTTGTTTTTTTTTTTTGTAAGAAC
>NW_006921611.1:11792451-11806347 GCF_000298275.1 Orycteropus afer afer
TGGAGGTTCAAACCCACCAGCCACTGCTTGGAAGGAAGACTGGGCAATCTACTTCTGTAGTGATGCCACCTTAGAAACCCAAGGCGGGGTCGTTATGAGTTGAATCAACTTGACAGCAATGAGGTTGTTTTTTTTTTTTTTTTGTAGTACAGTGTCTGGAAGGAATCCTGGAGGTGCAATGATTAAGCACTTGGCTGCTAACTGAAAGGTTAGAAGTTTGAACGCACCAGCTGCTCTGCAGGGAAAATGACCTGGTGATCTGCTCCTATAAAGATTAGACCCTATGGGGCAGTTCTACTCTGTCATAGAGGGTCACTGTGAGTCAGAATCAACTCAATGGCACCCAACCACAACAAGAGTACAAGGTCTTTCCTTCTTTTTTACATAGCAACATGAAACTGCATAAAGCTTTTGAAGTTTTCCCCAAATGAGTGTTTTACAAGGCTTCTTCAGTTTAATCTTCTATTAACTAGAGGATTACCCAGGATAGTCCATCCCACCTCCTAATTTTTTTTTCTGCTAAACAAACTGAATTCACAATCACTAGATCGAATTCTCCTTTCTAGACTAATTTCTATCCTGAGGCTATTCTTTCTAATTAGCTAATGATGATTATGGATTGGGCAGTCACCATATTTCAGGACTTTACACACTTGATTAATACAATTCTCTTGATAACACAGCAAAACAGGAATTACTACCCATATTTTGCAAATGAGGAAACAGACTCAGGGAGGTGTCTACTCATGGACACACAGCCTGTAGGATTAAATCCAAGTCTTTTTGATCAAAAGCCTAGGCTCTTTCTACTCAACCGCACAGCCTGTCTCCCCAACAAGAAAGAGACCAACAACTGCCGAGCTCCTTCTGTCTGTCAGGCACATACGTCAGTCCATTTAATTTCCACAAACTCTGAAAGCAATAAAGCAGCAGCCTATGCCCTCTTCCCAGGGAGCTTCCTTGACCACTCCTAGTAGGATGAGAACAATGGGCCTAAGAGGACATGAAGAAGCAAGGATATGGAATCTGGAAAGGCTACCCAAGGACGCAACAATGGAAATAAAAGTTGTAGGGATGCCAGGTGGTATGGCCTTGGGCAATCACAAATGGCAAGCTCCTTAGCCTTATCTGAGTTTTGCATTCCTCAATCTGTAAATGCAGGCGCTGAACTGGTTGATCTTTGCAGTCCCATTCAGTTCAATATCTTTACAATAACAAAGAGGCACAAATGAGCATCCCAGGACCCAAAAGAAGGGACAGTTTATGTGGGCTATGAATAGCTTCCCTTCCTCTTTCTCCTCCCCAGAAAATCTACAGAGGACAGAGGTGAACTGAGGGGTAAATCTTTCCTCTTGTTCCCACACTCCATGATAATTTATACATGTTGCTGTTAAGTGTTGTTTCCGACTCATAGCGACCCCATGCACAGCAGAACAAAACACTGCTGTAATTTATACATACACCAGAAGATAATAGGGCTAAGAAGTGGGGCTGGGTTGTTCACAACCAGGGAATCACAGAAATGCATGCTGGAAAGGACTTCAAAGGACATCTAAAGCATACTGTATGGCAATTGATCATCCCAAGGAATAACCTAGTCAGAAATGGAATAAGCCATGTCTTAATCACACAGAGGAAGAAGCCATGTGTCAGCCAATCCTGAACCAATCGTATTCACACCTAAATCTCTCAAACCAGTATCCGTCCAGTGATCCCAACTCTGGGGCCCCTGTGTAAGTCAAAGTAGAACTGTGCTCCCTAGGGTTTTCACTGATGATAGACTACCAGGCCTTTTTCAGGGTGCTTCCAGGTAGATTCAAATTTCTAATCTTTCAGTTAGCAGCCTAGTGCATTAACTGTTTGCACTAAAAGAAAACCAATCATTTCATTAAATTGCAAGGAGGAAGGAAGGGCTGAATGGAATTAGGTTCAAGAAAGATTTAAATAAATAAGCTAAGAGCAGAAGATCAGAAGAACTTCTGAAAGGTAGCCTTCACTTCTTTGAGGAAAGCCATGGAGGTAAGCCTCCTCTGCCTGGGACAGACGGCTGGTTTACTTCCTGAAAAGGGTACTCAAGTGAACATTTTCTGCCTTCTTTACTGTGCACTGGGCCCAGGCTAGGTTTTTTGCAGACATTCTCTCATCTATTTCTCACCAAAATCTTATAAACTGGGTATTAGTTGTTATTTCAAAGAAATGCAGCCTAAAGCAATCAAGAGATTTGCCCAGTGTTGCAGGGGTTACGTATAATGGCGGAAGGAGGATTTGAACTCTGTTACAGAGGATGCTTTGACCCATCCATTGATTCTGGATTTCTGTATCCTTTATTATCCTTCAATATACTTTCACTGGTTCAAAAACGCTAAAGTGTTTTTGTTGAAATTTGCCTTATCTAAGTATCTCCCTGCCTTCCTTACAACCAGGAGAGAATTAGTGATGCCAATAGGGTGCAGCGTGCTCACTATAGGAGAAATTTGACTCTTTCCCCATCCCTTCCTTGTGGTTTCTCAACAGGACATCAGAGTGCAAAGTGGTCCCTGATGTCCTCAGCCCAAATTTCCCAGGGCCTGATTCCTCTGGGCAGGAACCCAGGCTCCAGAACCAGCTCAGCAACTCTCCAATATGAGACCACGAGTGAGTAGGTAAATGACATCACAAACTCACCCCCACAGCTCAAAGGCTTTGAATGCTTCTGGTACCTCCATGCCCTCTGCACAGTATAATCCACCCCAGGGCATTGGAAAACAATTTAGACTGGGATCTAAGTCCTGAGCTGTGGGTTACACTTCCAGTGCACTTAAAAAAGGGGTGACCCCATGTTTTCCTGCACATGAAATGCTGTAGCAACGTGTTCCAAGTATTCACGCATCTGTGGATGGGATATGTATTTTAGAGATCTTCGATGACAATAAAAAACAGTTGTTCTTGGCCTGCCAACTCCACCTCGGGGTATGAGTTCCTTCTCCCATGTCTATTTAATTTCACTTTGACAGAACTAGATTTCTGGATGATAGAGCTTCTTTTTTTAAAAAAAAAAAAAGAAGAAGAAAGGAAAACGTATATATACACATATATAACACTTGGTCATGCAAAACAAGGGCGTAAAGTTTTCCTTGAATTTAACAAACAAGTCACACTTATCAGAAAGGAGATTTCTCCCTTTTTAAAGAAGTCTAATTTCCATGTCCCTGCCATCCCCTATCATTCACATACTCATTTGACAAACTATTTGTATGCCTACCATGTACAAGACACTGTCTGTAACTATTTGAGCACACAAAAAAAGCGCATTCTTTTGTTAATTCTAAGACACATATTTTCTTCACATTTTAACATGGAGTATGTATTCTTTGTCAGTGCTATAAAAATAAGTTCATCTCACAATTAATGGACACCTCAGCTTAGGTAAAATATGGCATCAGATAACAGATCTCCCCTCAATCCGCTTATGTTGTTCTTGTTGTTACGTTGTTATGTGTTGTTACGAATTGGATCCAATTCATAGTGACCCCTCATTGGGTTTCCCAGGCAGTATCACTACAGAAGTAGATTGCCCAACCTTTCTTCTGAGGAGTGGCTGGTGGGATGAACCACCAGCCTTCTGGTTAGCAGTCAAGTGCCTTAGGTACTATGCTACCAAAGCTCCCAATCTGCTTATGGATGCTTACAATGACTATTCTGGCAGCCAAAGGTTTTCCTTATTTATTTATTTAAGTCAATACTTAAGTAGTTTAATAACTTCTCTTTAAGCTTTACTTTTCTTAAAAATATATATATATTGTGATTTGGGTGAAAGTTTACAGAGCAAATTCATTTTCCATACAGAAGTTCAATCACATTTTGTTTCATGACATTGACTGTAACTCCCCACAACGTAATAGCTCTCTTCCCACTTCCTCCCTAAGTTACCTCTTCCCTGTGTCCTCCTTTCCTATGCACTCTGATGCCCGATGCCGACCCCTCTCACCCCTACCCTCAACCTATCTTCCTGTACAAACACTACCCTTCTGTTCTCCCAGGACTGATCTCTCTAAGGTGTGTATCTACCTGATGTAAATGTTCACTCTATATGCCTATATATCATTTGGCTGCAAGCCATGGGAGTGAGTTCAATTCCAGAGGTTTTCCTTATTTTTTGGGAGGCAACTTCTAATTTGGAAAGCGTTAACTTACATTTTGCAAAAGATCACTGTCCTTCAAAGTAAAACACTGTGCCTCCCACCAGTAGCACAGCCAAGATACCTTGAAAGAAGAGTGTGGCAGATGGGAACATATTAACAAAGGGGCAGGAAGCTCAGAAAACATTTTTTGGGGGATATACTCCCAAACACTCACAGTGGAAGTTGATTTTCCTTTCCTTTCCTATTTGACTTAAATTTTAGTGTTGCAAAGTACGGTTTTACTCTTTATGAGAAAGCATATAAATATAAATGGGAAAAAATTTCTTCCAGAAAGCAAGGAAAATTTCTGGGGGGCAAAGAAATCTTTTTCCACAGTAAGAAAATACCAGACTGAAGAAGTTGCCACCTGAACTCAAGCTCAAAAACATGGAGAGGCTAGGACAGTATGACATTCTGAACTAAACTGGTGGTGTAGACAGTTAATGTGCTCGGCTTCTAACTGAAAGGTCAGAGGTTACAGTCTACCCAGAGGCATCTAGGAAGAAAGGCCTGGCAATCTGCTTATGAAAAATCAGCCATTCAAAACCCCATGGAGTATAGTTCTATTCTGACACACATGGGGTCGCTGGGAGTCAGAGTCGACTGAAAGGCAACTAGTAACTAGTATCTTAACAAAAGTATATCATCATACCAATTTCTGTCAGAAAAGCTTGAGGGTGTTTACAGATACTAGAGAAGAAGCTAGGGAGAGTGGCTGAAGGCAGGGATCCTTACATTACAGCAATTATAAATCATATCCTCACATCCCCAGAATAAACCAACCTGAAGAAAAGATGGCTTGCGGGTACTGAGTTGTTAACAGCAAGATTATTAGTGTGGCAGCTTGCAAACACTAAATTGGTCTATTTAAGAGACAAGACAAGCACTGTTATCATACAGTAGAACAAGAATTTCTCACTTGAAAAGCAGAAAGAACAAACAGTAACAAAACCATACCAGAGCATCCTAATTTAAGCCCAGCAGGCAGGCTGGCTGCCATGTTGAATTCAGAGACTTTGCACCATGTAACGTTTGGCTTCCCACATCTGGTACTTGATCCAGGCTGATCCAGCTGCATTCCTGAGCATCAGCACACAGGTGTTTCTACTGATGTTTTTCCCTGATGGGGAAAAAATGTGCTCTGAACTGAGGGGGTACAGTGCAGGGGTGGGAAACAAGTGACCAAGCAGACCTGTCAGAGTTAAAAATGGCCTGCCAGGGGAGCGGGTAATGAGCTGAGCACACCCAGCTCCACGGAGGCTGCAGGAGTCCAAGAGCATGTTGGCAGGAGGGCGAGTATGCGTGCTGCCCCAGAAGGAATGCATACCTTGTTCCTGGAGCTCAGAGAGCCTTCCAGCAACCTGATGTCTTCCCATGGGGTATGTCAATGCCACTTAATGCTGAGTTTGATCCCTGGAGTAGGGAGTAAAACATTTTTTTTCCTTCTCTCTTGTGTGCCAGCTTGGATTGTTGAATTTCTTTGTGTCCTAACTGAATCCCATCAACAAGGCCGCTGGCCTCACTTACATAAAATGAATTGAGTTAAGAAACAAGTTTCTCAACAGGGCTGCATTCTCCAGGGTGCTGAGAAGGGCAGAGCTAAGCTAAGCCCCTGCAGAGAAAAAAAAAAAAAAATCCTATTTACTGTTTTATAAGAACAATAAATACAAAAAAGCCCTACAGTCTATACTGCATCCAGATCCAGGAAGTCTGTCACAGACCAACAATGTGCCCATGATAAGAAGATAAATGCCTCCTGCTTTCAACTGGTGGCACAGTGGTTAAAGCTTTCAGCCACAAACCAAAAGGTCAGCCATTCAAAGCTACCAGCTCCATGGGAGAAAGATGAGATAATTTGCTTCTGTAAAGATTTACAGGCTTGCAAACCCTATGGGGCAAATCTACTGTGTTCTAGGGTCACTATGAGTCAGAATCAACTTGATGGCCGTGGGTTTGGTTTGGTTTTGCTCCCAACTGGAAGCTCTATGGAAACACCATTTTTGTACACCAGCTCCCAGTGGGCATTTGTCTTCTCCTAAGTGCAGTGGCAGCCTGGTACAGACCAAAAGAGATCCGAGTGGGCATGGCAGTTTCCTGATTTACCAAATAAGTGTACTTGAGAAAATTAACTTAAAGTCTGGGAAGGACTCAAAAAGTTCTAAGACCCCAAGAATATAATCTCTGTGTTAAATTAAGGAACTCAGTAAATTATTCAGATTCACCAAGACCTAACTGGTTATTAAGATAAGGCATACCTCTCCTTCTTGGGTAGCGCAAATAGTTAAGGTGCTCAGCTACTAACCAAAGGTTGACAGTTCAAATCCACTCAGCAACACCATGGAAGAAGGACCAGGTGATCTACTTCTGTAAGATTGCAGTCTTTGAAACAACCCTACAAGTGCAGTTCTACTCTGACACACATGGGGTTGTCATGAGTCACAGTCAACTTGACAGCAATGGGTCTGTGTTCTCTTTGTTTTGTTTCATACTTCCTGTGAGAAGTAAGGAGGTGGCTTTGTGACTGAGTAGGCATCATTTCAATGGGAAAAGGCTAACCAACCCCACGTGAGTTACCGTTCACCCTCCAGATCTTTGCCTACGCCAAAATGTCAACCTACCACATTCAAACTCCTACCCAAAGCATGGCTCTTCAGCCATTACTAGGGAATGCCTCTGGTTTAACTACTTGCCACAAAGTCCTAGAATGTGGGTGGACAATTAGGGGAGTAGAGGGGAGACTTGATAGCAAGTTTAGGTTGGTGTGTTTCAAAGATTTTGAGCAGCATTGGATCCACGTCTCACAGCTCCTTAATATTAACGTTGGCCCAGGTTCCCACAGCCTCTCCTCTGCAGCCTGTGAGTTATAAAACACCTGCACAATTCTCCAGGGAATCACTGATGAGTGTGTGGCCAGGATTAGAAAAACTAAATTTATCCTACCTAAGTACTTTTGAATTACAGTGCCTAGCACAGTGCTTTGTACTCAGTAATATTTGTTGAGTGAATGAATAAATGATCAGATACATTGAATTTTAAGTCCCCCAACAGCAAAGCATCACCTGCCAGTCACCTGCAAATACTTCAGTTCAGAATTTTTTCTCTCTCTTCTCTCAGAAGCTGAGCCCACTAATAGAAGTCATATGAGCATAAAACAACAGCTAATGCATTACCCTTCAGAGTTGATTCAAATATGATTCCTGGACTTGCTGAAACGTCTTCTCAAAGTGAGTTGTTCGATTTACAATATCTGAAGAGAATTAATGAATCTAAAAGCTGCCCCCTTATTTCTCATAGAAGTCCTTAGGCATCATAGCCTTATCTGAGAAGATTCTTCTTGCCCTATTCATGCAGCAGAAGGCTTCCCATCAGGATGTCTTAGAGGATGTATTTATGTCCTTCTTTTCTCTATGTCTAAATGCATCTTTGGGAAGGAATCTCAATCCCATTTGTGATTAAAAGCTCATTGCTAAGGCAGTGAATTGCTAGAAAAGGACACCAAGGTTGGTAAAGTAGAGTCAGCAAAAATGAGGAAAACCCTCAGAGAGATAGACTGACACAATGATTGCAATGGTGGACTGAAACATACCAACAATCACAAAGTTGGCATAGGAGGGGGCAATGTTTTGTTCTGTTATATACTAAGTTCACCCTGAGTCATAGTCGACACAACACCAACCAACAACAGCAGCAAGGCAGCATAGGGCTGCATGTCCACAGATTTTACAGCAGGAGATCCATCAGAATCAGCCCAGCTTTTGGCACCCTGATGAAGCAAAAGCATTAACATCAAGAAGCAAACATTCACCCACAGTTAGATGGAAGGGAATCAGCATTTGCAAACACTCCTGCAGGTCCCTGCTACGATTGAGTACATTCAAACAGAAACAAGAAAAAAGGATGTGACTCAAACATAAGCAGTGAAATGTGTAGCAGACTGAAGTTTTCCCAGAAGTCCTGTTGCCCTCGACCTCAGAACAAGGGAGGCACTTAGGGATGCCTAATGTAGGGATCAAGCACACATAATTTATCCATTCTCAAGAGGCTTGTTTGTAGCAATGGGTGTGAATTGTCCAACCTCCATCTTTATTCACAATTACAAAGTCCCTGAGAAAGCATTTGTCATAAAGTCAAATTTCCTTCAACTTAAGGATGCATGCACTTAGGTGTGTAGCTCATTCAGACACGGCAGTTTCCCAGCACAAGGCCCTTGCATATATTTTAATATGTTTGATTAATGAAAACAGGGAGGAGGCGGCTCTGAAGGACCTGAAGATTCACATTACCTACCTTTGTGCTTTTCCTGGTGAGAATTCTGTAAGAAATCCAACTTCCAAAACACAATGCAAGAACTATGAGAAACAGCTTCAGGCTAAATCTGTCCTTCCTGCAGACAACCTGACCTAAGCCGCTTCTCCGCACCAGGTGAAACAGAGGTGGGGAGAACCGGGTTGGCCCTTCCACAGGACGCAGTTTACATTTTACTCTTCCCAGAGGAGAGATTCCCAGATTTTTGGCATTAGGGTCATTCTTAAAAGGTCCCTCGGGATCTGCTCCCCAGACAACATACAGCCCTTCTCTTTCAGAGGCAAATGCAGACTTTAGATTTACTTTTCACTCACAGTGATTTAAAAATGAAGAGAACTCATGCTACTGCGAGAATGCTGGTTCTCTGCCTGAAAGAACCTGATTGGGGACCCACATTTGAATCCCCTAAGTGTTGAAATCTCCCCCTCCTGGAAGGCACCCTACGGTCAGCTTTTCTTCAGGCCATTTCAGATCCTGTGTGGAGTAGTGCTGACACCTAGGGGTGGATGTGAAAAAGAGCCAGGCTAGAAAGAAAGTGCCAAAACCACCTGCTAGAGCAGGTAAAGAGGTGGCCATACCGCTTCATAGCTCTCACATTTGCACAGACGTTGGTATGTTCCCCTAGCTCCTCTTGACTTGTCTCCAGGCCTGCCTCCCTCCACTCCTAAAGAAAAAAAAACTAAACCCATTGCTATTGACTCAATTCCAATTCATAGTGACCCTTTAGGACAGACTAGAACTGCCCCATAGGGTTTCCAAGGCTGTAAATCTTTAAAGCAGACTGCCTCATCTTTCTCCACAAAGTGGCTAATGGGTTTGAACTGCCGAACTTCTGGTCAACAGCAGAATGCTTTAACCCCTGTGCCACTAGAGCATCTTCACTACTAGAGTTGTTATTGTTGTTATGTGCTGTCAAGTCAGACACAACTCATAGCGACTCCTCCTTGGGTTTCCGAGGCAGTATCACTACGGAAGGAGATTGCCCAACCTTCCTTCCGTGGAGTGGCTGGTGGGTTTGAACCGCCAGCCTTCTGGTTAGCAGTCAAGTGCCTCAGGCACTATGCTACCAGAGCTCCTTCACTCCTAGAGAAAGCCCAAAAATGTGTCAAGAAGGAAGGCATGAGTTTTGTAAAAACTGACCAGTTCCCCACTCTAAGTTTTCTATCTGCCTGAGAAACGCAGCCATTGGGGGAGGGTGGATATGAAGAATATAAAGCTCTAGAAAGAGGCTCTGTATGCAGCAGGGACACAGACAAGGAGGGACAAGGAATTCCAGACCTCACAAAGGAGGCCAGGCATGCTTTCTTACCAAACTCACTGGCACAGAGATGTTCAATTATGGCTTCAGATTTCAACTCGTTGTCACATGGAGGACACACAGTTGTGCCTAGGAAGGAAAAGGGGAGAAACGGGAGCTGTGAGTAATGAGGATGAGGAGTAGCGAGAGGGACCACCCCTGGGAAAAACTCAGCAGTGGGACCACGCTCAAAGCACTGAAAAGCCTCCTGAAAATTCTAAGGCAACCTTAGAATTGAAGAGGATACTCCTTAAGCCCAGCATCTGAAGTCATATACAAGCATGTGGTATATTCTTGAGAAATTTGGGGCTCCAGCCATTGAATATGGCAGAACTATTTAAACCAACACTGTCTGATGCTGGGCAGGAGCAGGCTCTGTGAACTGGAACTTGACAGGGTATTGTGAGCCCTGGAGAAAAAGGCTTCTAAACCAAAAAGATTTCCAGTTTTGTTTGTTCTCTATCCCTTCTCCCTTCTTTAAGTAACTCCCTCTCATTCTCACCCCTTTTTCATTTCCAAACTCCCAAAAAGACAATCAATTTGACCAGCTAGCTCAGAAACAACACAGAAAGAAACTCAGACAGATTCACACATTCCAACTCCAGGACCTTGGGCACCTCTCTCCAAAAGGGCAATTTAGTAAGAGTTCTTTTGGGAACAGAAAGCAAGAGAGCTGGGGTGGGGGTTGGGGAGGTACTAGCAAGAGCTGCCAAATGGGAGGACAAAGCTCGATAAGGAGAGAGACCCTTTGGAGGAGCTTTAGTGAGCTACTGTGAAGTGCTTTAAAGAGGAAGAGTGTATGAGTGTGTGAGTGTGCGTGTGTGCGTGTACAGGCATGCAGGCCAATAGGTGACGTATTTGTCCTTCCCTTTCTTCTTCCTCCTCCCATTCCCGGCTCCAGAGTGGCTTCTGCAACAGTATCTCTGTCTCCACTGAGCACCCTAATGGCTCACACAGAGAAATGGGCAGAGCCTGCCAGAGTAGAGGAGAGCAGCCCTCCCAAGTGAATGCTGCCCTCCAGGCCCAGTGGCTCCACACCCACCAGCACCCTATCAACAGAGAGGCCATGCAGGCTACACACTCCTCCCTGCATCCCAGCAGGATCCCTCCCTGCATGGCCCAGAAGAGAGCTTGTCCCGTAGTCTCCACTGACAGACCTCTCCCATCTTTATTCTGCGTCCAGAGCCTTCCAGAGTCTTACGGCAACAACAACCATACTTCAAGGAGAAGACTGTGTGACTGTCTCTTGACCCAGATGTTGGGAATTTGCTTCCCATACAGAAGTTGAGATTGAGTTCTGGAGGTAATTCTTCTGACAAAGGTAAAACTTTATGCAGAATTTTGTATTATGATTCTTGCTTCCATGGGAAGAAAAACAGAGAAATGAAATCTTGCAATATGAAAAGGACCATGTTACCTATACCAGAAGAGCAAGGCTGTGCTTCTGAATTTTCCTTATGCAGGTTATTTGCGGGGGCAGGGAGGAGTGGAAGTGATCACATTGTAAGGTTCTACAAATATAATCTTGACCAAACCAGTAGCAGAGTCAGGACTATCAAAATATCACGGCCACATCCCCACCTCCTCCACATACTCACAGCATCTTTGGACACCCTCTGTTCCCCTGGCCAAATTGACAGCCCAGGTCTCCATTCCCCACAGGGCTGTTTTCCTCAGTCCTATCAATTATGTTGGACAGCAATGCCTCTCAAGGCAATAGTTTGTTGGGGTTGAGCTCTGTGTGTTTTTAACCATCTCAACTTTCTTTTCTTTTTTTTTACAGGGGACTCTGGAGTAGCTTCAGAGAAGAGGAGGAATGTGTAACACAATATTAATCTGTGCCTCACCTGGTGTGTCCTTGGGCCTCAGCATGCTGCCTCAGCAGGAGTAATCTACCTGGTCATCCATATGAAAAGTAGAGCTAAGTCACTATTTTAAGGTGTTTTTAAATTAATGCCTAGAGCAAAGCAAGACAAGACTAAAAGGGTCTGTGTTTTATCAGCATTTAAGGGGGAATAGAAGAGAAAGGCCGTCACTGCAATCAGCACACCTACTCCTTACTTATTGGTTCTCTCATCATCCAACATTTCACATTTACAACAATAGTAAAAAAAAAAAAAAAAAAATCTACTATCCAACTATTTTGGCACTAACAACATGTCTGGCAGTAACGTATGTTGAGGTCCCTGATAAGGTTCCCTCACATGCACACAGAAAGGAAGCTCATATTGCATAGTATTTTACTGCCCAGGGGGTAGGGGGACACCATCTCCCTGAGCTGCTGGGGTACCAGGGGAAGGAGAACGGGGGCTGGAGTGGGGCCAGCGGGCAGACAATGCTGCCCAGCAGACCCTGGGTGCCCACAAGGTGTTGAGGCCGGGGCAGCAGCAACTGAGCGTCCTGAAGGTAGGCCACCCTTGGGGCTGGGGAGGAAGCCAGATCCCAGGGTCTGGCCTTAGATCCCAGTCCTGAGGGACAGCAGGAACTAAGATGGGTAACTCCAATGTCTGGGGCCCACAGGATCCCACCTTAGCTGACTGGCACCTGTGCAGACCCTTACACTTCCTTGATGACCCCTCCTGGGGGGTGCACAGGTAAGGGCAGAGCAGCCTACCTGGGCAGGGATGGGGTCAGCAAGTGAGTGGCCTCTGGCAGCTATGGCTTAAGGTGAAGGGCAGAGGTGGGGCCTGGCTATCATGGCCTCAGTGTAAGCTCTGTATTGTCAATGCTCATGGGGACAGAGGGAGACAGGGCTGTCCAGAGAGAGCCAGGGAATGCTCTAATGAGAGCTGGTAGAGGAATCCAGTGGGCAACATGCACCACCCTGTGGTACCCAGGTCCTCTCACCCATGGACAAGGAGTCCCCCTGCCCCTGACAAATCCACGAAGGGTGTTTTGGGGTTGTTGAGGAAATGAGCCAGGTTGGGGGCCCTGGTGGTGTAGTGCTTAAGGCATTTGACTACTAACCAGAAGACTCTTGGTTCAAACCCACCAACCACTCCTCCAAAGGAAGGTTGGGCAAGCTACTTCTGTAGTGATACCATCTCGGAAACCCAAGGAGGGTTCAACATGAGTCAGATCCAACTTGATGGCAGTGAGTTTTTTTTTTTTTGCTTTTGTTTTTTTTGACACCTCCTGAGAATATGGTGAGGGCAGGAGAGGGAGGAGACACTGGAGATGGGGAGGAGGGCAGTAACATGGCTCTGGAAGACTGGGTAGTCCTCCCCTGCAGATGGCAGTGGAGGCTAAGCTCAGGTGACATGGGAAAAGAGGAGGTAGCAATAGCAGGTGACTTCAGCAGGGGCCCAGCAGAACTTCTTCACAGCACAGGTGAACGGGTGAGGTGATGTGGTCATCCTCCACTTTTGCATAATGCCGATTTTCACATGACAATCTGGTCTTTGGAACTAACCATGTTGATAAGTGAGGAGTGGGTATATTAAGTGAATTGGGGGGGGAACCACGTACACACACATACATGAGAAGCATGTACCTACACATACATATAACTACATATACATGCATGAACACACACACAAGTGATAGTGATCAAGTCTTTACTGGCCAGTTCCTGAAAGCACAGAGAAAGAGCCCTAAGAAAGGCTGTGCCGGGAAATGATGGCTCTGTGGCCTCTGAAATCTGTGAATAACCACCCTGGATGATTTAACTCATAACATGTCTCATGTCTAAACAATAACAAAATAAAACTAAGAGTATGTAGTCATTCATACAGCTTGAATCTGGAAAGCCTGGTGGAGATGGGAACCAACAATCTACATGCCTGAAAAAGAACAATTGTCTCTTCCATATCAGATGCTGATGTGGCTTGGGCATCAGCCTTTTGGGAGGAAAAGATAGCTTTTGACTCATTTGTCATTATCAGAATCATCCTGAATAACACACGGTCACAAAGTCCTGCTCTATATCCCAAAACTATATACGCCCATGTATGTGAACAGAAACCTACCTATACCTACGCAGAGATACAAAGTTACTTTGTAAACTCCACTTTAAATTTTAAAGACTAGAAGTAGTGCATGTATACTTATTCTTACCCAAAGCTACCAACTGTTCTTATTCCAGCACCATAAAGTTTTCCTCATGAGGACCAATAGTTGGTTCTGTCTTACCCT
>NW_006921611.1:11806447-11829732 GCF_000298275.1 Orycteropus afer afer
CCCATGCTCAACTGTCAGTGGCCTCTAGGCCTCAGAGGAAATCCACATGGGCCCCTTACACTCAGAGACTGTAGCGTCAAGAAGGAACATGTGCCCTCTCGGAAGCACAGCCTCTCACCAAAAACATTGAGAGGAGAACCAGTTCCCAAGTCCCAGTCTTGGTCCTCTCACACCTTTTCTCTCTTTGTTCAGTAGCTGTTCTTGGGAGAAGTGACTACCTGAGCACCGCTGGGATGGAGGGACCAAAAGAGAAGTAAGGTGAAAGGTCCAGATTCAGATTACTGATGAGGAAGCAGGCCAGTTGAACAGCAGCCAAGGGGCAAAAGGCATCAAGAAGACAGCAATTACTTGCTTTTCCCCCATTCCACTCCAGCCTTTTAGAGAGCTGGGTTGCAGGGAGATCCTTCCCCTCATAAGTAGACACTGCACCTAGTTCCCTAATTACCCCTTGTACTTCCAGCCATCTTCTCTGAAGCTGTTCCCCCAAAGGTCTCTACTTCTTGTTCATAGAACATCTCAGAAAGAGATGATATTAATTAATGGCCAGTGCGGGTAGACTTGAGCTCGGCCCAAGGAGAGCTGACCACAGCCTCCAGGAACAGGGCTGGGCTAATCCCAAACTGGTCAAGGAAAGGGGATGGTTCCACATGGTCAGAACACAAAGTGCTTTGTTTGCTCTAGGTAATTGCTCAGCTCTTGCTCTCAAAGGGCTGCGATTTCCCGAAGATTAACCCTGTGCAGACACCCGGGATGGTATAAGCAGATACCCAGACCCCATACTACATACAGGCAGACTGCTGAGTTTCCCATTGGCCCTGGGGCCCATGCTGCCCAACCAGCCACTATGGACCTATCTCCTCTTACTTTAGAATAAGCAAGAGCATTCAAAATTCAGGATGCCCTTCTCCCCACACCTATCTCCACTCTGGGGGAGCCAGGTGGCTGTACAGGTCCAAGGCAGGCATTTATTCTTTTGGCATCAATAATAGGAAAGATTAAAATCACTGAACACCTTCTCCCCATCCCAATAACCATCTCCAAAAAACCCTCAGGATCCAGGCCTCTGTGCTAACTGCACTTGGAGTAGATGCCTGCCATATCCCAGTGTTCACATCTTTTAGTCTAAACTCTGCTTCCAAAGAATTGAGGGTTGAATTCATTCCTACAAAGGTCAAGTTACCTTGCTGTGATTTTGCCTATCTGGGATTTGTTTTCCACCCATTCAAGAACTTCCTTTTCAATGGGAAGGGGGGTGAAGGTCTGAAGGGCCCAGTAAGTCTTTACCAGAGACTGATAGGAAAGTCCTCTATTTGCGGAGCCTCTGATCCACTCCCCAAGGAGAAGAGAACAAAGTGCTAATGACACGTTTTATCTTTCTAATTACCTAAGGATTTGTGGAAATGAGGGAAGCAGGGAGTATGCAAGAATGAGAGAGGCTTCCCATCCTCCAAGCTTCCTGGAGTTCCGAAATTAGGAGCTTTAAAAGAATGGAGAAACCAAAATCCCCTCAGTGCCTAAACTTCTTTATCCATAAATCCTGAGGCTACTTGGCTGAATTACTAACCAAGAAAAGAGTTTAAAGATTAAAAAAAATAATAAAATACTCACCGAATCAATGAAAATAAAGCAGCACCTAACATTCTTTGGGCCTTTCTCCACTTTGGGTTTTAACTTTTTCCTACTGGGGCACTTTTTCCTACTGGCGCCTGTTAAAAACTTTCATGGGGCCTCAATTTCCTCCCAAAAGAAAGGTGAGCTCCCTTTTTACTTAAGGACTAAGTCTTTGTTTCAGACCTGGGAAAAGCAAGACTGCATCCCAAGGGTTGTTCCAGGACCGAGTCTCAGCTCTGTGCGGCCGAGGCGCAGCGGTCGCTCCTCAACAGCCCGGCGGTGCACCTGGATCGCAAAAGGCGCTAAGAGGCACCTCGGACAGACAAGCAGCTTTTAAAAATCATCTGCACAGTTTGAGAGCAACTCAGGTCGCATCTCCAACTCCCCGGCGGAGCGGCGGGGTGGGGGTGCGGGTGATAGGGGCTGTCCCGCCGCCTCCGCTGCAGCCCTGCCAAGCACTAGTCGGATCCCGGGACTCTCGGGCGCCAGGGTTGCGGGGGGCGGCCTTACCTTGGGGCTTGGAGGCTTCGGTGGCATTGGGCGGGGTCATGGCGATGCAGACGTCCCCCTCGGGAAACTTGTCACACTTCAGCATCTCGGGCCAATAAAAGCCGAAGAACTGCATAACCGGCTCGCACGAGTCGCGCACGGCCTCACAGAGCCAGCGGCACGGGTAGATGGGGCGGTCGAGGCAGACCGGTGCGAAAAGCGAGCACAGGAAGACCTGGGTGCCGATGTGGCAGTTCTTGTTGAGAAGGGGCACCCAGCTGCTGGCCTGCTGCTTCACCTCGGCCATGGTCTCGTGCTCCAGCAGGTTGGGCAGCACCATCTTCTTGTAGCCTACGTTGTGGCACAGCCGCAGGTCCACCGGGATGTCCACGCACTGCGGCGGCTTGGTGTAGAAGCGCCCACTCTGGTACGAGCCGATGTCCGACTGGAAGCTCACGTAGTCGTACTCGCTGGCCGAGCCCGCGGCCAGGAGTCCTGCGGCTAGCGCCAGCAGCACGCAGGAGACGGCCCAGCGGCGGCCCCCCACGCCGCGACCGCTGCCCATGCTGGTTCAGCACACTCACACCCGCGACGTCGGGGCTACCTTCGCTGCCTGCACGCGCGCGTCCCGCCGTAAACTTCTGGGGCTCCTTCTAGGAATCTCCAGGGACAAAAGACGCCGTCCCCACCCTGCTGAGTTCGGTGGCCGCAAGCTCCTGCCCAACCCCCGGCCGGTCGCGGACCTTGGCCTGCCGCAGGCGCGCTGCGTGAGCTCACGCGGGCAAAGGAGGAGAGCGCAGCGGCGGACTGAATCGCGTCCCTGCACCCGAAGCGCAGCGGGAGGTTGGGAGGCGTGTAGCACCTACCCCTGAGGCTCCAGGACTCGAGTGCCCGGTGCTCCTTTAGCAAAGCCCTCGGAGTCTCCCTGCACAGCCAATCAGCTCCCGGCTGCTGCGAGCCGCACTCATTTACCACGTCAGTCATCGGCTCAATTAACCAATCGCTTCACTTGCAAGAGGGTTCGGTTTACTAGAACTACACACAGGTCAACACCCCTTAAAAAACAAAACCAAAAAAGAAAGTAAGGGGGAAAAAAAGAAGGAAAGAAGGAAAAGAAAAGAAAGAGATAGAAGTGAGAGGTAGGTAAAAAGAATGTTTAACGCTGTAATTAGCTTGAGTCAGCTTTGCAGAAAAGCAGGGAACCTTAATAGCACCACGGGCAAACCACGAGATAATTAAGACTTTTTTTTTTTTTTTTTTTTTTTTAACACTTTTCCCTCCTGAATTTCAAGCAGCAGCCCAGGATACTAGCAGCTCACCTCCTCGGTTTTGTTCTCTGTAGCTGCAGTACAAAGACAGGCCATTTCACGACTAAGGGGCTCAGGAAGGCTAAAGTGAGGGAGGTCTGCTTTTAAATCACCAGCCTATTCAGCTCGGCTCCCGAAAAGACAAGGGTAAGATTGGTGGGGCTGTTTGCTCTGTTTTGGAAATGCAGCACCTTTCCAGATGGGACAACCGGAAGGTGGCCCTCAAATGACACAGGAGGCACTGGACGAATGTTGCTCAGTGTGGCGGGAAATACTGCTCACAAAGGTGTCAGCTTTGGGAGGACAGTAAAAAAATAAATAATTTTAAAAAAAAAACCTCATTACTCAATTCCCAGTCCGACTGTGTGTGCATGCATATATACACATTGACATGTTTGTGGTGCAGAAAGCCAAAATATTAAAAACACATGTGCACTTATCAGCATGGCTTGTGTAAATATCAAGTCCATCACTCAGGCACACAAGCTGCATTCAGACCAGGCCCAGGAACCCCAACTCAAAACCAAGGTTCCTCATTAAAGCAAGAGGAAGAAAATTAGCAAAGACATAGTTTGGCTGTCACTTTTAACCCTTCAGGAGCAGAAGTTTCCCTTCTACTCTCCCCTTTAGGAGTTCCTGGAAATTCCATGTATGTTTCAAACATTTCCCTGACAGAGAGGGTCAAGTTCCGGAGAGCTAGGAGTGTAACCACAACTCAATCCCAGAGGCAAGAGACAACAGCAAGCAATTCATGAAGTTTGCTGTGTCTCTCCACATTGCTTGTATCCTGAAGTGTGAGTGGAGGGAGGCTGAGAACTCTGTCTGAGCAGTGTGGTCTCACCCCATGTGGCAAATGGACCACAGATCTCAGAACTCCTGGCAGACACCACAGGAGGCTCTGCCTTGCTGGGCCAGCTTGTTTGTAAAGTTCCGGGCAAGCTTGCTTTGGACTCTGCAGACCTAATTTCTTGATGGACAGATTCCAAGTAAAACTACTAGAGTTTGTGAAGAAGTGGGCTACTTTCTTAAAGCAATCATGCCCAAAAGGAGATTGAGATTTCACATGCACACGGGAAGGTTCTGCACATGGTCAACTTTTTAGCTATTTCTAGGCCTATGAAGGATGTCCCAAAGCAAGAAGAGCTGAATGGGGCATAAGACATAGAGTGAGCTAGAGCAAAACTTTGGCTAGCAAAGGGTTAATCCCGAACCAATTGGTAATGCTCTGTCCGAGAAGCTGGGGAAGACATTCCTCACAGAGAATAGACTGCAGGAGACCCAGCAACTGTGTCTCAATTCAAGGGGCATATAGAGAAAAATGCTGTTTGGTAGGGGGTCATTTTCTCTCCTATGGTCAGGCCCTCAGTCCCAAGCCAAATGTGTGTGTTTACTCACTCATCCGAAAGAGTTGTGTTTGTAGATAACGTTCTGTCACCTCTGAAGCCAGGCTTCACTGGCTGCTCACTGGAATTTGTACAGTTTCCCCAAATGGTGGAAGGGTCTGGGTCTGCACACCATTAAACTTTTAGAAAACAGTGCAAGTCATGCACCTACACCACCAGCCCTGGTGGACCAGCCTCTCAAGTTGATGAGTAAATAAATCTCACACATTCATTCATGGGAGGACCTAGCCTGTCTGCTCATTCCTCATTTGATCACTTTGATCACTCTCAACCCCCAGCTCCCCACCCCACCCCCAAATGGTTTTACTGTTTTAGAGATAGGCCTCCTGGGCCATATCAGGGACACAACTGTCTCAAGGACAGAGAGGCAATGTCCATGTACATAAGACTCCAGAATCCTAATCCCAGTACATTCCCGGCTCCTTCCAAGGCCCAGCTAGAAAGAAAGGACTCTGTCTCCCAGTGCCTCTCTCTGGGGGCTGTTCCTCCAGTGAATTCCAGAATCCACCAGGAGAGTTTAACTCACATCTCGGATCTTAGAGCATGACTCCCCACTGCCAGACGGTTCACATACTGGATAACAAAACCAAAAAAACCAAACTCACTGCCATCAAGTCAAACCTGACACATAGTACTGGATAACAGTGCAGAGCAAAACAGTCTGAAGATTTCTATTTCGTTTGTGTACACTATTTTTTGTCCTTTTTTGTAATGTCAAAACATCACATTTCAAAGTCTACTCTGTGTGTGTGTATGTGTGTTGTAGAGGAGAAATTTCTAGAACAAGGGTTCTTTAAACATGATATTGATGTGATAGAGCTCCCAGAAACCAGAGTTCCTGAGTTTAAGAGCTGTGAACCAGGAGGCACATCTTTCCTCCTTCTTGAATGATTTGAATGCACAGAAGCAAAATACAACTTTAAACTTGGGTTTCTTGATTCAAAAAGTTCTGATTTTCCCGTACTGCCAGATGCCCGTACATGAAAATTGGAAGTGCATTCCCTGTTGCTTCATAACACCAGCATTCTTCAGTTTCTCCATTGCCCGAAGCTGACTTTTAGGCCAAGCAGAGTCACTGAGAGGCCTCCCAGGAGCCTACCTGGTGGCCTCTTCCCACACACAGAGCTCTTTCTTGCTATCTCCTAGGGCACTTGGAAAGGGAGAAGCCTTCCCAGCCTGTTCCTCCTATTCTGTTCCATTTTTCATATTATCAGGGATTGTTCTGACACTCTACTAAGATATGCTCAGAATCCTCTCTATCAGCCAGGAAAGGAGAAGCTTTGCAGGGAGGAGAGGACTCCTGCCTGTGGCTGGGTGGTGTAGGGTCTAGTGCATGTGTAGAAAATGTGTCTAGCACAATGTGGGATTCTACCCCAGTCAGGAAACCCCAAGTACAGCCTTGGTTCTGCTCCTAGTAGGCTGGGTGACTCGGAGGAAACACTCTCTCTCTGGCCTTAGAGATTTCAGCTATAAAACAAAGCCTTTAAAGCCTGCCCTGCTCTATCATCAAATGTTGTTGTTGTTGTTATGTGCCATCAAGTCAGACCTGACTCATAGTGACCGCTCCTTGGGTTTCCGAGACAGTATCATTACTGAAGTAGATTGCCCCATCTTCCTTCCGAGGAGTGGCTGGTGGGTTTGAACCGCCAGCCTTCTGATTAACAGTCAAGTGCCTTAGTCACTATGCTACCAGAGCTCCTGCATCATCAAATAGAAGATGTGAATTCTCGGCATCGAGTATAATGTGGAAGGAGCTCTCATGATGTAGTGGATAAGGCATCTGGCTACTAACCAATGGTTCAAACCCACCAGCCACTCCATGGAAGGATGATGGGGCAATCTACTTCTGTAAAGATTTACAGCCTCTGAAACCCAATGGGGTTTGCTGTGAGTCAGAATTGACTCAGTGGCAGTCAGTTTGGTTTTGGTTTTTTGAGTATAATGTGGAAGCAGCTCTGGTGGTGCAGTGGTTAAAGTATTTGGCTTCTAACCAAAAGGTCAGCAGGTCAAACCCACCAGCCACTCTGCAGGAGAAAGATGAGGCAGTCTGCTTCCATAAAAATTTCAGCCTTGGAAATCCACGAGGAGGTTCCACTCTGTCCTATAGGGTCACTATGAGTCGGAATCAACTCCATGGCAGTGGGTTTTTGGGTTTATAATGTGAGTTCCTGGGTGATGCAAAGTGTTAAGTCCTGACTACGAACTGAAAAATTCATGGTTCAAACCCACTCCCACTCAGCGGAACCTTGCAAGAAAAGCTTGGCAATCTAATTCTGAAAGTTCACAGCCGTGAAAACTCTACTGAGCACAGTTCTCTGCAAAACACATTGTTTCTGTCATGATTCAGAACCAAACTCAATGACAATACTGGAGGGGAGTAAGATGTGAGGCACATAATAAAGCTTTAAATAAAGTCTGAAAGCATGAAATAGTTATTCAACACATGACATCATTACATATGGTATGTTCTTCCTCAGACATGCCCCCTTTCCATTCTGCCTCGTTGAGGTGCAAATATCATGCCCCCACTGGGACTGCTTCTCTATTGATCATGAACCCCTTTCACTTTTTGAAGAACTGCCCTGATCTGCTCTCTGAGGTTTGTGAATATCTGGAAAGAATCACAAAAATTTAGAGTTGAAAACAAATTCCAGCCCTACATCCTCCCACTGCAAGCATCCCTCCACCATGATTCTTGACAGGTATGGGCTGGTCATCCCAGTCACCGTTGATAGCCCTTTCACTTTGGAAAAGTTCAACTAGAATGTTCTTTCTTTCCTGAAGGTAAATTCTGCTCCCCTATAATTCCGACCTTCTAACCAATCTAAAGGAGGAGCTCCGGTAGCATAGTGCCTAAGGCACTTGACAGCTAACCAGAAGGCTGGCGGTTCAAACCCACCAGCCACTCCTTGGAAGGAAGGTTGGGCAATCCTACTTCCATAGTGATACTGCCTCGGAAACCCAAGGAGGGGTCGCTATGAGTCGGGGCCAACTCGATGGCATATAACAACAACAACCAATCTAAAGGAGATCTGGAGGCGCAGTGGTTAAGGCATTCAGTTGCTAACCAAAAGGTTGGCTGTTGGAACCTACCAGCCACTCCGTGGGAGGAAGATGAGGCAGTCTGTCTCCATAAAGATTTACAGCCTTGGAAACCCAATGGGGCAGTTCTACTCTGTCTTATAAGGTTGCTATGAGTTGGAATTGACTTGACAGCAGTGGGTTAGACCAATCTAACATCAATGTCCACACCAATCAGCCAGTCATGAACTTGAACTGCCCAGACAGACCCACTTACTCACTTTCTGGTTGAGCCTTTGTCAAACTGGGTTTGACGATTTTTACTCATTTATGACTACATTAATTTATTTATAAATATATAAACTGTACACTGCATATACCAGCTGCTTCCAAAAAGGATCTTGGGGAACTAAAATAAAAGGCATGTTTTTAACAAGACTTTTAAAATAGAAACAAAAATACCTAATTTGCTATTTCTCTGATAAAAACCCTCACTTTTTGATTGCTCACAAAAAAACTCCACGCTCATCAGCAGGACATCAAAGTCTCGTCCTCAGAAGTGTCTCTGGCCTCATTTCCCACCCCTCCCTCTTCCTATCCGGTCTCCAAAAGCCAACCAAACTCATTCCCATGGAGTCTTTCCAAGTCATATCAACCACCATTGGTTTCCAAGGCTGTAAATCTTTTGGGAAGTAGATTGCCCCATGTTCCTTCTGCAGAGCAGTTGATGTGTTTGAATCACCGACCTTTCAGTTAGCAGTCAAGTGCCTTATCTAATATGCTATCAGAGCTCCTTTACCAGTCTCCAGTATTGTGGAAGTGCTTGCACTTGCCCAATGCAACAGCTTCTTCCTCCTTATCTTTTGCATGTGCTATTCGCACATGCTGTTTTCTGTGTCTGTAATGCCTTCCATCACCTTTGCACACCTGGAAAACTCCTACTCATTGGATTCCCAGATTTAGCAAATAAAAATACAGGTTGTTGTGTTGTTGTTAGGTGCCATCATCTCTGACTCATAGCGACCCTATGCACAGCAGAAGGAAACACTGCCTGGTCCTGTGCCAGCCTCATGGTCCTTGCTATACCTGAGCCCATTGTTGCAGCCACTGTGTCAATCCATCTCATTGAGGGCCTTCCCTTTCTTCACTGATCCTCCACTTTACCAAGTGTTCTGGTTACCTGGTGCCGCTCTGACAAGAAATATACCACAAATGGGATGGCCTTAACAAAAAGGAGTTTATTCTTACAATTTGGAGGCTTTAAGTCCAAGTTCAAGTGCCAGGCTTTAGCCCTTCAACCTTGGGATCCAGCTCTGCCTCCTGTTCCCAGCCCACTGGAGCTAGAGGCATTTCTTCACTCAGACAGCTGCTGGCTGCTGAGGCTGAAAAACCCAAGGTTGACAAGTAAAAAGGCATAGGTCTGATGTTACCAAACCACACAGCAGGCCATTAATTCAAGTCCACTGTAAGTCTCAAGGTTGGCGGACCATGGCACGCTGCTGAACAACGACATGGCTACATGCAGGGTCGAAGCATGCCATAGGCTAGAGACCATTCTCAAAGCTTCTCCTTATATAGAGGAAGCAGACCACATCCCAAAAGCAGCTACTCAGCTGCTTGTTGTAGTTCCCACCATGGAGCTGATTGCCAGTCTCATCATGGGGAATCACTATCACCAACTACCCAGTCACTCAACCAGGCCTAGCCAAGTTGACACACAAACATAACTACCACACCAAGCATGACATTCTTCTCCAGAGAATGGTTCCTTCTGACAACATGACCAAAGTAGGTGAGACAAAGTCTGGCCATTCTCGCTTCCAAGGAGCATTCTGGCTGCACTTCCTCCAGGACAGATTTGTTAGTCCTCTTAGAAGTCCATGGTACTCTTAGCATCCTTCTCCAACACCACAACTCAAAGCATCAACTCTTCTTCGCTCTTCCTTATTCCTTGTCCAGCTTTCACACATGCGTAAAAGGTGATTGAAAATACCATAGCTTGAGTTAGGCACACCTTAGTCTTCAAGGAGATATCTTTGCTCTTCACACTTCAAAGAGGTCTTTTGCAGCAGACTTGCTGAATGCGATACATCATCTGATGTCTTGACTGCTGCTTCCATTGGTGTTGGTTGTAGAGCCAAGTGATACTAAATCCTTGACAACTTCAATCTTTTCTCCATCCACTGTGAAGCTGTTTATTGGGCCAGTTGTGAGGATTTTTGTTTTCTTTATATTGATGTAATCCATACCAAAGACTGTAGTCTTTAATCTTCATCAGTAAGTGCTTCAAGTCCTCCTCACTTTCAGCAAGCAAAGTTGTGTCATCTGTGCAGGTTGTTAATGAGTCTTCCTCCAATACTGATGCCATGTTTTCTTCATATAATACAGCTTCTTGGATTATTTGCTCAGCATATAAGGTGAATAAGTATGGTGAAAGGATACAACCTTGATCTACTCCATTCTTGATTTTGAACCATGCAGTATGTTCTTGTTCTCTTTGAACAACAGCCTCCTGGTCTAGGTACAGGTTCCTCATGAGTACAGTCAAGTGTTCTGGAATTCCCACTCTTCTCAATGTTATCCACAATTTGTTATGATCCACAAAATCAAATGCTTTTGCAAAGTCAATAAAACATAAGTAAACATCTTTCTGGTATTCTTTACTTTCAGCTAAGATCCATCTGACATCAGCAATGATATCCCTTGTTCCATGTCCTCTTCTGAATCCAGCTTGCATTTGTGGAAGTTCTCTGTCAATACACTGCTGCCACCATTTTCGAATTTTGAGTTTTGAAGGAAGAGGCCATCCACTTCTCAAACAATTGGCCAGTGAAAACCTTATGAATATCAGTGAAACACTGTCTGATATATTACTGGAAAACTTTATGAACAGCCCTGAAACATTGTCCAACATAGTGCAGGAAGATGAGCCCATCAGGTTGGAATGCACCCAAAATGTGATTGGGGAAGAGCTGACTCCTCAGAGTAGAGACAACCTTAATGATATGGATTAAGTAAAGCTTTCAGGACTTTCACTGGCTGATGTGGCATGACTCAAAAAGGAGCAGAAACAGATGCAAACATCCATTAATAATTGGAACATAGAATGTATGAAGTATGAATCTAGGAAAATTGAAAGTTGTTAAAAATGAAATGGAATGCCTAGAAGGAGCTGAAATGGGATGGTTTTGGCCATTTTGAATCAGACAACCATCCGATCTACTATGTTGGGAATGACAAATTGAAAAAGAATGGCATGGCATTCATTGTCACAAAGAGTGTTTCAAGATTTGTCCTGAAAAATACAGGACACCCAGTCAATTCTGAATTTCAGATAAATAATATTTTTTTTATATATAGTATAAGTATGTCCCAAAAGTCACAGGGCACATACTTATACTGAAAATTATTTGTCTGAGTGGTAATTTATCTGAAATTCAAATTTAACTGGGCATCCTGCATTTTATCTGACAGCCTCATCTACCCATCTTTCTGGCATGATCTCTGTGGCCTTGCCTGACCTTCTCTGAGCCCATCACCTTGTTCCTCTATCCTGGTATGGCCTACCCCCCTCACCTGCCACCACTTAAGACTCTGTGCATGCTTCATTACAGCACTCTTGTCTATGTTTTTTACTGTTGACTTTTCCCTATCTTTCATATGACTGTGATCTCTTGGAGGGTGAGGACATTGTTGTATTTTTTCTTACCTATCCCTGCATCCTCAGCATCTAGCACAGTGCCAGGTTCACAGTAAGAGAGCAATAAGCTCTCTCAATAAGCTCCAATAAATACATAAATATGTAGTCGAGGGTGGCAGACATATGAAATATGCAGACTATATATAGTTGAACATTCACTCTGCACTCCATTTCGTGAGATCCAAGGCAGTTAGTATAAATAAGTTACAAAGTACTTAAAGTCTTTAAGAAAGGAAAACTTTTTTTTTCCCAAATCTTTTCTAGATCTAAATTCCAAAAAGAATTGATTATCTAGTCCCTTACACAAAGACTGTAAACAGAGTGTGGGACATTTGTATTTTCCCTCCCCCTTCTAGAGTAGGTGCCACATCTGATTCACTCCTCTCACCCCAGAGCCCTGCACCAAATAGGTTGTTTAAAAAGGGCAGGAGAGTGAGAGGGTCAGTCAATGTAGCAGCCAATTCTGGGAAGAGAGCAGAACTTCCTATAAGTCTTACTTGGACACTGTGCCCCAAATGCAATCCTGGGTAAAGAAAACAGGGCTGATGCCTAGAAGCAATCCCAGGGTGTTAGAAACAGTTAACACGCTTGGTGCTAACTGAAAGATTCATCCAGAGTCACCTCAGAAGAACGGCCTGGTGACCTACTTCCAAAAAATCAGCCATTGAAATCTCTACAGAGCACAGTTCTGTTCTGACACACATTGGGTAGCCGTGAGTCGGAACAGAGTCAATGGCAACTGGTTTGGATATTGTCTGTAAGGCCAGGGTTTATGGATATTGATAGCACCTGGGGCAGAGCAGGACAGGAGTGGGCCAGAGAGGACAGAGAGAGGCTGTGCAGTATAAGTCCAGGTGCCAAGTCCTGGCTGCCTGGCTCCAGGCTTAGACAGCACCACAGACAGAGCAGGAGAAATGGATCTTTAGAAAGCCTCCTTCCCTCTGGTAATCCCAGGGAAGTGAAAGTGAAGTGGCACATGCTTTGGTGAGTGGAGGCCCATAAATCTGCTGGAGTGCTGTGGGGAGGGGCAAGGCCCATTGGCGGGACACATTCCCCAAGGAGCCATGTGCTTATTTACCTAACCCTTCGTGGCAGGCGCAGGAGACAGCTCCCCAGCCTTGCTCAAGGGTTTGAGCCCACAACAACTTGGATATAAATGAAGTGCTGGGAGAGACGTGAGGGAGTAGCCTTCATCACACTCCTTCTCCCCTTCAGGAGAGGCTCTCCCCTCCTCTGCAGGTCTATGACCTCACCCAAGGCTGTGAAAGTGCTCACCTCCATGGCTTCATCTGGGGAATGCTGGGAGCTCAACATTCTCCCTCTGCCAGAGCAACTCATTCACCACTAGGGAATCATTATCCATCTGGGACAAGGAGATTGTTACTGTTGTCTTCAGGTGCCATGTATCCAATTCCAGCTCATAGCAACCCCATGTGACAGAGTAGAACTGCCCCACAGGGTTTTCTAGGTTGTAATTTTTATGGGAGCAGATCACCAGGTCTTTGTCCTGTGGAGCTGCTGGGTGGGTTCAAATCTCCAATCTCTTGGCTAGCAGCTACACACTTAACCTTTGTTTCATCAAGCTGCCTTGCTGCAGTCTTTACCAGTTTGCACTCTGTATATATTATCACAATTGGAGTTCACCAAAAGCAGAGAGGTTCATTATTCCCATTATACAGAGGAAGACACTGAAGCTCAGAGTGGTAAGGTCTTTGTCAGACACCAAAGTGCTCTGGTGGGAGATTATGCCAAATCAGGAACACAGATCTTTGGATTCCAAATCTTGATGGCTTCCCACTAGGCCTAGCTGCCTTGTTAAATGCCAGTCCTTGAAGGGAGAAAACTGGAGAGCTTTTGGCACTCCTTAACATCTTATTGTGATTCATTTATTAGAATCCAAGAGGCCAGCTAGAGGAAAAATGGGGTTTTGAAAGAAGAGAGGTGGAGAGAGAGGTCTGCTTGTCTGAGCAAAACCCTGAGATGTCATACTGTGGGGGAAGAAGATGATGGAGTAGCAGGTGTCTGCCAGGGGTCAGTAGGGGACATTTGGGACTGCTGCAAGGAGAGGTGCCAGGGCCTGCCAGAGTCCTAGAGGTGATCACAGTGTCTGTGCAGGCAGCTGCCAATGAACTGTATGTAGATGACCTGACATCACATGGATACTCAGAAGAAGTTGGCTGGAGAGGAGAAAAGACTATGAGTCATGTGAAGAGGGAGCACAATATATACCCATATATAAGAGAGAAAGGGCAGCTTTGCACAAGGTGATCCTGTTGTAAGACAGTTCTATGTTTTAGGTACTGACCAATCAGAATGTGTATCAGACTCCGGTGCAGCCTCACAGGTATGAACCATTGGATATCAAGTGGAAAGGAGGATGTGCAGCCTCCCTCACATGTGCCTGAGCTCATAGGTGGGACTGTTCTCCCAGCTCATATCCACTGACTCATCCTCCAACACTCAGCTAACCATCTTCTCTTTTCTGACCATTCTTCCCCCTGGAGAGTCTCAGGTAGAAGTAGCCTGGGTGGTCCTTCATGCACTTCTGTACACAATGGATGTTAGAGAACTTCTCTTCATGCTTTTGCTTGTTTACATGTCTGAAGCACCTCTGGAAATTTCTTGAGGACAGAAACGATGTCTCTTTTATCCTCATATCTCCAGTATTTAGCCTAGTGCCTGCCATGTAATAAGTGTACAGTTGGCACGTGAGCACAGAAGGAGCCACTTTCTTGAGATTCGTCTTATGACCCAGCTCAGACCAACAAGATATAATTGGCAAGTGGGGCACCCTAGAAAACATTTTAAAACAGACAGCTTGACTCTTCCCTCTTCTTTCTATATGGAATTCAAATGTAATAATACCAAAAGTTACAGCAGCTATCTTGCAACCAAGAGACCACAAGCACAAGGATAAATGCCAACACTCCAACACTCAAATGGAATAGAAAGATGGAAAGAGCCTGGGTCAAATGGAATCACTGGACCAGCCCTGAACTGTTTACCCCAGGACTTCTTGTTAGATGACACCTACAACCCCTTCTCTCACTTGTTTAAATCTAAAGTTTCTTACAGCTAGAAACAAACTTAGCTGATACAAATCTATAGTTTATGGACTCTCACAGCAGACCGGAAACCCAAAGGCTGTAAGTTCTAGTCCTTACTATCTCCTAGGATGTTGCCATTGTGATCCCCAACACCAGCAGCATCACCATCTCCTGAGAATGTTAGAAATGCAGAACCTCAGGCCCCACTCCGGACCAAGTCAATCAGAATTTGCACTCTAACAAGATCCCTCACTAAGTGCTATGCACGTTGAAGATGGAGAAGCACCATTCTAAGAGACTCTTCTATATGCCTGGAGGTTTGTGTATCTTTCCTCTGTTTCAACCCTTACAGCTGCAAAGTAATCTATTTCTAAATGGGACTGGACTGTGTCAGTGCTTTTTCAGAAGAGGAAACTGAGTCACAGAGAGCGTCATCAGCCAGCCCAAGCACACAGCATTCAATCTTTTCAAAAATGAAATCAAATGCTCAGGCAGAAAAGGTGAATAGGCAGCTTACTTTTCTTAGGGAAGCAGCTGCTAAAGGGGTGTCACAAAGCAGCAGGGTCAGCAGCAAAGAACCATGCCCCTTGGCCCCTCTGAGACTGACTGCAGCAGCCAGGAGCCAGACAGAGCTCTCTTTCTTCCTCACACTCAGCAACATAAGCAGCTGTGTATATGGAGACTTCTGTAATCTTCCAGAAGTTTCACACTCTATCATATTTAATATCGATCACTATATAAGCATTGTCTTTTCTCAAATCCTTCAAACTGTAAAGAAAGCCATACCCACCCTGCAGAAAAAGCATAATTTGTCCATCAAACGCTTTTGTTCTTTATTTGTAACTATAGTCTAGACCACCAAATTGCTTAATATACAATATAAAACACCATACATAACAACTTCCCAAGTAGAGCCACTCAGGCTTGCAGTGTTTTCCAAGTTCTGTATTAGCTCCTCAGGTGTGAAGGGGTTTCCAGTCATTTAGGTCCATAAATATATAACTGGCTGCTTCCTAAATTGCCATAATCCTTACTCCCATCACTTCTGTTTTCTTTTATTGCCATTATCATTGGCATTCTGACAGGAGAATAAAATATTCTTCCTGGAGGATTAAATGCTCTACATCCTACATGACCTTCATTCACCTAATTTCCCAGTTTTTTGGTTTGTTTCCAAGGAAATTGTCTCCTCACTATTAGCAGGGATTTTAGGTTGGATTTTAAAATTCCATCTTCTCTCTTCTCCTAATTTAACCTCTGCCCATGGCTGGCATTTTCTAAGCTGTGTTTCCCTTGAATCAATAAGCATTTAATGATCACCTGCTGTATGTCCAGAGAGACAGTGGTTGCTCAGTGCTCTAGTTCTCACCTCTCATGAGAGATAATAGGTTCACTTCACACACCGCTATGATGCTGAAGAGTGGAGCCTCCAGACAAAGACAGATTGGGGAGAAAGGACTAGCCACCTACTTCCAAAAAGCAGCCAATGGAAACCCCATGGATCACAATGGTACAACCGACAACGGATTGTGGGAACCGCACAGGACCCGGCAGTGTTTCTTCATTCCATTTTGCCTGGGGTTGCCATGAATCTGGGGTCAACTTGACAGCAGCAGAACAACAACAACCACTATGGGCCCCACCTTGTGCAGGGTTTCCTAATTTTAAAAACTGTGTAGATGGGGAAGAAAGATACATATTCAAAGATAACAGAGAGGCAGTGTCTGCAGAGCAAAGCCTTGTGGGTAGTGGAGGGAAGGAAGAGCTTAGAACTGAAATGATGTCTCTGTCAACCAGGACAACTTCCTTCATTTTGAAGGATTCATGTGGCTCCCCCCACCCCAATTCCAGCAACTCAGAGAAAGCAACAGACACTCTAGGAACATGGCCCTAAAATATCCTACTAGGAACCCCATCTTATCCCCCACTGTGGCCTAGACAAACAGAGATCCCCATCCTCCTCAGATCTGACAATTCTGACAGAGTCAGAAGTCTATGTTTGTGTGTATGCCTGTCTCTCTCTTTCTGTCATTTCTGCCTGGCTCAAACTATCCTAAATGGGAAAGTAGGTTCTTAGCCTTCTGATATCCCTCCCAAAGGTTGACTAGTTATTATCAATGAGAATAAGTATACTTGTAACAGATTAAGGGAAGTGGGGAGTGAATGGGGCAGGGCAGGAGAAGTGGAGCCAGCCAGTGCCAATGTCCAAAAAAGGAGAGAGCTATGAGGAATGAGCTCATGCAGCCTTTGGAGCCAGGGAAGTCACACTTCCAAACCTCTGTCTTGTTAGGAGAGACACCTGAGCCAGCAGGCCGCACCCTGCTTCTTCTCCTTCCTCTCCTAGCTGAGTTCCCCTACGGCATCTCCAAGGTGAAGGGAGGTCTTGAATGGAGGCAATGGAAAAATCCAAGGCAAATGTTACAGGAACCATAGGTAGTGACCCAGAGACTCCAACAACCCCTGCTTAATACTTAAAATAGCTTATATGATAAATGTGTAAGTGCAGGCTCTCAGTCTCCAAGTCCCTCTCTCCCTTATCTTTCACACATCATATTTCTCTTGGTTTGGGCATAACTGACCTTGGAATAAGAGATCTGCAGGCTGTGCAAAACAAATCCTGTGACCCCACCTTGTCCTCTGGGGGAGGAATGTTCCTGATGGGGAGTGGGCTGCAGAGGAGAAAGGGGCTGAGACACATGTGGTATGTTTGATGAATGCGCCCTGCAGAGCTAAGGCCCAGGGAGCAATGAGGGGGAGATGTGCCTGGGCACGATGGAAAAGGGCCTGGCTCGCTGCTGCTCCTGCCAGACATCCAGAGCTACTATTCATGAGCATCACCTCAACACACAATTTCTGTTTCTGGAACACTCTTTCTAGCCCCCCCCCCCCAGGTGCCACAGGTGATTTTCAGGAGCATGTCCTGTAAGGTGAGATACTGATAGGCCTGTTTGCTGAGTAGCTCCTCTGTGGTGCATGGGGCCTGCACGGGGCTGGAGAACAGAGAGTGCTGGGAGAGGGAGGGTCTGTGGAATGCAGCCCTCTCCCCAACACTCAGAGGCCAGCCTCCAAGGGCATAATAGAATACATTAGTCCCCATAGCCCATTCAGCTCTGCCTCTTTAAGAACAATGGCGGCAACTGAGCTGATTTTTGCCAAATGACTGGCTTTCGTCCATTGGGAGCAGAGTGGAACTTGCCAGACAAAGTCCATATTCAGGCCCTCACATGGGTTGGCTAATGGGCACTGGGGCACCAGCACTAGGCTATGTCCTGGGGCCTGGGCTGCACTCAAATCATTCCAGCGCCCAGGGAAGAACCTTGGGCCACACTAGCTATCCAAGACCATTCCCAAGCAGCCCTTCTCCTAAGCACCCTTCAGCGCTCTCACCAGTCCTGAGGGAGCAGAAGAAACTGCTACTCTGAAAATGGGTAGGAAACTTTTGTTTTAAATTTAAAGGTGAAGCAAACTTTATGGCACAGTAGTTAAAGCTTTCAGCTGCTTACCGAATAATCAGCAGTTTAAACCCACCAATACTCCATGGGAGAAAGATATGGCAGTCTGCATCCATACAGACTGACAGCCTTGGACCTTAGGAACCTCAGCCTACATGACACTGAGACCAGAACTATACAGTACCCTGCTACCACTGATAACCACTCAGAAAGGGATCAGAATTGGAGATCTTGGATAGAGGAGAAAAATGGGAAACTCTTAAAAAAAAATTTACAGCCTCAGAAACCCTGTGAGGCAGTTCTACTCTGTCTTTCAGGATCAATTTGAGTCAGAACGAACTCAAAGGCAGTGGGTTTTTTTTTTTTTTTTTCCTCACCTGGTGCCAGTGGTTGACTCCAGAACAGTCTTTATTATTTGGAGTTTTACTTAGAAAAAACTAACCTGAGAATAATGTCAACAGACAGAAGAGGCATCTTTCACATGTCATATCGCCAAGAGAGCACTGGACTAAAAGTCTAGCTTTGCCAGTCTGAAGTAGCAGAGTGACACTTTGCAATCTCTTCACCTCCCTGAGCCTCAGGTCTTTGTCATATGAGGGAATTAGGCTAGATGGTCTCTAAAAAGGGAGCTCTGATGGCGTAATGCTAAGGCATTTGACTGCTAACTAGAAGGCTGGCAGTTCAAACCCATTCACTCCTTGGAAGGAAGATTAGGCAATCTACTTCTGTAGTGATACCACCTCAGAAAACCAAGGAGGGGTCACTAAAAGTTGGATCTGACCTGACGGCAATGAGTTTGGTTTAATTGGTTCGGTCTCTGAAAAACCAAAAAAAAAAAAAAAAAAAAAGCAGTTGCCATTGAGGCAATCCAAAGATCTAATATAGAAAGCATCCAAAGATCTGATACAGAAAATAGATCATCTTAAGAGAGAATGTTTCCCTGCCAGTTCAGACTCAAACAGCACCTTCTCAGTGAGACCTTTCCTATTTAAAATTGCACACATCCCTCTCCATCACTCCTTGTCCCCTTTTCCTGCCTCATTTTCATGCATAATTACGATGATCTTCTAACATACTATATGGTTTTCTCATTTATGTTATTGTGTGCCTCCCCCTCCTCCATTATAACGTGTAAACTTCACAAGGACAGAGATTTTTATCAGTTAGGTTCCTAGCTACATCCCCACAGAACTCTGCCCTGGCACCTGGTAAAAAACAAAAAAACCAAACTCACTGCCATTGAGTTGGATCCGGCACCTGGTAAGCACTCAATAAATAAATGCAGAAAGAATGAATGGGTGAATGAATGCATGATTGGGTGAATGTCATACGAAGAATGTAAGATAAAAACATATACAATAGGATTCTAATTTTGCAGGAAGAAGGGAAGAAAAGGAAAGAGAGTAGAGGAAGGGAGAAGAGAAATGAAGGAAAACAGTAGCTTTAAAAAACCCTGGAAATATGGACATTGAAATACAAACCATCTCTGTTCATTGGGACTGTAGGCAGTTTAAACTCTTCTTTTTGCTTTTCTTTGTTTTCAAAAATTTCTGCAATGACTGTATATTACTTTTGAAAATAAGAAAAAGATTCCAATATTAATTTTAAAGAAAAGAAGACGGGGATGTAGAACAGCTTAAATCTTGTTGTCTTGGGTAGAAGGGACAATGTAAGTCTCCGATGTTAGAATCCATTACATAGGTTTTTAAAAATTCTACTTCATTTGAAATGTCAGGTAGTTATTGCAAAAGACTTGGCGGGTGGGGGGAGCAGTGAGCCATGGCTCACATTTTCTGGATAATTACCCCCATTGTCCAGTTCATGAAGCATGTATAGTCAGTCATACTCTTTCTCTCAGACCACACAGAAGAGCGAGAACTCTTATGTCCCACAATCAATCACTAAATCACCAAATATTTAATGAGCTGCTACTTGTGTAAGGTCCTGTACTTGATGAGTGTCCTGACTCTCTCGCTCTCTCTCACTGTTCCCTGGACCTCTCACCTCCTCAGTCTGCTTTTCTTGTGTCTCTGTCCTCCTCCTTTGGCATCACAGGCCCAGGTCTGGAGTCTATTCCTTGAACCATGCATGCACCTAAAAGAAGAGATGCTGAGCTTCCTCCGCCTATTCTAGCTCTGGGACTAGAGGACAGATAAACATGAGAGGTGTTGAAACGAGCTCAGAAAAAAGTTGAAAAGCCTGCTCAAGGTTACACAGCAAGCCACTGGTGGACACAGACTCCTTCTCAGCATACTCACCTCAGCCCCCTCCACCCTCCAGGCTACACTCATTGCAACAAGTGCTGCCTAAAGGAATCCACCACATAGGGCAGTCCTGCCAAGAAGGGAGGCTTGGAAGGTCATATACCTGTCATAGCAGGAGAGCATTTGGCAGATGCTCTTTCCGGCTGCAGGAATTCATCCTGTAATAACTTGCCACACAAAACACACCTTTCCCGTTTGGACTGGACTCTGTCCCAGGACAGGAAGGAGGGTAAAAGGCTCCCCAGGGTGAGAACACTTCCTTGGGTGCCATAGAGAATACTTGTGTTTCCTGCAGAGGCCTACAGGTATTTGTTCTGAGGAAATACATGTCTCACCCAGTAAGGTAAGGGAGGCAGAGATCCAGAAGGCTCGACATCACTAACTGTGTCTGGACATATGGTCTGATCACAAGAGTCTCCCACAGGCTTGCAAGGATGCTGGCAGAAGTGCTGCAATCACTGACAGGAGTCTCGCTCTACATCTCATCCAGCTCAGCATCTCCAGAAGGATGAGCATGGGTGGACTGAGCCTGGTTTTTACAGAAACTTCTCTGCCCCTCCCCAGACCCCATGGTAGGGTGACAGCCCAGGACCTCTGTATGCATCACTAGCCCTACCAACAAGGAGTCCTGGTGATACAAGTTTGCAGTTGGCTGCTAACCAAAAGATTGATGGCTTGAACATGTCCAGAGGCTCCACACAAGAAAAGTCTTGGTGATCTGTTCCCGTGGGGTGAAAAAAAAATCACAGCCAAGAAAACCCTATGGAGCAGTTCTACTCAGCAACAACAGGGATCACCATGAGTCAGGACTGACGTGTCGGCAGCTAATAGCAACAACAGCCTCCCCAACAACTCCTCTTCCCTCCCTCCACTTTCCTCCCCCCTTAAAATGCTTTCAACATTTCCACTAGCACATTTCCCAGGAATCCTTAACCTAAGCAGGATGACCAGAAGCCAGCTTCTTTCTTTCTTTGAGGCCCACCTGTGTGCTTTGGGCCTGCAGTCCCATTTCTGTCCAGCCCACCTCCCAGAAGCCTGATTAGACCATATGGGGAGCTTCTCTTCTGCCTTTCCCCACTTTGCAGGTGGGGAATATCAAACAGAAGTAAAATAGCATTATAAGTGCTCCCAGCTGGACTTGCAGCACAGGGGACCACTGATTACACAAGGGAAGGGAAGGGAGAATGGGTGGAGCCCTCCAAGCTTGGCAGGACATCCTCCAGAAGGAAGGAAAATTCTCCCTTCCAGGGAGTGACCAACATTTGATCAGTATATAGTCTTGGTAAAGTTATAATAGTTGCAGCCTTTGAGTCATTCATTCAGCTATTATGGGCTGGGCCCTGTAATAAGTCCTGGAAAATCAAAATAAATATGAGATAGTTCTACTCTTAAGATATTTCCAGCCTCCTGATTGCAATCTTGTTCACTTGTCCATGATCTGAAGTAAGACTCAGATTCTGATTTAATTAGGATATGCTGATTGATTACATCATGTCAGACACCTTGATAATTTTATGCATACATACATACATATAAAAAACCAAAAAACCAAACTCACTGACATAGAATCAATTCCAACTCATAGCTACTCCCTTTTGGTTTCCGAGGTGGTAAATCTTTACTGAAGTAGATTGCCCAGTCTTCCTTCCATGAAGTGGCTGATGGGTTTGAACCACCAACCTTCTGGTTAGCAGTCAAATGCCTTGGACACTACACCACTAGAGCTCCATATACACATATACATATATACATATACAGTGTTATACTTAGGATCCTTGGGGACACAGTGGTTCAAGTGCTAGGCTGCTAATGAAAAGGTCGGTGGTGCAAACCCACCAGCCACTCCATGGGAGAAAGATGCGTCAGTATGCTTCTATAAAGATTTACCTCCTTGCAAACTTTAAGAGGCAGTTCTACTCTGTCTTATAGATTTGGTTTGGATTTTTGAATAGTTATAGTTACAGATACAATTATGGATTGAATTGTGTCCCCAAAAAAAGATAGATCGAAGTCCTAAGCCCCATACCAAATGAATGTGATCTTATTTGAAAATAGAGTATTTGGCAAAGTGGCCAGTTAAGTTAATGAAGCTATATAGGAGCAGGGTGGGTCATAATCCCTTCTCAGTAGTATTATATAAAAGGTGAGAATAGATATGGACACAGGGTCACATAGGAGATGCTGTATGATGCATCTGAAACCACACCAAAAAAACTTGAGCTTACCAGAAGCTGGTAGAGAAAAGAAAGGATCAATCTTCCCCTAGAGTGGACAGAGAGTAGGGCCTTGCTAGCACACTGAATTTGGACTTCTAGCCTCTAGAACTGTGAGACAATGAATTTCTATTCTTTAAAGTCACTCACTTTGTAGTATTTTGTTACAGCAGCCCTAGGAAATGTGTGTGTGTTCATGTATTCAATTATGTATATAAACTAATATATATAATATATTGTGGAACAAGGACATCATTGCTGACATGAGATGGATCTTGGCTGAAAGCAAAGAATGCCAGAAAAATATTTACTTGTGTTTTATTGACTATGCAAAAGCATTCAACTGTGTGAATCATAACAAATTATGGATAACATTGAGAAGGATAGGAATTCCAGAACACTCAATTGTACTCATGAGGAACCTATATATAGACCAGGAGCCTGTCATTCGAACAGAACAAGGGGACACCGCATGGTTCAAAATCAGGAATGGAGTGTGTCAGGGTTGTATCCTTTCACCATACTTATTTAATCTGTATGCTGAGCAAATAATCCGAGAAGCTGGAGTATATGAAGAAGAACATGGCATCGGGATTGGAAGAAGACTCATTAACCACCTGTGATATGCAAATGACACAATCTTGCTTGCTGAAAGTGAAGATGACTTGAAGCACTTGCTGATGAAGATTAAAGACTACAGTCTGCAATATGGGTTACACCTGAACATAAAAAAAATGAAAATCCTCACAACTTGACCAATAAGCAGCATCACAATAAA
>NW_006921611.1:11837782-11874531 GCF_000298275.1 Orycteropus afer afer
AAAAAAAAAAGAAATCAGATGAAGTATTTTACTGGCCAAATTTGCTACAAAATATCTCTTTAAAGTGCTAAAAAGCAAAGATGTCTCTTTGAAAACTAAAGTGCACCTATTCCAAGCCATGGTGTTTTCAATCACCTTCTATGCATGTGAAAGCTAAGAAGAGTTGATGCTTTTGAGTAGTGGTGTTGGCAAAGAATACTGACAGTACCATGGACTGCCAGAAGAATGAACAAATCTGTCCTGGAAGAAAGGTAGCTTGATTGCTCCTTGGAAGCAAGAATGGACAGACTTCTTCTCACCTACTTTGGTCATGTTGTCAGAAGGGACCAATCCCTGGAGAAGGATCTGCTTGGTAAAGTGAAGGGTCATCGAATAAGGGGAAAACTCTCAGTAAGATGAATTGATACAGTGACTGCAAGCATGGGCTCAAAGATAGCAAGGATTGTGAGGCTGGCTCAGAACTGGACAGTGTTTCATTCTGTTGTACATAAGGTTGTTATGAGTCGGCGCCAACTTGAAGGCACCTAACAACAACAACATATATGTGTGTGTGTGTGTGTGTGTGTGTGTATATATATATATATATATATACACACACACATACATACACACATGTACCTACACACATAGCTATATGCATGTTTCCTAGGGCTGCTACACACATATAAACACAAAATGTAATCTCATCAGGTGTAGGAGGCAAGTTACTTCTAAAAAAACTGAGGGTGAGATGAGAAGCAATTTGCCTCAAGTCATACAGCTAACAAAAAGAGAAACCAAAATCCATGGCTCAGAAAATCGCTGATGAAACATGGTGGGGTGAGGAGGCAGAGGGAGGTATCAATTCAGAAAGTTAATGAATCATTTTGAGGACCCATTGAATGTGTCGGGCCCTGTGTCACTAGCCCAGGGCTTCTTATGTTCCCACTGGACCAGGCCATCCCTGGGAAGCAAAGGCTCTTGCTGGAATGGGTGCCGCTCTATCCCATACTTGAGGGGAATGGTTCCCTCCTACCCCAGGGCCCTGTACAGGTCTGTGTGTTCTGTGCGTTTTTCAAACTGCTGTGGCTGCAGAGCAGTGTGACACCTTTATATTAGGAGGCATAGAGGTGGACTGTTTGGAACTGCTTTCTAATCTGCAAAGCTTTTCCTTTCTGTCTGTTTCTCTTTCTTTCCTTTTTTTTTTTTTTTAAAAAAAAAAAAAAAAAAAGCAAAGTCTCTATTGTATCCTATTGTGTACTGGCTGCCTGGCTGCTGTTTTTTTCTCCCTGTCTCATTAAGATGGATGGGGTTGCTGCCTTATTAATAATTGGGAAGGATCCTCTTTGTTCCCTTTTCCTCTCCTCACTAACTATGCCCTGCTCCAGTGGCTCCATAGAGAGCATTCCAGCCCCTCGGGGTAACCAGAGCACCTTCCCTGCACTTGGGGCACTAGCTGCCAAGCAAGTCCATTTGCCAAACCAGAGCATCTGATGCCAGGAGTAGTCTTCCAAATGTTCTCACCTACAGAGCTCTCCAGTCACAGAAGGAAGGGCTGGAAGTGACCACAGAGATGATATCATCCAACCAGAGGGAACCCAATGGACTTGCCCAAAGTCAGCCATGGGCTGGAGTCAAGATATCCGAATCTTGGTCCTAGATATGCCCATGGCCCCTCTTGGCACTGCTCCTTCCTTGTTTCTTCTTCCTGGGTTGTCTTTAGCTTTTTTCTGTGAACTATTTGAACAAGTCATTACAAATATTTATTAGTAACCATTCAACACATAAATTTTGAAGGTCTACAGTGTGCTAACTAAAAGGTTGGAGGGTCAAGTCCACCAGAGGTGCCTCAGGAGAAAGGCCTGGTGGTCCACTTCCAGAAGATCAGCCATTGAAAACCCTATGGAGCACAATTCTACTCTGACACACATGGGGTCACCATGAGTCAGAGTCAACAATAACTGTTTTTTTTTTTTTTTTTTTTAACCATGTGCCAGGCACTGTTCTAGGCACTGGAGACACAGTAGTGAGCAAGACAGGCAACTTGCCTTCTCTCTTGGGATTTATTTTCTAGTGAAGGAAGACAAGAAAAGGCAATACATAAATCAACAAGAAGATATTAGAAAGTGGAAAATACTATGAAAATGATTACACAGGGTGAATTGTATCTGGAAGGCTCAAATCAGGGAAGAAGTAATATTTGGCTTGAGATCTGAATTGCAGATAAAGAATAGTTCTGACTCCCCAGATAAAGCTCTTGAGGGCTGGGACTATCACATATACAACAATTAAGGAACAAGTAGGCACAGAATGATGTGGGACTAACACTTAGCTGGACTTGGCTGGAGGTTTCAGGAAGGAGGACGCTAATATGGTTTATTTCAACAACACAACGCACTGCTGTAGAGTTGCATCCAACTCATAGCGACTCCTCTTTGGATTTCCAAGGTGGTATCACTATGGAAGTAGATTGCCCAACCTTCCTTCTGAGGAGTGGCTGGTGAGTTTGAACTGCTAGCCTTCTGGTTAGCAGTCAAATGCCTTACATACTATGCCACCAGCCAAAGAAGAGGTTGCTGAGTGTTGCAGGTGAGAGGAACAGCTGGAGCTAGGGTAGGAGGCAGAAAGAACATGGCCTGTTCATGAGACAGTGAGGGAACCAAGCTAGGTATATGATAGCCCATTTGCATCTTTGCCCTGTGTCACACTACCTGAAAGTATCTGGGTACACCTGTATCTCTCCTCATTCCCAATCCTCCCTTCCTCATTCCAGAAGAACTGGACCTAATCTGAGGGTGTGGAAGAGTCAGGACACACATTCTTAAGGAAGGACCTTCATGGGTCTGGCCTCTAGACCCTGGCACTTATTGGTCAGCCCCATCCTACAACCACAGATCCCAGGTTAAGAGAGAAAGAAGCTTAGGTAGGAACAACTAGGTAGGGGAAGACTTAATGAGAGAGAGGTGGAGGCCCCACCAGCTAGCCAGAAGTTTGCAAAAGCCTTTGGATGTATCAGTTACATTCCGCTCACAAGTTTAGACTTCACCAGGCCTGCCCTCACTTTGCAGCATGAATTACCCCAAACCCTGTACTTTCTGCCACCTCCTGCTGAAAACAGGGGCATCTGGCCTCAGAAATACTTCACAATTTCTCCGTGGACAAGGAGTTTCCCACATCTGTCCCCTTCCCCAAAAAGGAATGAGAAGAAAAGTTAGAGATGGTATTTGCTTTTTGTACTGCTACTTCATTTTCTTTAAGCTCCCCCCTCCACCTTTTTCTTATGTCCCAGGCTTAAAACTATAGCTTATTCACACAGCTAAATAAAACAAGGCTCTCTCTGCTCACAGGGATGCCCTATTTGAGGGATCCCAGCTCCAAGTTCCTCTCCCCCACAACTGTCATGTCAAGAAGATTAATGCCCTTTCTCCAACCTGTGAATGGGAGGCTGGGCTGTCACTGACCTTCTAAGGAAAGCAGTCCACGTTTGCATGGGCATGAGAGAGCTTGGGTGAGCTCATGCATGCACACGTACATGCATGCATATACATATTCTCCTAGGATCCACAAGGGGAGGTTTTGTTGTTCAACTCAGCTTTTGAGCTACATCAGAATTTATCATGACACCTGAATGAAGGAATTAGATTGATTCTTCAGGATATCTGGGAACTGCAGGTTCCATCTGGGAGGGGTTCCTTCTGGAGGAATGGCTAACCAATATTCATTCAGTTCTGGGAGTTAATCTCTCAGTCTGATTGAGTTAACCCTACAAATTTAGTAGGCCTCAACATTTCCTCTTTTGGATTGTAGTCCCTGAATTTACTGATAAGGAAAGATACTGACTGAATAAGGAACAAATTCAGCATGCATTTATTGAGTGTTGACCATGCACACAGCAATATGCTAGGAATGGAGGGAATGAAGTGAATAAGACAGTCCTCCGATGATTAGCCACACTACCGTGACCCCATGCTCCAAGTCTGCCCTGGCTCCCCTCTGCTGTCTTTCTGCCTCAGAGTCTGATTGATTTTGCTCCTACCAATCTCCCTGTTGGTATAGGACTTTACAGTGGCCTTTTCCCTCTCATAACGCCATAGTTAGATTATGATAGCTGGAGCCTACTAAACTTGCACTGGGCCCCTTGCTAACTCCTGTCCTAGCCCCTCTTCATTTAATTCTTAACACTCTTTACATATGTTTCTGAGCATTTTCCTCATCTAAAAATTACAATAATCATAGTAGATATCTTATAATCAGTTGCCTTTGATTCTGTCATGGTGACCCTATATGTGTCACAGTAGAATTGTGCTCCATCAGGTTATCGGTGACTGATTTTCTTAGACATAGATCACCAGGCCTTTCTTCCAAGGTGCCTCTGAGTGGACTCCAACCTCCAGCTTTTCAGTTAGCAGCTGAGGGCATTAACCTCTTTTGCATCACCCAGGGATTCCAGTGGTCTTTTAAGGGTATATTAATGCATTTAAATAAGGTATGCATTTAAAAGCTTAACAATGTCTTCCATTCAATACTCATCATCTCTCAAATGTTAGCTATGATACTTTTTTTGCTAGAGTGTAGGAATCTTTGAGCATCTACATCCTTATTTCCCCAGCCTCAGTTTAAATCTTTGCACACAGTAGAACCTTGTTAAAATGTGTTTATAATAGTCCATATCCATTAAATTCTGAGTGCTAATTTCTCAGAAGCAGGTGGCATCAGTATTTGCTAAGCTAAAGAATCATTTGTACTGAGGTATTAGGGACTAAGCACTGCTCAATATGATTTTGATACCTTTCTCAGATGCAGCATTTTCATGTTGGGGATCTTCTTATCCTTAAACAAAAGAATGCTTAATGGAGGCTATTTAACACAGGGCAGGTGGAGGGGGTGGGGGAGTAATTATTATGGGAAAAATACCTTTTAACACTGGTGAAAGCACCAGAAGAAAAAGACAGTCAAGATTAGAACAGTTACACCCACCAAAGGGTGCCTCTCTGTATCACTGACAAAGTTTAATTACCTCAGACTCTGCCTCCCAGAGACTCTGGTATATTTTTCTGGTCAGTTTTTCTTCCATTAGGACTATCCATTACATCATCATCTAGCCTGGTGATGTTTCCTCAAGTCCAGAGCCCATGTCCTGGATTCCTACCATCATGTGTGAGCCACTGTGTGGTTGTGGCCAAAAGTGTCACTTGAGCTTGGCCAGGAAGCAAAGGTGCCAGTTGGGAAGGAGACTGGCTGGATGTCCTAGCCTAACCAGTGAGGACTCCTAACCAGCTACTCAGGGACAAGGAAAGTGGGTGGGGACTCACCACAGGGCATCTCAAACTCACTACTGTCGAGTCCAATCTGATTCATAGCGACCCTTCCTTGGGTTTCCGAGGCAGTATCTCTACGGAAGTAGATTGCCCAACCTTCCTTCCAAGAAGTGGCTGGTGGGTTTGAATGGCCAGCCTTCTGGTTAGTATCAGATGCCTTAGGCACTGCGCCAGAAGAGCTATAAACAACCCTCCTCGATGCCCAGTCTTTTCCAACTTTGTCTTATCCAAAGCACATCTTTAAGCATGCCACACACAGTTATCCAGAAGCTTTGAGTGAATCCTGCCTATCTACTGCCTAAATCCTAACTTCATGGCCCTCTGCAATTTGTCTCAAAACTATCCCTCCAGCATTACTGCCACTCACTCTTACTTCGTGGCCAAGCCAAAGCCCTTACTGTTCCCTGAACAAAGGTTTCCCACTTCCAACCTCTACCCTGTACAAGGGTTTCCCACTTCCAACCTCTACTCTGTTTCTGCTTCTTGAAATACTAATCTTGAAACCTCCATCTTCGAAATCCTCCTACCTATCCCTCCAGGTTTACATACAGTTGCCCCTCCACTTTCATGAAGTTTTTCCTGCCATGTCTGCAGGATCCTTTCTCTGAATGGGTGGTACAAATGATTAACATGCTCAGCTGCTAGCAGAAAAGTTGGAGGTTCAAATACATCCAGAACCACCTTGAAAGAAAGGCATGGTGATCGACTTATGAAAAATCAGCCATTGAAAACCCCTAAGGAACACAGTTCTACTCTGACATATGTAGGGTTACCATGAGTCAGAATCAAGTTGATGGCAACTAATATATAGCCTTGTTCTTTTCCCCTTGCTTTATGTGTATCTTGATTACCTCGTATACTTCTCTAACAGAATATACCACAAATAGGTGGCTTTAACAAACAGGAGTTTATTCTCTTACAGTTTTAGAGGCTACAATCCAAGTTCAAAGTTTCAAGTTCTAGGGGCTAGGTGAAAGCCCCTCAACTGTGGGCTTCAGCTCTGCCTCCTGCTCTCGGCCCACTGAAGCTGGAGGCTTTTCTTCACTCAGGCAACTGCTGACTGCTGAGGCTGACAAAACCAAGGTCAACAAATAAAAAAGCACATTCCTGATATTACCACAGCAGACCATGGATTCAAATCCATTAAGAGTCCTAAGATTGACAGACAATACGGCAGGTTGCTGAATAACTACTCAGCTACATTCAGAATTCAAGCATGCCAAAAGCTACGGAGACCTTTCTCAATGCTTCTCCTTATATACTGGAAGCAGACCACATCACTAAAGCAGCTATTCAGCTGCTCTAGTAGATTTCACTAGGGAGTTGATTACCAATCTCACTATGTGGAATAACTACATCCAGCTGCCCAACCATTCAAAACCAGGCCCAGACAAGTTGACACATAACCTTAACTACCACAATTCCACCACTTGTCAACTTGACACCTGTACAGATCTCCTTCACTGGGTGGCTCCAGTCCCCTAGTTCATCTGAGGGGTGACCTCATCCCCTGCCTCTAGCCTGGCAGCCCCAGTTCCTCTACCTCTTGGCATAGCAGCCTTGCCCCCTCACTTTTGGGCAGTGGCTGTGGCCCCATCCTACCGGCCCACGTGAACGATAGCCCCACACTCCAGAACTAAGTTGGTGAAGGTTGGTGACCCTTTGAAACCTGGGGGGGCTGTGATGGGTCCACCCCCAGAGGTCATGGTCCCATCCTTTGAGGCTGAGGCAGCTCCGCTTCCCATTTCCTTGGTCTCTCCACTTCTGCTGATTAATGCCAAAGGCAACCTGCTCCGCCAGAAATCTTCCTGCCCAAAAAGTTTTCTTGCTCTGTGGGCCAGCCAACCTGCTACGCTACTTCATGTAGGTATCTTCTACCAATTAATGACTGAAGGCAACCCACTCTGCCAGGAAGCTGCCCACCCAATGGCATCCAGCTTTCTCCTCCATGGACTGGTAAGCCTGTTGCTGTCTAATGCTGGTCTCTCAGCTCTGCTGCTGCTGGGGTCTCTCTGCCAGGGTCTCAGGTGAAGACATTTTAGGTACCCATCAGAGCAACACTCTGGGTACTCTCTGGGTACCATATTCTGTTTTGGTTACCTCATGCTGCTCTAACAGATAATACCACAAATGGGAGGCGTTAACAAACAGGAGTTTGTTCTCTTACAGTTTTTGAGGCTAGAAGTCCTAATTCAAAGTGCCAGGCTCTAGGGGCTGATTGAAAGCCCCTCGACCTTGGGCTTCAGCTCTGCCTCTTGCTCTCGACCCACTGAAGCTGGAGGCTTTCTTCACTCCAGTAGCTGCTGGCTGTTGAGGCTGACAAACCCGAGGTGGACAAGTGAAAAGGCATAGTCCCAATATTACCAAACTACACAGCAGGCTTTTAATTCAAGTCTATTAAGAGTCCCAAGATTGGCAGACAACATGTCAGACTGCTGAATAACCATTCAGCTATATGCAGGATTCAAGCGTGCCAATGCTTGTCCTTATATACTGGAAGCAGACCACATCCCTAAGGCAGCTACTCAGCTGCTCTAGTAGATTTCACCAGGAAGTAGATTAGCAATCTCACCATGAGGAATAACTATATCCAGCTGTCCAGCCACTCAAAACCAGGCCCAGCCAAGTTGACATATAACCTTAATTACCACAATGTGTGAGATTATCTTATTTCCCCTCCTAGATTGGAGGTGGTCAAAGGGCAGAGACCTATTCTTGTATGTTTCCCTCTCAACCCTTCTACAGTGTCATAAATGATTGGATGGCTAGATGGCTAGAAGGAAGAAGGGAAAGACAGAATGAAGGGATGAACAAGACAGTGATGAATAAACAAAAGACCCATTGCCTGGGGTTCCACCAGCTTTTCAGTAAGCAACCTGAGAAGCTTGGCTCATTGAAGATGGGATGGTGAAAGTGCAGCCCCATTTCTGAATGGTTTCCTCCTGCCCCTCCTCCTCTCACTGGACCTCCCTTCAGCAGCATTTGTCACACAGGCTCATTGAGGAAAGAATATGCAAAGGCAGAGCAGGGGTGGCCCTGCTCCGTGAAATCCTCTTCTTCAAGGGCCACTGCCCCCACAGGAAACCAGCAAGGGACAGACTAACCTGCTGGGCCCCCTTTATCCTGCAGCCCTGACACCCCGGAAGCTAACTGACCACACACAGCAGGACACACACACAATCCCCTCAACCACTAAGTCACTGTTGTCACTGGCAGTGACAAATTCTCCATGCTGCATAGACACACAAAAGCCCAGCCCCAAGACAACACCAAGCAAGAAGAAAAGCCACATTCAACAATGAAGCTTCAGTTAACCAGAACCCCACTTGCTGCAAATCTTATTTCATAGAGGTTTTTTTTGTTGTTGTTATTGTTTTTCCTGTTTTGTATTTCACCTCGTACCCTCTCTGGAAGAAAAAGAAAAATCATCCAAGAAAACAAACTAACATTAGGCATGTGGTCAGGAAGGGTTCCAGAAAAAATGGGAGGGAAGTGTTTCAGCACATGGAGTTTCACTGACAAGTTTAGCAAAGATAGCTAGTAACTGTGCTTCAAATCAGCAAAGGCAGCAGTCTTCATGTCCAGGTTGGTTTGCAAGTCAAGTCGCCTGTATTTGTTGATTGAATGATCCAATTTGCAAAATCCCATACCAAAGCACTCCAGGTAATCAAAGTTTTATATTGCTTTTTATCCCCTTCCTCAAACCAAAAAGACAAAACTCACTGCCATCGAGTTGATTCGAATCATAGTGACCCCATTGGGTTTCCAAGGCAGTCAGTAGATCTTTGTGGAAGTAGATTGTCGCATCTTCCTTCCACAGAGCAGCTGGTGGGTTTGAACTGGTTAGCAGTCAAATGCCTTAGGCACTGTGCCACCAGAGCTTCTCCTCCTCTTCCTAGTGACTGACAAATACATGGACAGGATCATGACTGAAGCCACCCTACCTGCCATTGCTTGGTTGCAAAAACGTTTTCTTCTGCTGCAGTGACAGAGTCTGAACCATGAAGTCCAGTGGATGTATATCCCAATCTCTTTCCCACCACCCACTTTCTCTGTGACCTCAGCACGTTACTGAACCTGTCAGCCTTAGGTTCTTCATCTGCAAAGTGGTAATGATAATAACATACCCTCATCAAGTTGCTGTGAGGATTAATAAAGACAATGTATATGAAAGTGTCTAGCACAGTCTCTGGAATCCTTGGGTGGTGCAAACAGTAACAGTTCAATTGCTAACCAAAAGATTAATCAGTTTGAGTCCACCCAGAGGCACCTTGGAAGAAAGTCTGGTGATCTACTTCTGAAAAATTAGCCACAGAAAACCCTGTGGGGCACAGTTTTGCTCTGACATCCATGGGTTCACCATGGGTTGAAATCAACTTGATGGCAACTGGTAATCAGTTTCTAGTACACAGTAGGAGCTAAACAAAAATGTTTCCTTTCCTTCTTCTCTCATTCCAAACCACTCTCATCCACCCCAGGCCCCTGGCTATAACTCTTGGAGATTTTAAAGTTTGAGAAAGAAGTTCTCCAGGCCTCAGGCAGTTGTGCTGATGCCAGAGAAGAGCTGTTTAGAACCACCGGACCTCAAGATAACCCCTGGACATTGTCCTCTGGAACTGAGGAGTATCCAGCCAAGCTACTTTCTCCACTGAGCAACTTCTGGCCCCACACATGCTCCCTCAATGCTTTTGCTGAGAGCGGCAAGCAGGTCAGCAATAACTTAGGAAGAATGAGCCTGTGAGAAGGAGGAGACAGTCAACCCACTAAGTCCTCACGCTGTCCCCAAATGCCTGTCCTCTTTGACCATCTTTTTGCCCTGGGCACTGTGGCAGTTCCATCTTGTGCCTAAAATATCTGAGTTAATTCTCAAAACACCCCTATGATGTGAGGACAGTTTCCAACCTTTATAGATAAGGAAACTAGGGATCAGAAGAATTGCTTTCTCAAGACCACATATCTAATAAGTGGAGAAACCAGTGTCTGGACCTACAAGTCTGGTTCCAGAGTGAAGATATGCACCCCTGTGCCTTGGACACTCTGTGCCACACACTACAGCTGCAGGCAAGGGGAAGTGCCTATACCAGCACTGCCTCAGAGACCCCAGCACCCTAAACACGCGTCATATGTTCTTTCTAATTCTTACAGCAAACTTGCAAGAAGGGTACGATTTTTCCATTTTTTCCAGACGGGAATCTCTGAGTGGTGCAAATGGTTAACACATTAGACTGCTAACCCAGAAGGGCCCCAGGAGAAAGACCTGGTGATCTGTTTCAAAAACGCCACCACTGAAAACCCTACAGAACTCTACTCTGACGCTTGCGGGCTCACCATTGTTGTTATGTGCCATTGAGTCAGACCCAACTCATAGAGACCCCTCCTTGGGTTTCCGAGGTGGTATCACTATGGAAGTAGATTGACCAAGCTTCCTTCCGAGAAGTGGTTGGTGGGTTTGAACCGCCAGCCTTCTGGTTAGCAGTCAAGTGCCTTAGGCACTATACTATCAGAGCTCCCGGGCTCACCATTAGTCAGAGTCAATTCGGAGACAACAGGTTACTGGTTTTACAAGTGAGAAATATTGAGGCATAGAGATGTTAAGTAAAACTGTAAAGACACCGAGCTTGTAAAAGACAAAGTTGGAGTCATCTGATTCTACTGCACCAGTTCAGACAGCCTGAATCCCAGAAGTCAGTGTCAGACCCATTTAGGAAGACCAACCTGCCATCTTTAATGTATTTTTGGGGAGACAATGAAGCCCCATCTGTTCAAACGCTCCTTCATGATCCCCAAGGTACTAACTGAAATTCCACCTGGAGGGTGTTTAAGGGTCTTTTTCAAGAGCCCTGTATTACTGAGTTATGTTATCTGGTATGGGTAACACATGAGCTAACAAACAGATTAGCAGGCTGCCTTTATCTGGGCAAAACTGTCTGTTGGTACAGAACAGAGCCCAAAAGGATTATGACAGAGAATGGGGATACTTTGATTTGAAAAAAGGGAGTGTTGGATATTCATGGGTTGTCAGAAGGACTGGAGTGAAGTCTGAAGGATGAAGGTGGGAGAGCTTGTTGCTGTTAGCTGCTATAGAGTCAGCCCCCAATTCATGGCAACCCCATACACAACGGAACAAAATGCTGCCTGATCCTGTGCTAGCTCCATGATCAGTTGTAGATCAGACTTCTGTGATCCATACATACAGTTTTCGCTGACTGATTTTTGCAAGTGATCACCAGGCCTTTCTTGCTAGTCTGTCTTAGTCTGGAAGCGCCACTAAAACCTGTTTAGCATCATAGAAATGCATATGCCTTCATTGTAAGATAGGTGATAGAGACATACCAAACCAAAACCAAACTCACTGCCATTGAGTTGGATCGAACTCATAGTAACCCTTCCTTGGGTTTTCAAGGTGGTATATCTATGGAAGTAGATTGCCCAATCTTCATTCCCAGGAGTGACTGGTGGGTTCAAACTGCCAGCCTTTTGGTTAGCAGTCAAATGTCTTAGGCACTGTGCTACCAGAGCTCCTGATGAGGTGCTATTATGGATTGAATTGTGACCTCCCAAAATATGTCTTGTAAATCCTAACCCCTATACTTATGCCAGGAACCCTGGTGGTGTGGTGGTTAAAGTGCTCAGCTGCTAACCAAAAAGTCAGTAGTTTGAACCCACCAACCGCTGCACTGGCAAAAGATGTGGTAGTCTTCTTCTGCAGAAATTTAAGCCTTCCTAAGGTACAAGGTTGGGCAATCCTACTTCCGTAGTGATACTGCCTCAGAAACCCAAGAAGGGGTCGCTATGAGTCGGGGCCGACTCGACGGCACATAACAACAACAAGGTACAAGTACTGGTCTCTCCTTGTCCATTGCAAAGAAGAGTGAAGTAAATCAAAGATGCATGGAAACAAATAGTTCAAAGGACGAATGGACCACACAAACCTCAGCTTCATGACCCTGAGACTGGAGGAACTAGATAGTGCCCAGCTACCACTGCCAAATGCTCTGAATAAGATCACAATAGGAGGGCCTGGAAGAGTGGGAGGAATATGTGGGAAAAAACTCAAAATCATAAACAAGACCAGTCTTACTGGCCTAGTAGAGACTGGTGAAACTGCTGAGACTATGGCCCTTAGTCACCCTTCAGACTTGGAACTGAGCTCATTCCTCTGGCTCCACTTTCAGCCAAACAATAGACAGGCCTATAAGGTGAACAATAATGCCAAAGAGGTACATACCCTTTAGAACAATGAACGATACAGGATCAAAAGGACAGCATTTGCCCAGGGATAAAGCTCAAAAGCCAGGGAAAGATAGGAAAGAAGAATGAATAGAAATGGTAAATACAGGGAGGAAATTAGAAGAGTGAATTGTGGGGATTTCAATCCATGTCACAAAATAAAATGTGCATGAATTGTTAAATGGAAAAACAATTTGCTCTGTAAACTTCCAACCAAATCACAAAAAAAAAGTTGAAAAAAAGAAAAGAAAAGCTTTCAGCTTTGAAAATCACATAGGGCAGTTCTACTCTGTCCCTTGTTGTTGTTGTTGTTGTTATGTGCTGTTGAGTCAGCCCTGACTCATAGTGACCCCTCCTTGGGTTTCCGAGGCAGTATCACTACGGAAGTAGATTGCCCAACCTTCCTTCCAAGGAGTGGCTGGTGGGTTTGAACCACCAGCCTTCTGGTTCAGCAGTCAAGTGCTTTAGGCATTACGCTAGTCCCGTAGGGTCTCTATAATGGCAGCGGGTTTGGTTTTTGACACATGTGGCTATAATCCCATTTGGGAATAGGACTTTCTTTGTCATATTAATTAAACAATATTATTATAGGGTATGTCATAAGATATGAAAAGAGCAGATTAGGAACCAAACTCACTGCCATTGAGTCAATTCCAACTCATAGCAACCCCCATTGGGTTTCCAAGACCGTAAATCTTACAGAAGTAGACTGCTTAATCTTTCTTCCATGGGCTGGTGGATTTGAACCACTGACCTTCTGCTTAGAGCCAAATGCCTTAACCACTACACCATCAGAGCTCCTATCAGGCACAGAAACAAAGAAATACAAGGGAACAAAGATTGATGCCGCGTGGAGATCACCAAGGAACTGAGAAAAGAAGCTGAAAGACACAAGGGTTTTCCCCATAGCTAACAGAGAGAGCGTCTTGCCCTAGAGCCTGAGCTCTGAATTCAGACTTCCAGCCTCCTAAACTATGAGGAAATAAATTTCTAATGCTTAAAGTCACGCACTGGGTGACATTTCTGTTTTAGCAGCAGTAGATAACTAAGACAGTACCTTGTGGGGAAGTTGAATCAGGTCTCCCACATGGAAGTGAGGATTTTACTACTGAATCACCACTGCCCTGGGGAGAAGGAGCTCTGGTGGTACAGTGCCTAAGGCATTTGATGGCTAACCAGAAGGCTGGTGGTTCAAACCCACCAGCCACTCCTCAGAAGGAAGATTGGGCAATCTACTTCCCTAGTAATACCGCCTCAGGAACCCAAGGAAGGGTCACTCGCTGGGAGTCGGATCTGACTTGATGGCAGTGAGTTAGGTTTTTTGATTTGGTGACCCTGTAGGGCAGAGTAGACCTGCCTCTTAAGAGTTTCCAAGGCTATAAATCTTTACAGAATCAGACTGCCTCATCTTTCTTCCACGGAGCAGCTGGTGGGTTTGGACCACCAATCTTCTGTTTAGTGGCCCAATGCTTTAACCACAGTGCCACCAGAGCTCCTGCCCTGAGGAGCAGGGGAGTCAAATGTAAATTCTGCATTTCCCTGACCTGTGTGGCCCAGGGCAAGATGGAGTGGCAAATGCAGCTTTGAAGTGCTGGGAGTGCCCCCACTTCCACTAACAGAGCCTTTAGAGCCTAATTCCAGCTGTGGGTACTGCCTGCCCCAAAGACTGTTGTTGTTGTTGTTGTTATGTGCCGTCCAGTCGGCCCCGACTCATAGCGACCCCTCCTTGGGTTTCCGAGGCAGTATCACTACGGAAGTAGGATTGCTCAACCTTCCTTCCGAGGAGTGGCTGGTGGGTTTGAACCGCCAGCCTTCTGGTTAGCAGGCAAGTGTCTTAGCCACTATGCTACCAGAGCCCCAAAGACTAGGTACTCACTATGCCGTGTTTGTCATGAATGTAAGCACTATGAGGGCAGAGGACATTAGCAGAGACATATAGCAGGAGTATACCATGCAGTGCCTGTGAAGCAAGGCACTCAGAGAGACAACAGCTGCTATTATCATTATCAGTGTTACTTATTTGCTTTGCTTCTTCACCTTCTTCTTTGCATCAACTCTCCTTCACTCCTGCAGGGACCTCTTGAGTTACAAAGAACCTCCCAAATAGACTCTGGCTCAACCCCCTGGGACTATCCCCTCTGTATAAACAAAGCACAGCTGAAACTTCATCCCCTGGAGGCTGAGACCCTGCCTTTATACACTAAAGGCTCCTGCAGGGTGAATAAAGATGTTTCCCCAAGCTGGGGGGCAGAGGGGGGAGGCTGCAGCAGGATAACTGCCTCTGGCCCTTTAAGAACACATGCACCTCCCAGGTGGGAGGTGACCAGGGAACCCTGAACTGGCCAGGATCCATGGCCTTCTGCAAAGCTTCTCCCTTTTGCTCCCTGAGGGAGTCTTTGTAGGTACTGACCTCAAGGTGAGTCATTCTACCTCCTGATTTGCTCAAATCAGACCAAATGGCAATGACTGCATCTTGTCTCATCTGTGACTACTTGTACTAGTTGCCACCAAGTTGACTTTGACTTATAGTGATCCATGTATGTGAGAGTAGAACTGTGCTCCATAGGGTTTTCAATGGCAGATTTTTCAGAAATAGATCTCCAGGCCTTTCTTCCAAGGTGCCTCTGAGTGGACTTGAATTGCCAGCCTTTCAGCTGGTGGTTGAATATACTAATGATCTGCACCACCCAGTGACTTCTATCTATGACTAACAATCCACTAAATATTTATTGTTCATTTGACACCCAGAGATTGTAAGAGAGCAAATTGCTTTCAGGAAAATATGATAAATAAGATCTACAGCTGGCCCCTGCAGAATTTATTTGGACTTTAAGTATGGCATGTTTTGGTGCAAGGAAGATTTTCGTTGAAAAGATTTTCATTTATTACAGCCTCTTCAAGAAGGAGGAGGAGTGTTGTATCAGTTAGCTATTATAAAACAGCTAGCTATAAAACTTAAAGGATTTACTCACGTCTGGTTGTTGGCAGACTGTTGGCCAGGATGACAAAGCCAACCAGGTCATGTGTCTCTCTTCACCAGAAGCTAACCCAGGTTGCTTCATGTGGTGGCAGTAATAGGGTTGCAAAAGCAGCAACAGAGAAGTCCCAGCATAAGTGCTGTTCAGTGTATGCTTATCTTAGCACTCAAAGCCAGTGACATGACAGAGCCCAGGGTCAGAGTGACAGGGCAGTCAGAACTACCAAGCAGGGGAGTGTGAATCCAAGGAAAGGAGGATTTGTGGACATTTTTGCAATCTATCAGGATTAATGGAATCATAAGACTTAGTTGACATTGAGCCAGCTCCAACTCAATGACATGTACACGCTGTAGAGCAGAGAAAACACGGCCTGATCCCACACCATTTTAACAGATGGTTGGGGTGCAGGACTCCATCGTGGCCAATGTTTTGTTTTGTAAATAATATTACATTGTGTTTGTGGTGAAACTTTACACAACAAATTAGGTTCCTATTTGAGAATTCTTCAGTGGCATTAGTTACAATTTTCACAATATGGCAACATTCTCTTTGATCACATTCTGGTTTCCATTTCCAGTGCTCTAGTTTCCCTGCCCCTTTATCTTCTCATCTTTGTTTCAGAGTACCTGTTGACCTTTTGGTCTCATAGAGATGGTTTTTTAATGAAGCTTTACTTTGTGTGCCAATCTGTTATATCACTAAAAGGTGTCCTCAGGGGAGAGTTTAGGTTCAAGGTTTAAAGGGTATCTCAGAGCAGCAGTCTCAGAGAGGCCACTAGTCTCAACTGGTCCACTAAGTCTTTTGAACACTTTTAAGAATTTGAGTTCTGTTCTGTGTTTTTTTCCCATTCTATCAGGCTGCATCCATAGTTGTCCTTATCAGAATGGCCACTGTGTGTTTTGAGTGCCTTCCAACCTAGAAGCCTTATCTTCCAGCACTGCATCAGAGAATACTCTGTTATGATCCATAGGATTTTTGTAAGTTGATTGCCAGAGTTTTCTTCCTAGTCTGTCTTAGTCTGGAAGCTCCACTGAGACTTGTCTACAATGGCTGACCCTGCTGGTATTTGAAATAGTGATGGCATAGCTTCCAGCATCACAGCAACACACAAGCCACCACAGTACAACCAACTGGCAGATGGGCAATGGACCATCAGGCTAGCTTTCTTTTATTAACATTTTCCTCTTACAAGAATATCAAGAACATCTTTACTATACCTGACTCATAAATGATTTGCAATAAATATTTTAACAGATGGATGGATAAATGGGTGAGTGAGTGAAAGAAGGAATAAGCAAACAAACAATGAGAGAAAAGAATGAACAGGTAAATAAGGAGTGAGTGGGAAGGTGGTTAAATGAATGTAGTTCCAACATTTAAAGTGCCAAAAGAATATTGAGATCCCTAACTAAGGCATTTGACTGTTAACCAGAAGGCTGGTGGTTCAAACCCACCAGCCACTCCTCAGAAGGAAGATCAGGCAATCTACTTCCGTAGTGATACTGCCTCGGAAACCCAAGGAGGGCTGGCTATGAGTCGGACGGCACATAACAACAACAAAGCTTGGGGGAGGATTCTGAAATTTTTCGAAGAAGCAGAAGAAAAACTCACAAGGCTTTAAGGTGCAAACCCATACCCATTAAAGGACACAGTGTTTAGAGAGGAAAGGCTTATGACTGTAATGAGAAAAAACTGAACTAAGAATCAGAAGCCCTAAATCCTCAATCCTGACTTTGCTCCTTTCTTAATCCTAATTTAATTGGTTTTCTCACTTCATTTTCATTTTAACAGGTATTTAATGAGTTTCTACTTTATTCCAGGCACTGGCACCTACACTTGTGATACTAGAACTGTAGAATTAGATGACTGATTCTCAGAACTTTTTCCATCACACTTCCCTGCTACTTCTCTGAAGCCCTGCACCTCCATCTGCAAGGGTGAGGAGGAGAAGTACTACACTAGTTGTCACTGTCATGCTCCCCTCTCTGAACCTCAAAAATCTCTCTTAGGCCAGGAGCTGCTGGGAGACTTGGTCCAGATCTGTTTTGCTGTATTGACATGCTTGTACCCGTTACCCACATGACCTCTAAGGTCCCTCTCAGTTTTAAGGCTCTAGGACAAGCATTGTGATAAGCACCCAACCGATGTCATCCATCAACCAATAACCTGGTGCCATCAAGAAAGCAGATGTGCAGTGGTACCAACACGGGAAAGCTACTAAGAAAATTAGAAAAACAAGACAGAATCTTCAGTGCATCCCCAAGACAGAATTCTGGGACCAGCAAAAATCTGGCTTTTCATCCCTTCCCCTCTCCATCTCAACCCCCAATCTTTCAGTCAGCCATTATGCTATCACAAAGCTTACGTCTCTAGAAAAACAAACAACTCAATCACCTAATTTAAAATCCCCTACTCTGGGAGCAAATCGCTGAGCAGTTCCCCCAATTGAGCCTGTTGGCTGTGGGACAGAATGGAAACAAGAGCAACTGTGATCTGGAAGTTCTGACCCCCCCCCCCGCCGAAATCTCAAAGTAGCCCCTCTTATCTGGGCTGAGGACAGGAGCTCTCTGAACGTCTCTCTCTTCCTCTCCAAAGCTGGGCACCCACTCATTCTCTCCTCATTCCTCCCCCTGCCTTATGTACCCCCCCTTTTTTTACACTTCTGCTATGTGTGTCACCCCTCTACTTTCTCCTTAGCTTCTCTCCCTGCTGGCTCCCTCTTCTTCATGTGCAACCATCCGAGGATCTGATCTTATCCCCATTTGTCTTTGATTCCCTTTTGTGATGCTTTCTCCCAGGCAGGCTTCTCTCCCTAGCTTCCCTACTGTCCCTCAATTCCCAGCCATGCAGGCTCAAACTCTGGGGTTCATCTTTAACAGCATCACATATTCAAGACAGGACATAGTCTTAATATTGTTTCTTGATTTGGGTGGTGGTTGTACAACATAACGGATGCCAATGAATTGTACATGTGAAAGGTGTTAAATTGGCCAATGTGTTGTCTATATATTTATAACAATAAAAAAGAAGAAAACAAAATATTCTTGAGAATTCCTTCATCTCCCTTCCTCACCCCACCCCGAACACCCACACAATTGGTTGCCAACTGTTACCGCCCTCCCTAATATCCTGTGCATCCTCCTCTTCTCTTCATTCCCATGCATACAATCTTCCTTACATTTTAGCAGGACTATTGTCAGGGTCTTTAGGCTCTAGTTTCTCCACAACTCTCCTCCTTTTAAAAATGAATAGCCTATTTTGGGTCAAGCCCTTTACATACCATGTATCTGCTCCTGATACACTCCCTTCAACCTGAAAGGCTCACCTCTGTTGAGCCAAATCCTACCAAGTCTTTAAGATGCTGCTTAGATGTGGTCTCCTATAGGAATCCTCCCATCTCCTACCCTTTCCCCTCCCACCACCCACCACACATACACACAAATCTGGAAATCACTGAACTCTGTACCTGTCTTAAGGGGTTTATGTCTTTCTGCTGTGTGTCCTGGGTATTTGTGTATTATTCTGTCTCCTTGCTAATGATAAGTTTCTTGAGTCATGTAACTAAGTCCTATACAGTTTAAGATCTCCCACAGAACTAGAACAAAGCAAATGAATGATTGGATCAAGCACACAGCTTTCCCAGAAGGCAGTCATGAGAATCTTGCCTAGAAATACTTTGATAATTGGAAAAGCATCACTCCAATTATTTACCAGATCTTGATAGCAGTCCATAACCACCTTTGTATACAAGCAATGAAATGAAAAACCATTGCACTGAACCAAAGTCCTGGGCAGACCTGTCCTACTCCACCCCCACCCCCACCACCACCCAACACCCCATCCTGCTTAGGGAAGATGGAAAGCTGAGGCATCTCCATTATTCCTTCCTGGAACTATGAACAGTCTCCCCACAACCCTGGCCACCCCACCCCCACCCTCAGCTCAGCCACTGAGTTCATGTCTTCTAGCCTAATTCATTTTCTAGATAGATGGAGCAAATACCTAGCAAATATTATTTATGACTTTGTGATAAATAAGCCTTTTACAGAAGTTATTCAAGGAGTTCTGGGGAATTTCAAGGATAACTTTCAGCAAGTTTCAAAGGTCGAGTCAGCCTGGGATAGCGAGCCCATAGTATTTGCTGTGCCGTTCATCTGGTTTGAATTATTGGTCTTACCCAGCTTCAGCCAGCTCTCAATGGACTGGCTGTGCTTTAGCTCTCTGGCTGTATTTTATTTCGATAGTGGGTAAGGGACTTTAATAATTATTATTTGTGCTAGACTGACAGTGGGGAGAGAGAAAAAAAGGGAGGGGGGGACCTGAATGAAATTCAAGCTCTAGCAGATGTGCGGGGAAAGATGGGTTGTACCTGCCCAGCCACCTCCATCTACCCCACATACACATACACAGAGCAGTGGCATCCTGCTCCGTGTGGAGGAGAGAAACACAGTGCTGAAGCTGTCAGCATAGAGGTGAGGTATAAACAGCACCACTTACCCAGACAGCTGGGAAACAGTAGGTATGCTTGAGCTCTTTTCCAACCATATGAATGTGCGTCTAAACAAACAAACAAAAACCAAACTCACTGCCGTGGAGTCAGATCCAACTCATAGCGACCCCTCCTTGCGTTTCCAAGGCACTATTACTATGGAAGTAGATTGCTCAATCTTCCTTCCGAGGAGTGGCTGGTGGGTTTGAACCACCACCCTCTGGTTGGCAATCAAATGCCTTAGTCACTATGCTACTAGAGCTCCTTTTTTGGTTTTTGGTTTATGGATTTGCTGGAGACAGAAGTTTACCATAGAAGGTAAAAATCTTTCCATATGTAGACATTTCTTCCTAGATGATTTGGCAAAATTTATTTTCTAGTCCTGAGACCCAAGAATATCATCAGCCCATTATTCTAGTAATAGTGTTGAACAAATAATCAAAGAAGGCTGTCTTATCTTATAAAAGGACCTCTGGTGGCGTAGAGGTTTAGGCATCTGGCTGTTAACCAGAAGGTCACTGGTTCAAACCCACCAGCCACTTCATGGAAGAAAGATGAGATAGCCTGCTTCTGTAAAGATTTACAGCCTGGGAAATCCAATGGGGATAGCGATGAGTTGGAATCAATTGGATGGCAGTGAGTTTGGTTATTTATTTATTTGGTTTCATCTTACGCTCTTTTTAAGAAGTAAAATTTGTATTACCCTGTTAGAATTTTGGAAATAGTTGTGTTGTTATTGTTTACCTTGCCTGTTCCACTTATTAGAAATGCTTTATTTGGCTTATTCCACTGGGCATACAAGGGTTCTTTAAAAAGACTTGGTGAAGTTAATTGAATGTAGGAAGCCTTGGTTTACTCACCCCTTTACTGTTTGTTTTTAACTTCAGAAGGTAGAAAAATGTCTCCTGTGAGACATCCATCAAGAACTTTATCGTTAGGCTGAGGCACATTTGCTAGATCCCTTCCTATAAACATCTGCTTCTCTCACTTTACACAGTAAAGATGACCTGAAGAAATGCTGCTTTGGTAATGTTTTAATCGAATTATATTTAAATACACAAGTAGTGATTTAAGGGAACCTGCAGTATGAACAACTCTCTAATTTACTTCTTTGTCAAATCTGAATTTTTCACATTATGTTTGCTCAAGGAAAAATCACCTACTCTTTTAGAAATAACAATTAGCAATGGGTAGATTGTATGCAACTGCCTTTCTCAAACATCAGACCAGGGTCTGTGCTGGTCCATAGAGACAAGGGCTGAGACCACCGGACAGGGTGTCTGTTAGCGAGAGTTGTATGAGGGTCCAAATAGCACATGCAGAGCCCAACTTCAAAAGAGAAGTTTAGTAAAAGAGAAAGAGCTGAGATTATCAGTTCCAAAAGTGTCATTGGGCCCATGGGCTCAGGACCATGGTCGTGGGGAACATTAAACTCAATTGGCATAACATACTACACAAAATTATTCTACATCCTACTTCGGTGAGTAGCTACTGGGGTCTTAAAAGCTTGCAAGTGGCCATCTAGGATGCAACAATTGTTCTCTCTTCATCCAGAGCAAAGAATGAAGAAAACCAAAGACACACAGAAATAATTAGACCAAGGGACAAGTGGACCATGTGAACCTCAGCCTACATGACCATGAAATCAGAACTAGATGCTGCCCAGCTACCACTGTCAACCACTCTGAAAGGGATCAAAATAGGAGATCCTGGATAGAGTAGGAGAAAAATGTGACCCAAACTCAAAATCATAAAAAAGATTGGGCTTACTGGTCTAAGAGAGACTGGTGAAATTCAGTCATGTTGTCAGAAGGGAACATTCCCTGGAGAAGGATATCATGCTTGGTAAAGTGGAGGGTCAGTGAAAAAGGGAAGGTGGATTGACAGAGTGGCTACAACAAGGGCTCAGGTATAGCAGTCATTGTGATGCTGGCACAGGACCTGGCAGTGTTTTGTTCTCTTGTACATCAAGTCACTATGAGTTGGAGCTGACTCAACAGCACCTAACAACAACAACATGGACCCTAGGCACCCTTCAGACCTAGAATTCAACTAAACTCCCTGTGACGTCCAGTCAAACAACAGACAGATGCATAAGGTGAACATTTACACCAGGTAGGTACACTCCTTAGAACAATCAACCGTGGGAGATCAGAAGGGCAGTATTTGCACTGGGAGATAGCTCAGAGACCAGGAATAGGAAAGAAGGGTATAGGGAAAAGGTAACCACAGGGAGAAAGCAGGAAGAGATCTGTTACTTTACACAGATTGCAATCAATGTCATGAAACAAAATGTGTAGGAACTGCTGTGTGGAAAATAAATTTGCTCTGTAAACTTGCACCCAAATCACAAGTAAAAAAACAAAAAGAGAGAGAGAGAGAGAGAAAGAGAGAGGTCCTTACACTATGAGCTCTGGTGGCATAGTGCCTAAAGCCTATGACTTCTAACCAGAAGGCTGGTGGTTCAAACCCACGAGCCACTCCTCGGAAGGAAGATTGGGCAATCTACTTCTGTAGTGATACCGCCTTGGAAACCCAAGGAGGGTTTGCTATGAATCGGATCCGACTCAATGGCAGTGAGTTGAGTTGAGTTGTACAATGTGAGGGAAAGTCTATGCCATGGAATGAGACAGGATGGATTAGCAGGGAAAATAAAACAGGAAATAATAAGCCCATTGAGCGAGGGAGATGGAAACCCCTTTGATGTTGCTACTTTCTTGCTTCCACATTGAATTCTGTGATGGAGTCAGGTACATTAAAGGCCCAGAGACAGAGCTGACAGGGTCCTAAGATTGTTTTCCTGGTGATCACTCATTTCTGCTAGCCTCTGTACCTTCTGGTTGTGAACCTTTACCCATAGACTTCTGTCTGTAAATACATCCTCAGTCTCTACTTACTCTACCTGAGCAGTCCATCAGCTACCCTCTTTCCCCTTTTAGTCGGTTAATTCTCATTTCCACAAATGAAATGGAGTCCCCTTTCATGGTGAATGCTTAAGAATCATTTCATGAAGAAAACCATTCTTTTCATGAAAAGGAGAGAGAAATAAAGGTTTTTCCCTAGAACTTCAGAGTATGTGGGGCCCAGCTGCATGTTATATGTTAGTTGCTAGGCAAAACTCTCTAACCACTAGAATTTGTGTCACCTTCTTTTCCTTTGTCCACAGTTATTAGATTGTGCCCTACTCCTCCTACTCTTCTAAAGAGCCCCTTCTATCTTCAGCACCTTCCCAAGGACAGAGTTCTTAGGTACAAAAGCCTCATTGTCTCTTCTGGTTATTTATTGCTCCCAAACAAAACATTTGAACACTTAGTGGCTTAAAACAACAATGTATTATTATCTCTCAGTTATCTCTTATGTGTTTGTGTATTGACGGTTGACTGGGCAGTACTCGCTTAGGATCTGTCATGGAGTTGGGAGGCCAGGGCTAGAGTCATCAGAAAGCTCAACTAGACTAGACATCGAAGATGGTTCACTTACATGGCTGGCAGTTGATAACTGCCTATCAGCTGAAGGTGAGCTGTGAATGTTTACCAGAGCACCTTCACATGACCTCTCCATATGGCCTGAGCTTCTCATAGCATGGTGACTGAGGAAGAGGGAGTGTTTCAAGACACCAACATTCCAAAAGGTTGAGACAAAAGCTACTAAGATATTTATGACCTTATGTCTTAGAAATTCTCAAACATGTATTCCATTGGATTCTATTGTTCAGGTAAGTCGTTAAGTCCAGCCCAGATTACAGTGAAGGGGGATGAGACTCCACTTCCTGATCACCAAGCAATATGCAATGCAGGGAGGGAGGGAATTGATGACAGTCATGTTTGGAGACTCTCTACCACATTGTTGCACCATGTTCTGCTCTCACTCCAAGATTCTAAAACCATTTTATTCATTTCTTGCCCTACACCTTCTCAATTTCCTTCCCCTCAAACACATGATCCTCGAATTAATGCTTTCTTTTAAGAAGCTCCTTAGAAGTGAGGATGGTGAGACTTCATCTCATGTACTTTGGACATGTTATCAGGAGGGACCAGTCCCTGGAGAAGGACATCATTCTTCCTAAAGTAGAGGGTCAGTGAAAAAGAGAAAGACCCTCAATGAGGTGGATTGACTGCAACAATTGGCTCAAGCATTGCAGTGATGAGGAGGATGATGCAGGACCAGGCTGTGTTTCGTTCTGTTGTACAGAGGGTCTTTCTGAGTCAGAACCAACTCAACAGCACATAACAACAACAACAACAATAGCAATTAGGAAGTGTGGAGTCCCTGGGTGTTGCAAATGGTTAATGCACTTGGCTGCTAATCACAAGATTGGAGGTTTGAGTGCATCCAAAGATGCCTCATAACAAAGGGGAATCTTCTTCCCAAAAAAATCAGCCACAGAAAACCCTATGGAGCACAGTTCCACTCTGATACACGTGGGGTCACCATGAGTCAGTGGTGTCAACACAATGGTAACTAATATTTTATTAGGAGGCATAGCTCCTGTAGCTCAAAAGAAGAGATTTGACTATTTCTTTCCATAGTCAATCCTGGATTGAGCTCAGTAGCTTTTGACCCAGAAAATGGCTGCCTTAAAACCACTTTTCTTCTTGTTGTGGAGGGTCAAGGAAAGGTTTCTATATGGAAGGATCTTTCTTTGTTGGTTGCCAGGGGTGGGAGGGAAGGGCTGGGAACAAAAGAAAAAAAAAAAAAATGCATTGACCCATGTCACTTTAGTTTTGTATATTTCACTGTATGTAAATTGTATTTCAGTAAAATGCATTTAAAAAAAAAAAAAAAAACACTTTTCTTTTTTTCAATTTTATTTTTTTGTGATTTGGGTGAAAGTTTACAGAGCAAATTCATTTTCCATACAGCAGTTCATATACATTTTGTCTCATGACATTGACTGCAATACCCCACAATGTAACAGCTCTCTTTCCACTTCTTCCCCCTAGTTACCTCTTCCCTGTGTCCTTCCCTCCCATGCACTCCCACCCGCCACCCAGCTGTCTCCCTGTGCAAACACTGCCCTTCTGTTCTCCCCTGATTGATGGCTCCAAGGAGCGTATCTACCTGATGTAAATGTTCCCCCCATATTCCTGTCTGTTGTTTGGCTGGAAGTTACAAGAGTGAGTTCCATTCCAGACCTGAAGGGTAACTAGGATTCACAGTCTCAGGGGTCTCACCAGGCTCTATCAGACCAGCAAACCTGGTCATTTTTTATAATTTTGAGTTTTGTTCCACCTTGTTCCCCAACTCTATTCAAGATCTCCTGGACCAATTCTCCTCAGAGTATAAAACCACTTTTTTAAGAGAGTTGTTTTTGTTTGTTTGTTTTGTTTTGTATTTTAAGATACAAGTATTTTAAAAGAGTCAAAGTCCATGGGACTCAGTTGTGTCACACAAACTCCAGAAATGTTCAGGAGTTCCCATTGTATCTTTTTTCCTTTGAGAAAATAAAACTGGAAAATAAGAAAACAAAACAGCAAGCCACCTTCTGAGGTTCTTCTCTAAGCTTACATTTAAAATAGAAAAGTTAAAAGAGAGAAGAGGGGAGGGGTGAAACTCCACTGGAAAAATATTAACTGAGAACTTGCATAACTCTAAAACCTTTCCGTTTGAAAGTGACTCTTCAGGAGCATCAAAACTCTGTAAGCAACAAAATGAATTTATACTGAAAGTCTTCACACCCCTATCTCACAAGGGCTCTTTCCCCCATCAGTGGCTGCAAGCTGATGGCTGTGGTGCCAAGAAGCAGAAAGACTAATCCTTCACTTCCTCCCATGAGAACAAGTAGGAGGCGATTTATCCCCAGCTCCTGAGACCTGCTCCTGGCTTCTAGCTACACCATCAAGGGACATCTCTACTCTTCTGGGCTCTTTTCTCTGAAAGAATCCCTGCCTGGTGGCCCCTGTGGCTAGGGCAGGAGGATGTGTTAAGGGCTTCACTCTCTCCTATCCAGTGTGACACAGTAGAAAGCCCACCCTGGGCATAGGCTGCACATAATGTTTATTTTGAAGACGCTTCTAATTTCTTGAACAACGGAACACCATCAAGACAGAGGAGGGTATTGTATTTGCATTTTACACTGATACACATTTTTCATTATTTCCCAGAAGGCACCTGGTTTGGGGAAATAGCACTAGACAGGGAGTTTCACAACCTAGGAGCTACCCAATTTCACCACTAACACTGTGCGGCCCTGGGCAATTCACACAACTTCTCAGGATTCATCTTCTCAGCTAGAAAATGAGATGATTCTACTATCTAGTGATCTTTACGGTCTCTTCTAGCCCCAATGCAGAAAATTTCACTTTAGATGTCTGCACACAAAATCCCTTGTCCAACCAGTGTGTATCCTGGGTCTTCAACCATTTGAAATGACTCATTTGTCCTCCCACCGTCTGCCCTCCAGGACAGACCTTGGGTGGTGCAAACAGTTAATGCCTTCAGCTGTTAACCAAAAGAGGAGAGGCTTGAGTCCAACCAGGAGCACCTCAGAAGAAAGGCCTGGTGATCTACTTCTGAAAAATCAGCCACTGAAAACCCTGTGGAGCACAGCTCTACTGTGATGGCAACTTTCCCTCCAGGAGCAGCCTGCTTCTTTTTAGGCTACTATGGGCAGCTGAAGGAGCTCTGGTAGCATAGTGGCTAAGTCACTTGCCTGCTAACCAGACGGCTGGCGGTTCAAACCCACCAGCCACTCCTCGGAAGGAAAGTTGGGCAATCCTACTTCCGTAGTGATACTGCCTCGAAAACCCAAGGAGGGGTCGCTATGAGTTGGGGCCGACTCGACGGCACATAACAACAACAACAACATGGGCAGCTGATAGAGGAAGAGTTTGCAAACTTACTACCATAGATAAAATCCAAAAGTTGTTTTCCTAAAAGGCCAGGAACTAGGGTAAGGGGTGGGGGTGGGGTGGGGTGGGAGCAGGACCTATTCTCTCAGCTCTGGAGGTCTCTATATTCTTTAGGTCTTAATCATTAGATCGGAAAGGGGGGAGGGGCAGGGGAGTGGAAGCAGAGGGGGAGGTAAAAGAGAAGAAAAAAACTCAACAACAACAACAAAAAAGAGAGACAGGCTCCCACTCAGGTCCTCTGGGACCGAGAACTCCATTCAGAGTTTTCAGAAAATAGGGTCAGGCATGTCTTGTGACCTGAGACCCCAGAGCTCCTCTGTTCTCCATAATTATCTAATACAGCACTCTCCCTGCCAAATACAATGAAACAATTTGTCACTTCAATTATCTGTCAGTCAACACTGAGGCCTTTTCAACAGGCCAGCACATGTGTTTGGAGAGCTTGTCAGTGAGGGCTGTCTAGCCAGACCCATAACCATGGAAAATGGAACCTTTGTTAATTCTGGTTCTTAGAAAAGTAAATCCATTCAATTTCTCTCTTCTCCCTCTCTCTTCTTTTCTAAATGCCTTCAGTTAGGAATTTGCACAAGGAACTGAATTGGTCCTGCTCTGAACTTTAAATGACTGGCCAAAGGATTTGCATGAGGAAGCAGAAATTAATTATTCTTTTCGGAGCTTTTCCCCCATGTTTCTGTAATTCTGTGTTTAGGAGCAAGATTACACCCTGCATTACCAGCGGGATGCGGGTGGTGAGAGGGGATGGGGACGTGGGGGCATGGAGAGGACAGGGAGATGTTTGCATTTTGTTAGCAGTTCCTGAGTTCAGCCCAACCATTCTGCTTCCCTGCTTCTCCTGTTCCTTCACTTGGCCCTTAGTGGAAGGAAAGAAGGAAGCTTGACACTCTCCAGCCAAGTGGACGGGGAACCTCTACTGTCCCCCTCTTCCTCCTCATCCCACCCTCCTGGTGTGGCACCCTTCCACTGAGAGAAATTCTTCAGAGTTTCCACTTTGAGAAATAAAGAGAAAGGAAATCTCCTCTGAGAACCACTGATCCCTGGGAGCTAACCCCAAAGTCAAAACCAGGGCCTCCTCACTGTGAAAAAACTGGTACCTCCTCACCGCGAGGGGATCAGAACCTCTCCACTGTGTGGGTGAACCAAATCTGGGGCTGAGTCACTGAGACCCAAAAGGGATAGTCTACGTGCTCAATTATGTTCCATAATAGTCTAATTTGACTACTCCATCCCAGTGTCAAAGGAGCTCTGGTGGTATAGTGGTTAAGGCATTTGGTTGCTAACCAAAAGGTCAGTGGATTGAACCCACCAGCCATTCCACAGAAGAAAGATGAAGTAGTCTGCTTCTGTAAAGATGTACATATAGCCTTGGAAACCCAGTGAGAGTCCCTATGAGTCAGAATTGATTTGATGGCAATGAATTTGGTTTTTGGTTTTATCCCAGTGTCAGACTACGTGGGTCCATTTTGGGTTGAGAATATAATAAGGTAACTACAAGACAGTGTGCCAGCAATGAAGCCCCTTCACAACTCACAACGATGATCCACTAGCAGAGAGTGGCTAATACATTTTCACCATGGAAACTGGAGGGGCACACATGCTAGGTAGTGCTAGGCTTTGCATTCCTATCTTGATTGTTTTTACAGTGATTTGGTTTTGTACATTGTCCTATGTTGTTATTGTTGTTAGGTGTCCAGTAGGTTCCAATTCATGTACAACAGAATGAAATATTGCCCAGTCCTACATTATACTCACAACAATTGCTGTTTGAGCCCATTGTTGCAGCCACTGTGTCAGTCCATCTCATTGAAGGTCTTCCTCTTTTTCGCTGACCCTCTGCTTTACCAAATACAATGTCCTTCTCCAGGGATGGGTCCCTTCTGGTGACATGTCCAAAGTAAATGAGACAAAGTTTCACCATGCTCACTTCTAAGGAGCATTCTAGATATACATTGGTCTATAACAAATGGAATTAAAATGTGTTTTAAAATTAACATACATGAATCCACAGATTTTGGGCAGTTTTATCACACTTCAGACACTTATAAATTCTCACCTTGTGAGAACTTTTCCCTCCCCACCCAGCCCCAGTGCTGTGTATTCCCAGAACAAGCCTGAGGCTGGAATCCATTACTTTCTGCTTCTACAGAGGGATTCCCATCCCAGGAGCCAGTACCGCAAAACCACATTGGTGTTGTCCAGGCAGTGGTATGCTTTCCCCAGGACATCTAGGAAAATAGATCCCTGAAGATTTTCAAATCAAATGTCACTCTGTATCCTCAAATGCAGTAGAGATTCTCAGGCTTACCCTGGCCTCTTGTCTGATGAACATCATTCCTTCCTTTGCTCTTTCTTTCTGCCTTCATCCTCCCTTTTGCTTTCTTCCTCTCTTCTTTTTATTTCTTTGTCATCTATTTCCTTTCCTACTGTGATAGTTGGGGTTGTATGTCAACTTGGCTGGACCACGATTCTGAGTGATTTAACCAGTTATGATATGATTATTTACATGATGAAACCAGATGTATATGTTTTGAGGAGCCAATCTGTTGAAAGGGAGTTTCCCTAGGGTTGTGGCCTGCTTCCAATATGTATATGGACATCCTTGGAAAATGAGACACTCTTCTGTGGATCTGGATCCAACTGTCCATGAGAGAACAATCCACCATTCAGCCTGGTGATCTTGGATTCATCATCTGCCAGAGTCAACAGCAGGTATACTGCCTGCCAACCTTGAGCTCATCAGCCCCTGCAGCTGTGTAAGTTGGGAAAAGGCTCCAGCTTGACATTTGATCCAGGAAATTAGGACTTGTCAGCTTTTATAACTGTGTGAGCCGTTTTCCTGAGATAAATTGATAAATTTCTCTCTCTGTCTTTGTCTCTCTCTCTCTCTGTCTCTGTCTCTCTCTCTCTCTCTATATATATATAAGCTTTACTGGTTTTGTTTCTCTAGAGAACCCAGACTAACACATTTGGTACCAGGAGTGGTTCTAGAGAGACAAAATCATAAGGATGGGCTTCCTAAATTGATTCTCACCGATTCTGTTTTGGTTCTCCAATTTGATTAATTATAATGAGGTGGCAACATTAATATGCAAAATAGCACCACCAATAGATCAAGTATGTTTGAGAAGTGAGGCTCTGGATGATGGCATGTTTGATATTTTTCTGCAGTTTTGTCAGCATGAGGAGTATAAAGAAGTTGATTGGTTGGTCCTACTTACCCTAGACAAAGTGGTGAAAAGAGCAAGATGAGTTCAGGGCTGCTCAGTCATAGCTCAAACGCCACATAAAAGACCTCAATGTTTCCAGTTGTGCCCTGAAAGAAAGCCTTCTTTCTTCTAGTAACAGAGCTGATTGTGCCAAAAACCAAACCCAGAGTCTTGTTGTAAGGGTGGCTGAATTACAACCCCAATTAAATTGCCAACCCAGAATGGTGTCTGAAGTTAAAGTGAGGGCATTGATTGGGAAAAAATGGGATCCTGAAACCTGGGATGGGGACATGTAGGCAGACAGTCAGGAAGATGAGAGTGTGTCCTGTAAAGTCTGTTGAATCCCTCCTGCCAACAGTACCATCCCTCCCATCTGAAGGGATTACTATAAAGCCATTATCCCTTTGACCTCCATTTGATGGGATTAACCCAACTGTTCCTGCTGGGACATTGCTTGAGTTATATGCCATTGAAGACATTGCTGAATGTTCTCCAGGAGGCTGTATATGCTTTAAATCAGAGTTCAATATATGATGCTGTTTCTACAATAGCCAGGATTCAAGGGTCTGGGAACCAAGGGGTGGAAACAGGAGTGGTACTGCTCACTATTACCCCTAGTGACCCACTCAAAAAATTTTTCCTTCCTGTCCCTGCTACACTATGCTTTGCAGATATGGAGATTTTAGCCCCAAAGGGAGGAAGACTCCCATCTGGAGACACAATACTGATTGTATTGAACTGGAAGTTAAGAATTACACCTGGCCATTTTGGCTTTTTCATGCCTCTGGATCAACAGACAAAGAAGGGAGTTACTGTACTGTCTGGTGTGATAGATCATGATTATCAATGGGAAATTGGATTGATATTACATAATGGAGGTAAAGAAGAACATGTCTGGAATACAGGAGACTCTTTAGGATATTTCTTAGTACTACCATGCCCTGTGATTAAAGTCAATGGAAAACTACAGAAACCCAATTCTGATATGACTACTGATAGCCCAGACCCTTGAGGAATGAAGGTTTGGGTCACCCCACCAGGCAAAGAACCATGACCAGCTGAGATGCTTGCTGAGGACAAGGAAAATATGGAATGGGTGGTGAAAGAAGGTAGTTCTGAATATCAGCTATGACCACATGACCAGTTGCAGAAATGAGGACTATGATTGTTATGTTTTTTTCATTGTGTGTGTGCATCAAATATTTTTGTTTTCTTCATTTATGAACTATGAAGTGTAAATAGGGTTAATGCGTTTTGGCTGTACACATGTTAGTATATCATGTTAGGTGCAAATATGACTTTATAATTGACCTTATTTAGAGACTATATGTGGTTAAGGAGATGTGTACAACTGCCAAGTTGACAAGGGGTGGACTGTGATAGTTGGGGTTGTGTGTCAACTTGGCTGGACAAGTTGAGCGGTTTAAGCAGTTGTGATGTGGTTATTCCCATGATGATATTGGATGTATATGTTTTGAGCAGCCAATCTATTGAAAGGGAGTTTCCCTAAGGGTGTAGACTACTTCCAATATATATATGGACATTCTAGGAAAATGAGAAACTTTTCTGTGGATCTGTATCCTGTTGTGCTGCCTATAACTGTCTGTGACTGAACAATCCACCATTTGGCCTGGAGATCCTCGATTCGTCATCCACCGGAGTCAACAGCTGGTATACTGCCTGCCAACCTTGAGCTCGTCACCCCCTGCAGCTGTGCGAGTTGGGAAAAGGCTCCAGTCTGATGTTTGATCTAGGGATTTGGGATTGCCAGCTTCTATAAGTATATGAGCCATTTTCCTAAGATAAATTTCTCTCTCTCTGCCTCTCTCTATATAAGCTTTACTGGTCTTGCCTCTGTACAGAACCCAACCAAACACACCTACTGTTCCCTTGCCAGTCTTTTCTCTATATCCCCTTGTTTTTCCTATGTTTTTCTGCTTTCTTTCTTTCTTTCTCCTGTTGAAACCCAACGAATTTCATGATGTTAGGTTGTTAGGTACTGTCGAGTAAATTCTGACTCATAGTGACCTCATGTAAAACAGAATAGTAGTGTGTTGTGCAAAGACAGAAATCATCTTTTTTTTTTTTTTTTCTACTTTATAGGAAAAGAAATAAAAGCAAATTGGGGTGGGAGGAGTTCCTTAAGTTTAGTCAGGAAGTCAAGAGGAAAGCTGACAAATAAATCAATAAATAACCACCAGGTAGACTCAATCCCTGGAAGGTCTCCTACTGGCTCTCCCTGCCTCCAATTTTACAGAACAGAGTGTACTTTTCTCCACTTGACTTAGGTGGCAGAATTCCTCTAACGAGGGGTCCTGGCAACCAGCATGAATGCCTCAGAGAGGTAACTGGGTTTTTCTCCTAAGCTATGTGTAGAGCCTCTTTTCAGCTCTCGAGGAAGAGTTCATCGTGGGGGATGTGACGATACGGGAAGAAAACAGTCTTTCTTTCTTAACAAACACTGTAGACATTGACTTGGCCCTTCAAAACACCCAGTCACTTTGAGAAGCTGCACACATACTTCAAATATATTAACAATTAACAAAATTATTTTGGAATATTCTCAGGAAAAAAAAAAAATACGTGTTAGACCAGTGCAAACACATCCCACACTTTACTTTCTAGTAATCCTGTGTTTTCAAAGGGGCTCATTTTCAATGACCCCCAAGTTTCTTCTCTACCTTTTTCAGATTTTTATTCTAATTGACTTGGGGCTTACTCCAAAACTCAAGGCTGCCATTAGTATAGGAAGTTAAGTACCATTAGGGAAAAATGAAAAAACTCCCAGTCCTTAAGGCAATTTTGAAAAACAGAATACGGGCAATCCCAGCATTATGAACAAGTTCCATTCCTAAATCTGTCTTTACATCAAATTTGTACATAAGTCTAAATAGTTAGGTGTGATTTGAAGCTAATATCTGTTAATCAAATGTTTGTCTTACTATATACTATATAGTGAAGGAGCTCTGGCAGCATGTGCCCAAGGCACTTGACTGCTAACCAGAAGCCTGGCCATTCAAACCCACTAGCCACTCCTCGGAAGGAAGATGGGGCAATCTACTTCCGTAGTGATATCACCTCGGAAACCCAAGGAGGGGTCGCTATGAGTTGGGTCCGACTCGACGGCACATCACAACAATAACAACAAATAGTGTACCTTTCTTTGCATAAAAAACATTAAACACTTAAAGATACACTAAAGCATTTTTAACATAAACAATGCAATAATAATAATAATAATAATGTTTTGAAGCACATCTCCAAGTAGTGCCCATTAGTTATTATGAACCATTGCATGTACCTCAAATTTTTAATTGGCTGTCCAGGTCAGTAATTTCAATTTGACATTGGACTTTCATAACCTTGGGACTGCCTGTATTTCTGAAGAAGCTAAAGTCTAGGCAGGATCAGGATACTTTTATAAGACCACCTTTTGCAGATATCCTGTGTGTAATGTAATAACACTGAAGCAAATGCCAAACCACAAAGCCAAAGGAGGCAAAAGAGTGAAACAGCTGCCAGTACACACATATAAGGTTTAAAGTTGCAGGAGGAGAAAAGGAATGGTCAGTCTGTTTTCTCTCAACTCTGGGACCGGCATGTCAGGGTTCTCACCTCCCCCCACATTTTCCCCAACCTTCCTGCTGACCTACTACTACCCCTCCCCAAAAACGCCTTCACTTTATTGACACCAGTGTTTAACCTTTCACCTCTAGCAACCTCCACTGTTTGCTCCTTGGGAAACATGGTGACACGGTTGCCCTCTCTCTTGGTCACTCCCAGAGAAAAGGAGGCAAAAAGAGCCCTGAGCTGAATGAACATTTTGTGTTGCACAGGCCGAGGGCTGTGTCTAATCCCATCTCCAGCCCTGCACAGTTTAGAAACATTTCTCAAGGAGTCCTTGCAAGGATAGCTGGCTCTCTGTCTCATAGTAACATCATCTTCCCAGCAGACTTTTTGATTCTCCCATCCTGCCTTTACATCATCCCAACTTTCCTTCCCACAGTCAATCTTACTCTAAGGCAAAACAAACCAAGAAACCCAAATCCACTGCTATCAGATCAATTCCGACTCATAGTGACCCCATTGGGTTTCCAAGGCTGTAAATCTTTATGAAAGTAGATTGCTTCATTTTCCTCCCACACAGCTGGTGGGTTTGTACTTCTGAACTTCTGGTTAGCAGCCAAATGTCTTACCACTATGCCACCAGAGTTCCTTTTACTCTAAACCTAGGAAAGAAAAAAATACATTTGGAAGAATGGTAACACCTATTATTGTGTGTCATTGAGTTGATTTTCAACTCACAATGACCTTCTATGACAGAGTAGAACTGCGTCATAGGGTTCCTGGGCTATAATCTTTATGGGAGCAGATTGCTGGGTCTTTTTCTCATGGAGCCATTAGGTGGATTTGAACCACCAATCTTTTGATTAGCAGCCAAGTGCTTAACCATTGTGCCACTGGGGCTCCCTGTGGTAAAGCCTACTATGGTGAATTCAAGGACTACAGCCAGTATATCAAGAAAATCCATCCATCCAGAAGGAAAAGGAAAAGGGAATCCAGATAAAATACAGCCAAACAAATGCACTGCCATTCCTCTGATCATCCTAGGTTCCCAGAGATACTTGGGGTCTTGGGGATCTCAGCATGAATGCCTTTTATGCCACATTCATTTGGGTTCAGGGCTTTAAATTGTTTTCTTTGACTCTATTCATTTTAGCTGTAGCTGGTTATAATCATAAAAGATCCAAAAATGGTAACTTCTCTTGGGAGACTCAATAAAGCAAATATTTTATGCACTCATGCCTCACTTATCCAAATGGATAGATAGGTTCCAAAGACAAGGTCATTATGTAAAAACCAGTGTTATGTGAAAATGGAGGATGGTCATATCAAATCACAAAGTGGAAGGTGATTACATCGTCATATAATTACCAGATCATATCATTACATAACTGTCAAACCATTGAGAATCATGGTCCACCCAAGCTCACACATATTTTTAACCATTACAGCTAGCGTTGCTCTCACATCATACTTTAATGTTCTCTCACTCCACACCATGATATTCGTTACTGCCAGACATATGTCATTTATGAGCAAAATAGTTGGATAGTAGATGTGTTACTATTATCGTAAATTTGAAATGTTGGCTAACGGGGTAGTTGATAAGTGAAGAGTAAATGTATATAATTTACACAGAAACCCAGAGATGATTTGCCCAAATGCAAATCTGCCACACTTCTGAAAAACAATAAATAAAGCTTTCTGAGTTGTTAATCAAAGTTGCTTAAAAAGCAACAATGTAAAATTTTAAAACACACGTAACAACTTCATTGAACTCAGAGAGTACGAACAAGTTTAAACAATTTTTACATCTAAGTTAGCAAGTTATTATCTGTGTTAACTGAATTTTATAACTTGCTTGCTAAGTAATTATTTACTTATCATTATTAATGTTTTAGCTCAATAAATATTCTGTATGATCAAATAAAATGATTGCAACCTTTTGAAGATGCTGTCACTGAGCTGGGAACAGGGAGCAAAAGGCCAGTATGAAGCCTAGAAGTCACAAAGACTGGGTTCTCATCCTGGGTCTATTTCCAAGCACAGTAACTGAATGTCTTTAGGCAAGTTATCAATGATAAAGGTAACAATTCATTCACAACCTGAAAATAAAATTATCAGGCTGTCTTACTCTCAGGTTTGATATTTAAGTATCAAATTAATGTATGCAAGAACACTTCATAGATTTATAGGAAAGCTAACTCTGTGCAGACCCTAAGTGTTTATTTTATAGAACCAAAAAAAAAGAAAGATGGTGATTGGGGTGTGAAATCAAATGTACATGAACTGTTGAACATAAAACAAATTTTGCTCTGTAAATTTGCATCCAAAGCACAATAATAAAAAAAGAAAGATATTATTATTATTTGGTTTTCAATGCGTATAAGTAATTGTGCATGTATATATATTCAAATGCATATCTATGCATATATTTACAATAAATATTTATGTGTAATGTGTATATAAGGACCCTGATGGTATAATGGGAGCTCTGGTGGCATAGTGCCTAAGGCATGTGACTGCTAACCAGAAGGTTGGTGGTTTAAACCCACCAGCCACTCCTCAGAAGAAAGGTTGGGCAATCTACTTGCTTAGAGATACTGCCTCGGAAACCCAAGGAGGGGTCGCTATGAGTTGTGTACAACTTGACGGCAGTGAGTTTGGGTTTTTTTGGTTTAGATGGTACAATAAGGAGCTCTGGTGGCATAATGATTAAAGCACTCGGCTGCTAACCAGAAGATTAGAGGTTTGAACCCCCAGCTGCTCCACAGGAGAAAGATGAGGCAATCTGCTTCCATAAAGACTTATAGCCTTGGGGCACTTCTACTCTGCAGTGGGTTGGGTTTGGTTTTGGTGGTGCAATGGTTAAGCACTGGGCTGCCAAGCAAAAAGGTGGTTTGAGCCCACTAGCTGCTCTGCAGGAGAAAATACCTGGTGATCTGTTCCCATAAAGATTATAGCCTAGCCTATGGGGTAGTTCTACTGCTATACAGGGTCCCTATGATATCTAGGGAGCTTGGTAGCGTAATGCCTAAGGCACTTGACTGCTAACCAGAAGGCTGGTGGTTCAAACCCACCAGCCACTCCTCGGAAGGAAGATGGGGCAATCTACT
>NW_006921611.1:11874746-11875922 GCF_000298275.1 Orycteropus afer afer
AGAGAGAGAGAGAGAAGCTCTGGTAGCATAGTGCCTAAGGCACTTGACTGCTAACCAGATGGCTGGCGGTTCAAACCCACCAGCCACTCCTCAGAACGAAGGTTGGGCAATCCTACTTCCATAGTGATACTGCCTCGGAAACCCAAGGAGGAGTCGCTATGAGTCGGGGCCGACTCTATGGCAAACAATAACAACAACAACAGAGAGAGAGAAAGAGAGATACCCACCAAAACCATAGTCTAATCTGAAACATTGATTTCAAAATATTGTCCATGTAATCACCTCATATTAATACACTTTAACTGCGGGGAAATTTTAAGTTTCTAAAAAGAGAGAGAGAAGCAAACACATTTCATTTTCTTAACCATATGGCAATCCAGTCTGCAACCTGCTTTGGATGAAGTGGAAAAGAGCAATAACGAAGATCAAAAAGCATCAATGTAGCTTCTAACGAATTAGCCAAAAGAAAAATTCATACTTTTCTCCACAAATAGTCATCTCAATAAGTAGTGAAAGTGAAACTTCTAGAAATATGCAAAATTTTAGAATTCTATGAGAAGTATCAGGTGCTTCAACCACATTTGAAGCAGAAAGGCAAGAGGAAGCTGGAAGCTCTGATTTGGGGTGATTCTGGAGAACAATGCAGACATTGGAAAGTATTTCTTGGGGCCACTGGGCTGTGAAAGACCACTGATAGACATGCAAATGTGAAGAGGAATGAATAGACTCTGCAAAGCTGGGTTTCCACCAGCAGGGAGGGAGGAAACATTGAGGAAATAGGAAAACATATGCCCTGAGCCAAAAACACATTTGAGCTTTAAGGACTTTTAGGTAGAACTGAAATGAGCCAATGAGAGCTTCTTTCTTTCTTTCTTTTTAAGTGCCCTTGGTTGCTGAAAAGGCACCAATAATGCAAATTTAAAGTTTGCCTTAGTTAACTAGGCAGAGGATTCATCAATTAATTACAGAGATGCCAAAAAACTATGGCTACCACCTATCTTTTAATTGTGGTAAATACATTTATATCAAATGATCTATCTTTTCAACATCCTTCCTATGTACAATTCAGGGACATTAATTGTTTATCATGTTGTTCAACCATTACCATTATCAAGTAGTGAGTGCCCCTATTCCCCTTCCTCCCTCCCACTCCTGGTTACCACCTTAAAAAAAAAA
>NW_006921611.1:11876377-11877593 GCF_000298275.1 Orycteropus afer afer
CCTTCCGAGGAGTGGCTGGTGGGTTTGAACCACCAGCCTTCGGTTAGCAGTCAAGTGCTTTAGCCACTATGCTACCAGACCTTAGCTGTGACAAATAGTAGTTTGAAGTTGCCTGTTGTTATTGTTGTTATTGTTGGACCCGACTTATAGCAACCCCTCCTTGGGTTTCTGAGGTGGTATCACTATGGAAGTAGATTGCCCAACCTTCCTTCCATGGAGTGGCTGGTGGGTTTGAACCTCCAACTTCTGGTTAGCAGTCAAGTGCCATAGGCACTACACTGAGGTTGTCTAGCACTCAGCAATTGGTTAGAGAGCCCTTCAAAAACCAAAAACCTTTGCCATCAGCTTGATTCAGACTCATATCAACTCCAAATGTTATAGAATAAAATTGCCCCATAGAGTTTTCTTGGATATAATCTTTACAGAAATAGATCACTCCTGGCCTTTCTTCCATGGTACCACTGGTTGGGTTGGAATAGCCAACTTTTAGTGTAGCAGCCCATCACAAACTGTGAGCAACCCAGGGAAACAAAGCTCTCCTAGAAAAGCCTTTTATTGGCCCAGATTCCTAAAGGCCTGCCATAGTGGCCAGCAATAGCAGGGCCAGCTCACCTTAGCCCCCTTCTGCCCCCAAAGACTCTCTGCAAACCCAGACCTGAGGAACTTCACCAGGAACAAGCTCACTAAAAGCCCCTATCACAATGTGGAGGAATTGCCACTAACCTGAAATCCAAGAGAACAGGGTAGGGAAACCTTGCTTCTCAGGTCAGCTTCTGTGTAGTGTTAAACTGATCATCAACATTAAACTGAAGGTTTAGTTCCTGCACAGCAAATAGAGAAAAAGCCGGTGGTGGTGGTAGTGGTGGGGGACCAGGACAGAGCAGGGATCCAGGTAAGGCTGGGGACCCAGGCCACGCCCCTCCCAAGCAGCAGGAAAGAGGTGGGGATTTATGTAGGGGGAGAGTGGGAAGGGTGGAGAGGGTTTGAACAACTAAAGGAGACAAACTTGTCTGTTGGTTTGTCTTACTGCGTTGCGTGCTGCTGTGAGGTTGGAGGCTGTGCCAGCAGTGTCTCAAACCCACTAGAGTTGCACATGGCACACAGGCTTCAACAGCTTACACACTGAGACAGACTAGGAAGAAGGAAGAAGCCATCCACTTCTCAAAGAATTGGCCAGGGAAAACCTTATGAATAGCAGAGAAACACTGTCTGATAC
>NW_006921611.1:11877853-11879879 GCF_000298275.1 Orycteropus afer afer
TTGATATCCTAGGCATTAGTGAGCTGAAATGGACTGGTTTTGGCCATTTTGAATCAGACCACCATGTGGTCTACTATGCCAGGAATGACAATTTGAAGAGAATAGGGTGGCATTCATCATCACAAAGGACGTTTCAAGACCTGTCCTGAAGTACAATTCTGTCAGTGATAGGATAATATCCATACACCTACAAGGAAGACCAGTTAATATGACTATTATTCGAATTTATACACCAAACACCAAAACCAAAGATGAGGAAATTGAAGATTTTTGTCAGCTTCTGCAGTCTGAAATTGACCAAACATGGAATCAGGATGTGTTAATTATCACTGATGACTGGAATGCAAAAGTTGGAAACAAAGAAGAATCACTAGTAGTTGGAAATTTTGGCCTTGGTGACAGAAATGATGCTGTAAATTGCATGATAGAATTGTGCAAGACCAATGACTTATTCATTGCAAATACCTTTTTTCAGCAACACAAATGGAGGCAATACACGTGGACTTCACCAGATGGAATACACAGGAATCAGATTGACTACATCTGTGGTAAGAGGCAATGGAAAAGTTCAATATCATTAGCCAAAACCAGGCCAGGAGCTGATTGTAGAACAGGCCATTAACTGCTCATATGAAAGTTCAACTTGAAGTCATAGACAGTTAAAACAAGGCCACAATAGCCAAAATATGACCTTGAATATATCCCTCCTGAATTTAGAGACCATCTAAAGAATAGATTTGATACATTGAACACCAATGACCGAAAACCAGAATTGTGGGATGACATCAAGAGCATCATCCATGAAGAAAGCAAGAGGTCACTAAAAAGAAAGAAGGGAAGACCAAAATGGATGACAGAAGAGAGTCTGAAACTTGCCCTTGAGTGGACAGTAGCTAAAGCAAATTGAAGAAATGACAAGATAAAAGAGCTGAACAGATGATTTCAAAGAGCAACTCAAGCAGAGAAAGCCAATTACTATAATGAAATGTGCAAAGACTTGGAGTTAGAAAACCAAAAGGGAGGAATACACTCAGCATTTCTCAAGCTGAAAGAACTGAGGAAAAAAATTAAGCCTCGAATAGCAATCTTGAAAGATTCTATGGACAAAATATTGAATGATACAAGAAACATCAAGAGAAGATGGAAGGAATACACAGAGTCACTGTACCAAAAGGAACTAGTAGATTTTCATCCATTACAGGAGGTGACATATGATCAAGACCAATGGTACTGAAGGAATTGGTGTACTGAAGGAATTGGTGAAGAACAAGGCTCCAGGAATTGATGGAATACCCATTGAGATGTTTCAACAAACAGGTGCCCCACTGGAGGCTCTCACTTGGTTATGCCAAGAGATTTGGAAGACAGCTACCTGACCAAGTGACTGGAAGAGATCCATATTTGTACCCATTCCAAAGAAAGGTGATTCCACAGATGTGGAAATTATAGAACAATATCATTAATATTGCACACAAGTAAGATCTTACTGAAGATAATTCAAAAATGTTTGCAGCAGTCTATTAACAGAGAACTTCCAGAGGTGCAAGCTGAATTCAGAAGAAGACATGGAACACAGGATATCATAGCTGCTGTCCAATGGATCCTGGCTCAAAGCGAAGAATACCAGAAGAATGTTTACTTGTGTTTTATCGACTATGCAAAGGCATTTTGTTGTATAGATCATAACAAATTATAGATGACATTGAGAAGAATGGGAATTCCAGAACACTTGGTTATACTCATGAGGAACCTGTCCATTGACCAGAAGGCTGCTGTTTGAACAGAACAAGGGGACACTGCATGGCTTAAAATCCAGAAGGGAGTGTGTCAGGGTTGTATCTTTTCCCCATACTTATTCAATCTGTATGCCGAGCAAATAATCTGAGAATCAGGACTATATGAAGAATGTGACATCAAGATTGGAGGAAGAATCATTAACAACCTGCGATATGCTGACAACACAACTTTGCTTGCTGAAAGTGAGGATGACTTGAAGTACTTACTGATGAAGATTGAAGAATACAGT
>NW_006921611.1:11880554-11881143 GCF_000298275.1 Orycteropus afer afer
GGAGTCCCTCAACGAGATGGATTGACACAGTGGCTGTGGTGATGGGCTCAAGTATAGCAAGGATCATGGAGCTGGCGTGGGACTGGGCAGTGTTTCGTTCTGCCGTGCATGGGGTCACTATGAGTCAGACACGACTCAGTGGCACCTAACAACTACAGCACGGCAAAATGAAAATATAAAAACTATAAATGTCTTTCATTATCATTAATATTTTGTTGATTCAAAAGTATTTTATTAATATGGTAACATTATTATCTTATAACCAAAGCAATTTTCTTTAAAACAAACCCAAAGAGGCAGGAATACTGGAGCAAATGCCACCATTGTTGTGAGGTACCATCAATTTGGTTCCAAATCAGCAATCCCATGTACAACAGAATTAACTGCCACCCAGTATGGCACCATCCTCACAATTGTTGCTATGTTTGAGCCCATTGTTGTAGCTAATGACAATTCATCTCTTTTTTCGCTGACCCTCTACTTCCATGAGAGCCAAAGTCCAAGAGAGCCAAAGTATGATCTTGAATATATCCCTCCTGAATTTAGAGATCATCTAAAGAATAGATTTGATGCATTGAACACCAATGAC
>NW_006921611.1:11882008-11883484 GCF_000298275.1 Orycteropus afer afer
GAGTGGCTGGTGGGTTTGAACCACCAGCCTTCTGGTTAGCAGTCAAGTGCTTTAGGCACTACACTACCAGAGCTCCCCAATATATATTATATAATATATATAATCCAAATGCTTCAATTCTCCTTCAGTCTTTCTTATTCATTGTCCAGTTTTCATTTGGGTCTGGTGCACCTTAGTCTTCAAAGAGATATCTTTGCTTTTTAACACTGTAAGAAGGTCTTTTGCAGCAGATTTGCCCAACGCAACATCATTTTATTTCTTGACTGCTGCTTCCATGGGTGTTGATTGTGGATCGAAGTAAAATAAAATCCTTGGCAACTTCAACCATTTCTCCACTTACCATGATGTTGCTTATTAGTCCACTTGTGAGGATTTTTGTTTTCTTTATGTTGAGGTGTAATCCATACTGAATCAAAGGCTGTAGTTTTTGAACTTTATCAGTAAATGCTTCAAATCCTCTTTGTTTTCAGATTGTGTCATCTGCATATCACAGGTTGTTCTTGAGTCTTCCTCCAATCCTAATGCTAAATTCCTTATATAGTACAACTTCTTGCATTATTTGCTCAGCATCAGACTGAAAAAGTATGGTGAAAAGATAGAATCCTGGTGCACACCTTTTCTGACTTTTTTTAAAGCTAACATCAAGAAAAAATATTTAATTAAACTATAGAAACAATGATTATAGTACAGAATATTCATAAGGAAAAAGATTCATAGCTTTGTAAGATACACTTAGAAAGTTATAAATCATTTGCTTCTTTAACATTTTTGCATATTTAAGTTCATACATGAAGCTGATTGGATTTAATATCGTGGGGGGAGGAGGGGGAAAATGTGTTTATCATCAGCTGGCAGACTGCTTCCATAAACATTTACAGCCTTGGAAACCCTCTCGGGCAGTTCCTCTCTGTCCTAAAGAGTCACTATGAGCTGAAATTAACTAATTGACAGTGGATTTGCTTTAGAGTGCTAGTGCATGGTGGTGAATGCATTTGGCTGCAAACCTAAAGATTGGGAGTTTGAACCCATCAGCTATTTCACGGGGAAAAGGTGGGGCAGTCTGCTTCCATAAAAATTTATAGCCTTAGAAACCCTATGTTGTGTTGTTAGGTGCCATCGAGTGGGCTCCAACTCATAGCAACTCTGTACAACAGAACAAAACACTGCCCGGTCCTGCGACAGCCTCAGAATCCTTGCTATATGTGAGCCCATCGTTGCAGCCACAATGTCAATCCATCTCGCTGAGAGCCTTCCCCTTTTTCGTTGATACCCCACTTTACCAAGCATGGTCACTTCTGACAACATGATCAAAGTAGGTGAGACGAAGCCATTCCTGTTTCCAAGGAGCATTCTGGCTCCCCATCTTCCAGGACAGATTTGTTAGTTCTTCTGGCAGTTCATGGTACCTTCAGTATTCTTTGCCAACACTGCAACTCAAAAACATCAACTCTTCCTTATTCATTGTCCAGTTCTCAC
>NW_006921611.1:11883589-11894542 GCF_000298275.1 Orycteropus afer afer
GAAAGTTCTCTGTCAATATACTGTTGCAACCATTTTTAAATTATTTTCAGTAAGATTTTACTTGCATGTGATATTAATGATATTGTTCGATAATTTCCACATTCTGTGGGATCACCTTTCTTTGGAATGAGTACAAATATGGATCTCTTGCAGTCATTTGGCCAGGTAGCTGTCTTCCAAATCTTTTGGCATAGCCGAGTGACTGCCTCCAGCATGGCATCCGTTTGTTGAAACATCTCAATGGATATTCCATCAATTCCTGGAGCCTTGTTCTTTGCCAATGCCTTCAGTGCAGCTTCAACTTTTTCCTTCAATATCATTGGTTCTTGATCATACGCTACCTCCTGAAATGGATAAACATCGACCAATTCTTTTTGGTACAGTGACTCTGTGTATTTCTTCCACCTTCTTTTGATGTTTTCTGCATCATTTCATATTTTACTCATAGAATCTTCCCATATTGCAACTCAAGGCTTGAATTTTTCTTCAGTTCTTTCAGCTTGAGAAATCCTGAGGCCTTTTCATATTTCATTACAATAATTGATTTTGTCTTCTCAAGTTGCTCTTTGAAATCTTCTGTTCAGCTCTTTTATCTTGTCATTGCTTCCATCTGCTTTAGCTACTCTCCACGCAAAGAAAAGTTTCAGAGTCTCTTCTGACACCATTTTGATCTTTTCTTCCTTTCCTGTCTTTTTAATGACCTTTTGCTTTCTTCATTGATGACGTTCTTGATGTCATCGCACAATTCCTCTGGTTTTCAGACATTGGTGTTCGATGCATCAAATATATTTCTTAGATGGTCTCTAAATTTAGGAGTGATATAATCAAGGTTATATTTTGGCTCTTATGGACTTGTTTTAATTGTCTACAGCTTCAACTTGAACTTGCATATGAACAGTTGATGGTCTGTTGTACAATCAGCTCCTGGCCTCTTTTGGCTGAAGATATTGAGCTTCTCCACCACCTCTTTCCACAGATCTAGTCGATCTGATTCTTGTATACTCCATGTGGTGAAGTCCACATGTATAGGTACCATATATGTTGTTGAAAAAGGTATTTTCAATGAATAATTCATTGGTCTTGCAAAATTTTATCACGCAATCTCCAATGTTATTTCTATCACCAAGGCCTTATTTTCCAACACCAATGAGTCTTCTTTGTTTCCAACTTTTGCATTCCAATCACCACTGATAATCAACACATCTTGATTTCATGTTTGGTCAACTTCAGAGTGCAGAAGTTGGTCAGAATCTTCAATTTCCTCATCTTTGGCTTTGGTGTTTGATGCATAGATTTAAATAATAGTTGTATTAACTGGTCTTCCTTGTAGGTATATGGATATTTTCCTATCACTGACAGCATTGTACTTCAGGATAGATCTTGAAACATTCTTTGTGATGATGAATGCTATGCCATTCTACTTAAATTTGCCATTCCCAGTATAGTAGATCCTATGTTTGTCTGATTCAAAATGACCATAACCAGTCAATTTCCACTCATTAGTGCCTAGGATATCAATCTTTATGTGTTCCATTTCATTTTTGAATCACTTCCAATTTTCCTAGATTCATACTTCGTACATTCCATGTTCCAATTATTAACGAATGTTTGCAGCTACTTCTTCTCATTTTGGGTCAGGCCACATAAGCATATGGAGGTCCCAAAAGCTTTTCTCCATCCACATCATTAAGGTTGGCTTTAATCTGAGGAGGCAGCTCTTCCCTGTCACATTTTGAGTCCCTTCTGACCCCAGGGACTCAACTTCTGGCACTGTATTTGACAATGTTTTGGGGCTACTCATAAAGTTTGACAGTAATATATCAGACAGTGTTCTACTGCTATTCATAAGGTTTTCACTGGCCAATTCTTTGGGAAGTGGGTGGTCCCTTATTTCTTCCAAGTCTGTCTTAGTCTGGAAGCTCCACTGAAACCTGTCCACCATGGGTGACCCTGCAAGTATTGGAAACTCTATATGGCAGTTATATTCTTCCTAAAAAGTTGCTATGAGTCAAAATCAACTCGATGATAGTGGGTAGGTGTATTCACTGTATGCTCCAATATTTATGTGCAAGTCTTGGGGACTGGAAGTGCAGTTGTCAGGTATTTTAGTAAACTGGACAGCCATTTGCTTCTGCAATAAGCTAACTTTACACAGGAGCAACCAGGAGACAACAAGAAACAGTCAAACACTCTGCCCTGCAACACATCACCTAAACAGCTAACTAGCATTACTCAACTTCTACACAACTGCACCTAGTGAACAAAAAAATACATAAGAGATTACAATTGTGTCTGGTAAATAATCCTTCAAAAACATCAAGACTTCTCACCTGAAAATCTTTATGTGAATTTGGGTTCAGATTACCATTTAGATCTGAAGGTAAACAGTATACACAAATTTCAGTCTTTAAAACTAAAAACTGCAAAGTTGGTATAAATTATATGTGTTTTTTGCCTTTCATAATTTTAAACTATACACTATCTCTTTGTTCAGTTTGAATGACTGCCTATGTACAGGTTCCTCACGAGCGCAATGAAATGTTCTGGAATCCCGATTTTTCACAATGTTATCCATTATTTGTTATGATCTACAGAGTCAAATGCCTTTGCATAGTCAATAAAACAAGGTAAACATCTTTCTGGTATTCTCTGCTTTCAGCCAAGATCCATCTGAAATCAGCAATGATATCCCTCATCTGGGAGCTCTGGTAGCATAGTGGCTAAGACACTTGCCTGCTAACCAGACGGCTGGCGGTTCAAACCCACCAGCCACTCCTTGGAAGGAAGGTTGGGCAATCCTACTTCCGTAGTGATACTGCCTCAGAAACCCAAGGAGGGGTCGCTATGAGTCGGGGCCGACTCGACGGCATGCAACAAAAACAACAACATCCCTCATCCACATCCTGTTGGAAAAAATGAAGATTTCTGCAGTCTGAAATCAATGAAACATATAATCAAGATGCATTGATAATTATTAGTGATTGGAATGCAAAAGTCAGAAACAAAGAAGGACTGAGAGTTGGAAAAGACAGCCTTGGTGATAGAAATGACACCAGAGGTCCCATGATAGAATTTTGCAAGACCAAAGACTTACTCACAGCAAATACATTGTTTTCAACAACAGAAATTGTAAATAAACACGTGGGCCTCACCAGATGGAATACACAGGAATCAAATAGACTATATCTGTGGAAAGAGATGATGGAGAGCTGAGTCAGAATCATCAGTATCATCAGTCAGAATAAGGTCAGGTACCAACTACAAAACAGACAATCAATTGCTCATATGCAATTTCAAGTTGAAGCTGAAGAAAACTAAAACAAGTCCATGAGAGCCAAAACACAACCTTGATATCTCCCAACTAAATTTAGAGATCATTATCAAGAATAGATTTGACACATTGAACACCAATGACTGAAGACCAGACAAGTGGTAGAATGACATCAAGAACATCATCCATGAAGAAACCAAAGGGAAGAAATAAAAGACCAAAATGAATGTCAGAAGAGACTCTGAAACTTTCTTTTTAACATAGAGCAGCTAAAGTGAATGGAAGAAATGATCAGTAAGAGATGAACAAATTTCAAAGGGTGGGTCAAGAAGACAAAGTAAAGTATTGCAGTGACCTAGAGTTAGAAAACCAAAAGGAAGGACATGCTTGGCATTTCTGAAGCTGAAAGAACTGCAGAAAAAATTCAAGCCTTGTCTTGCAATACTGATGGATTATATGGGCAAAATATTGGACAACACAAAAAGTATCAAAAGAAGATGGAAGGAATACACAGAATCACTATACCAAAAAGAACTGGTATATTCAGCCATTTCATTGTTGTTGTTGTTATGTGCCATCAAGTTGAACCCGACTCATAGTGACCCCTCCTTGGGTTGCCGAGGCAGTATCACTATGGAAGTAGATTGCCCAACCTTCCTTCCGAAGAGTGGCTGGTGGGTTTGAACCGCCAGCCTTCTGGTTAGCAGTCAAGTGCCTTAGGCACTATGCTACCAGAGGAGGCAGTACATCATCAAGAACCAATGGTATCAAAGGAAGAAGTCCACTGAAAGCACTGGCAAAAAGCAAAAAGCAAGAGTCCAGAAATTGATGGAATACCCACTGTGATGTTTCAACAAACTAATGCAGCACTGGAGACACTTTCTCATTTATGCCAGGAAATTTAGAAGACAGCTACCTGGCAAACTGACAGGAAGAGATCCATTTTTGTGTCCCTTCCGAAGAAATATGATCAAACAGAATGTGGAAATTCCCAAACAATATCATTAGTATCACAATAAGTAAAATTTTGCTGAAAATAATTTAAAAATGGTTACAGCTGTATACAGACAAGGAACTGCCAGAAATTCAGTCACTGTATACTTGGTGCCTTTCTTTTTCACTTTTGAGTTGACATTTGTTGGAAATGTTGCAGTGTTGTGCATCAGTCCCCATCTCAAATGAAGGTGTGACAGGAATTCTTAGTAGAATGCATAACGTGTAAATGAGGGAAGCAGAATGTGGTAGAATCTGTGGAAACTACTTTTTATTTATTTTTTTTATTATTTCCACTCCCCATTTACCATGCCTAACCCTAAACCTGGCAGCATAGTGCCTAAGGCACTTGACTGCTAACCAGAAGGTTGGTGGTTCAAACCAGGAAGGTTGAGTAATCCTACTTCTGTAGTGATACTGCCTCGGAAACTCAAGGAGGGGTCACTATGAGTCGGGGCCAACTCAATGGCACATAACAACAACAACAACAATCCTAAACCAGTCTCCTCCCCTCCCTGCCCAGTAACCTTCCCCGTGTACCTCTCATAGTTATGCACTGCTGTGTGTCCTGCATTTCCTCCGTGTGAATGTTGCCCCTCTGGTGCCCCTTAGTCTACTGCTCCAAGGGATATATTTCCATGGAGTATGTGGGTGTGTCACCCTGGGTTAAGTGGTCTGCATGTACATCTTGTTACTATTGGGCTGCAAGCCAGCCTCTGGGAGTGAGTTTTATTACAGGCCCAGAATGTATCCCAGGGCCATAGTATTGGGGGTCTCACCAGACTCTATCCAACCAGTAATTCTGGTCATTATTGAGTTTTTGAATTTTGTTCCACATTTTTCCTCCCTTCCTTAAAAGCTTTTAAGACCCCAGTTGCTACACATCAACGTGGGATGAGGAACAAGGCTTTTATGTATTTTGTTGTGCCAATTGAGTCTGGTGTCCCCCAGTACTATGGCCCTGAGACAGTAGAACTGTTGGATCTCTTTCCCACATTGTCTGGGTCTCTGTGAGGGATTACTCTGGGTCTGTCTTCTATTGTTTCTGTAAGGATTGCAGGTGTTTTATATCACTGGTATCTGTCCAAGACTAGCCTGCCCTGATCTTGGACAGATACCAGTGATATACCACTCTCCTCCCCTCCCTTCCCAGTACCCCCTGCCCCCGTGCCCCTCATAGTTATGCACTCCTGTATGTCCTGCATTTCCTCCATATGAATGTTGCCCCTCTGGTGCCCCATGGTCTATTGCTCCAAGGGACGCATCTCCATAGAGTATGTGGGTGCATCATCCTGGGTTGATGGGTCTATATATATGTCTTGTTTACTATTGGGCTTAGGGCCAGCCCCTGGGAATGAGTTTTATTCCAGGCCCGAAGTATATCCCAGGCCCACAGCATTGCGGGCCCCACCAGACTCCATCCGACCAGTAATTCTGGTCATTTTGTATTTTTGGATTTTGTTCCATGTTTTTCCTCCCACTCTATCCAGGATCTCCACTTTCGATCTTTTCCCAAATGGTTGGCATTGGTAGCTGGGCACCATCTAGTTCTGGTCTCAAGGTCCTTCATGCCCCAAGGCTGATTGCTTCCAAATGCCCTTGTTTTTTGCACTCTTCTTTGCTTCTGATGATAGGAGACCATCAGTTGCATCTTAGATGGCCCCTTGAAAGCCCTAAGACTCCAATCACTACTCACCAACATAGGCTATGGCACAAGATTTTTATCTATTTTGTTGTGCCAGTTGAGTCTGGTGTCCCCCAATATCATGGCCCTGAGGCAGTAGATCCATTTGATCTCTCTCCCCCAGTGTCTGGCTGTCTGTGGGGGACTGTACCATGTCTGTCTTCTGTTGTTTCTGTAAGGATTGCAGGCACCCTGCATCAATGGTATCTGTGCAAGATTAGCCTCAGCTGAATCTATCCTTGGTCTACCTTATAATCCTGTTCTCTGACCCCCATCTGATCTTCTCAGATGTTTATGTGTTTATCTGTAGCCTAGTGTTTTATGTTAACTACTTATTTTTTAAAACATTTTTTCCATGAGGTTGATGTACAGTGAAATAATTTGTTCTAAAATATGACATATTGATAGATAAGTGGTGGTCATAACAAATTATAATAACATTGTGGAGAATGGGAATTCCAGAACACTTAATTGTGCTCATGAGAACCTGTACATAGACCAAGAGGCAGTCTTTCAAACAGAACAAGGGAATACTGCATGGTTTAAAATCTGGAATGGTATGTGTCAGGGTTGTATCTTTTCACCAGACTTAGTCAATTTGTCTACTGAGCAAATAATCTGAGAAGGTGGACTCTATGAAGAAGAACGTGGCATCAGGATTGGAGGAAAACTCATCAACAACCTGCAATACATATATTATACAACCTTGCCTGCTGAAAGCAAAGAGGATTACAGCACTTACTGATGATGGATTTCATTTCAACATAAAGAAAACAAAAATTCTCATAACTGGACCAATAAACAACATAAGCAGATTGATGAGAAAAAGTTGAAGTTGTCAAGGACTTCATTTTACTTGGATCACAATCAGCACCCATTGAAGCAGCAGTCAAGAAATCAAATGATGTATTGCATTGGGCAAATCTGCTGCAAAAGACCTCTGTAAAGTATTAAAAAGCAAAGATGTTACTTTTAAAGCTAAGGTGCATCTGACCCAAGCCATGATATTTTCAATTGTCTCATGTGCATGCAAAAGCTAGACAATGAGTAAGGAAGACTGAAGGAGAACTGATGCATTTGAATTGTCGTGTTGTCAAAGAATGCTGAATATACATGGACTGCCAGAAGCATGAACAAAACTGTCTTAGAAGAAATACAGTTGAAATGTTCCTAATATGTGAGGATGGCAAGACTTCATCTTTTGTACCTCAGTCATGTTATCAGAAGAGACCAGTCCCTGGAGAAGGACATCATGCTTGGTAAAATAGAGGGTCAGTGAAAAAGAGGAAGACCCTCAAAGAGATGACTCAAACATAGCAACAACTATGAGGATGATGCAGGACCAAGCAATGTTTCTTTCTTTTTTTTTTTTTTTTTGCACCTAGGGAAATGAACATACAAAAAACAAAAATGCAGATCTTGACAATTAAAATTATGATTCCTGAAACAAAAAGCTCAGTAAGGGTTGGAACACAAATTTGGGGACTTTTCACAGAAACCCAAAAACCTGCTGCCGTCAAGTCAGGTCTGACTCATAGCGACCCCTCCCTCTTTGAGTTTCCAAGGTGATATCACTACAGAAGTAGATTGCCCAAGTAGACCAAAAAGACAGAGACCTCCACAGGATTGCACAAATTATCCAGACACGTCACCTCAAGGATGTGGATTATAACTCCCCACTCCTTAAGTTTGGGCTGTGCATTATGACTTTCTTATGAACAGTACAATACTGAAAAGGGTAAACACAGAGTAGTTTTACAGTGGAGAAGCCTGACACACAGTATCAGGCAAGTGATCGAGGTTAATATCAACCATGATGTCACGTTGATAGCATTTGCCCTTGGTAGGGTGTGATGAAAAGTGTTTTTCACTTCTGAGATCTTCCTCTCAAAACCTATAATCCCATCTAACCATGAAAAAAACATTAGTCAAATTCCCATAGAAGGACATTCCACAAAATATCTGATGAGGACTTCTCAAAAACATCAAGACCACCAAAAGCAAGCAATGTCCAAGAAGCTGACACAATCAAGTGGAGCCAAATGAAACATGACAACTAAATGTAATGTGGTATCCTGAATGACACTCTGGTACAGTAAAAGGGACATTAAGTTAAAACTAAGAAAATTTGAATAAACTATGGACTTTACTCACTGTCGTCGAGTCGGATGTGACTCATAGCAACCCCTCTTTGGGTTTCCGAAGCAGAATCACTATAGAAGTAGATTGCCCAACCTTCCTTCTGAGGAGTGGCTGGTGGATTTGAACCACCAGCCTTCTGGTTAGCAGTCAAATGCCTTAGGCACTACACCACCAGAGCTGGACTTTAGTTAGTAGTAATGCATCAATATTAGTTTATTAGGTCTGATAAATGTAGTATACTAATGTAAGATGTTAATAATAGAAGAAAAGGGATAGGAGTATGTAAGAACAATCTGTACTATCTTTGCAACATTTCTGTAATTCTAAATATATTCTAACACAAAAATTTATTTAAAGAATTTTAGAGAGAGATGAAAAATCTGAGAAAAAATAAGAAAAATGTATTAGTCTAGAAGTTCTGCAACCTGAAAGAACAAAGAAACCACAGAAAAGAAAACTTCAAAGAAATAATTCAAGAAATTTGTGTTTTGAACACTCTGGAGAGATCAATCATGGGAGCATAGAAGAGCTGTGTATGCACAGGAAAACAGCTCAGGAGTGCATGAGAGGGAAGGACACAGGGAACAGGTAACTATGGAGAGGAAGTGGAAGGGAAGCTGTTGTATTGTTGGAAATTGCAGTCAATGTCATGAGACAAAGTGTGAACTGCTATATGGAAAATGAATTTGCTCCATAAACTTTCACCCAAATCACAATAAAATTTTTAAATAAAAAAAAGAAAATTGTGTTTTGAAATTGAAAGGATACACAGAGTGCCCAGAAAAGGTACTTGAAAGTAAAATTCACCTTAAGACACATCACCATGACATACTGGAGCACTGAAGAAAAGAGAAGATGCTAAAAACTTTCAGAGAGGAAAAAATAGCTTCCATATAAGAGACCAAACTCACAATGGTCTCAGATATCTCAGCAGCAATTTTAGAAGATAATGGAGCAATTTCATTAGAACTCTGAGGAACAATCATAGAAATTATTATGGATTGAATAATATCTCCAAACATTTTTGTTGAAATCCTATTCCCTATACCTGTGGCTGTAATGTAATGTAATGTAATCACCTTCCAGAATGCAATCTAACATAATGTAATCAGTTACTCTGTTGAGGTCATACTGAAGTAAGGAAGATCCTAAACCTAATTACTTCTGAGGGGTTTAAAGAACAGCATAGACACAGACACACAGCACATATAGGGGAAAGACAGACGTTATTTGACAAAGCGAAGCAACAACTAGAGAGTGGTATCAACAATCTGGTGATATAGTGGTAAACGCTCAGCTGTTAACTGAAAGGATAGCATTTTGAACCCACCAGGCACTCCATGGAGAAGGATGTGTCAATCTGCTTCCATAAATATTACAACATTGGAAAACATATGGGACAGTTCTACTCTTTCCTATAGGGTCACTATGAGTCAGAATCTACTCAACAGCATAAACCAAACCAAAACAAAACAAAACAAAACTCACACTGCCGTCGAGTCAGAACTGACTCATGGCGACCCCTTCTTAAGTTTCTGAGGTGATATCACTACAGAAGTAGATTGCCAAACCTTCCTTCCAAGGATCAGCTGGTGAGTTTGAACCGCCAACCTTCTGGTTAGCAGTCAAATGCCTTAGACACTATGCCACTAGAGCTCCCAACATATTCAACAGCATAAAACCATATTTTTATATAAAAACATATATTTATATATCTATATGCAATATGTTCTGGAATTCCCATTCTTCACAATGTTATCCATACTTTGGTAGGATTCACAGAGTAAAAAGATTTTGCATAGTTAATAAAACACAGGTAAGCATCTTTCTGGTATTTTTTGCTTTCACCCAAGATCCATCTGACATCAGCAATGAGATCTCTCATTCCACATCCTCTTCTGAATACAGCTTGCATTTCTGGAAGTTCCCTGTCAATACACTGCTGCAACCATTTTAAAATTATTTTCAGCAAAACTTTACTTGCATGTGATATTAATGATATCATTAGACAATTTCCACATTCCATTGGCTCACTTTTCCTTGGAATGGGCACAAATATGGATCCTTTCCCGTTGGTTGGCCAGGTAGCAGTCTTCCAAATTTCTTGGCATGAATTAGTAAGTGCCTCCAGCACTGCATTCATTTGTTGAAACATCTCAATAGGTATTCCATCAACTCCTGAAGCCTTGTTTTTCATGAATTCCTTCAGCGCAGCTTGGAATTATATTCTACCTCCTGAAATGGTTGAACATTGACCAATTCTTTTTGATACAGTAACTCTGTATATTCCTTCCATCTTCTTTTGATGCTTCCTGCATCATTCAATATTTTTCCCATAGAATCCTGATATGTTTTGAAATTGAAAGGATACACAGAGTGCCCAGAAAAGGTACTTGAAAGTAAAAGCACTGGGCTTGTGCTTACTCACTGATCTGCACTGAACACTTTCCCTTGTTCCCCTCCCGAGAGGGACCGGGTCTCCGGGAGCAAGGTAAGCACGGGTGGGCTTGTGTTTACTCACTGATCTGCACTGAACACTTTCCCTTGTTACCCTCCCGAGAGGGACCGGGTCTTCAGAAGCAAGGTAAGCATGGGTGTAGCACAGAGTAGCAGGCCGGAAGAGCAGGAGAAAGGAGTGGAACCCAGGAAGCCAAAGAGAAGAGTGATCAGCCAGGGGGCAGTTTAAGCATAGGTACTGAACAAGGCGGGCTTGTGCTTACTCACTGATCTGCACTGAATACTTTCCCTTGTTACCCTCCTGAGAGGGACCGGGTCTCCGGGAGCTAGGTAAGCACGGGCAGGCTTGTGCTTAGTCCCCAGGAGCGAGGTAAGCACAGGCGGGCTTGTGCTTACTCACTGATCT
>NW_006921611.1:11899097-11900793 GCF_000298275.1 Orycteropus afer afer
GTCAGCCTTCTGGTTAGCAGTCAGGTGCCTTAGGCACTACACTACCAGAGCTTCCACAAATATACATATATACTGCAATATATTAAATGCTAGAAGCAAAATACACATTTAGAGAAGAGACTGCAGCCCAAGAATTATTCCCAGAAAAATTATCTGTTATGAATGAAGGAAAGATTAGATATGATTATATGATCATATATGCAGGGATGTATGTAGTCTTTCTTAAAGAGTCTTAAAATATTTTTCAATGAAATGAGAGTTCAAGAATGGAAAAGTTGAAGGGGTTCTGGTCAGATGGCAGAATAAGCAGACCAATTACACAGACCCTCTTCAACAAAGAAAAGGGGAACCACTTAATACAGATACAGAAGACAATCCTGGAGCCCTGAGTTTTGAAAGGAAGGACACAGAAGTGGACTAAACTCCAAGTAATAGAAGAACCTGCACCGAAAAAGGAGCTGCGGTCTGTCAGAGGCGCTAATGGCATGGACAGCTTGGATATTGGCAAGTGGTGGTAGGACCTAAGAATTAGCCTAATAATCAGACCTGCTAGCCAGAGGCTGCATGGAAGACTGCACTGGTGGCCTGTGAATAAAAGGGGAGTCACAGAAGAGGGAGACGGGCTGAGCTGTGGATTTTTGCCTGTCTGGAGGACGCAGCCATTTTGAACATTTATAAGCAGTTAAACCATTTTGGCTATCTAAAGCAACAGTGTTCTCTCACATTCCAGGGACCTAAGAATAGGCTCCACTTGCCAGGAACCACAGGGATGTTTGGGACACAAAGGACTGGAAATGTGCAATATCCGCCTTGTTACTCTTATACCCCACACCCTCTTGGTGAACAGAAGTGGGGCAATCCCTCACTCCCACTCACCTTCTGGACTGATCCCAGACTGTGTGCTCCAACGGAGCCTGGGTGCCCTGCCTCGCCCTGCCCAGATTTTTAATTTTTTTAGGTTGTTTTTGTCTATTTTAAAATTATTACTGTTATTATATTTTTCCATACTTTTTATTATTTTTTTTTTTTATTCTTCTTTTCACAGGTTTCAGCTTTTTCTCTTGCTAATTCCTGGTTGCCATTTTTTTCTTTCTCATGGTTAACTGCATTCCTTGTTTTTCTTTTTGCATTTTTCCCATTTTTTTCTTCATTATACTCCTACTCTACTACCTCTTTTCTCTTATTGCTCCCTCCCCAGATATTGTGGGTGTTTTTCATTGTTTCTTTTCTTTTCTTTTTTTGGTGATTACTCCTGTGTGTTTATATGGTGTGGTTTATATTTGCATGCTTTTATTTTTTGATGGATTTTTGGTAACTGTTTTTATATAACTGAGTGGGAAATAGCAACCATGCACATACGATGCAACCACACCCACACCTCCTGCACTTCCGTTTACTGAGTTAGAGACACCACTTCATTTTCCATCAACTGGCCAGCAATAAATGACCACCAAGAAGAGCCTGACTCACCCTTAACTGCTCTTCACAAACAGTAGAGATTGAAACACAACAATGTCACAATGTCTTCAAGACAAGAGATCATCACAGTCCATACAGAAACAAGATAAAGTTGTAGAAACAAGGGAGCAGGATACAGACCCAGAACACATCCCTGAAGAAGAAGCAGAATTGGAACTCCCTGAAAAGGAATTCAAAAGAATTATATCTAGGTACCTTCAAAGGATTGAGAGACAGA
>NW_006921611.1:11901215-11903169 GCF_000298275.1 Orycteropus afer afer
GGGGGGGGGTTGTTATGAGTCGGATCTGACTCAACAGCAATGAGTTTGGTTTGTTTTGGAATCAGAATTCCAGAACAGGAAGAGAAAAATCAAACCACTGAGAAAATTGTCCAAGGTTTGTTGGAAGAGAACTTCCCTGATATGATGAAACTTGAGAATATATCCATTCAGGAAGTCCAATGAATTCCAAACAGGATAGACTTCAAAAGAAAATCACCAAGACATGTCATCAAAGTCACCAAAACCAAAGACAAAGAAAGAATCCTGAAAGCAGCACGGGAAAAATGAAGTTACCTACGAAGGACAACCAATAAGAATAAGCTCTGATTTCTCAGCAGAAACCATGCAAGCAAGAAGGCAATGGGATGGTATAAATAAAACGATGAAAGAGAAAAGTTTCCAACAAAGAATTATATACCTGTCAAAACTGTCCTTCAAATATGATGGTGAAATCAGATTTCCAGATAAATAGAAATTAAGGGAATTTGTTAAAACCAGACCAACCTTACAAGAGACACTAAAGGGAAACTTTTGAACAGAGAAGCAATAATAGCAAACAACAACCAAACATTCACACAAGATGACATAACCCAGAAAGCAACACAGCTATGGAAGTATCCAAAGTCAAATAAGCTTATAAGATTGTAAACAGGAAATCAGACATCAATTGGCAAATGAGAACAACTAAAAACCAAAAAGTGGGAAAAAATAGTGTAGTTACAGAACTTCTAAATGGTGAGGAAGTCAAGAGCGTTGCAAGATAGAATGGACTGTTCTAAACTTCGGAAGAAAATTAAAAATCATAGGGAACCTCAAATAAAAATGTTAAACCTTCACATCACAATAAAAGAGAGGACAAGCACAAATACTTAGCCAATATTAAAACAATAGCAACAAAAGAAATGATAACACAACTCATAAACATAACAAGCTCAGCACAGAAAATAATATGGAACAAAGAAACCAGGAACACCATGAAAAAACACATAACAAAATGACAGCAACCAATACATACCTGTCAATAATTACCCTGAATGTCACTGGATTAAATGCACCATTCAAGAAACAGAGAGTTGCAGATTGGATTAGAAAACAAAACCCATCAATATACTGTCTACAAGAGACACACCTTAGAGACAAAGACAAAAATAGACTAAAAGTCAAAGGTTGGAAAAAGATACATCAAGCAAATGGCAACCAAAAATGACCAGGAATGGCAATATTAATTTCTGATCAAATTGACTTTAAGACAAAAACCACCATAAGATACAAACTCACTGCTGTCAAGTCAGATCCGACTCGTAAGGACCCTTCCTTGGGTTTCTGAGGCAATGTCACTACAGAAGTAGATTGCCCATTCTTCCTTCTGAAGAGTGGCTGGTTGGTTTGAACCATCAGCCTCTGGTTGGTAGTCAAACACCTTAGGCACTACACCACCAGAGCTCCTATAAGAGACAAGGAAGGACATTATATAATGATTAAAGAATCAATTGAACAAGAAGATATAACCATAATAAATATTTATGGACCCAATGAAACATCATGAAAATACATAAATCAGACTTACACAGAACTGAAAAAGGCAAAAAGATGACTCCATAGTCATAGTAAGAGGGTTTAATACACCACTTTCAATGAAAGAACAACTGGAAAAGACTCAACAAAGATGCAGAAGAACTAAACAATACAATCCACCAATTTTACCTTATAGACATCTACAGAGCACTTCACCCAAAAACAGTACAATATACATTCTTTTCCAGTGCACATGGAACATTCTCCATGATAAATTATATGTTAGGCCATAAAGCAAGCCTTAATAAATATAAAAACATTGAAAAACTGCAAAGTATCTCATCAGATCACAATGCTATCGAATTAGAAATCAACAATAGGAAGATCAATGAAAAAAGAGCAAACACATGCAAACTGAATAACACCCTCCTTGAGAAAG
>NW_006921611.1:11903269-11904953 GCF_000298275.1 Orycteropus afer afer
AGAAATTCAAAAATTCCTTCTATCAAACAAGAATAAAAACGCAACATAATGCAAGCCATGATATTTCCAATCGCCTCGTATGCATGTAAGAGCTGGACAATGAATAAGGAAGACTGAAGAAGAGTTGATGCTTTTGAGTTGTGGTGCTGGTGAAGAATGCTGAAAGTACTACAGACTGCTAAAAGAACTAACAGATCTGTCCTGGCGGAAGTGCATCCAAAATGCTCCTTGGAAGTGAGAATGGCCAGACTTCGTCTCACCTATTTTGATCATGTTGTCAGAAGGGACCGTTCCCTGGAGAAGGACGCCATGCTTGGTAAAGTGGAGGGTCAATGAAAGAGGGGAAGGCCTTCAATGACATGGATTGAAATGGTGGCTGTGACAATGGGCTCAAGTATAACAAGGATCATAGAGCTGGCACGGGATCAAGCGGTGTTTTGTTCTGCTGTACACGGGGCTGCTATGAGTCGGAAACAACTCAAAGGCACCTAACAACATAACAATAACAGCAACCAAAATCTTTGGGACACAGCAAAAGTAGTGATCAGAGGCCATTTTATAGCAATAAATGCACACATCAAAAAAGAAAAAAGAGCCAAAATCAACACCTAAACCAACATCTCCAACAATTAGAAAAAGAATAGCAAGAAAAGCTTACAGTCACCAGAAGAAAGGAAATAATTAAGATTCAAGCAGAAATCAATGAAACAGAAAATAGAAAGACAGTAGAAAAAATCAATAAGAAGTTGGTTTTTTGAAAAGATTAATAAAATTGATAAACCACTGGCAAACTGAACAAAGGAAAAGAGGGAGAGAATACAAATAACATGAATAAGAAAATAAATGGTCCACATTACAACAGAACTATATGAATTAAAAAGGATACTAAAAGGATACTATGAAGAACTGTACTCTAACAAATTTGAAAATCTGGAAGACATGGATAGATTTCTAGAAACACACTATTTACCTAAGCTAACACAGACTGAGGTTGAAAAAGTTGAACAGACCCATAACAAAGGAAGGAATTGAACAGGTCATAAAAAAATTACCAACAAAAAAAAGTCCTGACCCAGACAGTTTCACTGGAGAATTCTACCAAAGTTTCAGAGAAGAACTGACACCAATCCTACTCAAAATATTCCAACACACAGAAAAAGACAGAATCCTCCCAAATTCATTTTATGAAGCAAGCATAACCTTGATACCCAAACCAGGCAATTACATCACTCAAAAGGAAAACTACAGACCAATATTCCTCATGAATATAGATGCAAAAATCTTCAACAAAATCCTAGGCAATAGACTCCAACAACATGTCAAAAAAATAATTCATTATGACTACGTGGGGTTCATATTAAGTATGCAAGAATTGGTCAACTTTAGAAAAACAACCAACGTCATCCACCACATAAATAAAACAAAGGAGAAGAACCACATGATCTTCTCAATTGATGGAGTAAAGGCATTTGATAAAATCCAACACCCATTCCTGATCAAAACTTTCTGCAAAATAGGAATAGAAGGGACATTCCTCAACATAATAAAGGGCATTTATGCAAAACCAACAACCAACATTATTCTGAATGGAGAGAGACTGAAATCATTCCCCTTGTGAACAGGAACCAGACAAGGATGCTATCACCACTTCTATTCAACATTGTACTGGAAGTCCTAGCCAGGG
>NW_006921611.1:11921054-11929984 GCF_000298275.1 Orycteropus afer afer
TGGCTTTTAATCCCCTTTCTCCTGCTCTTCTGCCCTGCTGTTTTGTGCATCCCTGAGTTGTCCCTGGGGCTGACTGCTCCTCTGTCCGTGTTCCTGGCTTTTATCCCCTTTCTCCTGCTCTCCAGTCCTGCTGCTTTGGGCAGGCCTGATTTCCCTCTCCTCACCTAATCCCTTTGGCTGATTGCTCTTCTCTCTGGCTTCCTGGCTTTTAATTCCCTTTCTTCTGCTCTTCCGGCCTGCTGCTTTGGGCATCCCTGAGTTGTGTCTCCTCACCTGTAACCCTGGGGCTGACTGCTCCTCTGTCCAAGTTCCTGGCTTTTATCCCCTTTCTCCTGCTCATTAGACAGTTGGAATTAGAAATACCATTTGACCCAGCCATTCCATTACTAGTTATATATCCTAAAGATTTGAGAGCCAAGAGAAGAACAGATATATGCACACCCATGTTCATTGCAGCACTGTTTACAATAGCCAAAAGATGGAAACAACCTAGTTGTCCATTAACCAAACAATGGATAACCAAACTATGGTACGTACACACAATGGAATACTCTGCAACCCTAAAGAGTAACATAGAATCTGCAAAACACCATGGATGAACTTGGAGGACATTATGCTAAGTGAAATAAATCAGTTACAGAAGGACAAATATTGTATTAGTCTGTTATTGTAAAAAGTCAAGGAAAAGTTTATCTATGGAAGGAAATTTTCTTTTTTGGTTACCAGGAGTGGGAGGAGAGGGAAGGGAACACTGTCACATAGGTAGAGACAAGTATTGATTTGGGTGAAGAGAAGGGCAATGTACCAAATGTAAGGGATCAACACAGTGGCATTGAGGAAGAGGAAGACATAGAGAGGTACATGGGAGGTACAGACAGCAAAGATGAACCCTTTTGCACATATAGTACTGCATTGTCAGTGAAGGTAAACATGGGTATATGGGTGGATAGATGGGTGGACAGGCTAAACGATTAGGTATGTCTATGGAGTGTGCCCATGACCATGTGTAAGGTTGGCAAACAATGTTTCTACAAGTGTATTGGTATGTTCTGTAAGAATTCCCAGGTATATAATAGAGCTGACAAGGGGCAAGGTTGTAGTCACTTCTTGGCCACAGCCACTTACCCAGAGGGAGAGAGTAGTTGGACCTGTGGGCTTGGGACCATAGTCACAAGGGACATCAAGTTAAATTGGCTTAACATACTATTCAAAAACATTGTTTTACCTCCTACCTTGGCAGGTAGCAACTGGGATCTTAAAAGCTTGTAAGTGGCCATCTAGAGGCAATGATGGGTCTCTCCTTGTCCAGAGCAAAGAAGAATGAAGTAAACCAAAGATACATGGAAACAATTAGTCCTAGTGACTGGTACACCTTGTGGTCTTCACCCTATATTACTATGAGACCAGAACTAGATGGTGCCCAGCTACCACTGTCAACCACTTGGAGGGCAATCTCTGTAACAGATCCTGGATAGAGTAGGACAACAATGTGGAATGAAACTCAAAATCATTTTAAAAAAATAAAATAAAATAAAGGATCAGGTTTGCTGATCTAATAGAGCCTGATGGAACCACTGAGATTATAGCCCATAGTTCCTTCAGGTCTAGAATTGAACCCACTCTTGTGGCTTCCAGCCAAACAAAAGACAGGCATATGAGCTGAATATTTACATTAGGTAGATACACTACTTGGAGAGGTCAATCATGGGAGAATAGAAGGGCTGTGTATGCACAGGGAGAGAGCTCCGACAGCATGAGTGCATGGGAGGGAAGGACACAGGGTAGAGGTAACTTTGGGGAGGAAGTGGGAGAGGAGATGTTACATTGTGGTAAATTGTAGTCAATGTCATGAGACAAAGTATATGTGAGCTGCTGTATGGAAAGTGAATTTGATCTCTAAACTTTCAACCAAATCACAATAAAAATTAAAAAAAAAAAAAAAGGAATGGAAGAATTGAGATATAAAAGAATGATGGCAAGCAATTAAACCAGGAAAACAAAGGGTTATATATGAATAATTGTTGCAGCCCTGCTAAAATAACTAATTGCAAATGATAAAAATTACTTTAGAAAGAAAAGATAAATAATGTAAAAATAACAATTTAGAAACAATAATCTGATGATTTCACAGATGAATTCTTTCAGATTTTCAAGGAACAGATAATTCCTGTTATTTAAACTTTCTCAGAGCATATGAAAAGATGGAAAACTTCCCAGTTAATTTTACAATGTCTACATAACTCTAAAAACAAAATCTAAGAAAACACAAAAAGGAAAACTACAACCTAATCTCACTTATTATTTTAATCTAAAATTCTAGCAAAAATATTAGCAATGGATTCCTGCAATATATTAAAAGAATAATACTCCATGACCAAATAAGATTTTTTCCAGGAATGAAGGATGATTCAATCTTATTAAATCAATATACATTAACACAATAATAAGTCAAAACATATGAATATCTTGAGGGAAACTAAAAAGTACTTCAAAGAATTTAACAGTCATTTATTTCTCATATGTTTTAAAGATACTAAACTGGAAATAAAAAAATACTCTCTTAATCAAAAATATTTATTTTGTGTCAAGTTTTAATATCATACTTCATGACAAGACATTAGATAAATCTTTTTGAAAGTGAGGGATAAGCCATGAATATTAGGTTTCACTATTGTTAACTAACATGTAAGTTCCAGCAATAAGAGAAGGAAATTATAGAAACCTTGTCTGAATAAAAGAAGATAAAATAAATTATGTGCACATTATTTACCCTTTACCTAGAAAATAAACTGCAACATTAAGCAGAACTAATGAAAATACATGTATAAAAATCTACATTTTTCCTATAAGCCATGAATAAAAAGATAGAAATTATAAAAGATACTGTAGATGCAACAAAAAAAAAATAAGTAAAATTGCACTTAAATATATATTTTTTTATTTCTAGACAAGACGGTCCCATGAACTGACACATCCCTTGTCTATCAGAGACACAGCAATCCTTGAAATATAAAATAGAATACTCAAAAGCTATAGCTAGTTCAAAAATAAGATAAGCATCATCAGAGATCAGAAACTGAAGGAAAATATGAGGCAGTGCATAAAGCTGAAACTCCACGACTGCTGGGTTTCTGTCCTGTGCAGGCAGATGGTACCAGAATTCAGTTCCTGCAAGATAAAGTACACTACAAGTGTCCCATGCAAGACAGGGGACAGGAGCCAGACTCACTGCTTAAAGGCAAAAGAGAGTGGAGTTACATCTTTAAATCCCAAGGGGAAAAGATCATCAATTTAGAATTAAAACCAGTTAAACCATTATTCAAGGGTGAGGACCAATTAGAACACTTTCAGATACACAAAGTTTAAGATAAAGTTTGTATCCAACAAACTCGTAACTAAAAGAACTACAAATGATGTACTGTAGCAAAAAGCAAAGCAAATCCAGTGGGAAGGCTTGAGATTTAAGAAATAATAGTGAGCACAAAAGTGAATAGATTTGTTGGCAATTTAGCTATTAGCTGTAAAATAATGTTGTTGTTATGTGCCGTCCAGTTGGACCCGACTCACAGAGACCCCTCCTTGGGTTTCCGAGGCAGTATCACTACAGAAGTAGATTGCTTCATCTTCCTTTTGAGGAGTGGCTGGTGGATTTGAACCTCCAGCCTTCTGGTTAGCAGTCAAGTGCCTTAGGCACTATGCTACCAGAGCTCCCAGCTGTAAAATAATAGCAATTATAAATTGTTTTTGTGTTTAAAATATGATAAAAATGAAAACTCTGAACATCACCTGTCTAATATGGTAAGCAGCAGCTATATGTCGCTTCTAATCACTTGAAATGTCCTTAGTTCAAACTGAGGTAGGATGACATATATAATACACAATGGATTTTGAAGATTAAGTGTGAAAAATGAATGTAAAACACATCAATAGCAATTTTATATTGACTATATATTAAAATGATAATATTTTGGATGTATTAAACTAAATGAAATATATAATTAAAATTATTTTCACTATTTTATTTAATTGGCTACAATAAAATTTACAATTATATAAGTGACTGTCAGTACCACTGATGGAGGTAACAATTTCAAGGTGACAGTATGGCAGGGCAGGAGAAAAAGCATTGTTCAATGGGTTGACAATATGTGGTAAGTTCTCCTTCATGTTTAGTAAAAGGACAGACACACTGAATAACTTTAGACTTTGTTCTTTTAAAAAAACTTATACTTAAGTATGAATGTTTCTAAAGAAGAGAAATATCACCCACAGCTTCCCAACCATTTGACAAAAGAAAAAAGGGAACATTGATAGAAAACTATCAATACATCAAAGGAAAGAAATGGGGTGCCAAAAAGCAAAGAAAAGAGTGTTAAACTGAAAAAAAAAAGATGGTTGAAATAAATTCCAATTTTCAGTAACCACAAAAATTCTAATCTTAGTGTTAAATTCAACTTTCTTTGAAACACAGTTGCACATAAGAGAGACTTACCCCAAAATAGTGAACATAATTTTAAAATTCCACATGAAATTTTACGAAAATTGAACACATATTAGAGTTTAAAGAAATTTCCAAGTGATGAAATAATCAATATCATATAAAAGATGCACTCTGTTCTTTATGCAATTAAATTAGAAAGGCAGGGTTGCACAACCTATTATTGTAAATACTAAATTGTACACCTATAAAATGTTGAATTGGCAAAAGTTGTGTGGTGGATATATTTATAACAACAAAAACAAAAGTAGCTGCTGAGGCTACTGAAGTATAACAAAAGTCCTCACATGATTTGGCTGCTTGGATTGGAGGTGTAAGGTCATGGTTTCATGTTACCAATCCACACAGCAGGCCATTAAACTGTGCCTTTTTACTTGTCAACCTTGTGGCTTCTCAGCTTCAGCAGGCAGCAGCTGTCTGAGTGAAGAAACACCTCTAGCTCCAGTGGGCCGGGAGCAGGAGGCAGAGCTGGACCCCAAGGTTGAGGGGCTTTCACCTAGCCCTTAGAGCCTGGCACTTTGAACTTGGACTTAAAGCATCCAAATTGTAAGAATTGTTTTGTTAAGGCCATCCTATTTGTAGTATATTATTGTCAGAGCGGCACTAGGTAACCAGAACAATTGGTTTCTATTCCCCTGGAGCAACAGAGGAAGAAGAGACAGAATAAAAGGAGGACTTGGGATGTGTGACTAATTGTCTCCATGAATAATGACCTCCCTTGCCATGAGACCAGAAATGAATGGTACCTGGCTAATATTACCAAACATTTTGATCAAAGATTCCTTAGGAGAATTCTGATTAAAAGGGGGAAAATGCAGAAAATAATTTCAAATTCACAAGAAATCCAGACTTTCGGTAGCCATGAATGATGGAAGAACCCCTGGAATTATTGTCCTGAGATAATCTTTAAACCTTAAACCAAAAATAACCCTTGAAGTCATTTTAAAACCAAACAATAACTTCTGGTATGGTGGTGGAATAGGCAGACAAGCTACACAGACCCTTTTCAACAAAGAAAAGAGAAACCAATTGACACAGATACAGAAGATAATCCTGGAGCCCTGAGCTTTGAAAGGGAGAATACAGAAGTGGATTAAATACCAACCAGTAGAATAACCTGAATGAAAACAGTGAATAAGGAGGTAAACGGAACTGAGGACTTTCAGCTATCCTGACACCACAGACAGTTTGCATATTTCCAAGTGGTGTTAAGTCCTGAAAATCAATCCTGTACACCAAGGGCTGCAAGGATGATTACACTGGTGGCAGGTCTTTTGTAGCAGATTTGTCCAATGCACTATGTCGTCTGATGTCTTGATTGCAGTTCATTGGTGTTGATTATAGAACCAAGAAATATGAAGTCCTTCACAATTTCAATCTTTTCTCCATCCATCATAAAGCTGTTTATTGGACCAGTTGCAAGGATTTTTGTTTTCTTTATATTGAGGTGTAATCCATACTATAGTTTTCAATCTTCATCAGCAAGTCCTTCAAATCATCCTCACCACCAGCAAGCAAATTTGTGTCATCTGCGTATCACTGATTGTTAATGAGTCTTTCTCCAATCCTGATGCCACATTCTTCTCCATATAATCCAGCTTCTCAGATTATTTCCTCAGCATACAAACTGAATATGTATGGTGAAAAGATACAACCCTGATGCACCCCCTTCCTAATTTTAAACCATGCAGTACCTCCTTGTTCAGTTCAAATGACAGCCTCCTGATCTACAGGTTCCTCATGAATACAATCAAGTGTTCTGGAATTCCCATTCTCAGTGTTATCCATAATTTGTTATGATCCACACAGTCAAATGTGTTGGCATAATCAATAAAACACAAGTAAACATCTTTCTAGTATTCTTTGCTTTCAGCTAAGATCCATCTGACATCAGCAATGATATCCCTCATTCTATGAATGAATCCATGAATCTAGCCTGCATTTCTAGAAGCTCTCTATCAATATACTTCTGCAACCATTTTTGAACTATCCTCAGTAAGATTTTACTTGCATCCAATATTAATGATATTGTTTGATAATTTCCACATTCTGTAGGATTATCTTTCTTTGAAATTGGTACAAATAGGGATCTCTTCCAGTCAGTTGGTTATGTAGCTGTCTTCCAAATCTCTTGGCATAGCCAAGTGAATGCCTCCAGCATGACATCTATTTGTTGAAATATTTCAGTGGGCATTCCATCAATTCCTGGAGCCTTGTTCTTTGCTAATTCTTTCAGCATAGTCTTGACTTCTTTCTATAATACCATTGGTTCTTAATCATATGCCACCTCCTGAAATGGATGAATGTCAACTAATTCTTTTTGGTACAGTAACTCTGTGTATTCTATCCATCTTCTCTTGATATTACCCATCATTCAATATTTTACCCATAGAATCTTTCAGTATTGCAACTCAAGGCTTAAATTTTGTCTTCAATTCTTTCAGCTTGAGAATTGCTGAGTGTGTTCTTCCCTTTTGATTTTCTAACTCCAGTTCTTTGCACATTTCATTATAATAGTTGGCTTTGTCTTTTCGAGCTGCTCTTTGAAATCTGTTTAGCTACTTTATCTTGCCATTTCTTCCATTTGCTTTAGCTACTTTCTGCTAAAGGGCAAGTTTCAGAGTCTCTTCTGACATCCATTTTGGTTTGTTCTTAGTTTCTTGTCTTTTTAATGACCTCTTGCTTTCTTCATGGATGATGTTCTTGATGTCATCCCACAATTCCTTTGGTTTTGGTCATTAGTGTTCAATGAATCAAAGCTATTTTTCATATGGTCTCCAAATTCAAGAAGGATATTATCAAGGTCATATTTTGGCTCTCATGGATTTCTTCTAATTGTCTCCAATTTTAACTTGAACTTGCATATGAGCAGTTGGTGGTTTGTTCCACAATCAGTCACCAGTAGTTGGAAAATATGGTCTTAATGATAGAAATAATGCTGGAGATCGCATGATAGAATTTTACAAGGCCAACAACTTATTCTTGCAAATACCCTTTATTAACAACATAAAGAACAGCTATATATGTGAACTTCACCTGATGGAATACAAAGGGATCAGGTTGACTATATCTGTGGTGATAGGAGGTAGAGAAGTTCAACACATTCAGCCAAAACAAGGCAAGGACTGATTGTGGAATAGACTATCAACTGCTCAGATCACTAAGATGTATCATCATCAAACTCACCAAAAGCAAAGACAAAGAAAGATTCCTGAAAGCAGCATAGGAAAAACAAAAAGTTACCTACAAAGTGCAACCAATAAAACAAAGCTATGATTTCTCAGCAGAAATCATGCAGGTGAGAAGGCAATGGGATGGTATATATAAAATCGTGAAAGAAAAATATTTCCAACCAAGAATTATATGCCCAGCAAAATTGTCCCTCAAATATAATGGTGAAATCAGGACATTCCAGCTAAACAGAAATTAAGGGAATTTTTTAAAACCAGACCAACCTTACAAGAGATGCTAAAAGGAGTCCTTTGGACAGAGAACCAAGAACAGCAACCAACCAACCATTAATACACATGATGACATAACCCAGAAATCAACACAGTTATGGAAGTATTCAAAGTAAAATGAGCTTACAAGGTTGTAAACAGGAAACCAGAGATATCAATTGGCAAATGAGGACAACTACAAACCAAAAAGTGGGAAATAATAGTGTAGTTACAGAACTTCTAAATAGTGAGGAAGTCAGGAAAATTGAAAGATAGAATGGACTGTTCTAAATTTGGAAAGAAAATTATAAATCACAGGATAGCCTTAAAGAAGAATGATAAATCTTCACATCAAAATTTAAAAAAAGAAAACAAGCACAAATATTTAGCAAATATTAAACAATAACAAAAAAGGAAATGATAACACAATTCATAGACAAAATGAGCTCAGCACAGAAAATTGTATTAAACAAAGAAATCAGCAACACCATGAAAAGCACAAAACAAAATGACAGCAACAAATTCATACCTCTCAATAATTACACTTAATGTAAATGGATTAAATGCACCACTCAAGAAACAGAGTGTTGCAGACTGGATAAGAAAATATAACCTATCAATATGCTGTCTACAAGAGACACAACATAGAAACAAAGACAAAAATACACTAAAAATCAAAGGTTGGAAAATGAAACAAATCGGAATCAAAAAAGAGCAGGACTGGCAATACTGATTTCTGGTAAAATTGAATTTAAGTCAAAAACCACCATAAGAGACAAGGAAGGACATTACATAATGATTAAAGACCAATTGATCAAGAGAACAAAACAATAATAAATATCTATGCACCCAATGAAAGAGCCACAAAATATATAAACCAGACTCTAACAGAACTGAAAAAGAAAAAAGATGACTCCACAGTCATCGTAGGAGACTTTAATACACCACTTTCAATGGAAGACAGAACAACTGGAAAGAAACTCAACAAAGAT
>NW_006921611.1:11930541-11931513 GCF_000298275.1 Orycteropus afer afer
TTGTTGTTGTTGTTATGTGCCATTGACTTGGACCTGACTCATAGCAACCCCTCTTTGGGTTTCCAAGGCAGTATCACTATGGAAGTAGATTGCCCAACTTTCCTTCTGAGGAATAGCTGGTGGGTTTGAACTACCAGCCTTCTAGTTAGCATTCAAGTGCTTTAGGCCAGAAGAAGGGAAATAATGAAGCTTCAAGCAGAAATCAATGAAACAAAATGGAAAGACAATAAAAGAAATCAACAAGACTAGAAGTTGGTTCTTTGAAAAGATTAATAAAATTAACAAACCACTGCCAAATGTAACAAAGGAAAAGAGGGAGAGAATACAAATAACACAAATAAGAAATGAATTGGGGGATACCACAACAGAACCAACAGAAATTAAAAGGATAATATCAGGATACTATGAAGAACTATATTCCAACAAATTCAAAAATATAGAAGAAATGGACTGATCTCTAGAAACATACTATTTACCTAAACTAACAGAGTCTGAGGTGGAAAATTTAAAGAGACCCATAAGAAAAGATGAAATTGAATAGGTCATGAAAAAAATTACCAACAAAAAAAGCCCTAGCCCAGAGGGTTTCACTGGAGAAATCTACTGAACATTCAGAGGAGAACTGACACCAATTCTACTCAAACTGTTCCAGAACATAGAATGGGATGGAATCCTCCAAAATTCACTTTATGAAGTAAGCATAACCTTAATACCAAAACCAGGCAAAGACATCACTCAAAAGGAAAACTCAGGCCAAAATTCCTTATGAATATAGATGCAAAAATCTTCAACAAAATTCTAGCCAATAGATTCCAACAACATATAAAAAAATAAATAATACATTATGCATACCATACACAAAAACGAACTCCAGATGGATCAAAGACTTAAATGTGAAACCTAAAACTATACAGTTCCTCAAGGAAAATCTAGGGGCAAATTTAAGGGCCCTAGGCTGACTCGATGGCAAAC
>NW_006921611.1:11933006-11951551 GCF_000298275.1 Orycteropus afer afer
GACACTGGGAAGAGGTAACTATGGGGAGGAAGTGGGAGGGGAGCTGTTGCATTGTGGTAAACTGTGGTCAATGTCATGAGACAAAGTATATGTAAACTGCTGTGTTGAAAGTGAATTTGCTTTGTAAATCTTCACCCAAATCACAATAAAAAATAAATAAATAAAATAATAACTATGACCAAGTAGGTTCATACCAGGTGTGCATAGATGGTTCAACATTAGAAAAACCATCAACATTATCTATCACACAAATAAAACAAAGGAAAACATCACATGATCATATCAATTGATGCAGAAAAGGCATTTGATAAAATCCAGCACCCGTTCCTGATCAAAACTCACAGGAAAATAGCAATAGAAGGAAAATTTGTCAACATAATAAAAGGCATCTATGCAAAACCAACAGCTAACATTATTCTCAATGGAGACATACTGAAACCATTCCTCTTGTGAATAGGAACCAGACAAGGATCTATTCGGTGGCCCTCTATCACCACTTCTATTCAACATTGTACTGGAAGTCCTAGCCAGGGCCATAAGGCAAGAAAGGGAAATCAAAGGCATCCATATTGGTAGGAAAGAAGTCAAACGATCCCTATTTGCTGATAATATGATTCTATACATAGAAAACCCAAGAGACTCAGCAAAAACAAAACAAAACAAAAACTACTAGAACTAATTGACAGATTTAGCATAGTGGCAGGATACGAGATCAACATACAAAAATTAGTTGGATTCCTCTACACCAGCAAAGAGATTTCTGAAAAGGAAATAAAAAATCAATACCATTTACAACAGCTACCAAAAAAAATGAAAGACTCGGGAATAATTCTTACCAGGACACAAAAGACCTGTAAAAGAAAAGTATAAAACACTACTTCAAGAAACCATAAGAGATCTTCATAAAGGGAAGAACATACCACACTTGTGGATAGGAAGATTGAACATTGTGTAAATGTCAATACTACCTGAAGCAATCTATATATTCAATGCAATCCCAATTCAGATCCCATCAACTTTCTTTAAGGATATGGAAAAGCCAATCACTAATTTTATAGGAAAAGGAAAAAGACCTCAGATAAGCAAAGAACTATTGAAGAAAAAGAACAGAATAGGATGTCTCACACTCTGAGATCTAAAACTTATCATACATCTATAGTAGTCAAAACTGCCTGGTATTGGTACAACGACAGACACACAGACCAATGGACTAGAACTGAGAACCTAGAAATAGATCCATTGAGCTATGGTCAGCTGATCTGTGACAAAAGCCTGAATCCATTAAATGGGGAAGAGATGGTCTCTTTAACAAATGGTGCTGGCAAAACCGGATACCCATTTGCAGAAAAATGAAACAAGATTCATACCACACACCATACCCAAAAACTAACTCTAATGGATCAAATAGTTAAACGTGAAACCTAAAGCTATAAAGTTCCCCAAGGAAAATGTTGGGACAAAATTAAATTTTTATGTCCTTCAAAAGATTTCTCCAAAAAAGTAAAAAGAGAATGTACAGAACTGGGGGAAAATATTTGGCAACAACATATCTGATAAGGGACTTATCTCTAAAATTTATAGAAAACTCCAACACCTCAACAACAAAAAGACGATCAATCCAAATAAAAAATAGGCAGAAGACATGACAAGACACTTCACCAAAGAGGATATTCAGATCACCAACAAACACATGAAGAAATGTTAACAATTATTAGCTATTAAAGAGATATAAATCAAAACAACAAAGAGCTACCATCTTGTCCCACCAAAAATAGCAACATTCAACAAGACAGAAAATAACAAATGCTGGTGAGGATGAGGTAAGATTGGGACTCTCAAACACTGCTGGTTGGACTGTAAAATGATACAATCACTGTGGAAAGCAGTATGGTGATTCCTTAAAAAGTTGGAATTAGAAATACCATTTGATCCAGCAATCCCATTACTTGGTATATATCCTAAAGAAGTGAGAGCCAAGATAAGAATAGATATATGCACACCCATGTTCATCAGGACTATTTACAACAGGAAAAAATGTAGAAACAACCTAGGTGCCCATCAACAGAAGAATGGATAAGTAAACTCTGGTACATACACACAGTGGAATACTATGCAACACTAAAGAATAATGTAGAATCTACAAAATACTGCATAATGTGGATGAATTTGAAGGACATTATGCTGAGTGAAATAAGTCAGTCACAAATGGACAAATATTGTATTAGTTTATTATTGTTTAAAAAAAGACAAGGAAGGGATTCTATATGGCAGGAAAATTTCTTTGTTGATTACCAGGGGTAGGAGAGGAGGGGAGGGAACACTTCTAGATAGATAGTGACAAGTATTGATTTTGGGGAAGGGAAATGTGAGTGATCAACAAAGTCACAATTGAGGAAGAGGAAGACATAGAGAGGTACATGGGAGATACAGACAATAAAGATGAACCCTGTTGCATGTACAGTGCTGCATTGTCAGTGATGGCAAACATTGATCTACTAGTGGATAAATGGGAGGACAGGCTGAATGATCATGTACATCTAGGCAAGGGGAATTGTGCTGATGACCACATATAGGGTTAACAGATGATGTTTCTACATGTGTATTTGTATATGCTGCAAGCTTGTCCAGGTGTATAGTACAGCTGACAAGGACTAAAGTTGTGATGGCTTCTTAGCCACAGTCAGCTACCCAAAGGGAGTTATGGACCTGTGGGCTTTGGACCATGGTCACAGGGGATATCAAGCTCAATTGGCATAACATACTAGGTAAAAACATTGTGCTATATCCTACTTTGGTGAGTAGCAACTGGGATCTTAAAAGCTTGCAAGCAGTGATCTAGATGCAAGGATGGTCTTTCCTCATCTAGAGCAAAGAATAAAGAAAATGAAAGATGTATGGAAATAATTAGTCCAAGGGACTGGTAGACCATGCAATCCTCACCCCATATGACCATGAGACCAGAAGAACTAGATGGTGCCTGGCTACCATTGTCAACCACTAGGAGGAATATCGGTGCAGGAGATCCTGGATGGAGTGTGAGAACAATGTAGAACAAAATTCAAAATCATAGAATAAAAGACCAGGTTTTCTGGTCTGATAGATCCTGGTGAGACCCCTGAGACAATGGCTCCTAGCCACCCTTCAGGTCTGGAATTGAACTCATTCTTGTGGCTTCCAGCCAAACAATAGACAGGCATATGGGATGAACATTTACATTAGGTAGATATGCTCCTTGGAGCGATCAATCATGGGAAAACAGAAGGGTAGTGTTTGCACAGGGAGACATCTCATGGGGCAGGTGTGAATGTGAGGGAAGGACACAGACAAGAGGTGACTATGGAGAGGAAGTAGGAAGAGAACTGTTACATTGTGGGGAATTGCAGTCAATGTCATGAGACAAAATATGTATGAACTACTGTATGGAAAATGAATTTGCTCTGTAAACTTTCACCCAAATCAAAATTAATAATAATAATAGTTTAGCTTAAGTAGTGAAGAAATGTGTGCCTTGGGCATTGAGCTCTTTAAAGAATTATTATACAGGATCAAATCAACAACAGCAACTCGAAAGATTAGATAGGATATTTAGGGAGCAATAAGTTTATGTTCTACCACTTATCTGTCAGTTTGTGTACTGTGGTATCTTGAGTGTTGCTGTGATGCTGAAGGCTATGCCACTGACATTTCAAATATCAGCAAGGTCACCCATGGTGGACAGGTTTCAGCAGAGCTTCCAGACCAAGACCAAGAAGAGGAAGGGTCCACTTCTCAAACAATTAGCCAGTGAAAACCTTATAAATAGCAGTGAAACACTGTCTGATATAGTACTGGAAAACATCATGAATAGCCTTGAAACATTGTCCTCAATAGTGCCACAAAATGAGCCCCTCTGGCCATAAGGCATTCAAAATATGACTGGGGAAGAGCTGCTTCCTCAAAGTAGTAGTTTTTGTTAGGTGCCATTGAGTCATCTCCAACTCATACTGACCCCATGTACAGCAGAACGAAACACCGCCTGGTCCCGCGCCAGCTCCGTGATCCTTGCTATATTTTAGCCCATTATGGCAGCCACTGTGTCAATCTATCTCCTTGAGGGCCTTCTCCTCTTTTGTTGACCCTCCATCTTATCACACATGACATTCTTCTCCAGGGAATGGTCCCTTCTGATAACATGACCAAAGTAGGTGAGATGAAATCTGGCCATTGTTGCTTCCAAGGAACGTTCCAGCTGCACTTCCTCCAGGACAGATTTGTTAGTTCTTTTAGCAGTCCATGGTACTTTCAACATCCTTTGCCAGCACCACAACTCAAAAGCATCAATTCTTCTTCAGTTTTCCTTATTCATTGTCCAGCTCTCACATGCATATGAGGCGATTGAAAATATTGTGGCTTGTGTCAGTGCACCTTAGTCCTCAAGGAGATATCTTTGCTCTTCAGCACTTGAAAGAGGTCCTTTGCAGCTTATTTGTCCAGTGCTATGTCCAGTGCTATGCATCATTTGATATACTGACCGCTGCTTCCATTGGCGTCGATTGTAGAACTAAGCAATGTGAAGTCTTTGACAACTTCAATCTTCTCTCCATTTATCGTGATGCTGCTTATAGGTCCAGTTCCTGAAAGTAGAGTTGGCCTTAATGACGTGGATGGAGTAAAGCTTTTGGAACCTTCATTTGCTAATGTGGCATGACTCAAAATGGGAAGAAACAGCTGCAAACATCCATTAATAATAAGAACATGGAATGTACAAAGTATGAATCTAGGAAAATTGGAAGTGGTCAAAAATGAAATAAAGCATAATGTTCAATATCCTAGGCATTAGTGAGCTGAAATGGACTGGGGTTTTGGCCATTTTGAATCAGACAACCATATGATCTAATGCCGAGAATGACAAATTGAACAGGAATGGTGTGACATTCATCATCACAAACAGTGTTTCAGGATATGTTGTGAAAGACAACACTGTCAATGATAGGATAATATCCATACACCTACAAGGAATACCAGTTAATACTACTATTATTCAAATTTATGCACCAACCACCAAAGCCAAAGATGAGGAAATTGAAGATTTTTACCAACTTCTGCAGTCTGAAATTGACCAAACATGCAATCAAGATATGTTGATTATTACTGTTGATTGGAATGGAAAAGTTGGAAACAGAGAAGTATCACCAGTAGTTGGAAAACACAGCCTCAGTGATAGAAATGACACTGGAGAACACATGATAAAATTTTGCAAGACCAATGACGTTCATTGGAAAAACCTTTTTCAACAACATAAACAGCAGCTATACATGGGGACTTTGCCAGACGGAGTACACAGGAATCAGATTGACTATATCTGAGCAAAGAGGCTATGGAGAAGCTCAGCCAAAACAAGAGGAGCTGACTGTGGAACAGACCATCAACTGCTTATATGAAGTTCAAGTTGAAGCTGAAGACAATTAAAATAAGTCCACAAAGCCAAAATATGACCTTGATTATATCTCTCCTGAATTTAGAGACCACCTAAAGAATAGCTTTGATGAATTGAACACCAATGACCAAAAACCGGGGGAATTGTGGGACAACATCAAAAACATCATCCATGAAGAAAGCAAGAGGTCATTAAAAGACAAGAAAGGAAGAACAGACCAAAATGGATGTCAGAAGAGACTCTGAAACTTGCCCTTGAGCAGAAAGTAGCTAAAGCAAATGAAAGCAATGACAAGATAAAAGAGCTGAAAAGAAGATTTCAAAGAGCAGCTCAAAAAGACAGTCAGTTATTATAATGAAATGCATAAAGACCTGGAGTTAGAAAACTGAAAAGTAAGAACACACTCAGCATTTCTCAAGCTGAAAGAACTGAGGAAAAATTACAGGCCTTGAGTAACAATACTGAAGGATTCTATGAGCAAAATCGGAGCTCTTGTAGCACAGTGCCTAAGGCACTTGACTGCTAACCGGAAGGCTGGCGATTCAAATCCACCAACCACTCCTTGGAGGGAAGATTGGGCAATCTACTTCCACAGTGATACTGCCTCGAAAACCCAAGGATGGGTTCAACTCCACAGCACATAACAAAACAACAATGTGCAAAATATTAAATGACGCAGGAAACATTAAAAGAAGATGGAAGGAATACACAGAGTCACTGTACCAAAAAGAATTGGTTGATGTTCACCCTTTTCAGGAGCTGGCATATGATCAAGAACTGATGGTATTGAAGGATGAAGTCAAAGCTGCACTGAAGGAATTGCCAAAAAAGAAGGCTCCAGGAATTGATGGAATACTGATTGAGGTGTTTCAACAAATGAATGCTGTGCTCGTTGCACTCACTCATTTATGCCAAGAAATTTGGAAGACAGCTACCTGGCCAACTGACTGAAAGAGATCTGTATTTGTACCCATTCCAAAGAAAAGAGATCCCACAAAATGTGGTAATTATCGAACAATATCATTAATATCACATGAAAGTAAAATCTTGCTGAAGATAATTCAAAAATCGTTATAGCACTATTTTGACAGGGAACTTCCAGAAATGCAAGCTGCATTCAAAGAGGAAGTGGAACAAGGGATATCATTGCTGATGTCAGATGGATTTTGGCTGAAAGTAAGGAATACTAGTAAGATGTTTATTTGTGTTTTAGTGACTATGCAAAAGCATTCAACGTGTGGATCATAACAAATTATGGGTAATATTGAGAAGAATGGGAATTCCAGAACACTTAATTGTGCTCTTGAGGAACTTGTACATGGACCAGGAGACTGTTGTTTGAACAGAACAAGGGGATATTGCATGGTTTAAAATCAGGAAGGGAGTGTGTCAGGGTTGTATCATTTCACCACACTTATTCAATATGTATGCTGAGCAAATAATCCAAGAAGCTGTGCTATATGAAGAAGAGCATGGCATCAGGATTGGAAGAAAACTCATTAACAACCTGTGATATGATACAATCTTGCCTGATGAAGTGAAGAGGAGTTGAAACACTTACTGATGAAGCTTAAAGAATACAGTCTGCAGTATGGATTACTCCTCTACATAAGGAAAACAAAAATCTTCACAACTGGACCAATAAGCAGCATCATGATGAATGGAGAAAAGAGTGAAGATCTCAAAGATTTCATATTACTTGGTTCCACAATCAACCTCAGCAGAAGCAGCAGTCAAGAAATCAGATGACATATTGCACTGGGAAAATCTGCTGCAAAAGACCTCTTTCAAGTGCTGAAGAACAAAGATGTCTCTTTGAAGACTAAGGTACATGTAACCCAAGCCATGATGTTTTCAATCGTTTCATATGTTGTGAAAGCTGGACAATGAATAAGTGAAACCGAAGAAGAACTGATGCTTTTGAGTTGTGGTGCTGGCGAAGAATGCTGAAAGTACCATGGACTGCTAAAGAACTAACAGATTTGTGCTAAGGAAGTGCAGCCATAAAGCTCCTTGGAAATGAAAATGGCGGGACTTTGTCTTGCCTGCTTTGGTCATATTATCAGAAGAAACCATTCTCTGGAGAGGGATGTCATGCTTGGCAAGGTGGAGGATCGATGAAAGAGGGGAAGGTCCTCAATGAGATGGATCGACACAGTGGCTGTGGCAATGGACTCAAGTATAGCAGGGATCAAGGAGCTGGCATGGGACTGGGCGGTGTTTCCTTCAGCTGTGCATAGGGTCACTATGAGTCAGAGATGACTCAATGGCACCTAACATCAACAACAACAAGAGTTGATGCTCTTACATTATGGTGTTGCTGAAGAATACTGAAAGTAGCATGGAATGCTATTGTTGTTGTTGTTGTTATGTGCTGTCGAGTTGGACCCAACTCATGGCGACCCCTCCTTGGGTTTCTGAGGCAGTATCACTACAGAAGTAGATTGCCCAATCTTCTTCCGAGGAGTGGCTGGTGGGTTTGAACCACCAGCCTTCTGGTTAGCAGTCAAGTACCTTAGGCACTATGCTACCAGAGCTCCATGGAATGCCATAAGAACAAACAAATCTATCTTAGAAGTATTGCCAGAATGCTCCTTAGAAGAAAGGATGGAGAGACTTTTTCTCATGTACTTTGGACATGCTATTAGGAGGAACCAGTCCCTAGAGATAGGCATCATGATTGGTAAAGTAAATTGTCCAGGCATCATGACTGGTAAAGTTAAGCAAAGAGGAGTTCCTGCAATGAGATGGACTGACAACTTGGATGCAACAATGGGCTTCACATAAACTGTGAAGATTGTGCAGAGTTGTACAACATTTCATTCTTTTCTACACGGTGTCACTATGAGTCAGAACCCAGTCAATAGTACCTAACAACAGAAATATATTGATAGTAGATTTGAAATTATAGTCAATCAGAAAAAAAAAAAAATCGTTAAATAATTACATGTAGTTGTTGTTAGGTTCTACAGAGTCAGCTCCAACTCATTGAGACCCTACGTAGAACAGAACAAAACACTGCCCAGTCCTGCACTATCCTCACAATCCCTGCTATGCTTGAGCCCATCCTTACAGCTACTATTGTCAATCCATCTCTTTGAGGGTCTTCACATTTTTCACTGACACTCCACTGTACCAAGCATGATATCCTTCTCCAGGTACTGGTCTCTTCCAACCACATGACCAAAGTAGGTGGGACAAAGTCTGCCCATGCTCATTTCCAAGGAGCATTCTGGCTGCACTTCTTCCAGGATAGTTTTGTTTGTTCTTCTGACACTCCATGGTATTTTCACTATTCTTTGCCAACACCACAAGTCAAAGGCATCAATTCTTTTTGGTCTTCCTTATTCATTGTTCATCTTTCACATGCTTATGAGATGACTGAAAATATCATAGCTTGGATTAGGCACATCTTAATCTTCAAAGTGACATCTTTGATGCTCAACACTTTAAGGAAGTCTTTTGCAATAGATTTGCCAGTGTAATACAACATCTGACTTCTTGACAACTGGTTACATAGGTGTCAATTGTGGATCCAAGTAAAAGGAAATCTTTAACAACTTCAGTCTTTTCTTCATTTATCATGATGTTGCTTATTGGTCCAGTTGTGAGGATTTTTGTTTTCTTTATGTTGATCGTTAATCCATACTGAAGACTGCAGTCTTTGATCTTCATCAACAGGTACTGCAAGTCCTCTTCACTTTCAGCAAGCAAGGTTGTATCATCTACATATAAAAGATTGTTAATGAGTGTTCCTCCAATCCTGATGCCACATTCTTTTTCATATAGTCCAGCTTCTGGATTATTTGCTCAGCATACAAATTGAATAATTATGGTGAGAGAATACAACCCTGACACACTCCTTTCTTTATTCTAAACCATCCTGTTCCATTCAAATGACAGCCTCTTGATCTATGTGTAGGTTCCTTGTGAGGACATTTAAGCATTCCAGCATTCCCATTCTTTGCAATGTCATCCATAATTTGCTATGATTCACACGGTAGAATGCTTCTGGATAGTTGATAAAACACAGGTAAAATCTTTCTGGTATTCTTTGCTTTCAGCCAAGATCCATCTGACATCAGCAATGATATCCTTTGTTCCATGTTCTCTTCTGAATCCAGCTTGCATTTCTGGAAGTTTCCTGTCAATATATTGCTCTAACTGTTTTTGAATTATCCTCAGGAAAACCTTTCTTATGTGTGATATTAATGATATTGTTTGATAATTTCCACATTCTGTGGGCTCACCTTTCTTTGAAATGAATACAAATATGGATCTCTTTCATCATTTGGCCAGATAGCTATCTTCCAAATTTTTTGGCAAGTGTGGGAACTGGAGATGAAGACTTGGCCAAATGCAAGATCTAAATGTGCCAAAAGCTAACAAACTTTCCCAAAGCTTCTCTATACTGGACCACACGTCAAAGGTAACTTGCCTTCAACTACTTAGCTGCTCACACCAAATTTTATCATGGAACATAACTACAATTTCATAATACGGAATAACTACATCCAACTGCCAAACCACTCAAACCACAGTCGAGCCAAGTTGACACACAACCTTAACTACCACAGGACTCTTTTACAAAGTTAAAAAAAGAAAGTTATCAATATATTTTTAATCTGGTATAGTATAACCTTGATACCAAATCAAATGAAAGTATGATTCAATATCAGAAGACAATTAGTATAGTAAATCACATTTGAAAAACCAAACTCACTGCCATTCAGCCAATTCCAACTCATAGTGATCCCACTGGGTTTCCAAGTCTGTGATCTTTACAGAAACAGATTGCCTCATCTTTCTTCCACAGAGAAGCTGGTGGATTTGAACCACTGAATTTTTGGTTAGCAATCAAATGCCTTAACCACTACACCATGAGAGCTCCTTAGTAAATCACATTAGCAGTTTAAAATAGACAAATAGATGATCTTTTCAATAGCTGAAGAAAAACATTTTCTTTTAAAAGGTAAAAGTCAACACTCATTTGTGTTAAAAAAAATTCTTAAAAAATTAGGAATAGGAAATTATTTCTTTAATCTCATAATCTATTTTTAAACATAATATAAAAATGATTAAACATCATAATGGTATAATTTGAGAAGCATTAATAATAAAATCAGGAATGTTCAATACCACAGCTTATATTAAACACTACACATAAGGTTCTGACCAATATAACAAGAAAAAAGAATAAAAACAAGTAATAATCAGAAAATTAGACTTAAAAACTCTCCTTATCCCCATATAATATGGTTTTCTACATAGGGAACTACCCTAAGCATTATACAAACTATTATAACTAATAAGAGAAGTAAGTGACATGTAACTCAACATTTAGAAATTAATAATTTACATCTCCACTGGCAATTACCAATTATAGAATATAATATAAAAACAAGTCCATTTCACAGTAGCAATGAAAACTAAAGAATCTATGTATAAATAAAACAGAAGTGCTCAAGACACATTAATGGAAAAGATTACAAAACAGTAATAAAGAACAAAAATAAGGCCTAAATAAATGGAAAGTCATGTAAATTTATGAATTTTTGAAACTTCAATATTATTAAGATGCAAATTCTTTTTAAATCTATAAATTCAATACAATTCCAATCAAATCTTGACATTATTTTTAAACATTTTTGGTGATGGCTTTGTATACCAACGAGTTGGGTTTCCAAGGCAGTATCACTATGGACGTAGATTGCCCAACCTTCCTTCCAAGGAGTGGCTGGTGGGTTTGAGCCGCCAGCCTTCTGGTTAGCAGTCAAGTGCCTTAGGCACTATGCTACCAGAGCTCCTTTTAAACTTTTTAAACAAATCAAAAATCCATATAAAGAGTAAAGGATCACATATAAATAAATGCAAACTTACGATGTTAAAAGGAACTCTGGTGGCGTAGTGTCTAAGACATTTGACTGCTAATCATGAGATTGGTGGTTCAAACCCACTAGCCACTCCTTGAAAGGAAGGTTGGGCAATCTACTTCCATAGTGATAACACCTCAGAAACACAAGGAAGGGTCGTTATGAGTCGGATCTGACTGCAGGGCAGTGAGCTTGGTTTTTTGCTTTCACAACATTAAAATAAAATAATATGGCCTGAGAGATTACACAGCAAACACACACACACACACATTCTGTTTAGAGTCCAAAAGCAGACCTGCCTGTGCGGGAGCGGGTGGAACTTGCTATAAAACAGAAGTGGAATTATACATGAGTGAAATGAAAATTAGTCGTTTAATAAAGGATGATATCCATCTAGAAAATAGATACTACCTTGTTTGTCACACAAAAAAAGACAATTCCAGGTGAACATGGTCTAAATATGAAATGTGGTATTTTAAAACTTTAGAGAGCAACATAAGAAATCTTTATGACTTTACAAAGAACACAAATCATACCAAAAAGACTGATAAATTTAAGCCCATTAAAAGTTAAAATTTGGTATTTTTGATGCCTGAAACTAACAACGAATTAAAATTAACAGTAAATAAGAGCTTACAAGTCAATTTAAGTGAAAAAAAATACTATAGGAAAATGGATAAAACATGAATTCTTCTTCAGTCTTTCTTATTCACTGTCCAGTTTTCACAAGCATATTACAAAAAAAAAAAAAAACCCTCACTGATATCAAGTCGATCCCAGCTTATAGCAACTCCTCTTTGGGTTTCTGAGGTGGTATCTCTATGGAAGTAGATTGCCCAATCTTCTTTTCCAGAAGTGGCTGGTGGGTTTGAACCGCCAGCCTTCTGGTTAGCAGTCAAATGTCTTAGGCACTATGCCACCAGAGCTCCCTACACCACCAGAGCTCCCATTATATTGTTGTTGTTGTTGCTGTTATGTGTCATTGAGTCGGACCCAACTAATAGAGACCCCTCCTTGGGTTGCTGAGGCAGTATCACTACGGAGGTAGATTGCTCAACCTTCCTTCCGAGGAGTGGCTAGTGGGTTTGAACCGCCAGCCTTCTGGTTAGCAGTCAAGTGCCTTAAGCATTATGCTACCCCCATCACCCATCATATTAGTCAACTGAAAATGCACGTCTTAGGTCGGCGCATCTGAGTCCTCAGAGTGACATCTTTGTTCTATAGCACTTTTAAAAGGTCTTTGGCAGCAGATTTACCCAGTGCAATACATCATCTGATTTCTTGACTGCTGCTTCCATGAACTTTGATTATGGATCCAAGTAAAATGAAATCTTTGACAACTTTAATCTTTTCTCCATTTATCATGATGTTGCTCATTGGTCCAGTGGTAAGGATTTTTGCTTTTTTTATGCTGAGGTGTAATCCACACTGAAGGCTATAGACCATAGACTATAGACATCAGCAATTGCTTCAAGTGCTCTTTGCATTCACCAAGCAAGACTGTGTCATCTGCATATGGCAGAGACTTCCTCTACTCTGATGTTGAGTTCTTTACAGCTTCTCGGATTATTTGTTCAGCAGACAGATTGAATAAGTATGGTAAAAGGATACAACCCTGACACACAGCTTTTCTGTTTTTGAACCATGCAGTATCTCCTTGTTCTGTTTGAACAACAGCCTCCTGGTCTATGTACAGGTTCCTCATGAGCACAATTAAGTGTTCTGGAATTCCCAATCTTCTCAATGTTATCCATTATTTCTTATGATCCACACTATTGAATGCCTTTGCATAGTCAATAAAGCACAGGAAAACATCTTTCTGGTATTCTTTGCTTTGAGCCAAGATCTATCTGACATCAGCAATGATATCCCCTGTTTCTTGTTGTTGTTGTTAGGTGCCATAGAGTTGACTCATAGCCACCCTGTGTACCACAGAACAAAATACTGCCTGGTCGTGTGCCAGCCCCATGTTCCTTGCTATACCTGAGCCCATTATTGCAGCCACTGTATCAAGCCATCCTGTTGAGAGTCTTCCCCTTTTTGCTGACCCTCCACTTTACCAAGCATGACTCCCTTCTCCAAGGAATGGTTCCTTCTGACAACATGACCAAAATAGGTGAGATGAAGTCTGGTCATTCTTGCTTCCAAAGTGCATTCCAGATGCACTTCTTCCATGACAGATTTGTTAGTTCTCCTGGCAGTCCATGGTATTTTCAGAATTCTTTGCCAAATCCACAACTCAAAGCATCGACTCTTCTTCAGTCTTCCTTATACATTGTCCAGCTTTCACATGCATATGAGGCTTTTGAAAATAACCATGATTTTGGTTAGGTACACCTTAGTCTTCAAAGAGACATCTTTGTTCTTCAGCACTTTAAAGAGGTTTTTTTTGCAGAAGATTTGCCCAGTGCCATACAATGTCTGATTTCATGACTGCTGCTTCCATTGGTGTTGACTATGGATCCAAGTAATATGAAATCTTTGACAACTTTAATATTTTCTCCATTTATCTTGATGCTGCTTATTGGTTCAGCTGTAAGGATTTTCATTTTCTTTATGTTGAGGTGTAATCCATACTGCAGACTGCAGTCTTTAATCTTCATCAGTTAAGTGCTTCAAGTCATCTTCACTTTCAACAAGCAAGAAGCATTCCAGCTGCACTTGTTCCATGACCTCTTCTGAATCTGGCTTGAAGTTCTGGTAGCTGTTGAGGTACTGCTGCAATTATTTTTAGTTACCTTCAGCAAAATTTTACTTGCAGGTAATATTAATGATATTATTTGATTATTTCTGCATTCCCTTTGGAATGGGCACAAACATGGAACTCTTCCAGTCACTTGGCCAGGGAGCTGTCTTCCAAATTTCTTCCAGGGTCACTTCTGTTTGTTGAAGCATCTCAATTAGTATTCCCTCAGTTCTTGGAGCCTTGTTTTTCACTAGTGCTTTCAGTGCAGCTTGGACTTCTTCACTCAATACCGTTGGTTCTTGGTCACATGCTACCTCCTGAAATGGTTGATCTTTGATCAAATTTTTTTTTTGATACAGCGACTCTGTGCATTCCTTCCATCTTCTTTTAATGCTTCCTGCATCATTCAATATTTTGTCCATAGAATGCTTCAATATTATAACTCAAGGCTTGAATTTTTTCTTCAGTTTTTTCAGCTTGAAAAATACCAAGCATATCCTTCTCTTTCGGTTCTCTAAGTATTTGCACATTACATTGTAATATTTTACTTTGGCTTCTTTAGCTGCCCTTTGAAACCTGTTCAGGTCTTTTACTTAATCATTTCTTCGATAACTTTAGCTACTCTATGTTCACGAGCAATTTTTAGGGTCTCTTTTGATATCCATTTTGGTCTTTTCTTTATTAACCTTTTTAATAAGATTTTCACTGGCCAATTTTTTCAGAATTAGATCACCAGGGCCTATTTTTCAGTCTGTCTTAGTGTGGAAGTGCCACAGAACCCTAACCACCATGGGTCACTTTGCTGGTGATTGAAATATTAGAGGTATAGCCTTCATGCTGCCAGCAACACACAAGCCACCACAGTATGACAAACTGATAGAAGAGTGGTGGAAAAAGATGCTTAGAAATTACAAATATAAAATTAAAGACACTATTCCTATAGGAGGTGTTGTTGTTGTTAGATGCCATCAAGTTAGCTCTAACTCATAGCCACCCTATGTACAACAGAAAAAAACACTGCCCCATCCTGTGGCAGCCTCACAATCCTTGCTATACCTCAGCCCATTGTTGCAGCCACTGAGTCAATCCATCTTGTAGAGGGCCTTCCCCTTTTTCACTGACCCTCCTCTCTACCAAGTTTGATATTCTTCTCCAGGGAATGGTCCCTTCTGACCACATGACCAAAGTAGGTGAGACTAAGTCTGGTAAGTTCTTCTGGCAGTCCATGTCAGTATTCTTTGCCAACACCACTCAAAACCATCAACTCTTCTTAGGTTTTCTTTATTCATTGTCCAATTTTCATATGTATATATGACTATTGAAAATACTATGACTTGGATTAGGTGGACCCTAGTCTTCAAAGAGATATCTTTGCTCTTCAGCACTTTTAAGACATGCTTTGCAGAAGATTTGCCCAGTGCAATACATCATCTGATTTCTTGACTGTTACTTCCATTGGTGTTGATTGTGGAACCCAGTAATATGACATGTTTGAGAACTTCAATCTTTTCTCCATTTATCATGATGCTGCTTATTGGTCCATTTGTGAGGGTTTTTGTTTTCTTTATGTTGAAGTGTAATCCGTACTGCAGACTGTGGCCTTTAATCATCATTAGTGAGTGCTTCAAGTCATCTTGTATCCTTTCCCCATATTTGTTCAATCTGTAAGCTGAGCAAATGATCTGAGAAGCTGGACTATATGGGGAAGAACGTGGCATCAGGATTGGAGGAAGGCTCATTAACAACCTGAGATATGCAGACTATGTTGTTGTTGTTGTTATGTGCCGTCGAGTCGGCCCCGACTCATAGCGACCCCTCCTTGGGTTTCTGAGGCAGTATCACTACAGAAGTAGGATTGCCCAACCTTCCTTCCGAGGAGTGGCTGGTGGGTTTGAACCGCCAGCCTTCTGGTTAGCAGGCAAGTGTCTTAGCCACTATGCTACCAGAGCTCCTATATGCAGACTATAGGGGGTAGAAAATAAAATCAGGGAAGAGTACACTGGAGGAATTAGAAATGGTTTAATGTTTTTTAAAAAACAGAAGTAAGCATAATAAAATGTTAGAGCTGATAAAGCAGGGTGACATATAAATGGATGTTTGTCAAGTATTCTTTACTGCTGTGCTAAGAACTTGGAGCGAAACAGGAAGTGTATGCAAATGCAACTGGATGTCATTTAAATAACTAGCAAGTGTGGCAAGGCAATACTAGAAGGATCTGAAAAGAAGGTAAAATGGAATTGGGCTGGAACTAGATCTATTGGGTCTAAACAAGGTGTGAAGCAAACTAAGTGGGAGGCTGTAGGCTTTCAATCAGACAGAATTAAGCTATGGTGTGTCCTAAACTGGAGCCCTGATGATGCAGTGGTCAAGCACTCAGCTGCTACCTGAAAGGTAGGTAGTTCGAATCAACCAGCTTCTCCAAAGAGAAAGATGTAGCTGTCTGCTTCCATAAAGATTGCAGCATTGAAAACCCTATGGGCAGTTCTACTCTGTCCTATATGGTCTCCATGAGTTGGAATCGACTCTACGGTAATGGGTTTGGTTTCATGTTGGTTTATATCCTAAACCCAGAAAAGACCAGTCACTTCCAAAGGGCATGGAATCAGAGTCAGCAGTTGGTGAGTGACTCCAAGAGAATGAGATCTAGTATATGGTCAAAAATCTCTGACTTGTAAGTAACCTTATCCCACTTCAATTGGGCTGGTAAAATTATTTCCTTTGTGGGTGTCTTTTAACCGAAAGGAAATTTAGAATTAAACATAGAGATGATAAAATAAATCAAAACATTATATTAATACTGTTGTGCTGCCTTCAAGAATAGGTTTCAGAAATCATGGGAACAATCTGTGTATATTTGGTATTTAAAGTGGTTGTAAGGTTTAAGGGTTTTTGGCATTTGGGAAAATCTAGCAGATTAGAGTTTACAACATGTAATTGATTTTATAGTTGTAAGGTGAAGAAGGTATAAGACTTTAAGTTTTTAACTGCACTGGAATGTTTCTTAAGATTTCCCATATTTACCAGTTTGCTTTATCAGATTTAATAGAGTTGTTTAAGTACTTGGGAAGGCAATGCTTGTTACAGGCATTTGAAGTGTTGAAAAGAAAATCAACTATGTAAAACTTATAAATACTGTTTTAATGATTGAAGGAATTTAATTAACTGAGTTGTAAATGGAACCGATTGTTTAAAGAAATATGTCCTATTCACCTTTCATTAATTAAATTTTAATCAAAGGAATATTTTAAAGATTTATTTGAATTTTACTAATTTTATGAATAGGATAATATTATTTGTAACTTGAACTTAAAAGATTAAGGAAAATATTTTAGTTCTTTTTTTTATATGTAATTTTAGTATCAAATAATAACATTAACATCTTGTAAGTAATCTCTTTTTCTACATACAAAAACTGCCCTAAGGAACACTCAAAAACCACTGATATTCTGTGTTCTGGTTACCTAGTACCACTATGACAAGAAATATACCACAAATATGATGACCTTAACAAACAGGAGTTTATTGTCTTACAGTTCGGGAGGCTAGAAGTCCAAGTTCAAAGTGCCAGTCTCTAAGGGCTGTGTGAAACCCCTTGACCTTGGGCTTCAGCTCTGCCTCTTGCTCCCAGCCCACTGAAGCTAGAGGCATCTCTTCACTCAGGCTGCTACTGGCTGCTGAGGCTAGCAAATAAAATGGCACAGTCCTAATATTACCAAACCACACGGCAGACCATTAATTCAAGTCCATTTTAAGTCCCAAGGTCAGCAGAGCATGGCAGGCTGCTGAACAATGACACGGCTGTATGAGGGATCCAAGTGTGCCATAAGCTAGAGACCATTCCCAAAGGCTTCTGCTTATATACAGGAAGCAGACCACATTCCCTAAGGCAGCTACTCAGCTGCTCACAGAAGATTCCACCATGGAGTTGATTACCAGTCTCATCATGGGGAATACTACATCCAGCTGCCCGGCCACTCAACCAGGCCCAGCTAAGTTGACACACAAACTGAACTACCACATTCTGTATGTATGCCCATATGCAAAGACATATGCAAAGTTGTCTCCTTGAGGACTAAGATGCACCTTACACAAGACATGGTATCTTCAATCACCATGAGGTGATTGAATGTGAGAGCTGGACAATGAACAAGGAAGACCGAAGAAGAGTCCATGCTTTTGAGTTGTGATGCTGGTGAAGAATACTAAAAGTACCATGGACTGCTAAAAGAACTAACATCTGTCCTGGAAGAAGTGCAGCTGGAATGCTCTTTGACGGTGAGAATGGCCAGACTTCATCTCCCCTACCGTGGTCATGTTGTAAGAAAAGACCATTCCCTGGAGAAGGATATCATGCTTGGTACAGTGGAGGGTCAACAAAAGAGGGAAAGTCCCTCAACAAGATAGATTGACACAGTGGCTACAATGATGGGCTCAGGTATGGCCGGGATTGTGGAGCCTGCACAGGACAGGGCAGTGTTTTATTCTGCTGTACATAAAGTCACTATGAGTTGGAGACAACTCAATGGCACCAAACAACAACAACAACAAATGCTCATAATAATAATAAGAA
>NW_006921611.1:11951975-11982435 GCF_000298275.1 Orycteropus afer afer
TGGTTAGCAGGCAAGTGTCTTAGCCACTATGCTACCAGAGCTCCCAAAATTCATGTTAGGTATAAATAAAAAAATCAAATTTATTAGGACATTATAGAAATCTTATATAGCAAGAGAAATATGCTTTCCTAGATAATAAATTTAACATTAAAATATGTCAATTCTTGTCAAAATAATATAATAAACTTCAAATAAAAATCTTGATGTTGTTGTTGTTGTTATGTGCTGTCAAGTCGGACCCAACTCATAGCGACCCCTTCGTGGGTTTCCAAGGCAGTATCACTATGGAAGTAGATTGCCCCATCTTCCTTCCGAGGAGTGACTGGAGGGTTTGAACCACCAGCCTTCTGGTTAGCAGTCAAGTGCCTTAGGCACTAAGCTATCAGAGCTCCTAAAAATCTTGATATATTTTTAATAACAAAGTTATTCTAAAATACATCTCAAAAAACATAGAATCAAGAACTACCAATAATGTTTGAATGAGAAGTATAATAATGAGTGACTTGCTCTGTCATATATTAACAAGTGTTATAAAGCTCCAATAATTTAAAAGAAATTGATTCTAGAACAATGATAAACCCACAGATCCTAAAAGAAAATACAGAAATAAATTTGTACATAGTTGTGCCTGAAAGCAGCTGTATTTGTAAATTTAGAATAAAATAAAAGTGGTATTGGAGGAATGTCTCTTCCCTACTCCTAATGTTTTCTTCCAGGAAGAAGTTTCACTACTCCAGCCTCTCTGGCCTCTATACAACCCTTTATTCATTCTCATTCTAGGGAGGTTAAATGAAGGCATTTAACTGCTAACCAGAAGGCTGGTGGTTCAAACCCATAAGCCACTCCTCAGAAGAAAACCTGGGCAATCTACTTCTGTAAAGATATCACCTTGGAAAGCCAAGGAGGGGTCGCTATGAATCAAATCAACTCGACAGCAGTGAGTTTGTTTTAGTTTTTGGTTTCATTGATAAATTTGGGAAGATTTTGATCATACTTAACCTAAGTCTGTTCTTCTTCCATTTGGAAGTGAACTTCCCACAAAGAACAGGCATTCTCTCCTATTTCAAGGAATAAGCTCTCCTGGGAGCTCTGGTGGTGTAAGTGCCTAAGGCATTTGACTGCTAACCAGAAGTCTGGCAGTTCAAACCCACCAGGCACTCTTCAGAAGGAAGATTGGGCAATCTACTCCCGTAGAGATACTGCCTCAGAAACCCAAGGAGGGGTTGCTATGAGTCGGATCGACTCAGTGGCAATGAGTTTGGTTTGTTTGGTTCAGAGGAGTTGAGATCAGAGACCGGCAGAATTCCAAAAGAAGTCTCTAGGGGTAGGATTTAAAGTGCAGCCTGGTCACCTAATCCAATTGTTTCAATCAACATCCCATCCTATGTCAGGACAGTAAGATAGCTCTGCTCAGCAGTTGAGTTGTAGAAACACCTGACAGTGGTGATGTCTAATTGGATTGATTCATTTTCTTTTCCTACAAAGTATCATCTGTACTCATATTTCTGCACTTAACATTCGTATCTAGAAAACCATCTTAACAGAAGTTAAAAACCTAGTGTGAGTCTAGGCTATGTTTTTAAGATTTTTCTTGGAGAGAAGTGAATGCAGCCTCTCTTCCCTGGGACCTCTATCTCCTCTCATTCAACTGCCCACCAGAAAGATACCTCTTGTGGAACTTGGTGATCCTTTTCTCCAGCTGTTCCTATCAGCAGGTCCCACTACTGTAAGCCATGGAGAAAAGCAAAAGCAAACAGAAGTTTTGGCTTGTTTGGGGGAAGTTTTGGGGGAAGATCTCATGGTCCAACAGAGTGACTTCTGCCTGGTCCCCAAGGGTAGTCATCAATGTTTCAAAAACTCTTTCACAGGGTCTCAAAGAGTAAAAAACATCATCCTATTAGTAAGACTTTTACAATGGAGACAGGTAACTGGAACTATTAATCAAACAACTTGAGCTTCTAGGATTAAATCCAGCTGAGAAAATAGAATATGACCAGGGATATCAAGGATAATCATCATCAGTGCTACCAAACCTTTCTCATTGGTTTAAACACCCACCAAACACTCCATATATATGCCCAGTCCACACTCTTATCTATGAGCTTTGGTGGTATAGTGGTAAAGCATTTAGCTGCTAACCTGTGGGTCAGTGGTTCGAACCTATCAGCCACTCCATGAGAGAAAGATTTACAGCCTTGGAAACCCTCTAGGGCAGTTCTATCCTGTCTTGTAGGATCACTGTGGTAGTTCAGTTTGTGTGTCAACTTGGCTAGGCCTGGTTGAGTGGCTAGGCAGCTGGACGTAGTATTCCCCATGATGAGACTGGTAATAAACTCCATAGTGGAATCTACTGTGAGCAGCTGAGTAGCTGCCTTAGGGAATGTGGTCTGCTTCCTGTACATAAGCAGAAGCCTTGGGGAATGGCCTCTAGCTTATGGCACTCTTGGACCCTGCATGTAGCCGTATCATTGTTCAGCAGCCTGCCATGCTCTGCTGACCTTAGGACTTACAATGCACTTAAATTAATAGCCTGCCATGTGGTTTGGTAACATTGGGACTGTAGCTTTTTACTTTGTCAACCTTGGCCTTGTCTGAGTGAAGAAATGCCTCTAGCTTTAGTGGGCCAGGAGAAGGAGGCAGAGCTGGACCCCAAGGTTGTGGGGCTTTCACCCAGCCCCTAGAGCCTGGCACTTTGAGCTTGGACTTAAAGCCTCTAAACTGTGAGAGAATAAACTCCTGTTTGTTAAGGCCATCCCATTTGTGGTATATTCTTCTCAGAGCAGTACTAGGTAACCAGAACAATCACTATGAGTGAGAATCAACTCGATGGTAGTGGGTTTAGTTTTTGGTTTTATACTGGTAGTATCCTAAAGCCCCCTCATACTTGTTTGAGAGTGCTGATCATTAAAAGGTCAGTAATTTTGTGAACCATCACTGAAAATTAAATTATATAAACTTATATTTAAACAATAGTAAAAGGAAAACCAATAAATGCTCAAAACTCAGCACTTCCTATTGATTCTACTGCATTGTATTCATATCTCTGTTTTTGGATTTACTTTTATTGTTTCTGTGTGGCAAAAATGCTACATAGTGATGCAATCTTATACATTTCTTCCTGACTCCTGATTCAGAGACTTCATGTTGATATCTTGTACCTGGCCATGAAATTAACCCTGATGGGAGTATTTTCAACATAGAAATCAAACATTGCTCTAAATAAGAGGGGGAGCTCTGGTAGCATAGTGGCTAAGGCACTTGACTGCTAACCAGAAGGCTGGCGGTTCAAACCCACCAGCCACTCCTCGGAAGGAAGATGGGGCAATCTACTTCCTTAGTGATACTGCCTCGGAAACCCAAGGAGGGGTCGCTATGAGTCGGGTCCGACTTGATGGCACATAACAACAACAACAACATAAATAAGAGGAGGAACTCTGGTAGCATAGAGCCTAAGGCACTTGACTGCTAACCAGAAGGCTGGTGGTTCAAACCTACCAGCCACTCCTTGGAAGGAAGGTTGGGCAATCTACTTCCATAGTGATACTGCCTTGGTAACCCAAGGAGTTACTCGCTATGAGTCAAGGTCGACTGATGGCACATAACAACAACATAAATTAGAGGGCTTGTGGGAGGAGAGGGTGCTAGTTGCTAAACTTGGTTACCAACACATCACTGGCTGTACCCATCCTCTGTGTTTTCCACATCCTTTTATTATCAGCATAGTGTCAATCCTTTAAGCCTCAGCTCAAATTTTGCCCCCTCCATGAAGCCTTCCCTAATCATCCCTAGCCTACAGTGACTCCCTGCAGTGAACTCTCATAGTATAGTAAGCCTCAGTTGGACTTTCACTAAATATACAAGGGAACAGAACAAATCTTTTTATATAGCTATTTACTTTTCTACCATCATCTAAGTAGATTGTGAGCTATTTGAGGACAGAAGTTGATTACTAGAAGATATAAGATAAACATTTGCTGAATAGGAATTTGCATCTGAACCTTCCTGGAGAAGTTCCCAAGGAACTTCCAGCACAAATTGGGGAAAAATGGATAATGACGAACTCAGATGCAAACTTTTATTTTTGTAGGAATATTTAAATATTACAAGTTTGAAAGGCCCTTGTCCCAAAATATGTATAGAGTCACCCTGATGCTCACTCTCAAGCAGTCCCAGTCGCATTGAGTCAACTTTGACTCACGGCAACATCGTGTGTGTTGCAGTAGAATTGTGCTCCTCGGGGTTTCAATAGCTGAGTTTTTGGTGGTAGCTTGCCAGGTCTTTCGTTCAAGACTTCTCTGGGTGGACTTGAACCTCTAACCTTTTGATGAGCAATAGAGCACATTAACAGTTTTCACCACCCAGGGACTCCAGTGATCAATTCAATGAGAGGCAACTTAGGTCAAGTGTTGTTTTGTTTTGTTTCCTTCCCAAAGTGATTCTTGATTTAACTTCATGAAGATTCAAGTTGATTTGTAAAAGATAGAGAGGAAGAGAAGACTTTGAGGAGGAACACTTCTTCCAGTCTAGTACCCCACCCTCACCCCAGCTATGCAGACTTCCAAGAGGTACTGTGACTCTTGGGATAGAGCATTTTCCTCAGGGGGCAGGTTGGGAGTGGTGCATAGGCTAACCTACCAAAGTGACACCTTGACACCTTGTAGGGGAGCAGTTGGTGGGGGGAGAGGCACAGAGAAAAGCTGGCTACATGAGGGGAAAATAATTCTCTGGGAAAAAAAGTAGCTCCAACCATAAGTGACATTTGGCATTTGCAAAGGAAGTAGCCATAGACAGGAGATCACAGCTGGTTTGACTTACAAATAACAAATCCAATCCTGTTTCTTACAGCTTGTCTTTTATCTGTAAACACAGATGGAGCTATCCACCAATGCAGGTTCAAATTACCCTAGTGTTCCAGAGCTTGCATGGGGGCTTTGGGACTGGGCTTCATAAGGTTACAGGATGGAGTGAGAGAGGAGGGGGAAGCTACTCTTCTATACCTCTCACTGGCATCTCCCTGCCTATGCAGACCAAGGGGTGATATATTAGGAGGAGGGATGGTGGATGAAGAAGGAAGACCCAGGTGGAGGAGGGCATTGAATCTGATCAAGAGATTAAGAAAGAGTACCAGAAGTAGGGAGCTTTCCTCTCCTAGAATCTTTTGGGGAAGAGAATTCTGGTGAATTGCTGTGGCCCAGACAGGGTTTGCACTGCTCCATAAAGATACTTGTTTTGACAGTTTCTAAAGATGCTGGCTGCAGCCAAAGGAATTCTGTAAATCCACCTAACTGCATTTGTTTGGCTTTTCTTTCCTTCTTTTTTTTACGGAGGTACAGAAAGGGACAGGACTAGACTTTAGCCAAAATGGCTCGTTCTGAGTAGGAGAAGAGATTCACAAGGGTGAGGCCACAAGAGGTCAGGACTTGTTTCTTAACAAGCTAACATAGACTCCTCATCCTCCCTTCTTGAGAGCAGATCCACAATTTCACCAAATGCCACTCATAAGACTGTTGAGTTGGAGGGTGGGCATGATCAGAGAGAAGCTTCAGAGGCAAGGACTCCATTTTCCCTTTTCCCACTCTCCTCATACCTTTCAAGACCAGGTGGAAGAATCTCACTGACTTTTAGTAAATTGGATCACTTTATTGGAAATTCACTTTGGGAAATCCTAGATTCCTGATGTGGGGCATGTGAAATTTTCCATCTCTTGAAGGGAATCAAAAAATCTCCTACACAAGGTCAGTTCTAGTTGACTCTGGTATTTCCCCAGGCTGGAACAGATCTTCTTCACTGCATGCATTCCTTTGTCAGGTCTCTGCAGGTTGTATGTCCATCTCCATGCACTTCCAAGGCCACATGGCAGCCTTCACTAATGCCCTGAAAGCACTAAAACTCAGCGAGAGGCTGGGCTAGTTGGAGAATGTGAATCCCCCCGTGTTGTCTGGAGCATCATCTGGTTGGGAGGTTCATCACCCGTTGTTATCTCAGCATTCCTTGATGCAGCTTAAACCTATTAATTTCTTATCTTGTCATCACAAGCTAAATGAAAGCATCCTCCACTATACTTCCTTCCTTTAGAACAAAAGTCCTTTACCTCTTGCTCACCCCGACATAGTTGGCTTCTCTCTATGTTTCCAAGAACTTCTTTTCCAGTTTCCTATGAAGTACTTTGGTGAAAAAGAGCCCCTAGGGAGTATGCCTGGGAGATAGAAAGGCTTTAAGAAAATGGAGACTAGATAGCATAGCTCTGTCATTGTGATGTGTCTGAGGCCCACTAGGTGAACCCTTCACCTCCAAAAGAATCTCCTGCTGCCACCTTGATGCTGAAAAAAAAAAAAAAAAACAAACCACCACATTGCTGTCAAGTCGAATCTGACTCATAGCGACCCCTCCTTGGGTTTCCAAGGCAATATCACTACAGAGGTAGATTGCCCAACCTTCCTTCTGAGGAGCAGCTGGTGGGTTTGAACCACCAGCCTTCTGGTTAATAGTCAAATGCCTTAGGCACTATGCTACCAGAGCTCCTATCCTTGATGCTGAAGAGTATTCAATTCCATTCTTAATATTTTGGGGCTGGAAGATTTTTTTCCAATTTTGTGAGCCTAGTTTTTAAACTGCAAAGAGGTTGTAAGGTGCAGAAAGCAAAAGTATAGAACTAGGATATCAGCTGAGCAGGTGACTGAGTCTGGTGACTAGACGACAGAGACCAAAGGGAAGTAGCCTTTTTCCTGAGAATGTTGCCATGCAGTGATACCAAAAACCAGGAGATAAGATATGCCTGAGTTATCCACTTCCCTTGCCTCTTTCCTCAGAGTAGGCTAGGAAGTGAGAAGAAGGAACATAGTAGAACTTCCTGTGCTCACAAAGAAAAGGAACACTCTGCAGTTCTGTATTCAGCTTGTTCAGTTGTCATGCCATGTCCAGAAATCAAGATAAAGAAGAACATATCTCTTCCAGGTATGTCTAAGCATGAGGACACATTTTTCCCTTTATCCCTTCAATTCTTCCTCTTTGGTCTCATTGCTCAAAAGTAGGTCACTTGGACACTCAAGCTCCTGCTGGCAGGTGAAGTAAAATATCTATGAATGGCTAGACCACATTATATCTACCCCTGGAGGGATGTGGTGAATTCCATCCAAGCTCTTATCCATCTGACCCAGAATTCTTCACAGGGCAGTCATTCAGTCATGTTTTATTTATCTTCATCACTCCCCCAAAACTTCTCTTGCCAAGGTCTCCAGGGATTCCCACAGTCCTAAGGTCTCATCCTTTTGAGATGAGACCTTATTTTGACCAGCTAAATTTGACACAATGGACCACTCTTTGTTTTGACATCTTTCTTCACTTGGCTTCCAAGACAGCACTTTATTTGGTTTCTTTCTATCTCACTAGCTGCTTCATCTCAGTTTTCTTTGCTGGGTGCTCCTCATTTTCCAGCCTCTAAATGATACAGAGTCTCAGGGCACAGACCTCAGACCTCTCTTTCCTTCATCTCCATCATTGCTAAGGTGATTTCATTGGTAGTATGACTTTAGATACCATTCCATTGCTGTGACTCCAAAAAACATATCTCCAATATGGATCTCTCGTGTAAATTCCAAACTTACAAACCCAACTCTTAGTCAACGCATCCCATTTGGATACTAATGGATATCTCAAACTTAAATAGCCAAACTCCAGCTATACCTCAAAATGTATTGAGAATCTGATCATATAAGATTTTTCTACATTTCTATCACTTCTAACTCTGAGCATCTTTCCCCTGGTCTATTGCAAAAGCCACATAACGATCACCCCTTTTACCTTTATCTCCTTCAGCCTGTATTCTACAAAGCAACCAAAATGAGTCTTATAAAACATAAGTCAGATCATGGTTGTTTTTTTTTTTGTTTTTTTGTTTTTTTCCAAAATCCTCCAAGGATTTCTCACTGAGAATAAAAGCCAAAGTTGTTACCAATGGTCTGTAAGACCCCACATAAGCAAGAATGTTTGCAGAACATGAGGAAGAAGCAGACCTGAAGGAAGTGATGGAACACGCCCCACAGATATCTGAGAGAAGAACCTTCCAAACAGAGGGAAAAGCTAGTACAAGTGCTGTGAGGGGGGAATATACTTGGCACTTTTCAGGAACTTCTAGAACGCTGCTCTTCTGACACTTCACCTCCTACCGCTCACTTTCATATTCATTTGGCTCCAGTCACATTTGTCTCTTCAGACTTCCCATATGGTTACAGAAGATGCCAGCGGGAATATATCCAAAAGACAATAGTCCTGGTGTGAGAGCCTGTGTGACTTTGCTCAAGTTTCATGACCTCTCTGAGCCTAACATATTTCCCTTGTGTGTAAGATAAGATAATCTCTGTGCTTTTGAGAGCTGAGAATTCTCCAAATCAATGATTTAGGCTCAGATGGGTGCAATTGGTGGTAAACAACCATGGGTTTCTCCAGAGCTAGGATACCTGCCCCAGATATGTGCTGTGGAAAAATTCTCACCCTCATAAGGCACCTGAGTGCCACAGGGAAGCTGCTTGAACTGGACTAGTTACTGGAAAGAAATTCAGCCCATGTTTCCTTAACAAAACTATTCTTTATAATCCTGTGCATGCTCTCACTATGGCATCCCATAAACCATTGCCATAGAATCAATTCCAACTCATAGCAATCCTATAGGACAGAGTAGAACCACCTCATAATGTTTCCAAGGCTGTAAATCTTTATAGAAGCAGACTGCCTCATCTTTCTCCCACAGAGCAGCTGGTGGGTTTGAACTGCTGACCTTTTGGTTAGCAGCCAAAAGTTTTAACCACTGCACCACCAGAGCTCCTTATGGTATCCATAGCTATTCATAATTGACGTCTCTTAAGGGAGATGGGCTGCCAATGTTATAAACTACTTAGAAATGGAACCCAAAAATACAGCAAGCAAATCTACTGAGACACAGGCTTGTTATGCAATGATATTTTCCAAAAAACCAAGTCCTTTGGTTGGGACTCTGTTCCGGATATCCTTTGATTTAATGGACGCCACCCTGTAGACATGCTGCTGATGGTTGTCTCATGTGTTCCAACAGTTTGCAATAAGTTTGATGGAGAGAAGCGAGGTTAATCATACCAATTAAGAGAAAGAAGACAAATCCTGAAACCCAACTTTCCCTTTTTAAGAGCAAGGTGTCACGGCTCAGATTTCTAAGTTAATTTGCTCAAGTACAGTGAAAATGAGCCTGGAAAACTCTTTGTCTCCATTCCTTGGAATGTGCCCTTAAAATGCTTCAAATTAAGCTTCTTTCACATTCTGCCTACTCTATAATGCACATTGAAAAGGGGTTTTCTAATATGTGTTTTTGCTCTGGAGCTGTTTCTTCTGCCCTACTAATGGGGAAACTGCCTGATTTTACATGGAGCCACCTTATGTCTTTTAAACCACAGAAGTTAAGTTTAAGGATTCTTTTCTTTTTTTATGGCTCTTCAAAGACAGAAAACAACAACCATTTCCAATCTGATCCAAGACCACAGGATTGTTTTTAATTCCATTCATCAGTATCTCATTCACCCCAAGAGACTATGGGATGTTTCCATATTTACATAATGTGCTCATAATTTTAAGCTCCATAGGGCTCTCTCTGACATGGTGGCAATTATGTTTCCCTGCAAGCTTCCAAGTTTACTGTAAAGGCCAACAGGGTCTCAGACACCCAGAAAACATACTTTTTATGTTTTTATAAACTCTATAAAATTGTAATTGGATCAAACTTTGCATTCAAAAGCACATTCTTCAGGAATATTTTATATGCACATAAAACATCGAGAAAATGTTAACATTATGATCTTAACTGTTTGCACATTGGAACCAGCTTAAAGTTAGGAAAATGCAATCCATCTGTTCTAGTCTTTGAAACTAGATTGTTCTGAGAGCACAGTGCCTCAGGGGAGTTTGACACTGCCCTCTCCCCACTCCTGTTATCAGGTGCTGTGGGGGTTTTGTCTCACTGGTGGCAGTGGAGGCAGCTGTTTTTCACCTCTCCTTCCAAACCAAGGTCTGGCCAATCCAGGAACCTTGGTTGTAATGACAAATCATCAGCCAATTGGACAAAGAAAGGGATGGATCTCCATCTCTCTGGCTCAGGCCTCAGGTGCCTAAAGAACTTCTGAGACATTCCACCTGTCCTGGCTCCCAGCACAGGCCTAATTCCCAAGGGGTATGGGAATGGGAAAACCCAGGTTTTGCTACAGCCCTTAGGGCTTGTTTGTTAAGACTATCCATTAGGCGTTTATTAGCCTCCATTATGGAGTGCTAGCAGCCTAATTAGTTCAAGCTGGGTAGGGGGTAGCAGAGGAAGGGGGAAATGAGGGAACATTATGAGCAACAGCTGACATTTGCTTTCCCAGGGAGCCCTGCTGCTCCCCCACCCACTCTGCCCCCTTATTTTATCTGTTAGCACAGCAAATTAGACCACTCATTATCACATTTACAAAGTGTTTGGCACACACAGGGAGGAAAAACCTGGAGAGGGAAAGAGCCAAGGATGTTGGGAGAGAGTTTGGTTTCCACCCAAGGAGGCCTCTCTTTCTGTCTAGAAGAATAAAGCCCATTCTCCACATTCACACCCATCCCTGATGGCAGCTGCCTCCCCAGGACCAGGCAAAATGCAAAGAAGAGGACGGAGTCTCCAGTGGGGTGGATTAGATAGCACTGAGCAACTGTCCCAGAGAGGTCACTAGATCCCACTAACCCTTCCTGAAGAAGGTTCCATGTTGTTGTTGTGGTTGTGTGCTGTCGTGTCAGACCCGACTCATAACAACCCCCCTTTGGGTTTCCGAGGCTCTATCACTACGGAAGTAGATTGCCCCATCTTCCTTCCAAGGAATGGCTGGTGGGTTTGAACTGCCAGCCTTCTGGTTAGCAGTCAAATGCCTTAGTCACTATGATACCAGAGCTCCTGAAGACGATTCCATAGTCTGAGAAATCCTTGGACAGAATATTTTTTGTCTTTTTTAGTTTGTGTGTATGTGTGTGTGTGTGTGTGTGTGTGGTAAATGTATAAGTAACAAAACATTCATCATTTTTACAATCTTCATATGTACAGTTCAGTGACATAATTATGTCCATCATGCTGTTCAATCATCACCATGAACTGTTCCCGAATTTTTTCAACAGCCTTAACAGGAGTTCTGTATCCCCTAAGCATTGTCTTCCTTTCCCCCTCCCTCCAATCCACCCCTTTCATCTTTATGCACTTGCCTGTTGTAAATATTCCATGTAAGTGGAATCATGTAATATTTGTTGGAGATGATTTTTTTAAACTTTTTATTGTGATGTAGGTGAAATGCATAGAACAGATTTGTCTTCCATTCAACAGTTCATATGCATTTTGTTTCGTGTCACTGATTAAAATCCCCACAATGTTCAACGCTCCTCCCACTTCCACCCTGTGGTTACCCTTTCCCTATGTCCTCCTTACATGTGCATTCCTGCCTCCTTAGCTTTCTCCTAGCCAAATGTTGCCTTTCTGATCACTCATAGTTGATTGTTCTAAGGAGTACATCTCCCTGGTGTAATTGTTCAGTTCGGGAGCTCTGGTAGCATAGTGGCTAAGGCACTTGACTGCTAACCAGAAGGCTGGCGGTTCAAACCCACCAGCCACTCCTCGGAAGGAAGGTTGGGCAATCCTACTTCCGTAGTGATACTGCCTCGGAAACCCAAGGAGGGGTCGCTATGAGTTGGGGCCGACTCGACGGCAAACAACAACAACCACAATTGTTCAGTTCATAGACTGTGTCTATGGTTTGGCTAAGAGTTAAGCCATGGGAGTGAGTCCAATTACAGGCTTGAAGGATGACTAGAGGTCATAGTCTTAGGGGTTTCCCCCAGTCTTTATCTGACCAATAATCCTGATCTTCCTTGTGTGTCTGAATTTTGTTCAACGTTTTTCTCCCACTCTATCTAAGATCTCCAATTTTGATTCTTTTCCAGGTGGTTGGCATTGGTAGCAAGGCACCATCTAATTTTTCTGGTCTCAGGATCATGTAGGCTGAGGTTTCCATGATCCATTAGTCCCTTGGACTAATTGTTTCCATGTGTCTTGATTTTCCTCACTCATCTTTGCTCTGGACAAGGAGTAACAAATCGTTGTATCTTAGATGGCTGCTTGCAAGCTTTTAAGGCCCCAGTTGCTATTCACCAAAGCAGGATATAAAACAATGTTCTTGTGCACAGTGTTGTGTCAATTGTGCTTGGTATCCACCATGACTATGGTCCCAAGCCCACAGGCCCAGTGACTCACTCCCTCAAGGTCCTTGACTGTGGCTAAGAGGTTACCCTAAATTTGTTTTGGACAGGATATTTGACTGCAGTCTGTGGCAACACAAAAATGGAAAGGCAATTTCTCCATCATTTAATTTAATTATTAATTGTTTAACTATTAATAACAAGAATTACCTGGGAAAACTTTAAAATACAGATTCATGAACCCTACCTCAGATCACTCAAATAGTTTTTTTTCACTGCAAATACTTTTCTTCAACAACATAAATGGCAGCTGTTGTTGTTGTTGTTGTTATGTGCTGTCAAGTCGGGCCTGACTCATAGCGACCCCTCCTTGGGTTTCCAAGGCAGTATCACTACAGAAGTAGAATTCACCAGATGGAGTACACAGGAATCAGATCAACTACATCTGCGGAAAGAGGCAATGGAAAAGCTCATTATCTTCAGCCAAAACAAAGCCAGGAGCTAATTGTAGAACAGACCATCAACTGCTCATAGGCAAGTTCAAGGTGAAGCTGAAGACAATTAAAATAAGTCCATGAGAGCCAAAATATGTCCTTGATTATATCCCTTCTGAATTTAGAGACCATCTAAAGAAGAGATTTGATGCATTGGACATCAATGACTAAACCAGAAAAATTGTGGAATAACATCAAGAATATCATCCATGAAGAAAGCCAAATGTCACTAAAAAGACCTGAAAGGAAGAAAAGACCAAAATGGATGACAGAAGAGACTCTGAATCTTGCCCTTGAATGAAGAGTAGCTAAAACAAATGGAAGAAATGACAAGATAAAAGAGGTGAACAGAAGATTTCAAAGAGCAGCTTGAGAAGACATACTCAACTATTATAATGAAATGTGCAAAGACTTGGAGTTAGAAAACCAAAATGGAAGAATATGCTAGGCATTTCTCAAGCTGAAAAAGCTGAAGAAAAAATTCAAGCTTCAAGTTGCAACACTGAAAGATTCTATGGGCAAAATATTGAATGATGCTGGAAACATCGAGAGAAGATGGAAGGAATACACGGAATCACTGTACCAAAAAGAATTGGCTGATGTTCATCCATATGAGGAGGTGGCATATGTTCAAGATCCAATGGTACTGAAGGAAGAAGTCAAAACTGTACTGAAGGAATTGACAAAATCAAGGTTCCAGGAATTGACAGAATACCCATTGAGATATTTCAACATACAGATGTCATGTTAGAGGCACTCACTCATCTGTGCCAAGAAATTTGGAAGAAACTACCTGGCCAGCTGACTGGAAAAGATCCATATTTGTATCCATTCCAAACAAAGGTGATCCCACAGAATGTGGAAATTATCGGACAATATCATTAATATCACACAAGTAAAATCTTGCTGAAGATAATTAAAAAATGGTTACATAAATGTATTGACAGTGAACTTCCAGAAGTGCAAGCTGGATTCAGAAGAGGACATGGAACAAGGGATATCATTACTGATATCAGATGGATCTTGGCTCAAAGCAAAGAATACCAGAGAGATGTTTATTTGTGTTTTATTGACTATGCAAAAGCATTCAATTATGTGGATCATAACAAATTATGGATAACATTGAAAGAATGGGAATTCAGAACATTTAATTGTGCTCATCAGGAACCTGTATATAAACCAGGAGGCTGTCATTTGAACAGAACAAGGAGATATTGCATGGTTTAAAATCAGGAAGGGAGTGCATCAGGATTGTATCCTTTCACCATACTTATTCAATCTATATGCTGAGCAAATAATCTGAGAAGCTGGACTATATGAAGAAGAACATGGCATCAAGATTGGAGAAAGACTCATTAACAACCTGTGATATGCAGATGACACAACCTTGCTTGCTGAAAATGAGGATGACTTGAAGCACTTGCTGATGAAGATTAAATACTACAATCTGTAGTATGGATTATACCTCAACATAAAGAAAACAAAAATCCTCACTTGACCTATAAGCAGCATCACAATAAATGGAGAAAAGATTGACGTTGTCAAAGATTTCATATTACTTCCTTCTACAATCAACACCAATGGAAGCAAAAGTCAAGACATCAGACGACATACTACAACTGGACAAATGGGCTGCAAAAGACCTCTTTCAAATGCTGAAGAACAAACATATCTCTTTGAAGACTAAGGTGCACCTAACCCAGGCCATGGTATTTTCAATCGCCTCATATGCATGTGAGAGCTGGACACTGAATAAAGAAGACTGAAGAAAAGTCGATGCTTTTGAGTTATGGTGCTGGCAAAGACTACTGAAAGTACCATGGACTATCAGAAGAACTAACAAATCTGTCCTGGAACAAGTGCAGCTGGAATGCTCCTTGGAAGCGAGAATGGACAGACTTCCTCTCACCTACTTTGGTCATGTTGTCAGAAGGGACCATTCCCTGGAGAAAGATATCATGCTTGGCAAAGTGGAGGGTCAACGAGAAAGGGGAAGGCCATCAACAAGATGGATTGACACAGTGGCTGCATTGATGGGTTCAGGTATAGTAAATATTGTGAGGCTGGCACAGGACCAGGCAGTGTTTCATTCTGTTGTACATAGAGTCTCTATGAGTAAGAGCTGTCTCGATGGCACCTAAACCAAAAAAACCAAACTCACTGCCACTGAGTAGATTCGACTCAGAGCGACCCCTCCTTGGGTTTCCAAGGCAGTATCTCTATGGAAATAGATTGCCCAATCTTTCTTCCAAAGAGTGGCTGGTGGGTCTGAACCACCAGCCTTCTGGTTAGCAGTCAAAGGCCTTAGGCACTATGTCACCAGAGCTCCCTAACAACCACAAAAACCTCAGATCTAGCAGAGCCTTGGAGGATGGCATCCAGGGATCTGCATTTTAACAATATCTATAGGTACTTATGCATAAACAGTGTTGTAGAACAAATAAGTAAACAAATATTTCATTTGCCAAATAGTTTCTACTTAGCTACCACTATGTAGAAGGTATAGGGCAAGAAGCCAAAAAGATATATAGCATGAGAGTGAGTAGCTGGAATAGGATACTACACTGGATGACAAAAGATGAAGTAACTTAGAACCAGTGAATCAGAGGATCGAGGAGCTTATAGTTTAGTGGAGGAGTCAAGAACACACTACACACTAGTCCATGTGTCACTGCAGGGTAAGGCAGGGTGAGTAGAAATATGTGGGAAGGGCTCCTAACCCCATCACTGGGGACAGGGAAGATGTCGCAGAAAATTTAACAACTAAACTATGAACTGAAGAAAAAGGAGACATTAGTCAAGCCAGGGGAGTCTAGGCAAAAGAGAAGATAGGCAGAAAATATAACTTCTACATAGCTCCAGATGTGAGAGACAGAATTTTGGGGCTTGACAATGGTTCAGAGTTGTTGAACAATAATGTGAGAAGATGGGAGCTGTGAGAAATGGGGCTGTCAGTGTTTGTAGACAACTATTCTGGTTTGGATTTTATCTTAAGGGAAGGTGGGAAGTCACTGAAGTATAAAAAGATCATTCTGGCTATGATGTGGAAAATGATTTTGAGAAGAGAAAGACTGGAAACCAAGAGACCAGTTAGGAGGCTGTTGCAATAATTTCTTTCCTTAGATTCCAGTAAAATCTATACTGGATGGCCCTGTCACATTGCTGATCTTCGTGAGACTGAGCCTGCTATTTGTGAGTTAACAACTCATCGGTTCATTGAGCATATCATCCAGTAAATGGTTTGCCAACTGGCATGTGCTCCCTCTGCTGGTCTGGGGCATCACACACCACACAACTTGAAAGAAGTGGGAGAAGAGAAGAGAAAAAGAGAGCAGAGGGGAGGGGAAGAGAAGAGAAAGGAAGGGAAGATAAGAGAGAATAGAAGACTCATTCTCAACTGGGTTCTTAAAAGCTTTCGTGTGGCCATCTAAGATGCAGCTGATGGTCTCCTCTCTTCAGAAGCAAAGAAGAGTGAAGAAAACCAAGGGCATTTGGAAACAAGCAGCCCTAGGGCATGATGGACCTCGAGCCCAGAAGAACTAGATGGTGCTTGGCTACCAATGCCAACCACTCGGGAAGGGATCAAAACTGGAGATCCTGGATAGAGTGGGAGAAAAAACGTGGAACAAAATCCAAAAACACAATAATGACCAGAATTACTGGTCAGATGGAATCTGGTGTGACCCTCAAGACTATGGCCCTGGGATACACATTGGGCCTGGAATAAAACTCACTCCCAAGGGCTGGCTCTCTCCCCAATAGTAAATAAGACTTGCCTTCAGAACACGCAAACCAGGGCAATACACCCATCCACTCTACAGAGATACATCCTTTGGAGCAATTGGCCATGGGGCACCAGAGGGGCATCATTCACATGGAGGGAAAGCTGGACACATAGGACTGCATAACTATGAGGGGCACTGGGGGTGGTTACTGGGAGAGGAGAGGAGGAGAGTGGGTTAGGTTTGGGGATGGTAACTGGGGAGTGAAACCAAATGTACACAAAATGTTGAATGTAAAACAAATTCTGTTCTGTAAATTTGCACTTAATTCACCAAAAAAAAAAAAAAAAAAGAAAGAAAGAAAAGAAGAAGAGGAAGAAGATGCATTCTCTCCTCTTCCCTGGTGGAGGATCCTTGGTGAAGAGTAAGTAATGGTAATGTTGTGCAAACCATGACTAAATACACCAGTTCTCGGCTGCAGGTTGCCTCTGAGAAGTTTTCAGAGAAAATTTGTTCACAGCAAGATTCTCAGACTTGGTGTTTGTTTACTGGCTTATCTATGAACCACAGTGATAGGGTCTCATGCCCCATCACCACTCTGTTCCTCAGATGTTAGACTCCCCTAGTGTCATTTCATTGTTGATTTAATATGTGAAGTGTCTTCCTTAGGTCTCCCACTCTAGAGCTATGGACACTCCAACCATTATTAGCATTAAAGAAAAAAAAACAAAAAGGCATTAAGGAGACTAAATCTCATATCAAATGGAGGTGGAGGTCTATAAATTGTTAACTCTTTGTAAGCCTCAGTGTCCTCATTCAAATAATCTATCCAGTCTATTTCTCTGGTTTATGAGAAGAAAACAGGCTATGGATGGGGACACACACTGTACATGATATGTAGGTAATTGTTATTAATCTAACTCCTATGTCTTATAAAAGAAAATGAAAGTGTCCAAATTATAGGACTATTTGATACAAAATGAAACACAGTAAGAGGATAAATCCAAAATCAAACCCACCACCATTGTGTTAATTTCAACTCATAGTACCCTTATTGGAGGACAGAATAGTAAACACTATAAGGCTTCCAAGGCTGTAAATCTTTGCAGAAGCAAACCACCTCATCTTTCTCCTGCAGAGCAGCTGGTGGGTTTAAAACTGACCTTTTGGTTAGCAGCCAGATGCATTAAGCACTACACCACCAGAACCCTTATTAAGAGGATGCACAAGTATGAAAATGGTGATAGTTAAGTGCACTTTCTAGATCTTGGCAGAATTTTTCATTATATTCCTTCAACTGAAAAAGAGAGGGAATACTGCAAAAATAAAGATATAATAAATAAGAAAAAAAAAAAAAAAAGAATGATACAGAGGTAAGAACATGGACTTAGAAATCACACAGACCTGAATCTAAATTAGTGTTCTATTAGTTACCCATTTTATGACCTTGGGAAAGTTAGCCAATTTCTCTACACTGAAATTTCTTTTTCTGTAACATGGTTAGAATAATGCTTACCTCACAGGCTTGCAATCAGGGCTGGGACTAGGATGAGGTGGGTGAGGTTCTTGCATCAGACAAAATTTAAAAGGATGCAAAAAACTCAATAATCAAGATTAATAATATTTCAATTCAATTCTTCTAAAACTAAAAATTAATGTAAAATGATCCATGATAAACAAAATATCAAAATGTTGAATAAAGGTAGGATCAATATTATTGATTTTTCCTTTAGACTCTGGTTCCAGTATGGTTCTACACAGTACTGCATGTAAGTGGGTTATAATAAATTAAGAGATAAATATGTAAATACCTAGAATAGGGTATGACCCACAGTAAAGATTTTGTAAAATCTTGATGAAGGAATGAATGGTCATTTAATTTCCCTGGGTCTCAGAGTTGTCATAAGAATAAGAGATGATGAGTATAAAGCTCCTGTTACATGGTGGGTAATATTAAATTGTAGCAATTTTTTGTTTTCTTTTATACAGTGTCTCATTTGTGAAACACTTCCACATGTATGCTCTCTTTCCATCTTCATAAGGAAGTAGCTGGAGAGGCATCACGGTTTACATTTTACAGGTGAGGAAACTGAGTATGTTAAGTGAACACCAATAATAAACTAGAACCCAGATCCTCTTACTCCTGGTTGCATGTTCTTTCGAACACATCCCACTTGCCTATATAAAATCTACAGGCTTCATAAAATTGTGGCTCTGATTGACAAGACTGAGAATTTGAAGTCTGACCTTTGTCAGTGCCCTATCGGCCACCACCCCCCATTCACTGCCCTACTGCTCAAGGTTTGGAGAGTTCAGAACTGCTTGACAGACAATTCCACAGCAATGGGTAATGATGGGGATATTCATGAAGGAGATTCTTTTCCAATATTCCCACTTTGTAGCAATTGGGGCAGCCAGCCAGAGCCTGGAAAAAAGTGTGGAGAATATGAGGTTTGGGATGAGGTGAAGTTACCTTTTCTAGAGATGGAGTGAGAGCTAGTAGCCTAAAACAAAAAAGGGACCCCTGAAGAAAGAAGACTGCCACTTTGTGAAAAGATACTGTGATTTTTTGGACCCTGGTGGGAAGATGACACTATGATAGTATAGTCAGTAATATTGGCTAGTTCACTATGGGATTGTGGAGCTTGAGGTTACTGTGATTCACCTATTACAGGCTTTTTGTTGTTGTTGTTTTCTTTCTTATCAAATATGTGCACATGAGTAACAAAGCAAATAGTATAGAAAAGCATAGAATGAAAAGCCATACTGTGTCTTTCTACCCACATCACCCATGACTCCACTCCTAGAGGCAACATCTTTTTAAAGCTTCTAGATTTTCCTTCTGGTGGTTACCTTATAAAGCTAGACAATATGCTTATACTACTATGTTTTAATATATCAACTGTAAAAATATCTATTGATTACCCAGTATGATTTAAAAAAATATATATCACTTTGATGACTAAGGTCATCAAATCCATCACTTGACCCAAGCCATGGTCTTTACAATTACCTCATATGCATGAGAAAGGTGGACAGTGACAAAGGAAGACAGAATTGATGCATTCAAACTGCGGTGTAGGCAAAGAATACTGAATACACTGTGGACTGCCAGAAGAACAAACAAATCAGTCTTAGAAGAAATGCAACCAGAATGTTCCTTAGAAGGGAGGATGGTGAGACTTCAGCTCTTTACCTTGGACATATTATCAGGAAAGACCAATCACTAGAAAAGGGTATCATGTCCGGTAAAGTAGAGAGGGTCAGTGGAAATGAGTGAAACCCTCAATGAGATGGATTGACACCATAGGCATAACAGTGGGTTCAAACATGTGAGAGATCATGAAGAAGACACAGGATAAGACAGTGTTACATTCTGTTATACATAAGGTTGTCATGGGTGGGAACCTACCTGAGAGCACCGAACGACTGATATGAAATATATGAATGAGTCTTTAGCTCATTTACTCTCCTTACTTGTTACCTTCTATTTATATTATTTTTTAATTACTTATTTCCTTCGTATCGTCAAATAGTATAAACATCTATTTCTTTTTCCACCTTTCAACAATATCTCTTGACTTGACACTTTGAAAGAGGAGGATGTTCGTAGCCCACCTTTCTCCTCCTCTCATCCACATTTCACCTTTAGTCAATTAACTTTGACTTGCCTTTGACAAACAAAGTTGTTCTCTCTGCCTAGCAACCACAACCACATCTTCTGTGCTTTTAAAATGCTGGTATTTGAAAATTAAAGAAAAAAATTAGCATTCACATCAGTATTACTACGTATTTAGTGCTCAGTTCCAGTCTGAGTAATATACTATCTAATTTCTGTCAAGTGGATTATGACTCATGGCAACTCCATGTGTTTCAGAGTAGAATGGTGCTTCATGTGGTTTTCATTGATGGTGCTCTTTTGGAAGATCACCAGGTCTTTCTTTTGAAGCACTTCTAGGTGCAATTGAACTGCTTACCTTAAGTTAGTAGCTGAGCAGCTAACCATTTTCTTCACTCAGGGACCTGGAGAGAAATATAAAACTGGAGAAGATGAAATCCCTTTTCTCAAGGTGATCACAATTTGGTGATGAAAACAGAGGCTTTCTGCTACATCCTTAGGTCCTTGGTCAAAATATATAGTGGCTATTTATGACTAACATAAACAGTGACTATTTGCAATGTCTATTTAAGACACCCAGGAAGCTGTCTTGATTTTTAGCTGAATTTGTTGTCCTTCCCTAGATGCACGTCAGAATTTAAAATCATATCGATTTACATAGCAAATATTTACTGAGTACCTATTATGATTCAAGCCCTGTACTAGATGCTGAGACTGCAAGATTTATAGAAGGAAAAGAAAAAAACAAAATCATGGCCTTCCTCTAATTTAGTGTGAAAGACATAAATAATTACACAAACAAACATACAGCATATAGACATTTTAATTAAAGTTACAAATTGTGTTAAAGGCCATGAAAGAAATGAACAACATAATGAGTGAATAATTCTTCCATCATTGTCTATGCTCTGGGGATGACTTCTTACGGGGATGGTCTGTTCCTTCAAAGTCTGAAAGAATTCATCCTTCAGAAGCATTGAACCAATTTACACTTGCAGTAGTCCTTTCCCAATGCACTCACAACACTGACTTGTAATTGTTTAATCACTGCCAACTGGAGAGGCAAAAATAATGGCAATCATAGTTTTCTTTTTTATTTTATTCAATAATATTAATTCAATAAACACTGAGTACTCAACATTTGGATGAAATGATGTTCAAAACTGACATGCTCTCTCCCTTCGTGGACCATGCTGTCTAGTGGCCATTTTTTTCAGAGGTATAAATTTATTTCTAAGTTTGTTGGCTATGTGTTACTTTTTTTTTCTTGAGAGAGCACTTCCAATTACACACATATACATCTTGTTAACTGAAACCCGTGGATATCAGAACTGTGTCCTCACTTTGATCTCTTGCCATAGAACTGTGCAAAGCAAGGTTTATATAATTTTATAAAATAGGAAAATAACATACATACATGTCATTTGCTTCATAGATAACCTTTACCTGACCCCCTCCCTCCATCTCAACATCTCAGCTCCCATTCCCCATCTGACCTAGGTAAGCCAAGTTAAAAATCTTATAGGTGTCTTTTCAAACTTTTCTCCATCATCAGATAATCCTACATACACACAAAAACACAGATATGCTTGTGCACATAGGATTTTCCCATTATTTGTTTTACATATACTTTTCTGCATCTTTCATTACTCACTCAAACATTTCCTCAGGGAAATTGCTCCAAGTCATCTCATCTTGGAGTCCTTTTTTTCCCCCCTTATCATGGCACAATATTTCATGGTGTGAATGTATCATCATTTACTCAGCCATTTCCTATTGACAGGGAACTCACTTTTTTCCAGTTCTTGGTCACTACAAACAATGTTGCAATAAACATATATGCCCCCATGAATTGGGTATATTTGTTTTTAGGGAAAAAAAAATTGGGAAGTGAAATTGCTGGTTCTCAAAGGGTATATAAGATATTTTAGATTTTAATAGATATTCCCAGTTGCTTTCCAAAAAGGATGTAACACTTCACATATCTATAAGCAGGTATTAAAGTATCTTTCTCTCAGACTTCTGCCAATACAAAAGTACCTCAGAGACATTGTGGTTCAGTTCCAGATCACCACAATAAAGTGAATATCACTATAAAATGACTTGCACAAAGTTTTTGGTTTCCTAATGCACATAAAACTTAGGTTTACACTACACTTCAGTCTATTAAGTGTGCAATAGCATTATGAAAAAGTTTGAAATACTATGAGAATTACCAAAATATATCTCAGAGACATGAAGTGAGCACATGCTGTTGGAAGAATGGCACCAACAGACTTGATTGATGCAGGGTTGCCTCAAACCTTTAGTTTGTAAAAAAAAAAAACACAATATATGTGAAGTGTATTAAGGCAAAGTGCAATAAAACAAAGTATGCCTGAAATGAGCTTATGATTTCTTTTAAATTTTGTTCATCTAATTGTCGAAAACAGTCTGCAGTATGGATTACGTCTCAATATAAAGAAAACAAAAATCCTCACAACTAGACCAATGAGCAGCATCACAATAAATGGAGAGAAGATTGAGGTTGTCAAAGATTTCATGTTGCTTGGTTCTACAATCGATGCCAACGGAAGCAGCAGTCAGGACATTAGACGATGTGTAGCATTGGGAAAGTCAACTGCGAAGGAACTATTTCAAGTGCTCAGGAGCAAGGATATCTCCTTGAGGACTAAGGTGAGCCTGACACAAGCCATGAAGAAGACCGAAGAAGACCGAAGAAGAGTTGATGCTTTCGAGTTGTGGTGCTGGCAGAGAATGCTGAAAGTACCATGGACTGCTGAAAGAACTAACAGATCTGTCCTGGAGGAAGTGCAGCCAGAATGCTCCTTGGAAGCAAGAATGGCCAGACTTCGTCTCACCTATTTTGGTCATGTTGTAAGAAGGGACCATTCCCTGGAGAAGGATGTCATGCTTGGTAGGGTGGACGGTCGACGAAAGAGGGGGAGGCCTTCAACGAGATGGATTGACACAGTGGCTGCAATGATGGGCTCAAGTATAGCAGAGATTGGGGGCTGGCGCGGGATCGGGCAGTGTTTCGTTCTGCTGTGCATGGGGTTGCTATGAGTTGGAAATGACTCGACAGCACTTAACAACAACAACAATTGTCGTAATTGGTATTTTATTGTTACTTTGCATTTCCCTGATTACTAGTGAATTTGAGTATCTTTTCATACAGTCTTTAACTATTCATTCTATAAATTGTCTATTCATGCACTGCCTAGTTTTCTATTGCTTTCTGTGTCTTTTCTCAATTTGTTAGAGCTCTTTGTATATATATTTTAGAAATTAATTCTTTGACACCTCATAACAAATATTTTCCAGATCTATTATTTATCTATTCACATACTTGTCATTTTTCAAGTTGAAAGAACTGAGCAAAAATCCTTGAGTTGCAATATTGAAAAAGTCAATGAGCAAAATATTGAACAACACAGGAAGCATCAAAAGAAGATGGAAGGCATGTACAGAGTCACTGTAACAAAAGGAATTGGTTGACATTCAACCGTTTCAGGAGATACTATATGATGAAGAACAAACTGATGATATTGAAGAAAAAGAAGTTTAAGCTGCACTAAAGACATTGGCAAAAAAGCTCCAGGAATTGATGGACCACCAACTGAGATGTATCAACAAATGGATGTAATGCCGGAATCACTTACTCAACTATGACAAAAAATTTGGAAGAAAGCTACCTGGCCAACTGACTGGAATAGACCTTTGTTTGTGCCCATTTTGAAGAAAAATGATCCAACAAAATGCAGAAATTATTGAACAATATCATTAATATCACATGCAAGTGAAATATGCTAAAGATAATTCATAAACAGCTGTAGCAGTACATCAAAAGGGAACTGCTAGAAAGTCAAGTCAGATTCAGAAGAGGGCATGGAATGAGAGACATCATCACTAATGTCAGATGGATCTTGGCTGAAAGCAGAGAATACCCAAAAGATGTTTAATTGTATTTTATTGACTACGCAAAGGCTTTCAACTATGTGGATCATAACACATTATGGATAACTTAGAGAATAATAGGAATTCCAGAACATTTCATTGTACTCATGCAAAACCTGTACATAGACAAAGAGATAACCATTTGAACAGAACAAGGGAATACTGCATCATTTAAAATCAGGAAAAGTATGTGTCCGGGTTGTATCTTTTTACCATACTTATTAAAACTGTATGCTGAGCAAATAATCTCAGAATTTGTACAATATGAACAAGAATGTGTCAGGATGGGAGGAAGACTCATTGGCAACCTTGCTTGCTGGAAGTGAAGAAAACTTGAAGTTCTTCTGAAGAAGATCAAAGACTATAGCCTTCAGTGTGGATTACATCTCAACATAAAGAAAACAAAAGTGCTCACAAATGGACCAATAAGGAATGTTATGGTAAATGGAGAAAAGATTGAAGTTGTCAAAGATTTCATTTTACTTGAATCCACAATGACTGCTCATGGAAGCAGCAGTCAAGAAACCAAAGGACATATTGCATTGGGAAAATCTGCTGCAAAAGACTTGTTTAAAGAGATAAAAAGCAAAGATGTCACTTTGACATTTGGAAACAATAAGTCTAAGGATATGATGGACCACTGGGACCTCAACCTTCATGACCCTGAGACTAGAAGAACTAGATGGTGCCCGGCTACCAGGGCCAACCACTCAGAAAGGGATCAAAATTGGAGATCCTGGATAGAGTGGGAGGAAAATTATGGAACAAAATTCAAAAACACAAAAATGACCAGACTTACTGGTTGGATAGAGGCTGGTGGAACCCTTGAGACTATGGCCCCAGGTTATCCTTTAGGCCTGGAACTGGACTCACTTTTGTGGGTTAGCTCTCAGCCAAACAGTAGAAAGACCTACAAGCAGAACACCTACCCCAGGAAGATGTACCCATATACCTAGGGAGATGTACCCCTTAGATCAGTCAACCATGAGACATCAGAAGGGCAGCATTTGCATAGAGGAAAAGCTGGACAGACAGGAATGCATAGATAAGGGCTCAGGGAAGGGACAGTCACAGGGAGGAGATGAAAGGAGAGCTTTTTATGGTTAGGAATTGTAAGTGGGGCCATGCAACCAAATTGCGTGAACTGTTGGGTATAAAATAGATCTATTTTGTAAATTTGCACCCACATCGCAGTAAAAAAAATTTTTAAAAAAAGATGTCACTTTGAGGTCTGAGGTGTGTCTGACTGAAGTCATGGTATTCTCAATTGCCTCATGTGCATGTGAAAGCTGGACAATGAATAAGGAAGAATGAAGAAGAATTGATGTCTTTGAATTATGGTGTTGGTGAAGAATATTGAATACAGCATGGGATTCTATAAGAACAAACAAATCTGTCTTGGGAGAAGTAGAGCCAGAATGTAAGTAAGGATGGCAAGACTTTGTGTCACGTACTTTGGACACATTATCAAGACACACCAGTCCCTGGTAAATGACATCTTGCTTGGTAGAGGGTCAGAAGAAGAAAACCTTCAATGAGAAGGATTGACACAGTGGCTGCAACTATGGGCTCAAACATAACAATTGTTTGAGGTTGACGCAGATACTGGGCAGTGTTTCCTTCTGTTGTCATGGGCTCACTAAGAGTTGAAATTGACTCAACAGCACCTAATAACATCAGTTATTTATCTATAGACTTTGTTTATGGAAATATTTTCCATAAAAAACTTTAAATTTTTATGTAGTAAACTATGTCTTACTTTTCTTTTGTTGCTCTTGGATTTCTCATCTGGATTGGGAGTAACTTCCTATCTTCTGTAGTCTAGATTTTCTTGCAATATTTCAATTTTTTTTTTCTATTACATTTGTCTTATATATGTCTTGAATCCATCTGGAATTTAGTTTTGTGTTTAATATATGAATAGAGTCCATTATTTTTCTTCCAGATGGATATTCAGTAATGCAGCGTCATTCATTAAAGAGGTGATTATTTTCTCTCTGAATTTAAGCTCCATACTCGTCTTATGTTAAATTTTCATTTACCCTGGCATTTAATTCTGGATGACCCATTCTCTTCCATTGACCTATTTGTCTATTTTTATACCAATGTCATATTGGTTTTATTATAGAGGCTTTTACTATATATATTGAGTGTGAGGCAAGTCATCCCTCACTGTTCTCCTTTCTCATAATTTTCTTATTCTTGAACATTCTTCCATACATAATTCAAGATCTTTCCATTCAATTTAAAGAAAAACACATCAGTATTTTAAGTATATTAAATCAGTATTTTGTGGGGGGAGGATTTTCATTTTATTATATTAATTCCTCCCATCCAAAAATGTAATGTGTCTTTCCACTTATTCAGATGTTTTTGGTATCTTTATATAGGTTCATTATCTTTACCATTAACTGATTTTGTCACTATTTTAAATGGTATAATTTTTCCAGTGCTTATTGCAAACATAGTGAAAATATATTGATATTTTTGTATAATAATCTTGCATCCAATTTTATGTATTAAATCCAGTAGATTCCTCACCACCCCATAAGTTTCCTTGGAATCTTACTATGCAGTCTTATTAGTAGTAAACCCACCACTGCTGTCAACTTGATTCTTGTCATAGTGACCTTATAGAACAGAGTAGATCTGCCCCATAGGGTTTCCAAGCCAAGATGGGGCAATCTACTTCCGTAGTGATACTGCCTTGGAAACCCAAGGAGGGGTCTGTATGAGTTGGGTCTGACTTGACGGCACATAACAACAACAACAAATCTTTATCATAGCAGATGGCCACATCTTTCTCCCATGGAGCATTGACACGTTCAGTCCACCTTTTCATTGAGAGCCAAGTGCTTTAACCACAGCACTGCCAGGACTCATTAGCAGCAAGAAGAGATGGTTTTATCTATTTTCCAATGCTATGTCAGTTATTTAATTTTCTTCCCTTATTACATTTGCTAAAACCTGTAAGATAATGTTAAATAATAATGGTGATTTAGGTATTCCAATCTCTAGTTTTTTCACTCATTAAATTGTCTCAGTGTCTTTCACCTTAGGATACTATTTGCTGCTGGTTTCTGGTAAGTAATCTTTATACTCAAGAGTTTCCTTCTTTCTACATCTATTTTCATTTGTTGTTTGTTAGGTGCCGTCGAGTCATTTCCAACTCATAGCGACCCCATGCACAGCAGAACAAAACACTGCCCTATCCTGCACCAGCTCCATGATCCCTGCTATACTTGAAACCATCATGGCAATCCATCCTGTTGAAGGCCTTCCCCTCTTTAGTGGACCCTCCACCCTACCAAGCATGACATCCTGCTCCAGGGAATGGTCAGTTTGAGTGGTGCCACATCAGCAAATGGAGGTCTCGAAAGCTTTACCTTATCCATATGAGTAAGGCTGGGTTTACTCTGATGATGCAGCTCTTTCCCAGTCCTATTTTGAGAGCCTTCTAACCTAACCAGACTATTCATAAAGTTGTGCAGTAATGTATCAGACAGTGTTTTTTTTTACTATTCATAAGGTTTTCCCTGGCCAATTCTTTGAGAAGTGGATGGCCTCTTCCTTCTTCCTAGTCTGTCTCAGTCTGTAAGCTGGGCTGATACCTGTGCACCATGTGCATCCTGCTAGGTTTGAAGCACCAGTGGCTCAGCCTCAAAACCCACATCAACATGTCACCACGGTAGGACAAACCAACAGACAAGTTTGTCTCCCTGTTGGAAACCTCTCCTACCACCCTCACCTGGGTCCCTGTGGCTATTTTCATTAGGAATGACTAAGTTAATTCAATACATTTTGGGCATTTACTATTATGATCATATGGTTGTTCCCTTTTAATTTATTGATGTATTTATTTATTATTTATATTTCTTTTAGGTTATTTTCTATTTCAGTAATTCTTTTCTTTTTTTCTATGTAGTAATTTCTTTTTACATTTCCTCTTTGATACTAGGATTGTGTTTCTTATTTCCAAATAGTTAAGCTAGTACCCTTTTTTGTAGTTCATTTATCATTGTATTGGCTCATGACTATGAGCTATACTTATAGTTGCTATACTTGCTTTATTTTTAAATTTTGATCAATATTTATGGAGGTTCTATGAAAATGTAAAAAATTATATATGTTCTATATTTGGGAGCTCTGGTAGCATAGTGGCTAAGGCACCTGACTGCTAACCAGAAGGTTGGTGGTTCAAACCCACCAGCCACTCCTCGGAAGGAAGGTTGGGCAATCCTACTTCCGTAGTGATACTGCCTCGGAAACCCAAGGAGGGGTCGCTATGAGTCAGGGCTGACTCAACGGCACATAGCAACAACAACAACAACAATATTTGAGGGACTCAAGATTATATATTGATTGTATCAAGGTTATTGATTTTATTATTCACTTCCTCTATGTTCTAACTTTTAAAATTTACTACATAGATCCATTGGATCCAAACTGATGAGAGACAAATTTGGATGCCCTAGAGGCTCATTTGCTTTTCCTTTTTACTAGCTTAGTAGAGATCTCTGGTGGAGTAATGCCTAAGGCACTTGGCTGCTAACCAGAAGGCTGGCTGTTCAAACCCACCAGCCACTCCTCGGAAGGAAGATTGGGCAATCTACTTTCGTAGTGATACTGCCTCGGAAACCCAAGACGGGTTGCTCTGAGTAGGATCTGACTCAACAGCAGTGAATTTGTTTTTGGTTTTTGTGGGTTTTTTAGTAGAGATCAGGTTCAACTGGACTGAGCCAATATGCTGAGAGACAGACATTTGGCTATAGTCAATATCCTTGGCATGAAAGGCTGTTCTTAGTGTCCTCCATAAACACCCCCCTAGCAATAATTTTGGACCTAGAAGATCCCTAGATACCATTTTAGATACTTGGTGAACCTACGTGCTCCATAGCCTCTCTTCACTCTCTCACTCTCACTGCCCTAGAGTCCGATCCGACTCATAGCGACCCTTCCTTGGGTTTCCAAGGCAGTATCATTACAGAAGTAATTGCCCAACCTTCCTTCCAAGGAGTGGCTGGTGGGTTTGAACTGCCAGCCTTCTGGTTAGCAGGCAAATGCCTAAGGCACTATGCCACCAGAGTTCCTGTAGCCTCTCATAGGCTAACCAATAAATCTGTAACGTAGGGGTTAGGGTGGGGCATCCAGAGAGACTTAATCTCTTTTGGAGTGTTCTCTCTGGCACATTTAGCCTGCTGGCCATAGTGCATCAGAATAGCTGGGCCCCGCCTATGCTTTGAGATAACGAGAGTTCAGGGCAGCTCCATTCTGCTATTTTTAATACTTATAAGCTTTTCCTCTATGTTTTATCTGCAGCAAGCAGAGCTAGTGGTATGTGCCCATGACCCCTTGTATGGTTCAAATCTAAAGAGAGATAATCAAATTCCGTACTGAAATTTTATTTTTGTCAAGTTCTCCTTTCATTTTGCTTTGTGCTTATTATTATGCTTGTAATGCCCTTTGGTGCATATAAGTTTATAACTTTTCATCAGTTGTATATATTATCATTACCAAGTTTCTTCCTTTATTTGCAGTTTTTAACCTTAAATTCCACTGTATTTGATATTAACTTTACTCCTCCTGTATGCCTCTGGTTGCATTTGCCAGTCCCTTTATTTAAACCTTCTTTGTTGGTTTCTTTCAGGTGAGTTTATTTTAAATAGCGTGTGTTTGGGCATTTTCTTTTAACCTAATGCAATGCATAATGTCTTTTAATAGGTGTTTCCAAAAGATTCACATTTGATATGATGACTCATGCTCTTATTTTATTCCATATTACCCTCTGTTTATTACTTACTTTAGACTGTTTTTCTTTTTTATCTGTTTCCCTATTTACTCATTTGATAAGTTGCCATTCTTTTTTCTTTTCTAACCTTGGTGATTTGGAATCTCTGCTGTATATTTCCATTTCATTACTGATAACTGTCCCTTTCTCTGCACTTTTAATCACATACATATACACTAGTGTTATTTATAAACAAGATATCTGTTATTTCCCTATTGAGAAGTAGTGCTCCACCATAACACTTGAATTCCTTCCAATCCTCTATATTCTTTCCTCTCCTCCTTATGACTCCTTGAAAAGCTTTTAAATCTTTTCCCAACTTTAACTCACCCACAAATTTTAGGTTTAGTTGAAATAACTTACAATGTATTTAGATTTCCTTCTGCTTCAAAATTCCCTATTTATCTTTTATAGTATGCATTCCCAGAATATCAATCCTTATCAATTAAACATAGAAATATCAAGGGTAATTGCTTATCATTACACCCCCTTTTCTTATCTTTTTTATGTTTGAAGTCTCTCTTCTGGTTCATTTTTCATTTCATTAGAGTCTTTCTCAAATATTTTTTATTTTCCTCAGACAAGGTACATGAGAGATAGACTCTTAGTTATTGAGTATTCTTGGATACCTTTTGTTGTAGTCTCTCTCTCTCTCTCT
>NW_006921611.1:11983202-11984375 GCF_000298275.1 Orycteropus afer afer
TATACATACATATACATATTGGAAGCAGACTACAACCTCAAAGAAGCTCCCTTTCAACTGATTGACTGCTCATAGCAGATCTCATAACGGAGATGTTTACATCATGGAGGATGACTACATCATAACTGCCAATGCACTGAGAATCATGGCCTGACATATAACTTTAACCATCACAGCATCTTTTAATCTTTCCTCTCTAGACTTTGAGATATATCTTTAATTTAATCTTCCAGACTATCAGTAATTTAAGCCTGAACAGTAACCATCATATTCATAAATTTATTTCCTTTAATTGAATATTTGGTTTGAAAATCATGCTTTTAGGCTTCTATATGATCATCCGGGAACAATATAGAAATCTCCTTAAAAGTTCTTTTTTTCCCCCAGAAGTTCTCTCTCATTGGGTCAGATACTGATTCTGAGTCTTCTCTCTCTGGTTGCTGGAGCCCCTTAGGGATAAAAGAAATGTGTCCTTAATATGGATTTTTTCTTTTATTTCCCACTATCAATTCCAACTCATGGTGACCCTATAGGACAGAGTAGAATTGTGTCACAGGGTTTCCAAGGCTGTAAATCTTTATGGAAGCAGACTGCCTTATCTTTCTCCTATGGAGCAGCTGGTGGGTTTGAACCACTAATCTTTTGGTTAGCAACCCAATGCTTTAAGATAGATAGATCCAACTAGTTGTTATTAGGTGCCATCGAGTTGGTTCTGTCTCATAGCAACCCTACATACAACAGAACAAAATATTGCCCATTGCTGTGCCATTCTCACAACTATTGCTGTTTGAGTCCACTGTTGCAGCCATCGTATCAACCCATCTCATTGAGGATCTTCCTTTTTTTCACTCACCCTCTACTTTACCAAGCATGATGTCTTTTTTGGGGACTGGTCCCTCCTGATAACATGTCCAAAGTCAATAAGATGAACTCTCACTTCTAGGCAGCATTCTGGCTGTACTTGCTCCAAGACAGACTTGTTTGTTCTTCTGGTTGTTGTTGTTGTTGTTAAGTGCTGTCGAGTCGTTTCCAACTCATAGCAACCCCATGCACAGCAGAACGAAACACTGCCCAATCCTGCGCCAGCCCCACAATCCCTGCTATACTTGAGCCCATCATTGCAGCCACCGTATCAATCCATCTCGTTGAAGGCCTCCCCCTCTTTCGTCGACC
>NW_006921611.1:11985470-11988690 GCF_000298275.1 Orycteropus afer afer
CGTTTCTGAATTATCTTCAGTAAGATCTTACTTGCATGCGATATTAATGATATTGTTCTATAATTTCCACATTCTGTGGGATCACCTTTCTTCTGGTAGTCCATGGTATATTCAATATTCTTCACCAACATCATAATTCACATTCATCAATTATCAAACTAGGAGATGTAGAGAGAAAGAAAGGGGAAAAAAGTGGATTTCTAGATATCCCCTAGTTTCATACTTAACAGTGAAACGTTAGAAATTTTTCCATAGAAATGGTAGCCTTTATAATAAGGCACTAAAAATAAAGAAGAAGCATACCTATTCGAAGGAAGATAGAATTGTCATTAATTGTCTATTTGAAAACCTCAAGAGAATCTATTGAGAACCTAATAGAATAAATAACAAGACTGAGTGAGATAATTTATTTACAAAGTACTTATAAAAAGTTAATTGCTTTTTTTATATAGAAAGCACTAACAAGTAAGAATCAGAAGGAAGATTGGGCAATCTACTTCCATAAAGATACTGCCTCAGAAACCCAAGAAGAGGTTGCTATGAGTTGAATTGACTTGAAGGCAGCAAGCAGCAAGTTTGGTTTTTTTGTTTTTTTTTAAACAAGTTAGAAAATATAATTTTAAAAAAAGATCCTATTAACAACAGCAAAAACTGTAAAAATGTCTAGGAATTAACACAGTAGAAACATGTAAGATTTACATTAAGTATACAAGATTTTATCCAGGGATATAGGAAAAACTTTGACTAAATAGAAAACTAACTATAGTCTTGAATGTGAAGTTTCATTGTAAATGTGTCAATACACCAAAACATAATTTATATATCAAAAGAAATCCTCATTAAAATTCAAATAGGACTTCTTTTGAAACTGGGACAACAACTTGAAATCTTACATGGAAGAAAATTTGAATATAATACCCAAAACTTTGGGGAGGAGACTGAATGAAAAAAAAAAAAATCCATTCATCCACCCATCTAATAGAATAAATGTTTATTGATAGTCTATGATATGCTAGACTGACTTCTAAGTACAATCTGCTTGATGTTAGAATATGTAGTTTCTCTCATGTAGGACAGATATAAATAAATAAATAAATAACCCAAACCCACTGCCACTGAGTCATTTTCAACTTATTGTGACCTCCTTTGGGTTTCCAAGGCTGTAAATCTTTACAGGAGTAAATTGCCTAATTTTCCTCCCACAGAGCAGCTGATGGGTTTGAACCACCGACTTTCTGGTTAGCAGCCAAATGGCTTACCCACTACACCACCAGAGCTCTTGGAACAGATAATAGAACCAGAAATTATGACACAGGAAGAGCAGGATCCTAGATAGATCTTTCACCTCTAACATGTTATAATTACCTTTCTTTCTATTTGTTGCTCCTACAAATTCTTCATTTTATCACAATTAAGCAGCCTAACAAGGAAGACAAATTAATATGACTATTATTCAAATTAGGAGCTCTGGTAGCATAGTGGCTAAAGCACTTGACTGCTAACCAGAAGGCTGGCGGTTCAAACCCACCAGCCACTCCTCAGAAGGAAGGTTGGGCAATCCTACTTCCGTAGTGATACTGCCTCGGAAACCCAAGGAGGGGTCACTATGAGTCAGGGCCGACTCGACGGCACATAACAACAACAACATTATTCAAATTTACACACAAACCACTAAATCCAAAGATGAAGAAATTGAAGAGTTTTTCCAATTTCTGGAGATTGAAACTGATCAAACATGCAATCAAGATGAATTGATAATTACTGCCAATTAGAATGTGAAAGTTGGAAACAAAGAAGAAGGATCAGTAGTTGGAAAACATGGTTATGGTGATAGAAAGGACACCGGCAATCACATGACAGAATTTGGCAAAACCAATGACTTATTCATTGTAAATACCTTTTTCCAACAACATAAATGGCAACTACACCTGTGGACCTTGCCAGATGGAATACACAGACACAAATCAACTACATCTGTGGAAAAAGATAATGGAGATATTCAATATCATCAGTCAGAACAAGGCCAGGGGCTAATTGTGGAACAGATCATCAGTTGCGTCTATGTAAGCTTAAAATGAAGCTGCAGAAAAGTAAAACAATTCCATAAGAGCCAAAATACAACCTTGATGACGTCCACCTGAATTTAGAGACCACCTGAAAAGTAAATTTGACACATTGAACGTTAATGACTGAAGACCAGACGAATTGTGGGATGACATCAAGAACATCATACATGAAGAAAGTAAAAGGACATCAAAAAGACAAAGAAGAAAGAAAAGACCAAAATAGATGTTAGAAGAGGCTCTGAAACTTGCTATTGAATGTAGAGTCACTAAAGCAAAAGGGAGAAATGATGAAATAAAAGAGATGAAAAGAAGATGTCAAAGGGCGACTTGAGAAGACAAAGTAAATTATTATGAAATGTGCAAATTTGGAGTTAGAAAACCAAAAGGAAAGAACACACTCAGCATTTCTCAAGCTGAAAGAACTGAAGAAAAAATTCAAGCCTTGAGTTGCAATATTGAAGAATTCCATGGGCTAAATATCAAATGATGCAGGAATTATCAAAGGAAAATGGAAAGAATATACAGAGTCACTGTATCAAAAAAGATTTAGTTGGTGTTCAACCATTTCTGGAGGTAACATATGATCAGGAACCTATGGTACTGAAAGAAGAAATTCAACCTGTACTGAAAGCACTTATGAAAAAGAAGGCTCCAAGAATTCAGGGAATGCCAACTGAGATATTCCAAACAGAGAGATATAATACCAGTAGTACTCGTCCTTGCCAAAAAATTTGAAAGAAAGCTGCCTGGCCAAATGACTGGAAGAGATCCATATTTGTGCCCACCCCAAAGAAAGGGGATCTAACAGCACACAGAAATTATCCAACAATATAATTAATATCACATGCAAGTAAAATTCTGTTGGAAATAATTTAAAAATGGTTGCAGCAGTACATACACATGGAACTGTCAGAAATTCAAGATGGATTCAGAAGAGGATGAGGAATGAGGGGCATCATTGCTGTTGTCAGATGGATCTTGACTGAAAGGAAAGAATACCAGAAAGATGTTTACCTGTGTTTTGTTGACTATACAAAGGCATTTAACTGTGTGTATCATAACAAATTGGGAGCTCTGGTAGCATAGTGCCTAAGGCACTTGACTGCTAACCAGAAGGCTAGTGGTTCAAACCCACCAGCCACTCCTCGGAAGGA
>NW_006921611.1:11989360-11990816 GCF_000298275.1 Orycteropus afer afer
CTCCTCGGAAGGAAGATGGGGCAATCTACTTCCATAGTGATACTGCCTCGGAAACCCAAGGAGGGGTCGCTATGAGTTGGGTCCGACTCGACGGCAAACAACAACAACAACAACATAATGAACGCCCATAGTAGCAGCAGTCAAGAAATCAAACGACAACATATTGCATTGAGAAAACCTGCTACAAAAAAAACTCTTTAAAGTGTTATAGAAAAAAGATGTCTCTTTGAAGGCTAAAGCACACCTGACCCAAGCCATGGTATTTTTAATTGTCTCATGTGCATGTGAAAGCTGGACAATGAATAAGGAAAGCTATTTGTTGCATTTGAATTATGGTTTGCAAACAATAGTGAATATACCATGAACTTCTAGAAGAACAAACAAAGCTGCCTTGGATGAAGTATAGCCACAATGCTCCTTAGAAGCAAAGATGGTGAGACTTCACCTCTCGCATTTTGGTCGTGGTGTCAAGAGAGACCAGTACCTGCAGAAGGATATCATGCTTGGTAAAGTAGAAGGCCAGTGAAAAAGTGGAAGACCCTCAACCAGATGGAAAGACATAGTGGCTGCAACAACGGACTCAAGCATAGCAATGATTGTAAGGGTGGCGCAGGACCAGGCTGTGTTTAATTCTGTTGCACATAAGGTTGCTATGGGTCAGAGCTGACTAGATGGCACCCAACAGGAACAACAACAATATCTACTTCCATACATAATAGGGATCATGAATCAAATCTTTCTTGAATCATTTTTGTATGTTGAGAGTTTTTGAGTCTCTTTAGGGACAAAACTGATCATTCTGGTGTGCAGCCTATGATCATAAAAATTGGAAATAATATAAAAAATTTCAACATTTGGAAATATGCATCATATTTTATCTTCTATTATGGAATCATACATGTCTACATGAGTAAAAATGTCATTCTTGAATCTGTAAACTTAGTTCTCATGTAAGAATGAAATTGTGTTTCTCCATAAAGGTTTGTATTTAAGTCATCAGGATGATTTCTTGGATGCCTTCATGCGTTATTCATCAGGTATATCCACATTATTTAAGAAGGAAAATCTGTTTGAAAGAACTTCATACACTTCTGTCCTTCTTTACATGCAAGATTCAAGTGTGTCAATGATGGTGTAATATGTGGTTATGAAAATTGATTTCTGGCACTTGATACTTCTGAAGCACTTCCATCATTTACTTATTTCCTTCTAATGCTTCTGCAATAGTGAACTACTTGATAATCAGTATTTGGCAGTATTATTATTATTTATTTATTTTTTTTATTAGGATTTGGGTGAGGATTTACAGAGTAAATTCACTTTTCATACAGCAGTTCACATATACTTTGTCTCATGTTATTGACCAAAATTTACAATGCAGCAGCTCCCCTCCCACTTCCTCCCCATAGTTACCTCCTCCCAGTGTTCATCCCTTCATACTCTTCGAGAGGCCCAT
>NW_006921611.1:11998346-12034004 GCF_000298275.1 Orycteropus afer afer
CAGTCCAAATCTGCATCCTTTCCTTCAAGGCTCAGGGGTCCAAGATTATCTTCTGTGTCTGTAGTTATTGGTTTCCCTTTTCTTTGTTGAAGAGGGTCTGTGCAATCCTTCTGCCTAATCCGCCATCTTGCCCCGCCTTGGCAGTATTATTTTATTGTGTTTTCAAAATCTTCTCTTAAATTATGTATGCCCTGTTAATGACTAGTAGAGATCTGTACATGTCTTAAAATTTACTTCTGAACCTTGGAGAGCTTGGCTTACCTGATGAAAACGCTGAAATATGTTATTCCACTTAACAAACGTAAACACTTACTCTAGTGTTTGCATTTTGTTGAAAAGTTTTCGGTTTCTCTTTTGGTATCTTCTTGTTGTGTCTGGTCTTTAGCAATATTTTCTAAGGCATCAGAATCTGAGTGTACAATTCCAGGATTGCAGCCATTGCTACAGCATGCGCTTTCCAATATGTATTGGAAAGACATTTTAATACTCAATCATTGCTTGAATACATCTTAAGACCTGGCCATCAGTGAATAAAGGTGGCAAAAAAATATGTGGAGTAAATGAACGATAGAAAAAAAGAATCAATTGCTTTTGCACAAAAAATCCTGCATTATGTCCTATTAGATTAAGTGAACTTGCAGCAAATCATCTGAAGATGGCATATTCATTACATTCTAAAAGTTTCTGTTTCATGCCTTTATAATGTCCTGACATTGGCAGTATTGTCTTAGGACTGGCTTCTGCACTTAGAAAAATCAATTTTCACATAAATAGTGAAGTACTTGATTTGTAATTTCTTCATTCAACATGACTGTTTAAGATAGTATCAACAAACTCACCAACTCACTGCTGTCAAGTTGATTATGACTCATAGTGACCCCTCCTTGGGTTTCCAAGGCAGTATCACTACGGAAGTAGATTGCCCCATCTTCCTCCTGAGGAGTGCCTAGCGAGTTTGAGCTGCAAGCTTTAGTAAATGTGATAAATCATTCAACAGGTTTTCTATCTGTTGGAGATAAAAATCTTAAAACAATATTTAGCTGATCTGTATGAGAAAGGTAAGGAGTAGAATCTACAAACTGTAATATCAAGCTCTACTTATTTCACTGAAAATAGTTGATCAAATTTTATCATTTATGGCATTTATTAATTCTGCATATATAGTTTAAGTAATATACGGTGGGTTGTCCTGTGTAACCATATTTTGAGATGAGACCTCCTGAATATGGATCAAACTAAGCAACAATTTCAAGTAAAGTAAAAAAATTTCCATTTTCTGGGGACCCAAACCCTTCATTTCTTCTTTGAAAGAGAATACAGGTACAGTGATTGTTATAATTACAGCCACAACATGTTGCAAAATTGCTTTTTATTACTGACATTCTTCCCTAATTTGTTTCCAGTTCATGTTGTTGTTGTTATGTGCTGTTGAGTTGCCTCTGACTCATAGTGACCCTATGCACAGGAGAATGAAACCCTGCTTGGTCCCCCACCAGCTCCACAATCCCCGCTATACTTTACCCTATAGCTGCAGCCACAGTGTCAATCCATCTCATTGAGGACCTTCCCTTCCCTCATCAACCCTCCACCTTACCAAGCATGACATCCTTCTGCAGGGAATAGTTACTTCTGACAATGTGACCAAAGTAGGTGAGACAAAGTGTGGTCATTCTTGCTTTCAAGGAGCATTCTGGCTGCACCTCCTCCACGACAGATTTGTTAGTTCTTTTAGCAGTCCATGGTGTTTTCAGCATTCTTTGCCAGCACCACATCTCAAAAGCATCAATTCTTCTTCAGTCTTCCTTTTTCATTGTCCAGCTCTCACATGCATATGAGACAATTGAAAATATCATGGCTTGTGTCAGGCGCACCTTAGTCTCAAGGAGACATCTTTGCTCTTCAGCACTTGAAAGAGGTCCTTTGCAGCCGACTTGCCCAGTGCTATATGTCATTTGATGTCCTGACTGCTGCTTCCATTGGTGTCGATTATAGAACCAAGTAATGTGAACTCTTTGACCACTTCAATCTTTTCTCCATTTATTGTGATGCTGCTTATTTCCCAGTTGTGAGGATTTTTGTTTTCTTTATATTGAGATTTAATCCATACTGTAGACTGTATTCTTCAATCTTTATCAGTAACTGCTTTAAGTTATTCTCACTTTCAGCAAGCGAATTTGTGTTGTCAGTGTATCACAGGTTTTTAATGAGCCTTCCTCCAATCCTGATGCCACATTTTTCTTGATTTAGTCCAGCTTCTTGGATTATTTGCTCAGGATATAGATTGAATAAGTATGGTGAAAAGATACAACCCTGTTGCACTCCCTTCTTGATTTTAAACCATGCAGTGTCCACTTGTTCTGTTTGAACTACAGCTTCCTGGTCTATGTACAGGTTCCTCATAAGTACAATTAAGTGTTTGGGAATTTCCACTCTTCTCAAAGTTATCTGCAATTTGTTATGATCCACACAATCAAATGCTTTGCATAGTCAGTAAAACACAAGTAAACATCTTTCTGATATTCTTCGTTTTGAGCCAAGATCCACCTGACATCAGCAATGATATCCCTCATTCCACGTCCTCTTCTGAATCCAGCCTGCACCTCTTCCAGTTCATGAGTTGAGCCAAAATTATGGCTTTGCTTTAAATATGACAACATTCAATTTCTGTGAACTGAATAGTTTTCATGCTTATCAATCATATTCAAGTTGCCTCAATCACTAAGTCCATCCATAGTAAATAAGAGAATTAAATAATTTAGGATCAAATAATTTGTATACAAAACAATGTACAGAGCTGACTGGTAGAAAATACAGTAGCCACTCCCTCTTATAATTTTCACCATTAAGTTTTCACCCTAGAATATATTTTGGTTATAGAACTTTGTTTGCTTGCTATCCAGCAAATTTCTACATGAATTTTCAAATATTCCTCTGTAATGTTGACAATCACTTAGCTCCCTTTCAATCCAATAATTTACATCATTAAAAGAAAAATTATTCCACAAAGCAGGATATGTATTTCTATTATTCATGAGGTCTGCAGATGTGACAATTTCAGATTCTAAAATAGTTTCATTTTCTATTTTGATATTAATGATGTTTCTTAAAACTACAGAAAAGAAGGGATGCACAATTTGGAGTAAATTCTGTTATATTCATATTGCTTTTAGTAATTGCAGCACTAGCAGTACTATTACAAGGATTTGCACTCATTAAACTTGAGCATTCAATAGAAGTCCCTTCTGATTCATTATGTTTTAAAGAGTCACAAATCCTTTTTTTTTTTTTTTTAATTTTCTGTAAGATTTCCTTTTTTGTTCATCTTGTTGTTAGGTGCCATTGAGTCAGCTATGACTCATAGAAACCCTATGTACAACAGAACAAAACACTGTCTGGTCTTGTGCCAGCCTCACAATCTTTGCTATACTTCAGCCCATCATTGCAGCCACTATGTCAACACACCTTGTTGATGGGTCTTCCCCTTTCTCATTGACCCTCCACTTTTCCAAGCATGATATCCTTCTCCAGGGAATGGGCCCTTCTGACAACATGACCAAACAAGGTCAGACGCAATCTGTCCATTCTCGCTTCCAAGAAGCATTCTGACTGCACTTCATCCAGGACAGATTTGTTAGTTCTTCTGGCAGCCAATGGTACTTTCAGTATTCTTTGCCAACACCACAACTCAAAATCATCAACCCTTCTTTGGTCTTCCTTATTCATTGTCCAACTTTCACATTCATATGAGGCAATTGAAAATACCATGGCTAGGGTTAGGCTCACCTTAGTCTTCAAAGAGGTATCTTTGCTTTCAGCACTTTAAAGAAGTCTTTTGCAGCAGATTTGTCCAGTGCAATACATTGTCTGATGTCTTGACTGTTGCTTCCATTGGTGTTGATTATGGAACCAAGTAACATGAAATCTTTGAAAACTTCAATCTTTTCTCCATTTATTGTAACGCTGCTTATTGGTCCAGTTGTGAGGATTTTCATTTTCCTTATGTTGAGGTAATCCATACTGAAGACTGTAGTCGTTAATCATTATCAGTAAGTGCTTCAAGTCATCCTCACTTTCAGCAAGCAAGGCTGTGTTGTCTGCATATTGCGGGTTGTTAATGAGTCTTCCTCCAATCCTGATGCCACGTTCCTCTTCATATAGTCTAGCTTCTCAGACTATTTGCTCAACGTATAGATTGAATAAGTATAGTGAAAGGATACAACCCTGACACACTCCCTTCCTGATTTTAAACCATGCATTATCCCCTTGTTCTGTTCGAACAACAGCCTCCTGGTCTGTGTACAGGTTCCTCATGAGCACAATTCCAAAAACCCATTCTTCTCAATGTTATCCATAATTTGTTATGATCCACACAATTGAATGTTGCATAGCAATAAAACACAAGTAAACATCTCTCTGGTATTATTTGCTTTCAGCCAAGATCCATCTGATATCAGCAATGATATCCCTCATTCCACATCCTCTTCTGTATCCAGCTTGCATTTCTGCAAATTCTCTGTCAATATACTGGTGCAACCATTTTTGAATTATCTTCAGAAAGATTTTACTTGCATGTAATATTAATGATATTTTTCAATAATTTCCACATTCTCTGGGATCACCTTTCTTTGGAATGGGTGCAAATATGGATCTCTTCCAGTCAGTTGGCCAGGTAGCTGTCTTCCAAATTTCTTGGCATAGACGAGTGAGTGCCTCCAGCACAGCATCCATTTTTTGAAACATCTCAGTGGGTATCCTATCAATTGCTGAAGACTTGTTCTTTTCCAATTCAGTGCAACATAAACTTCTTCCTTAAATATCATTTGTTCTTGATCATATGCCACTTCCTGAAATGGATGATCATCTACAATTCTTTTTGGTACAATGACTCTGTGTATTCCTTCCATCTTCTCTTCATATTTCCAGCATCATTCAATATATTGCCCATAGAATCTTTCAATATTGCAACTAGAGGCTTGAATGTTTTCTTCAATCCTTTCACCTTGAGAAATGTGAGTGTGTTCTTTCCTTTTGGTTTTCTAACTCCAGGTCTTTGCACATTTCATCATAATAATTGACTTTGTCTTTTAGAGCTGCTCTTTGAAATCTTTTGTTCAGCTTTTTTATCTTGTCATTTCTTCCAGTTGCTTTAGCTACTTTCCATCCAAGGGGAAGTTTCAGAGTCTTTTCTGACATCTACTTTGGTCTTTTGTTTCTTTCCTGTCTTTTTAATGACCTCTTGCTTTTTTTGTGGATAATATTCTTGATGTCATCCCACAATTCCTCTAGTTTTCAGTCATTGGTGTTCAATGCATCAAATCTATTCTGCAGATGGTCTCTAAATTCAGGAGGAATATAATCAAGGTCATATTTTGGCTCTCGTGGACATGTTTTAAATATCTTCAGCTTGAACTTGAACTTGCATATGAGCAGTTGATGGTCTGTTCCACAGTCCACTCCTGGCCTTGTTTTGGCTGAAGATATTGAGACATCACCTCTTTCCACAGATGTAGTTGATCTGGTTCCAGTGTACTCCATCTGGTGAAGTCCATGTGTATACCCACCATTTATGTTGTTGAAGAAAGGTATTTGCAATGAATAAGTCATTGGTCTAGCAAAATTCTATCATGTGCTCTCCCGCATAGTTTCTACCACCAAGGCCATATTTTCCAACTACCAGTGATAATTCTTTGTTTCCAACTTTTGCATTCCAATCACCAATAATAATCAACACATCTTGAGTGCATGTTGGTCAATTTCAGACTGCAGAAGTTGGTAAAAATCTTCAATATCCTTGCCTTTGGCTTTGATGGTTGGGCATAAACTTGAATAATAGTAGTATTAACTGCTCTTCCTTATAGACATATGGATATTATCCTATCACTGACAGCATTGTCCTTCAGGATAGATCTTGAAACATTCTTTGTGACTATGAATGCCACACCATTCCTCAATTTGTCATTCCCAGCATAGGAGATCATATGGTTGTCTAATTCAAAATGGCTAAAACTAGTCCATTTAAGCTTACTAATGCCTAGGATATTGATCTTTATGTGTTCTATTTCATTTTTGACAACTTCCAATTTTCCTAGATTCATACTTGTACATTCCATGTTCCAATTACTAATGGGTGTTTGTAGCTGTTTCTTCTCATTTTGAGTCATGTCACATCATCAAATGAAGATGAGAAAAGCTCTACTCCATCCACGTCATTAAGGTTGGCTCTACACTGGGGAGGCAGCTCCTCATTAGTCGTATTTTGAGTGCCTTCTGACTCTAGGAGCTCATCTTCAGGCACTATGTCGGACAATGTTTCAGGGTGCAGTGTAATAAATTACATAGTGTGGCTTTTCTAGCCATAAGTCTTTGTAAACTCTGTGGTGGAATTTGCCATAAGCAACTAAGTAGCTCCTGATTGTTAAAGTTATCCACCTGGGGTACTTCTGTTGAGAGCAGCAGGAAACAATTTTCTGGGAAGTTCACTCTCTCTAAGGTGTGGGGAATTCTGGTTTAGGGATTGATTGGTTTGCCTCTCTACCAGGCTTAAAGTGAGCCCTCCTAGAGGCAGTGAGGAGGAATATCTCTCAGTGCTGGCTGAGAGAGATGCATAGCTGAGAGTCTGGCCCATGGCTCAGAGACTGACCCATTATTGAAAGAGAGATGCCCAGTTGAGAGATGGCAGCAGTGGAACCAAGAGGCAAGAGACAGAGTGACAAACTTATCTGGCCCACAGAGGCGGAGACCAGGCCAAAAGGCCAAGGGCCACAGAGGTGTGTCTAAGGGCTTGGGAGAGGAGAGACTGTCCTGACCAGGTAACCTGAGTGCGTTCCTGAATTTCAGTTGTAGCCTGTTGCTTCCCTAGTAAATCCCATAATCTGTGAGTGGTGCCTGTGAGTTCTGTGTGGCTACTGCAACAGATTGTCGAGCTCAGCAGAGAGGTAGTGAGTGCTGTGGGAGGGATGGTTGGTGTCAAGGTTGGTGAAAGGCCTGGAGGGTGGCAGCATGTCTGGCCTCAAAACAACAGGCCTTGGGTAGCTAATAGTGATTCTGTCTTCCTCTTGTATAGTTAGAGGAGGTCAGAAGATGCCATCTCCTTGCCCCTTTGGCACAGGGCTTGTTCTGGTTACCTACTGCCACTCTGACAGGAATATACCACAAATGGGAAGTTTTGAAGAAACAGGAGTTTATTCTCTTACAGTTTGGAGGCTTTAAGTCCAAGTTCAAAGTGCCAGGCTCTAAGGGCTAGGTGAAAGCCCCTCAACCTTGGGTTTCTGCTCTTCCTCCTGCTCCTGGCCCACTGAAGCTGGAGGCTTTTCTTCACTCAACTGCTGGTTGTTGAGGCTGACAAGCCCAAGGTTGAAAAGTAATAAAGCACCATTCCAATATTGTCAAACTACATGGCAGGCCGTTAATTCATGTCCATTAAAAGTCCCAAGATTGGCAGAGCATGGCAGGCTGCTGAGCAACAACTTGGCTACATGCAGGGTTCAAGCATGCCATAAGCTAGAGACCATTCCCCAAGGCCTCTCTTTATATACAGGAAGCAGACCACATCCCTAAGGCAGCTACTCAGCCGCTCACAGTAGAGTCTGCCATAGAGTTGATTACCAGTCCCATCATGGGGAATACTACATCCAGCTGCCCAGCCACTCAACCAGGCCCAGTCAAGCTGACACACAAACTTAACTACCACAGGGCTATTCTTAAAGTTTTCCAGTAATATATCAGACAATGTTTCATCGCTATTCATAAGGTTTTCACTGGCCAATTCTTTGAGAAATGGATGGCCCCTTTCTTTTTCCAAGTCTGTCTTAGTCTGGAAGCTCCATGGAAACCTGTCCATCATGTGTGACCCTGGTGGTATTTGAAATACCAGTGGCATAGCCTCCAGCTTCACAGCAAAACACAAGCCACCACAGGACAACAAACTGACAGGCAAGTAGTGAGCATTCCACTTAGTTGTTGCCATTTCTTTTTAGCTGGATATAAAATAATGTTGCTTTTTAATTTTGATTTTACTATAGCAGTTAAATTTAGATGATTGAAAATAAAGAAAATTTATAAAACAAATAAAATGTATAAAATAACATTTACAGTCAAATTTGGACATTCACACAAAAGTTTTTTTCACAATAGTAAGTAAAAAATATTAATATGGAACTTGTGATTTTGTTCTTCAGGTCTGAGATAACCAAAAGAAATAGTACTTACAAGGCAGTTGAAGATAGTTTCATTCATTTGTCATATCATGTTTGTTGGTGAGCCCTTCACATACCTCCATGACTGCTTTTTTGTGTTGAAATAATACTTAAAAACTCGTGATGCTGTGTCTTCACAGTTTATTAAACTGTGAGGGGCAAGAGTGATTGCAAAGAACACGATACAAATATTAGGGTATGCTCAATCTGATTATGCATGTTGGTTCGCTTTGTACAAGATAAGACCAGCTATGTCACGAGTCATATGATTATAGTGCTGATGGCATGTTCTTATATGTTCAACATGAGAGACCTGAATATGAAATTATACCCAATTAGTCAAAAATGAATAGGAAAATACAATTGTTAGTGTATACAAAATATATAAAATGTATATTTCTTTGTGAAATTGTTAAATCCTCATATCTGGAGATAGTTACCTAATTGATTTAACAAACACAGCACTTCTCAACAAGCAAAACTGTTTCTTAAATGAAAATCAGTCTGTAGGGAAATGGAAGATAAAATGTTTCTAGGTGCCATGGAATCGGTGACAACTCATAGCAAGCAAGGTTTTGTCATCTGCATATCGCAGGTTGTTAATGAGTCTTTATCCAATTCTGATGCCACATTCTTCTTCATATAGCCCAGCTTCTCAGATTATTTGCTCAGTTTACAGGTTGAATAAGTATGATGAAAGAATACAACCCTGATGCACTCCCTTCCTGATTTTAAACCACGCAGTACCTCCTTGTTCTCTTTGAATGACTGCCTCTTGGTCTATGTACAGGTTCCTCATGAGCACAATTAAGTGTACTGGAATTCCCATTCTTTGCAATGTTATCCATGATTTGTTATGATCCACACAGTCAAATGCCTAAAACATGTTGAATCAGTTTAAATAAATTCACAAGACCTTAATTTATTAATCTAAAAAGTGAAAAATCATTAGTTTAATCTTAAAAGACATTGTAACTCTACAACTCTGAGGCACTTCACTTTCCACCAATATGGCAGACTAAATCAACTGAAAAAGCCTCACAGTTCAAAGTACCTAAAAAATGCTAAATACAATTAAATATCTTCTTAAAGATTATGACTGCGCTTGTGAGAATATATGGTAATTCCTCAGACAACAAAAATAACAAGAAAGCACAAATCCAAAGAGCCCTCAAAAAAGTCCTGAAGCTGACAGCTTTGCCAGGGGGCCTGCCTATGTCTGGTACCCCAGAAGCTCACTATAGGACTGATAAGGCCCCACAAGGCCTATAGTTTATGCAAGACAGCAAGTCAAGTATGACAATGTCATGTAGGAAAAGGACACCCCCCCTACCACCACCACCAAGTTTAGCACTCTCAGAGCACCACTGAGCAGGGAAAGTATGGAAAAAGGAAAAAAAAAAAAATACCATCAGAAGAAGCTGATAAAGAAACTTGCCCTCCCCAGTCTTGGTTTTGTGTGGAAGAAAATAAAATATCTCCCATGAGACTTCGTAACCACAAACCTAACTTCCTGCAAACTTGGCATTGTAATTGTTGAGACACAGTTCTCCAAAGGTCTCTCACATTTCTGCATGTCTTATGAGAAAAGGTACTGACAAACTTTGTTCTGGATTATCTTTTCAAATTGTTTGTCTAGTGAATAGCCTTGGAAGATAGAGACAATGTATCTTTCCAGAGCAAAGGGCAAGCATGCTCATTGCTCATTATAAAAGATTGGTATCCCCTACACTCCACGATCCTCTCTTGTCATGGAACCCACTACATATGCAGCCATCCATCCGAGTCCATCAACTTGGCTCTTTTGAGACTTTAGGGCAAGGAGAACTGACACAAATATGCTGATGCTCATGCTGCTTGCTGTGCCATGGATAATAAAATCCTTTGCCTCTAAACCAGAAGTCTCGTGTCTTCTGCTAGCAGTTACAAAACAGAAGCAGGCTAAATTTTTGCTTGAAAATAGAGTATTATCTCAGACTCTTCATAGTTCTTTTGTTTTCTCTTTTTAGTAAATGTATATGTAACAAAACATTTGCCATTTCAAGATCCTTCACAATTCAGTAATAATAATACCTGTTTAGGTATTTAAATTTAATTAAAGTGACACCAAATTTGTAGTGCCCTCAGGCATCTGGCACAAACAAACACAAGCCTTTTTTTTGAGAAATATACCTTAAGTTCAGGTCTCAAAGAACTCCTACAGATAAGATTCCAAAAATGCAGTATGAATCAGGAATTATAAACCACACAACACATTCATCAGAAACATACTAAATACTAACTTCATCAGAAACATACTAAATACTAACACATAGTATTTGGACTGTAGATATTGGGATTATTGGGCACAGACTGTAAAGCAAGTATCTGTTGTTTAAAACAAATAAAATGTGGGTCAAAAATATGACAGAGAAAAAAAATCATCAAAAGCCCAAGAAGATAGGGAAAAGAACCAAAATGAACTTCCAGGAATACAAAATAATAATAATTAATATTAGAAATAAAGGACAAGTTTAAAACATGTATCAGACAAAATTGATGATAAAATTAGTCAACTGTATGAATAAGGTATATAAAATTCAAAATAGAGACAGAGCAATTGAAATGAGTGAGGTTACACAGAGAAAATAAATTAAGTGCAGCATACGTCTAAGGAGCCCTGGTGGTGCACTTGTTAAGTGCTCACCTGCTAACTGAAAAGGCAGCAGTTCAAATTCATCTGCCACTGTGCAGAAGAAAGATGTGGCCGTCTGCTTCTATAAAGCTTACAGCTTTGGAAACCCTGTGGGGCAATTCTATTCTGTCCTATAGGATTGCTGTGAGTCAAAATCAACTCGATGGCAATAGGTTTGGTTTTTGCTTTATAGCACATGACTAATCAAAATTACAATAGAGAAATGAGAGGTCACATCATGGTAAAACTGAAATACACCAAAGGAAAGAAAAAAGATAAATGACTGCTAGATTTGACTTCAACAGTGGTAGAAACCAGAAGAAAATGAAACAGGTTCTTCTTAGTGTGAAGGTGGGGTTGGGGGTGGGGCAGGGGAGGACTAATAACCTGTAATTGTATTTTGGGGCTATGTTTTAAAATAATTTTTCGTTGTGTTTTCAGTGAAGATTTACACTGCATTTTAGGTTCCCATTCAACAATTTCTAAACAAGTTGTTCAGTGACATTGTTACATTCTTCACAATCTGTAAACATTCTCATTATTTCCATTCTGGTTATTCTGTTTCCATTCATCTAGTTTCACTGCTCCCTTACATTCTCATCTCTGTTTCAAAGTAATTGTTGACCATTTGATCTCATAGAGGTGATTCTTTAAAGGAGCACAGTACTTACAGGTGATATTATTTAGAGCCAGTTGGTTATTTAGCTACAAGATGACCTCACGGTTTATTTAGTTTCTATTCAAGGTTTGTAGAGTATATCAGGGCAATAGTCTCAGGGAGTCCTCCAGTTTCAACCAATCCAGTAGGTCTTGGGTTTTTTGTTTTCTTTCATTATGCTTTATTTTAGGAATTTAAAGTTCTGTTCCACATTTTTCTCCCATTCTATCAGGGTCCATCTATTGTGGCCCTGAATAGAATGGTCTATAGTGGTAACCATACATCATCTAGGTCTTTTGGTCTCAAGGCAAATGAGGTGGTATTGTGTTGAGTATTTGTTCTGTAGACTAGTTTCTTCTTTGAGGCTTTGATTTCCATCTTTTTATTTTGTTCTGCATGAGTAGAGATTGTGAAGAATGTAACCAATATCACTGAAGAACTTGTATAGAAATTGTTGAATGGGAACCTAAACTGTTGTGTAAACTTTCACTGAGAACACTGTATTATTTTTTCAAAAAGAGTTACCAAAATTTCCAAGTAAATTAACTATGGTAGGTAGATGATTAACAAATTTGTTTCTGTAATTAATAGATGTAGCAGGGGGAAAAAAATACAATCAGAATACAGGATATTTGAAAAGTACATTAATGAACTTTATCTACATGTCTAGTGCCTAAGGTATTTGACTGCTAACCAGAAGGCTGGTGGTTCAAACCCACCAGCCACTCCTTGGAAGGAAGTTTGGGCAATCTACTTCTGGAGGGATACTGCCTCACAAAACCAAGGAGGGGTCACTGTGAGTCAGATCCAACTCGATGGCAGTGAGTATAGTTTTTTTCATATCCATATTTATCTATATGCACATATATTCCTGCATCTGAAAAGTGGAGAAAACACTTCAAGGATCATACATACACACACACACACACACACACACACACATACAAAATATGTCTAAAAATTTCAGAGAATCAGTATCATTCAGACTATGTTCTTTGAAGACACTTCAACTAAGTTAGAAGTAACATAATAATTTTTTTTTAATTTCTAAATATACATAAGCAAATTTTAAAATATATCTAATTAATGGGTCTAAGAAGAAATTACAGTGGATATTGGAGACTAAATAATAATAAACATTACATAACAAAATTTTAGGATGTAGCCAAAGCAGTATCAGAGGGAAATTTATAGCATTAATGATTTATTTGAGACAAGAATAAGATGAATATTAATGAGTTTATTATCTAACTTTTAAAGGAAGACAAGAATAACAAATTTAGTGCAAAAATCTACCATCTGTCAGTTTGTGGTACTGTGGTGGCTTGCATGTTGCTGTGAGGCTGGAGGCTATGCCACTGGTGTTTCAAGTACTAGCAGGTTCATCCATGATGGACAGGTTTCAGTGGCTCTTCCAGACAAAAAGACTGGGAAGAAGGATGGGGCCATCCACTTCAGAAAGAACTGGCCACTGAAAACCTGATGAATAGCAGTGAAACACTGTCTTAAATATTACTGGAAAATTGTATGAAGAGCCATGAAATAGTGCCTGATATGGTACCAGAAGATAAGCTCCTCAGGAAGGTTGTTGTTGTTGTTATGTGCCATCAAGTCATCTCCAACTCATAGTGACCCTATGTACAACAGAATGAAACACTGCACAGTCCTGTCCCAGCCTCACAAGCCCTACTATACCTGAGCCCAACGCTGCAGCCACCATGTCAATCCATCTTGCTGAGAGCTTTCCCCTCCTTTGTTGACCCTCCACTTTACCAAGCATGACTTCCTCCTCCAAAGAATGCTCCTTTCTGACAACATGACCAAACTAGGTCAGACAAAGTCTGGCCAGTCTCACTTCTAAAGAGTATTCCAGCTGCACTTCTTCCAGGACAGATTTGTTAGTTCTTTTAGCAGTCCACGGTACTTACAGCATTCTTTGCCAACATCATAACTCAAAAGCATCAACTCTTCTTCAGTCTTCCTTATTCACTGTCCAGCTCTCACATGCATATGAGACAATCTAAAATACCATGGCCTGGGTTAGACACATCTTAGTCTTCAAGGAGATATCTTTCCTCTTCAGCACTTGAAAGAAGTCTTTTGCAACAGATTTGCCCAATGCAGTACGTCTTTTGATGTCCTGACTGCTACTTCCATTAGCATTGATTGTAGAATCAAGTAATGTGAAGTCTTTGACAACTTCAATCTTTTCTCCATCTACAGTGATGCTGCTTATTGGTCCAGTTGTGAGGATTTTCATTTTCTTTATATTGATGTGTAACCCATACTGCAGACTATAGCCTTTAATCTTCATCAGTAAGTGCTCCAAATGATCCTCACATTCAGCAAGGAAAGTTGTGTCATCTGTGTATCTCAAGTTGTTAGTGACCCTTCCTCCAATCCTGATGCCATGTTTTTCTTCATACAGTCCTTCATATAGCTTCTCAGATTATTTGCTCAGCATACAGATTGAATACGTATAGTGAAAGGATACAATCCTGACACACTCTCTTCCTAATCTGAAACCATGCAGGATTTTAAACCTCAGGATGGAAGGCACTCAAAATATGACAAAGTATTCTAGGAAAATTGGAAGTTGTCAAAAAATGAAATGGAATGCATAAAGATTGATATCCTAGGCATTAGTGAGCTGAAATGGACTAGTACTGGCCATGTTGAATCAGAAAATCATATAGTCTACAATGCCTGGAATGACAAATTAAAGAGGAATGGCATCACAGTCATCATCAAAAAGAACACTTCAGGATCTATCCTGAAATGCAATGTGGTCAGTGATAGGATAGTATTCATAAAGCCTACAAGGAATACCAGCTAATATGACTATTAGTCAAATTTACACACCAGCCACCAAAGCAAAAAAAAGAAAAAAGAAGAAATTTAAACTTTTTATCAACTTTTGTAGTCTAAAATTGACCATACATGCAAATAAGATGCTTTGATAATTTTTGGTGATTGAAATGTGAAAGTTGGAAACAAAGAAGGAGCATAGACAGTTAGAAAATATGGCCTAGTGACAGAAATAACACTGGAGGTCACATGACAGAATTTGGAAAGACCAACGACTTATTCATGGCAAACACCTTTTTTCAACAACATAAATGATGGCTATACATGTGGAATTCACCAGTTACAATACATAGACATGAAAGCAACTCCATCTGTGGAAAGACACAATGGAGAAGCTCAATAAAAAACAAGGCCAGGGGCTGACTATGGAACAGACCATCATTTGCTCATATGCAAGTTCAAGTTGAAGCTGAAGAAAATTAAAATAAATTCATATGTGCCAAAATATGGCCTTGAGTACATCACTTCTGAATGTAGAGACAATGTAAAGAACAGATTTGACACAATGAATACCAATGACTGAAGACCAGAGAAGCTGTGGGATGATATCAAGAACATCATACATGAAGAAAGCAAAAGGTCATCAAAAAGGAAAGGAAAAAAGACCAAAATGGATATCAGAAGCGACTCTGAAACTTGGCCTTGAGTGAAGAGTAGCTAAAGCAAATGGAAGAAATGATAAGATAGAAGAGCTGAACAGATGATTTCAAAAGGCAGCTTGAGAAGACAAAATAAATTATTATAATGAAATGTCTGAAGATCTGGACTTTGAAAATGAAAAGGGAAGAACATGCTTGGCATTTCTCAGCTGAAAGGACTGAAGGAAAAATTCAGTTCTCAAATTGCAATATTGAAGAATTCTATAGGCAAAATAGAATTGACTGCTAACCAGAAGGCTAACAGTTCAAATCCACCAGCCACTCCTTGGAAGGAAGATCGGGCAATGTACTTCCATAGAGATATCACCTCGGAAACCCAAGGAGGGGTCGCTATGAGTTGGAGATGACTTGACGGCAGTGAATTTGACAGCATTCAAAATTGAATGTTGTTGTTGTTAAGTACCAAAGAAGATGGAAGAAATACAGTTACTGAACCAAAAAGAATTGGTTGATGTTCAGCTATTTCAGGAGGTAGCATATGATCAAGAACCAATGATATTGAAAGAAGTCCAAGCTGCACTGAAGGAATTGGCAAAAAAAAAAGGGGGGGAGGGGCTCTAGGAATTGGCAGAATACCTATTGATATGTTTCAACAAATGGAGGCAGCACTGGAGGTGCTTACACATTTATGCCAAGAAATTCAGAAGAGAGCTACCTGGCCAGTCAACTGAAAGAGATTGGTATTTGTGCCCATTTTAAAGAAAGATCATTCAACAGAATAGAAATTATTGAACAGTATCATTCATATCACACACAAGTAAAATTTTGATGAAGATAATTTTAAAATTGTTGCAGCAATATATTGACATGGAACTTTCAGATACTGAAGAACAATTCATAAGAGGATGTGGAAAGAGAGCTATCATTGCTAATGTCAGATGTATCTTGGCTGAATGCAAAAAATACCAGAAAGGTGTTTTCTTGTTTTTTATGACTAGGCAAAGGCATTTGACTGTATGGATCATAACAAATTATGGATAACATTGAGAAGAATGGGAATTCCAGAACACTTAATTGTGCTCATGAAGAATCTGTACATACACACACCAACAGGCTGTCATTCAAACAGACCAAGGAGATACTGCATGGTTTAAAATCAGTATGTCAGGGTTGTATCCTTTTAACATACTTATTCAATCTGTATGCCGAACAAAATGTCCAAGAAGCTGGACTACATGAAGAAAAATGAACATAAGGATTGGAGGCAGACTCATTAACAATCTGCAATATGCAGATGACACAACCTTGCTTGCTGAATGTGAAGATGACTTGAAGTACTTACTGAAGATCAATGACTATAGTCTTCAGTATGGATTACACCTCAATATAAAGAAAATGAAAATCCTCACAACACGACCAATAGCAACATCACAATAAATGGAGAAATGATTGAAGTTGTCAGGGATTTCATTTTATTTGGATCCACAATCAACACCCATGGAAGCCACCAAAAAAAACCAAACTCACTTCCATCGAGTGAATTTTGACTCATAGCAACCCCTTCTTGGATTTCTGAGGCAGTATCTCTACAGAAGTAGATTGCCCAGTCTTCCTTCCGAGGAGTGGCTGGGGGATTTGAACTGCCAGCCTTCTGGTTAGCAGTCAAATGCCTTAGGCACTATTCCACCAGAGCAGTCAAGAAATCAGACGGCATATTGCATTGGGCCAATCTGCTGCAAAAGACCTCTTTAAAGTGTTGAAGAGCAAAGAGGTCACTTTGAAGACTAAGGTAAGCCTAATCCAAAGCGTGGTATTTTCAATCACTTCACATGCATATGAAATCTAGACTGAAAAAGAGTTGATGCTTTTGAATTATGGTGTTGGTGAAGAACACTGAAAATATCACTGACTGTTGAAAAAACAAACAAATCTGTGCTGGAAGAAGTGCAACCAGAATGCTCCTTGCAAGTGAGAAGAGCCAGACTTTGTCTCACCTACTTTGGTCATGTTGTCAGTGGGACCATTCTCTGGAGAAGGATGTCATTCTTGGTAAAGTAGAAAGTCAGTGAAAAAGGGGAAGATCCTCAATGAGATGGATTGACCCAGTGGCTGCAACAATTGGCTCAAGCATAGCAAGGATTGTGAGGATGGCACAGGACTGGGCAGTGTTTCACTCTGTTGTACTTAGGGTTGCTATGCATCAGAACTGGCTTGGCAGTACCTACCAACAACAATAAAGTCAGTTTCTTAAAAAGTAGCCTTGAATTTATAAGTAAAAAATCTTTCCCATTAAAACACCAGGACCAAATGAATTTCAGGAGAGTTCTACCAAATGCTATACAAACTTTTCCAACAAAAACCAAACCAAACTCACTGCTGTCAAGTCAGATCCAACTCATGGTGACCCCTCCTTGGGTTTCTGAGGCAGTATCACTGCTGAAGTAGCTTGCCTAATATTCCTTCTAAGGAGTGGCTGGCGGATTTGAACTTCCAGCCTTTTGGTTAGCAATCAAATCCCTTAAGCACTATGCCACCAGAGCTAGAACTCTTCTCCGACTTATTTTATATGATTTGCATAATCTTGATTCTAAAAGCTGAAATTTTCCTTTAAAAAAAAACTATACTTACTTATAAACTTTGAGGAGAGATATTCTAAAATAAAATATTATCAAAGCAAATTTAGCAATAGACTTTTTAAAGTTAATACTTCATGATGAATTTGAGTTAATTCCAGTAATAAGTAGGTTCAAAATTTTAAACCAAACAGTATGCCCTACCACATTAAATTAAAGGATAGAAGCCATATGAACATCTTAGCAGATGAATAAAAATATTTCAACAAAATTCAAATCCATCAATGAAGCTAAACAAATGTTATTACCAAACTAAGTATATCTTTAACCTCATAAAGTATTCTCAAAAAATATACAGTGAATGTCACTCTTAATAGTAAAACTTAAATAGCATTCCCTTTTTAACACATGTATAAGGCAAGCATATCTTCTATCACCATTTCTACTCATTCACTTTATTGGCGTATTAACCAGTACAATAAGACAAGAAGAAGATTAAAATAATAACAATAAAATTGATACTCTTAAACCAAAAGAATGTGTGGTATTATGATAGAAATAGATACATAATAGAGAGCCCACAAGTAGAACAGAGATCATTTCCCCTTCCAACTCCTCTTGGCACATTTGGCATGCTTTCCGTTACCCTCTTTCCCCTTGATACCAGTCTCTATGTTATGGTAAGATGAGTTAGTGATTTCCTTTTATAAGTCTTTCTCTTGAACTTGTATTAGTCAGCCTCAGACAATTCATCCTATGCCTTTATACATATTTTTCATAGCTGAATATTCTTTTCTCACTTTCTTCTATCTTGAAATTTCTTTTCTGTTTCTTTATTGTTTTATTTGCATATTTTCTCAATATTTTTCTTAGATTGAATATGTAGGTGACGTACTCTATGAATTGTCTATATGCAAACATCTTTTTCCCTGCAGGTGAATGATATCTGGGCTAGGTATCTGTGCTTGGCTGGGTTCTCTAGAGAAGCAAAACCAGTAAAGCTTATATATATAGAGAGAGAGAGAGAAATTTATCTTAGGAAAATGGCTCACACAGTTATAGAAGCTGACAAGTCCCAAGTTTCTGGATCAGACATCAAACTGGAGCCTTTTCCTGACTCAGGCAGCTGCAGGAGCTGACGAGCTAAAGGTTGGCAGGCAGTGTGACCAATTCAAGATCACCAGGCAAAATGGTGGATTGTTTATTCGTGGAGAGTTGTAGGCAGCACAACAGGATCCAGATCCACAGAAGGTTCTCTTTTTCCCAGGATGTCTCTCTCTCTCTCTCTCTCTCTCTATATATATATATATATAGGAAGCAGGCCACTCCTCTAGGAAAACTCCCTTTCAATGGATTGGCTGCTCAAAACATATACATCCAATCTCATCATGGGAATAACCACATCACAACTGCTTAAACCACTCAGATCATGGTCCAGCCAAGTTGACACACAACCCCAACTATCACAGTATTGGATTCTTGTTGGGAAGCCCTCGCAGTGGTCTTTGCAAGTTTTTCTCCTGCCTTGTTACCAAAAGTTATGGGACACACAAAAAGCTAAACATGTATAGCAAAAATATTTCTATTATTAAAAAAGAAATTTTTTTTTTAAAAAAAGAATAAATCAATCATGGGTGGATTTACTAAGACGTTAATGAGGCTTAAGATTCAGACCATTATACTTACATAGACTTATGTATTTAATTTTATATTCCTAATTTTGTAATATTTTTCTTAAAGAGGGCTCTTAAAATTATATAAGCTTCACAAAACCTGGATCAAACCCTCAGACTAAGGATTCATCTAAAGAAATTTTAAAAAGAACAACAAATAAATGAAAAGAAACGAGGGTGTGAAAGCTAATAAAGATAAAAGCTGAAGTAAAAACAAAAAAAAATAGTAGAAAGATATTTTTTAATTTCCAAAAAAGTTAGTTATTCGAGAAACCCAATAAGGTAGCTAAACCTCTCATAACTTTGATCAAGGAAAAAAGAGAGAGAGAGCAACAACCCAAAGTAAGAATCAGATATGGCAAATCATCAGATACAAATGCTAATAAAAAGAGCTATGAGAGATAGTACATGCAGCTGTGTAACAACAGAAGTGAAAATCTAGAAGAACTGACAATGTCCAAAATAGATCCAAGATATGGAAAACTTGAATAAATTAGTTTTTTAAAAGATACTATAAAAGCATTTAAAGATTTACTATTAAAAATATTTTGTGACCTTTCAGCTAATCTTGAAAGACTAGATAATGCCAATATATTTTATTTATATAGATTACTTATATAGAAAAAGATGGAAAATTCTCCAATTTTTATGAAGTCAGAAAACACTTAATATAAAATCTTTTTAAAAAAGAAAAAAAAAGACCAATACTACTTATGCATATATACTGTAGATACAGATATAGATAGATATAGAGATAGAGATAGATATGCAAATATAATTCTAGCAAATTTAAAAAAATAGTACACTTTGATCAAATAGAATTTATTTCATGAATATATGTAGCACGCAGTAAAGAGATATCTATCAAAATAATCCACTACAATAGTATCGGTCAATTTTATTATAAAAGGCCAGACAGCAAATATCTTAGGTTTTCAAGCCATATGATCTTAGTTGCAACTACTCAACTGCCATTGTACTGCAAAAGTATCCATACATGTTCTGGTTACCTCTAGTGCTGCTCTGACAGGAATATACCACAAATGGGATGGCCTTAACAAACAGGAGTTTATTCTCTTACAGTTTGGAGGCTTTAAGTCTGAATTCAAAGTGCCAGGCTCTAGGGGCTGGATGAAAGCTCCTCAGCTTTGGACTTCAGCTTTACCTCCAGCTCCCGGCCCTCTGAAGCTAAAGGCTTTTCTTCACTCAGACAGCTGCTGGCTGCTGAGACTGACAAGCCCAAGGTTGACAAGTGAAAAGGCATAGTCCTGATGTTACCAAACCACACGGTAAGCCATTAATTCAAGTCCATTGAAAGTCCCAAGGTCAGCAGAGCATGGCAGGCTGCTGAACAATAACTCAGCTACATGCAGGGTTCAAGCATGCCATAAGCTAGAGACCATTCCCCAAGGCTTCTCCTTATATATGGGAAGCAGACCACATCCCTAAGGCAGCTACTCAGCTGCTCACAGTAGATTCCGCCATGGAGTTGATTACCAGTCTCATCATGGGGAATACTACATCCAGCTGCCCAGCCACTCAATCAGGCCCAGCCAAGTTGACACACAAACTTAACTACCACAATACACAATAGTAAATGGAAAAGCATGGCTGTGTTTCAATAAAACTTTATTTATAAAAACAGACATTGGCCCTCTGACTATGATTTTCTGACTTACCTTAGATCAGTAAACTAATGGAGGAAATCATATGATTATAGCAACTGTCTTAGTTTAGGTTTCTCCTGAAGCATACCCTGAAATAAGGATTCAAATACCAGTCATTTAAAGACATGAGCCTAGAAAACACCAATGAAAAAACGAGGACTTGAGGTAGAGTAGGGAAGAAAGCCTATAAAGGTATGCATTACCAAACAAATTACCACTATAGGAAACTGGAGCTCAATCCAATTGTAGAACTCTGGGAGGTACTATAAAATATGTTTTAGAGTTATCTTTACTGTGGTACAAATAAGCTGGGATGTTATCCACCAACACCCCATCTGTCATTTGTTGAAAAGTGCTTCAGGGATGTTAATTCTCTAGCACATCGAATTTATCATGCTGTTCACCCAGCCAGAAAACAAAGCTTTCAGAGTCCCAGTTGTTCAGAGTTAACAACCTTTGGTATGTAGAGGTAAGCACTAAGGAGGAAACAAGTACTGACAACATCTACTATATTAATAAATGCTGGGAAAGCATAGGATAAAATTCAACAGTTGTTTGGTTACCTTGTGCTGCTCTAACAGAAAATACCACAAATGGGTGGTTTTAAACAAATGTATATATTCTCTTACAGTTCGTTGTTGTTGTTGTTATGTGTTGTCAAGTCGGCCCCAACTCATAGTGACCCTCCTTGGGTTTCCAAGGCAATATCATTATGGAAGTAGATTGCCCAACCTTCCTTCTGAGAAGGGGCTGGTGGGTTTGAACCACCAGCCTTCTGGTTAGCAGTCAAGTAAAATCCAGGTTCAAAGTGACACCTCCAGGGGCTGGGTGAAAGCCCCTTGACCCTGGGCTTCAGTTCTGCCTGTTCCTTCCAGCCCACTGGAGCTGGAGGCATCTCTTCACTCAGGCAGCTGCTGGCTGCTGAAGCTAACAATCCCAAAGTCAACAAGTGAAATGGCACAGTCCCAAGATTATCACACAACATGGCAGGCCATTGGTTCAATTCTAGGAATAATCCAAAGATCAGCTGAAAACATGCCAGGCTGCTGAATGAAGAGTCGGCTACGTGGAGGGTCCAAGCAAGAGACTTTTCTCAACACTTCTCCTTATATACAGGAAGCAGACCACATCCCTAAGGCAGCTACTCAGCTGCTCCAGTAGATTCCACCATGGAGTTGATCACCAGTCTCATCATGGAGAATAATTACATCCAGCTGCCCAGCCACTCAACCAGGCCCAGCCAAGTTGACACACAAACTTAACTACCACAACAGTCAACTGAAATTTTAAAATTCTACATAAAATAAAAATAGAAGAAAAATACTTGAATATAATGAAGACCAAACTAAAACCCATTGCCAGGGAGGTGATTCCAACTCATAGGGATCCTATAGAACAGAGTTGAGCTACCCCATAAGTTTTCCAAGGCTGTAAATCTTTACAGAAGCAAACTGCCTCATCTTTCTCCTACAGAGCCACTGATGGATTTGAACCACTGACTTTTCGGTTAGCAGCCAAATGGTTTAACCACTACATCACCAAAACCAAAACCAAACCTGCTGCTATTGAGTTGATTCTGACTCATAGCAGCCCCATAGGGTTTCCAAGGCTGTAATGCTTTATGCAAGTACATTACCTCATCTTCCTCACAGAGCAGCCGTTGGGTTTGAACCACTGACCTTTTGGTTAGCAGCCAAATGTCTTAATCCAATACACCACCAGAGCTCTTCATAATGAAGGCAGTATACCAAAAAATAGCAACAATCTTATCCTAAGTGACAAAACACCAAAACCATCTGGACAAGAATGCTTGCCATTACCATTATATTTATTTAATGTTGTAGAGGTTCTAGAAAATGTATTAGGACTCATAATGGAAAAATGTGTGTAAGCATTAGAAAAGATGGGTTTTTGGTCTTTGGCTCTTTGGCCCTGAAGCTATTACTGTAAGCCTAGAAAACCCAAGGATCTTTACAAAAAGAAAAAAACCTACTAGAAAATTTAATATAATTTGCTAAGGGAGCAGAATACAATATAAATATATTTTAAATAGATTTTCCCAACTATAGAAATAAGCACCTAAAGAAATAGGATAAATGATTGTACTCACTATAGCAATAAACACTGTAAAAATTCTTAAGTAGACTTAAACCAGTAAAAATCAGTTTCTATCAAGTTGACTCTAATTCATAGTAACACCATGTATGTCAAAGCAGCACTGTGCTCCGTAAGGTTTTTAATGGCTGATATTTTCACATGGCCTTTCTTCTACAGTACCACTGGGTGAACTCAAATCTCCAACCTTTCAGTTAGCAGCCAAGTGCATTAAACATTTGTACCACCCAGGTACTCCTAAGTATACTTTGTTGTTGTTATGTGCCATTGAAACAGCTCTGACTCATAGCGACCCTATGTACAACAGAACAAAACATGCCCTATCATGCACTATCCTCACAATCCTTCCCATACCTGAGTTGCAGACACTTGTGTCAATCCATACTTTAGGTATAATAAAATACTTAGGAGTGATTTTATCAGGAAACACAAAAGATATATTTTTAAAAAATAAAATTCATTATAGAACCATACAAAAGATTGAAACAAATGGAAAGACAAATTGTTTTAACAGGAATATGTAATATGTCAATAGTGTCAATTCTTCCAAATTAATACAGGAATGCAATTCTCAACAGGACCCAAAGGGAAGCAGATATTGGATTTTCTTTGTTTATATTTTTCCAGTGGATAATTTGATCTCAAAAAATTTAAAAGAATAAATGCCTGATAGTATGTCAGCAATGAAATACTGTATAAATATGAAAAGAGTATAATTTTTTCACATACCACCTGCAAGGAGTAAAGTTTACTCCTTTGGAAGCACTATCACTCCCATTAGGAAGGCACATACAACCCTGTTGACTTTGAGAGGTTTTCATAGGCTATTTTTATGTGAGAAAAGCAAGATGCAGAAATGAGAAGTGATCAATATCATTCCAATTATAAAACAATGAGCAAAAAACTTACGTATTCCTATATATGTGTATGTATGTACACATACAATAACATGAGTAGGGAAAAAATATGAAGTGATACATACTAGCCTGCTAAGAAGGATTACCTTGGAGTTGGGGAGATCTGATGTGAGAGAGAGGTGAGGAGTGTGGGGGTAGGAAGACAGAAGCCAAGCAAAAGAAAAAAGGGAGGAAGACAAATTACTATAACTAATAATAAAACGTATTATAAAAAGTCAAATTATACATGTAAAAAAGGTTTGTTTTGTTCTTAAGACAGACTTTCCAGACCTCTGGCCTCATGGGAATGGATGGGAAGACAGACTGATTCAGAAGCAGAGAGCCAAGTGGTATGCATGCCTCTGGCAGTCCCTACAGCCCAGAAGCAGAGCTGTAAATGGTCCAAAGTTATAGACATGCTGTTCACCAAGCTTTCAATGAGCTGAAAACAAGAAATTTTTTTGGCTCTTTCAACTCTCTTTTTTTTTTTTTTTCAAATTCCCCAAAATTTGTACTCAATTTATTGTTTCTAAAATGTCTATCAGTCACATTTTACATCATGGTTTTACTGTAGCTGCTGCTGCTGCTACTTCTTCTTTTTTTTAGATTTTTATCTTTTTTAAACAGTTCTTCAGTAAAACCCAGAGTCCTGAGTTTCCCAGTTAGGAGCAGCCTACTGGACCTACTATTCTTATTAAGTTTCTTCTCAACATTCATGGCCAACATTTGGCTTCAAAACAAAAGGCTTTTGGTATTTTCAATCATTTGCTGATAGGGTGAGACTGCATTGTTATCCATAACTACATGACCTAATTTAGAATCAATCTTGGCATCCAATCTTGCATTTCTAATCAAGTTCACAGTCTACCTCTCAGCTTCTTCCGGATGTTCAGTTTATCTGCCAACATGTTAATGCTGATACACTGATGGATGAGACAAAAAGTCTCAAATATGAAGAGATAAGCATTTCAATGAAATCTTCAATATAAACCACCAAGAAGAAGTCACTCATAAGCACTGATTCACATTCCCTCAGCTTGTTCTGAGCCCCATCAAAGTCAAAGTTAACATAAGCATTCAACCACCTCCATAATTTGGTCTTTGTATGTGTAAGATTCCTGTTAAATAATCTTGACTAGGTCTTTCAACAGGGAGCTCTGGTAGCATAGTGGCTAAGGCACTTGACTGCTAACCAGAAGTCTGGTGGTTCAAACCCCCTAGCCTCTCCTCAGAAGGAAGGTTGGGCAATCTACTTCCATAGTGGTACTGCCTCGGCAACCCAAGGAGGGGTCGCTATGAATCGGGTCCGACTCGACGGTACATAACTACAACAACAACAACAGGTCTTTTAACAAGGACCTCTGGTAGTATAGTGCCTAAGGCACTTGACTGCTAACCAGAAGGCTGGTGGTTCAAATCCACCAGCCCCTCCTTGGAAGGAAGGTTGGGCAATCTACTTCCATAGTGATACTGCCTCAGAAATTCAAGGAAGGGTCGACGAGTTGGGTCCGACTTGACGGCACATAACAACAACAACAAGGTCTTTTAACACCTGTCGGCGTTTTTGAACATCCTTGTTTGTTATTACTGCTGTAGTCAAGTAGTGGAGAATACGTGGACACATTATCTGAATTGCATTAAGATACTGTGGCTGGTAAAGGAAGAGATCAATAATGTTATTGCGGTCTTTGGGGTGGTTGAAGAAAACAGAGACCAGTGAATGAGCCATGTTTGTTGCTGAAGAGACTGGAGTAGAGAACTCACAGAATTATTATCTGTGGTCTCTTTTAACCATGTCAGGTCTTCCGTAGCTGCATCACAATTCTGCATTAAGATATCAGAGGTGAGTTTTCCTCAAAGTGAACTCAAAGCATTTCTATCCATTGCTGGAGCCAGCACTCTAAAAAAGTAAAGATATTCTGCTGCTACTGAGTAATTCCAGCATTCATATTGGAATTTTGCACACCTGTTGTTGTTGTTGTTATGTGCCATCGAGTCGGACCCAACTCATAGCGACCCCTCCTTGGGTTTCCGAGGCAGTATCACTACAGAAGTAGATTGCCCCATCTTCCTTCCGAGGAGTGGCTGGTGAGTTTGAACCGCCAGCCTTCTGGTTAGCAGTCAAGTGCCTTAGCCACTATGCTACCAGAGCTCCCTTGCACACCTGTAGAGAGTGTCTAAATATTCCTGCCTAAAACCATGTTTGTCTGTCAGGTAGTCAAAAAATGTCCAACCATCCCTGGTTGACTTAATTTGCTTTGTAGTTCCTGAATCCTCAAACATCTTCACAATTCATTCTGTTTCTGCCTGAAGTTGTTTTAATTGTGCAACAACTATTTTTTTTTTCTCTCAAAGCCAATTAGAAATGCAAAGCAGTACATGAGGAACATCTTCAGAATAAAGGTTTTTGTACACATCCATAGCAAAGTCTACCATGTTTGTATCACTCTCTCTGCCATGGGTCAGATCTGACTCATAGCACCCCCTCCTAGAGTTTCCAAGGTGGTATCACTACAGAAATAGATTGTCTAACCTTTTTCCCTTGTAATAATTCTTTTTCATTATATATCTTCTTTACAGAAAGAAACTTAAGTAGTGGGAAGATGAGATGCCAATACAAAAAGTGTACTATGTGAGTAGTCAAGTCGTACTCTGCTATCTCACGAAGGAAAAGGGAGCCTATCTTTCAACTCTTTCTGATACATCAGAGTCAGCAATGGAGATAAAAAAACTCTCATCTGAGAGGGGCTTTCTCATGTTCAAGAAGGAAAGGGGAGAGCAGATCATAGTAGCACTTCCTGGACCACCCACAAATGATTTTTGGTTGCAAGTTGTCAAGACATGAGCAACCAACCATCTGTTTGCTTGCTTATTTAGGAGTATGGAAACCTGCCAGCCCTCCTCTTAGGAAGATTCTGCTCTTTCTGCACATCCCATCATCAGCCTCAAGATCCAGCTAGGGTTCTTTCCCTCAGGTGGCTGTCTCTCTGTCTCACACCCACTGTCATCTAACTCTGAAAACATTCATATTTTTGGTGACATCAGTTTAATTCCATAAACATTGTTGAGTTCTCAGCACTATGCTAGGGTACATTAGGAATAAGAAGACTGATGTGACCTGCCTACAGATGATGGTGGGATAATAACTCAGAGCTCCAAGGAGGGCAGGAGAGAACCAGGATGAGTACAGGCTAGAGATGGGGAGGGAACTGACTAGAATAGAAGGTTGGTCCCTTACCAAGGTAGGACCAGGAATCAGAATCACCAAGTCAATGGGGTATTGTCTACTCTCCTTAGATCTGAGTCAAGTCGATGCCCAGCACTTAGATCCCAGAGAACAGGGTCAAGTGATATGGCAGCAACTTTGAAGTAGCAGTCAGGCAGGAAGCAGAAACATGGAAGTAAAGATCTGTGGAGGTCCAGACATAAAGGCTAGAATGAGGATCCAGGCTCAGCAAGTATCTGAAAGGAACATGGTGGTAGACTTGTCACCTGGCTGACTAGCCCCTGGCTTATAATCAGCGTCCACCCCCATGGGAGCAGGAAGAAGAAAATCATAACCAAGACAGAACCAGACAGCCAACCTAGCCTCAGCCACAGAGTTGCATTCACATGGGGCTCCAAGGCCCCCCAAACATCAATTGGAGGGCCACACACTAGGATTCTCCTTGAATCTGGGGCAGAATGGGACAAGCCTATGAAAAGAAAATTTTTGTGACAAAACTTTTGTGACAAACCAGGAAGAACTAACACCAGTTTCTTTGGAAGACGATACCTAGACATGCAGAAACTAGAAAATAATTTGAAACAGATTAGAATTAAGTGTCCAAATATGTGGTACAGATGACTGCTGTGTGCAGTCAGGAAGACAAGAGACAAGTGGGTTCCAGTTTGTTGAAAAAAGCTGCAAATCTCTCTCTGCATCTTGAGATTTCTATTTCTAGCCTTAGGAAGGCAACATGATCATGGAATTTCTGGGGTTGCTGGTGAATAATAATATTCTTGAAAGTAAATTTCTTAAGATTTTTTTTTCTTTTTTAAGATGCACATTTTGTTACTGAGCTTGCCCAGCTGGTTGTGCATAAGACTATGCACAAACTCCCCTCCTCTCTTAGAAAGCAGACATGGTTTGTTTGACATGATCACAACCAGCTGTCATGAGGAAAAAGAGGAAGGGCTCTTCTCTAAAGGTTCTGTCACTGGCCTAATAGCTGTCTGTCGTGCCCTAGGTAGGCAGGCAGATGTACAAAAAATAAACCATCTACTCAGTTAAGGCCAGACTGGCATGCCCAAAGTATTTTCTCTTTTCAACAGCATGAATTAGAAGCCACATTTTAATATCTACATCTGAAATTTCAAATATCCTTGAAATAGATAATTTCTGTAAGGAAATTCTCCCTCTCTCTTTAATACCACCTTATTTTAAATTATGACAATTTAAGAGTGCACTGAAAATTTGACTTTTTTTCTCTCAGAAGGAATAAGACTTATTAAAGAATAGGAAAGAGAAATTTAAGAAATTCAAAGAGTATCCCCAAAGTCAGTGGCAAACCCTAGATTTGTAAGTCTAGACCTTGTCATTTCAGCATTTTCTGGAACATGATGAAATTGTTTCTGAGTATAGACATGCATCCATCACCTGTTTATCAGGTTGTCATACTCGGTGGTTTGTATCTTGCCATGATGCTGGAAGTTATTATACCATGACCTTCAAATACTAGCATAAATTTCAAATATAAGCAGGGTCATCTACAGTAGACAGATCTCAGCAAAGCTTCCAGACTAAGATAAACTAAGAAGAAAGACCTGGAGTTCTACTTCTGAAAATTAGCCAACGACAATCCTGTGGAGCACAACAGAATATTGTCTAATACGGTACCAGAAGATGAGCCCCCCAGGTTGGAAGACACTCAAATAGCACAGTGGCCACATAATGAACTTGCACATACTAACAATCATGAAAGATGATGCAGGACCAAGCAGCATTTCATTCTGTTGTATGTGGGTTACCATGAGTGAGAGCTGACTAAGGGCAACCAACAACATCAGCAGATACAAGAAGTGCCATGATTATTTTGAATTCTGAATATATACATTTGTATACATATATAAATTCATACATAAATATATAAGAAAATATAATTTTAAATAAATAGGTAGATGTTGAAGATAGATGATAGATAGATGATAGATAGATAGATAGATAGATAGACATTGTTGTTAGGTTGTAAGGTGTTGTTAACCCAGCTCTGACTCATAGTAACCTCATGCACAACAGAAGAAAACACTGCCCAGTTCTACACCATCCTCACAATCTTTGCTATGCTTGAGCCCATTGTTGTAGCCACTGTGTCAATCCACTTCATTGAGAGTCATCCCCTTTACCACTGATGCTCTACTTTATCAAACATGATATCCTTCTCCAAGGTTTGGTCCCTTCTGACATGATCAAAGAACATGAGATGAAGTCTGGCTATTCTTGCTCTGGTGACATAGTGCCTAAGGCATGTGACTGCTAACCAGAAGGCTGGTGGTTCAAACCTACCAGCCACTCCTTGGAAGGAAGATGGGGCAATCTACTTCCATAGTGATACTGTCCCGGACACCCAAGAAGGGGCCACTATAAATTGGATCCGACTCGAGGACAGTGAGTTTGGTTTTGGATTTTTTGAAGGAGCATTCTGGCTGTATTTCTTCCAAGACAGATTTGTTTGTTCTTTTGGATAGATAGAAAGTAATAAACATGTTTCCGTCACTCTGGGCATAATTGCAGACTTTGGGCTTAGCCTAAAAAACAAGTTTGGTCACCAAACCAAAAACCTCACTGCCAACAAGTCAATTCTGACTTAAAGCAACCCTCTAGGACAGAGGAGAACCGCCCCCACAGTGCCAAGGCTGTAAATCTTTGTAGAAGAGACTGTCACATCTCTCTTCCATGGAACAGCTGGTACTGCTAACGTTTTGTTAGCAGCCAAATGCTTTTCCCCTTGGAAAGAAAATATACAATAAAGGGAAGGTCAGCACAAAATTATGAAGGCAAAGAAAGACACTGGGAGTAGCACAAGAGTTAAAAGCAACAAATGTAAATACTATCACATACCCAATCCTATAGTAACAGTAATAATAAAAATCTATAAGTAGATGCATAGATACTCAAGCTGAACAAGGGTGGGAAGACACTAATGAATATATATAGGTTTGACAGAGGATATTTCTATATATGCATTACTACGTACTGCAAATACATCCATAAATATAGTAGAGCATACAAGGTGTGGGGGGGAAAAAAACTTATTAGCCATAAACAATTTGAGGAAATGAGTCATTGGGCTTGAGGGCTCAGGACCACAGTTTTGGAGGACACTAAGGTCAACTGGCATAATATAGTCCACAAAGACAATTTTCTACAACCTACTTTGGTGAGTAGTGATTGGGATCTTGAAAGCTTATGAGCACCCATCTAAGGGGCAACTATTGGCCTCTTCCCATCCAGAGCAAAGAACAGTGAAGAAAATCAAAGATGCAAGGAAAAAATCAGTCCAATGAGCTAATGGGCCACAAGAATGCTAGGCTCCACAACCCTGGGACCAGAACTAGATGGTGCCCGGCTACCACTGCCAATCTCTCTGAAAAGGATCACAATAGGAGGTCCTGGATAAAGTGGAAGAAAAATGTAGAACAAAACTCAAAATCATAAAAAAGACCAGAATTACTGGGCTTACTGGTCTACTAGAGACTGGTGGAACCCCTGGGACTATGGCCCTTACACAATCTTCAAGCCTGGAACTGAACTTACCCTTGTGGCTCAACTTTCAGGCCTATGAAGTGAACAATAATAGCAGGGAGGTGCACTCCTTGGAGCAATCATCCATATAAGATCAAAACCAAAAACCAAATCAAACCTACTGCCATCGAGTTGATTCCGATGAACAGTGATCCTACAGGATAAAGTAGAACTGCCCTATAGGGTTTCCAAGACTGTAAGTCTTTATGGAAGCAGACTGCCACACCTTTCTCTCCTGGAGCAGCTGGTGGGTTCAAACCACCAACATTTTGGTAATTAGCAAAATACTTTAACCACTGCACCACCAGAGCTCCTCATACAGCATCAAAAGTGTGGCATTTGCCCAGAGATAAAGCTCAGAAGGCAGGAAGGGATAGGAAAGAAGGACAGAGGGTAATGTTAAAACACAGGGAGGAAGTGGGAAGAAAGCTATTATATTGTGGGGATTGCAATCAATGTCACAAAACAAAATTTGTATGAATCGCTGAATGGAAAACCAATTTTCTCTGTAGACTTTCACCCAAATCACAATAAAAAATAAAGAAGAGTTAACTCCCTTCTTCCCCTAAAGAGCAACTCCCTCCTGTAACTGGAGCACTGGAGGTGCCCTTTGCAAACCATGGAATCAAAGTGGAAAAATTACAAGGCAACTTTTCTGGTTTCAACTTATCCCCTACAGAAAGGAAATAGATTTTAATACAAGATCTAAGAGGCAACATGTTTAATAAACTGCAAAAAAAAAAAAAAAAAAGTACTTTTGGCTGGATGCTCAGCATGATGAGCTTTAGGATAAAAGGAGATTCTTTTTTTTTCCTTAAAGAAAAAAAAAAAGGACAGGAATCCAAAAGGAGGCTTGAAATCACCTCCCACAATCCCACCAAAATGCTTTCTAAGCAGTTGGGAGTTATCACCCTAACCCCACGACAGATACCATGAACAAGGCAAGACAAAAAGCTTTTCCGGTTCCCTTTTCACCCAAATGGAAATATTTATTGCAAAAACTCTTTGTGCAGCCCAAACAATACATAGACTCCTTGTAATGACACATCACTGGACACTGACAAATCCCATTCCCCAAGCTGGGGGCCTCAAGTTGGCTGTGCAGGGAATTGTCCCAGAGGTCAGGAATGGATATATTTCATTGTGTCTACTCCCAGTTCCAAGTGAAAAAATATTTCACTCTCATTCTCCTTCACTGAGTTTGAATCACAAGTCTAGACGTTTTTCAGATAACAACCATCAGAGACAGCAAAGGGGAATTCATATACTTCCCAAAGAGAAGCAGATGCTGCGCTTCTCTTGTAAATTTTCTGGAAAACTCTTAGAAGACCCCTCTGATAAGCAAATGAGGAAAGGTATCTGGCAGTACATTCTCAGCTATTGTGACACCTTATTCATCCCTGAAACCCTCACCCAGTTCCTAGACACATGGCAGAAAGGCGAACTCTCCCCAAAACTTACTCAGCAGTAAATGCAAAAGCAGTCCACAGGAAAGAAGGGGAGTGTGTGCCAGATACCGCTTCAGTTTTTGTTTGTTTGTTTGTTTTTGTTTTTTAATTAATTCCTTCATTTAGAAAATATCTAAATACCTTTTATCAGGTGCCCACTATTTCTCAGGTATTTCACTGGACACAGAACATACACTGAACAAGTAAGATAAGGACCCTGACCTCATGAAACTGAACTTCCTGCTAGAAAGGCTGGTAAATGTTAATTCAGAGATGTGACAAAGTCTAGAGTATGGGCAACTTGGAATAAAACTTTAAGATGCAGTGAATTTCACTTGACAGCTGTACTCTCTTTTCTTAAAAAACTTTTTATTGTGATTTGGGTGAAAATTTACAGAGCAAATTCATTTTCCATACAGCAATTGATACACATTTTGTTTTATAACATTGCTGTAATTCCCCCACAATGTAACAGCTCTCTTCCCACTTCCTCGCCACAGTTATGTCTTCCCTGTGTCCTTCCCTCCCATGCACTCCTGCCCTTTGAGCTATCTCCCTGTACAAACACTTCCCTTCCATTCTCCCACGATTGACTGCTCCAAAGAGTGAATCTATCTGATGTAGTTGTTCACCCCATATGCCTGTCAATTATTTGGCTGGAAGCCACAGGAGTGAATTCAGCCCCAGACCTGAAGGGTAATTAGGGACCAGAGTCTCAGGGGTCTCACAAGATTTGACTGCTTTACTTTTAAGCAACCAAATCCTCTATAATCTCTCCCATACCCACAGTGGACTGGGGTTCACAATAGCTCAGTGTATTCATTTCAGATAGCAAAGATGTTCTACCCAAATAAACCATGGGAACTCTGATGGCACAAAACTACACCCTCTTTTTCTGGGAGCTCTGGTGGCATAGTGCCTAAGGCATTTGACTGCTAACCAGAAGGCTGGCGGTTCAAGCCCATTAGCCACTCCTCAGAAGGAAGATTGGGCAATCACCCTCTTTCTCTAGACTTCCATAATACCAGGCATGGCTCTAGGCACAGAACAGGTGCCCAATAAATACTTGTATAGCTATTGATTAAGCAAAGAAATTTATCAATAAAAGGGGCACAGCATATGCCAGTTAGATTAAGGATTGTTTTAAATGCAAAATCCACCTGTCTGCCTTTAGGGAGTGGTACATCATGCTGGTCTGACTTTGTTTCCTTTAAGATCAACTAGTTGTAGCCACCACTATCTATCTGTTAGTTTGTAGTAGTGTCCTGGTGTGGTAGTTAAGGTCAGGTGTCATCTTGGCTGGGCCTGGTTTTAAGTAGCTGGCAGCTAAATGTAGTTATTCCCCATGATGAGATTGATAATGAATTCCATGGCAGCATCTACTGGAGCAGCTGAGTAGCTGCCCAGGGATGTGGTCTGCTTCCAGTATATAAGGAGTTTTGAGAAAGGTCTCTGAAGCTTTTTGGCATGCCTGGACGCTGCATGTAGCTGAGTCTTCATTCAGCAGCCTGCCATACCCTGCCAATCTTGGGACATTTTCTGGACTTGAATTAGTGGTCTGCCATGTTGTTTGATAATCTTGGGACTATGCGTTTTTACTTATCAACCTTGGGTTTGCCAGCTTCAGCAGCCAGCAGCTGCCTGAGTTAAGAAAAGCCTCCAGCTTCAGTGGACTGTGAATAAGAGGCAGAGCTGAAGCCCAAGTCTGAGCAACTTCCACGCAGCTCCTAGAGCTGGCACTTTGAACTCAGACTGTTAGCCTCCTAAAGTGAATAAACCCCTGTTTGTTCAAACCACTCATTTGTGGTGTTTTCTGTTAAAGTGGCACTAAAGAACCAAAACAGATGGCTTGCATGTTGCTATGATGCTGGAAGCTATGCTACAAGTGCTTCAAATACCAGTAGGATCAATCATAGGGAACAGTTTTCAGTGGACACTAAGAAGAAAGATCTGGTGATGTACTTTTGAAAATTAGTCAATGAAAAACTTATGGGTGATAACATTGTCCAATACTGTGCTGGAAGATGAGTCTCTGGGTTGGAAGGCACTCAAAATACACAGTGGCTGCAATAATAAACTTGAGAATACCAACAATTGCATAGATGATGCAGGACCAGGCAACATTTCATTCTGTTGTATACTGGGTCTCCACGAGTTGGAGCCAACTCAACTGCAACTGACAACAACAACAACAAGATTTAGCTCAAATGCTATCCAACTTTGTATAACGTCCACTCGTAAAAAACAGCAAGAGCAATATGACTGGTTTAGGTAAGATTCCAAGGCACCTTTTAGGATGGTTATATTACTGCCATTTTTCTCACTTGAGGAACTGGAAACTCCGTCAAAGTCTCTGATGTGACACCAGAGTTCAGTTCTAAAAATGCCCTGGGTCAGCAGCAAGAGCTCCTGGAAAGAACATCTCATTATTGCTATGTCTTTCCTCCCTGAAGCTGGAAAGAATTATGTTCCTTGATCCTAGTACTTCTGTGGCTCTGATGAAAAGACTCAACCCTAAATCCCAGACTGATGGCCTGGAGTAAATGCTTGAGTAAAATTTCACCTCTTCCCTTGCCAAGATGTGGCTTTTAGAGCCTGGGCTGCTGATGAAAATGTCAACAATCCTCAAATTAAGAGGAAAATGCTCATTCCATTGGAAAACAGCATCTGACATTCCAATAGATCAATGGTGGTCTGAGGCACTGTGCTGGGCAGAGGGAGGGAAAACACTTCCTGTCCCCAAACTTACTAGTCCAGTGCAGTTAGAAAACACGACTATTCCAAAGAGGCTGGATGTGGAGCAGAAGCTGAGGCAGGTAGTGTTCTTCATCTCCCATGGTGATACCGTATTTTGGTGTTGGTCCCATATTTTGAGTCTCTCCTGAAGCAATGGAAACTTGGTATCCAAGTCTGAAATATGACCCCTTCCCAGATCTCACCAAGCACTTGCAAATTAAATTTGGCTCCAAAGGCCAACCAACTTGACAAATTCAAAATGCCAAGAATTTAAATAATGACAGAATTAGTCGGGGGGAGGGTTAATTCTCTATAGGTTTACCTAACCCTAAGCCCACTGCTCACAGGTTAAAATATAAATGAATTATTTAGGCTCTAAAGGGCCTGATTCCTAAATCTTGATTAAGAATGAATGCACAAGACCAGGATACTGAATGTCCTGGAGCAGCTGAAGCAGGACTAAGCTTATTTGTTTCACTTAAAGTGTAAATTACTAACAAAGGGGGAAAAAAGTGTTAAAAGGTATTGATGTACCTCACCCCTGTCAGTATGTTGTTGTTGTTATATGCCGTTGAGTCGGACACGACTCATAGCGACCTCTCCTTGGATTTCCAAGGCAGTATCACTATGGAAGTAGATTGCCCCTCTTTCTTCCAAGGAGTGGCTGGTGGGTTTGAACTGCCAGTCTTCTGGTTAGCAGTCAAGTGCCTTAGGCACTATGCTACCAGAGCTCCCCCTGTCAGTATAGCAATGATGAAAAAAAAAAAAAAAA
>NW_006921611.1:12035689-12055606 GCF_000298275.1 Orycteropus afer afer
AAAAAAAAAAAAAAAACAGCAGGTGTTGGTTATGGAGAAACTAGAACCCTCATCCCTTACTGGTGGGAATGTAAAATGATACAGCCACTATGGAAAACAGTTTTGGGGTTCTTCAAACATTGAATATAGAAGTACTTTATGACCCGGAAATCCCAATCCTAGGTACTGAATTTTTATAAAACTAACCTGAGCCTTCTACATTAATTTGCCAACTGCTCCTTCTCCATCCTACCCCACCCCAGATATTTTTGAAAATGCACTATGCTATTTTTTTTTACAGCTACATGTAAAGAAAAATTGGTATAATAACATTTATGAAAATATTTCCCAGGAGTGAGGTAGAGGGAGCAGTTGGCAAACAAATGTAGAAGGTGTATGTTATTTGTGTAAAAATACATATACCTAGAAGAAGTGAAGGCAGGAATACAAATAGAAACCTGTACCCCAATGTTCACTGTAGCACTTTCTAAATCACCAAATGATATAAAACAATAAAAATGTCCATCAATAGATGAGGGATAAACAAAATGTTGTACATATACACAATGAAATACTACTCAACCATAAAGAGGGATGAAGTCCTGATACATACCACAACATGGGTGAACCATGACAACATCATGTTGAGTGAAATAAATCAGTCACAAAAGGACAAATATTGTATGATCTCACTATGCTACCAGCATATAAATCCCTACATGAAATAAGCAAATATATAGAAACCGAATATTATTGATGGTTATCAGTGGTAGGATAAGGGGAGAGGGTTTTTGCTGAGGGGAACATTGAAGTTACATTAATGATGATAGAAAAACGTGGATTTGGATAGCAAGAATGGTTGCACAACTTAAAGGAGTATAATCAAGGTTACCAGATTGGACCTGCAGAAATGAAGATGGTGTATGTTTTGTTGTATTTTCACCACAACAATAATAATAATAATAAAAAATTTAAGGTAGTGGTGATACAGTACCTGACTTTGCAGTGATTCTAGAAAAGAAGCAGGTATTTGTTATACAAATAAGCATCCAGAATTAGCTGAGTTCTTTCACAGAGTCACAGAATCATCTAGGTGAGTGGTTTCTAAACTATATTGTGAGAACAAGGGACTTCTGGGAGATGCTAGGCTCCATTCCCCAAGTCAAAGTAGTTCCACTTCCATCAATTGACTATAATTGGGGTTCTCAGTTAGATTTTGTTTGAAGAAGTGTTTTTTCTGCTTGTCTCAAATGAGACACTTTCAGTTCCAAAAGGCAGAGACCCCAATTTACACAAAAACTGATTTAGGCAAAAATAGTGACACACATAACTGAAAAGTTAAAGGTTGTGTGGCTTCAAGCATGGCCAAATACAAGAGCTTAAATAATGTCAATGGAACTAAGGCACTCTGTTTCTCACTCTCCTTCCTTCTGTGCCGGCGTCATCAGGCAACGCTTGCCATGCCGTGGAAAGAGGACTACCTAGAAGGTCCAGGCAGGCTTCCATCTCAGCAAGCCCAATGGTTCTCTTCCCCACAGCTCTCCATCACTCAGGCAGTTATTTAAACAAGTTAAAAGTTTATTCGCTCTTATATAATCAAAGTCTAGAGGTAAGCAGAGCTGTATAATAGCTCCACAATCATCAGGAATAAGATCCCTTCTTTTTGTTGCTCTGTTATTTGCCACACATAACGATTCATAGTTTAATATGGCTGCTTAAGCTCCAGCCATCATGTTTGTATCCCAGTCAACTTGAAAGGAGAAGAGAAGAAAAAGAATATGCCCTTTTCCTTTAAAGACATTTTAAGGGATTAATACATCATGTTATTTTTAGGTGCCATCGAGTTTGCTCCAACTCATACCAACCTTATGTATAAAGAACAAAACATAGCCCGGTCCTGTGCCATCTTCACAATTGTTGCTATGTTTGAATCCATTGTTGCAGCCACTGTGTCAATCCATCTCATTGAGGATCTCCCTCTTATAAGCTGAACCTCTACTTTACCAACCATGATGTCTTTCTCCAGCAACTGGTCCTACCTGATAGCATCTCCAAAGGAAGTGTTTTGGTTATGTAGTGCTACTCTAACAGAAAATATCACAAATGGGTGACTTTAACAAACAAGAGTATATTCTTAAAGTTTTGGAGGTTAGAAGACTGAGTTCAAAGTGTCAGGCTTTCGGGGCTGGGTGAAAGCCCCTCAACCTTGGGCTTCAACTCTGCCTTCTGCTCCTGGCCCACTGAAGCAGGAGGCTTTTTTTCATTCAGACAGCTGCTAGCTGCTGCGGCTGACAAACCCAAGGTCAACAAGTAAAAAGACACAGTCCCAAGGAAAATGGAAGATGGAACAATGAATGTTTGTGCCAAACCAATAGCATTACCAAACAACAGGGCAGGCCACTAATTCAAGTCCAAAAAATGTCCCAAGGCTGACAAGGCATGGCAGGCTGCTGAACAATGACTTGGTTACATGCAGGGTTCAAGCATGCCAAAAAACTGGAGACCAATCCCAAAGCTTCTCCTTATATACTGTTGTTGTTGTGTGCCGTCGAGTTGGACTCGACTCTTAGTGACCCATCCTTGGGTTGCCAAGGCAGTATCACTATGGAAGTAGATTGCCCAATCTCCCTTCCAAGGAGTGGCTGGTGGATTTGAACCGCCAGCCTTCTGGTTAGCAGTCAAGTGCCTAGGCACTATGCTACCAGCATATAAATCCCTAAAGTAGCTACTCGGCTGCTCGTGGCAGATTCCATCATGGAGTTGATTGCCAGTCTCATCACAGGGAATAACTACCACCAGCTGCTTAGCAACTCAAGACCAGGCCCAGCCAAGTTGACACATAACCTTAACTACCACAGTAATAGTTGGACAATGAATCAGGAAGACCAAAGAAGAGTTGATGCTTTTGAGTTGTGGTGTTGGCGAAAATGCTAAAAGTACCATGGACTACCAAGAGAACTAACAAATCTGTCCTGGAAGAAGTACAGCCAGAATGCTCCTTGGAAGCAAGAATGGTCAGACTTCATCTCACCTACAGGGCTGGCAGCCAGAACAGGTAAGGCAGGCTGGGGATAGCTCCACGTGGCAGGGAGCAGCAGCAGATAGGGCCAGCAGGAACAGGTAGGGGACAGCCCAGGAAGTGAGCAGAGCAGTTGGAATAGCTAAGGGAGACACACTTGTCTGTCAGTTTGTCATCCTAAGGTGGCTTGCATGTTGCAGTAAGGCTGGAGGCTGTGCCAGCAGGGATACCCATAGTGGACTGGATTTGGTGGAGCTTCCAGACTGAGACAGACTTAGAAGAAGGAAGAGACAATCCACTTCTCAAAGAATTGGTCAGTGAAAACCTTATGAATAGTAGTGAAACACTGTATATACTACTGGAAAATTTTATGATATCCCTGAAACGTTGTCTGATACAGTTCTGGAAGATGAGCCCCTCAGGTCAGAAGACACTCAAAATATGACAGGGAGACAGCTGCCTCATCGGAGTAGAACCTACCTCAATGATATGGATAAGGTAGAGTTTTCAGGCCCTCCATTTGCTAAAGTGGCACGACTCAATATGAGAAGAAATAGCTGCAAATATCCATTGATAATCAGAACATGGAATGTATTAAGTATGAATCTAGGAAAACTGGAAGTTGTCAAAAATGAAATGGAACACATAAAGATTGATATTCTAGGCATTAGTGAGCTGAAAAGGACCAGTTTGGCCATTTTGAGTCAGACAACCAGACGATCTGCTATGCCGAGAATGACAGATTGAAGAGGAATGGCATGACATTCATAGTCACAAAGAATGTTTCAAGATCTGTCCTGAAGTATGATGCTGTCAGTGATAGGACAATATCCATATGCCTACAAGGAAAGCCAATTAATAGTACTATTGTTCAAATTTACAAACCAACTACCAAAGCCAAAGATGAGGAAATTGAAGATTTTTATCAACTTCTGCAGTTTGAAATTGACCAAACATGCAATCAAGATGTGCTGACTATCACTGATGACTGGAATGTAAAAGTTGAAAACAAAGAAGAATCACCAGTAGTTGGAAAATACAGCCTTGGAGAGATTAATAATGCTGGCGATCACATGACAGAATTTTACAAGACCAATTACTTATTCATTGCAAATACCTTTATTCAACAACACAAACAGTGGCTATACACGTGGACTTTGCCAGATAGAGTACATAAGAATCAGATTAGCTACATGTGTGGCAAGATGCGATGGAGAAGTTCAATATCTTCAGCCAAAATAAGGCCAGGAGCTGATTGTGGAACAGAGTATCAGAGTTGAAGAAAATTAAAACAAGTCCATGAGAGCCAAAATACAACCTTGATTATATTCCTCCTGAATTTGGGGACCATCTAAAGAATAGATCTGATGCACTGAATACCAATGGCCAAAAACCAGAGGAATTGTGGGATGACATCAAGAACATCATCCATGAAGAAAGTGAAGATCATTAAAAAGACGAGAAAGGAAGAAAACACCAAAATGGATGTCAGAAGAGACTCTGAAACTTGCCCTTGAACAGAGAGTAGCTAAAGCAAATGGAAGAAATGACAAGATAAAAGAACTGAACAGAAGATTTCAAAGAGCAGCTGGAGAAGACAAAGTCAATTATTATAATGAAATGTGGAAACATATGGTGTTGGAAAGCCAAAAGGGAAGAACACACTCAGGATTTCTCAAGCTGAAAGAACTAAAGAGGAAATTTAAGCTTCGAGTTGTAATGTTGAAAGATTCTATGGGCAATATATTGAATGATGCAGGAAACATCAAAAGAAGATGGAAAGAATACACAGAGTCACTGTACCAAAAAGAACTGGTCCATGTTCATCCATTTCAGGAGGTGGTATATGATCAAGAAGCAATGGCATTGAAGAAAGAAGTCAAAGCTGCACTGAGGGAAGCGGTGAAAAACAAGGCTTCAGGAATTGACGGGATACCCATTGAGACGTTTCAACAAATGGATGCCGCACTAGAGGCATTCACTTGGCTATGCCAAGAGATTTGGAAGACAACCTGGCCAACTGACTGGAAAAGATCCATATTGGTACCCATTCAGAGGAAAGGTGATTCCACAGAATGGAAGTTGCCAAACAATATCATTAATTTCTCACACAAGTAAAATTTTACTGAAGATAATTCAAAAATAGTTACAACAGTATATTGACTGAGAATTTCCAGAAATGCAAGCTGGATTCAGAAGAGGATATGGAATGAGAGATATTGTTGCTGATGTCAGATGAATCTTGGCTGAAAACAGAAAATACCAGAAAGATGTTTACTTGTGTTTTATTGACTATACCAAGGCATTCAATTGTATGGATCATAACAAATTGTGGATAACATTGAGAAGAATGGGAATTCCAGAACACTTAATTGTGCTCATAAGGAACTTGTACACAGATCAGGAAGCTGTCATTAGAACAGAACAAAGGGACATAGCCTGGTTTAAAATCAAGAAGGGAGTGTGTCAGGGTTGTATCCTTTCACCATACTTATTCATTCTGTATGTTGAACAAATAATCTGACAAGCTGGACTATATGAAGAAGAACATGGCATCAGGATTGGAGGAAGACTCATTAACAACCTGTGTTATGCAGACCACACTACTTTGCTCTCTGAAAGTGAGGATGACTTGAAACACTTACTGATGAAGATTGAAAACTACAGTCTGCAGTATGGATTACACCTCAATATGAAGAAAACAACATCCTTACAACAGGACCAATAACACATAATGATAAATGGAGAAAAGATTGAAGTTGTCAAAGACTTAATATTACTTGGTTCTACAATCAACACCAATGGAAGCAACAGTCAAGATATCAGATGTTGTATAGTATTGGGCAAATCTGCTGCAAAGGACCTCTTTCAAGTGCTGAAAAACAAAGATGTCTCCTTGAGGACTAAGGTGCGCCTGACACAAACCATGGTATTTTCAATCACCTCGTATGCATGTGAGTGCTGGACAGTGAAGAAGGAAGACTGAAGAAGAGTCGATGCTTTTGAGTTGTGGTATTGGTGAAGAATACTGAAAGTACCATGGACTGCTAAAAGAGCTAACAAGTCTGTCCTGGAAGAAGTACAGCCAGAATGCTCCTTGGAAATGAGAATGGCCAGACCTCATCTCACCTCCTTTGGTCATGTTGTAAGAAGGGACCATTCCCTGGAGAAGGATATCATACTTGGCAAAATGGAGGATCAGTGAAAAAGGGGAAGACTATCAATGAGATGAATTAATACAGTGGCTGCAACAATGGGCTCAGGTATACCAAGGATTGTGAGGCTGGCCCAGAATCGACCAGGCAGTGTTTTGTTCTGTTATACATAGGGTCACTAGGAGTTGGAGCCAACTCAATGGCACCAAACACCACCACCACCACCATCACAGTAAGTGAGATGACGTTTCCCTAGCCTTGCTTCTAAGGAGCATTCTGGGTGTAATTCTTTCAAGACTGATAATGATACTTCCCCTTCTATCTCACTGGTTCAATTTAATCATATGCCCATATATAGCTATATGGAATGCTGAAGACAAGATCTTTATTCCTGGCATCAATAAGCCCAATTAAAAATCAGGAAATCTACTACTAAGGAAGATGGAAAAATGAGTATTTGAGCCAAACTAATAGCATTTGCTTAGTTGGAACTAATAGTTCCAAAAAAAGAATTTGAATCTTGTATGCAGTGTAGTGCCTAAGGCATGTGACTACTAACCAGAAGGCTGATGGTTCAAACCCACCAACCACTCCTCGGAAGGAAGATTGAGCGATCTACTTCCGTAGTGATACCTGCTCAGAAACCTAAGGAGGGGTCGCTATGGGTCGGATCCAACTCAATGGCAGTGAGTTTGGTTTTTGGTTTGGATGCTAAATTTTGGTTATGCATCCATCCTTGAACCAGTCACTGACCACAGGAACCACTTATTTCCCGGGCCTGATTCTCGTGACCATGCCTGACCTGAGGGAGAAAGGAGATGGGAAGTAATTTTACAGAGACAGAAACAGCAGAATCCATTATACTGCCAGTGGCATCAATGTGGAGGTGTGGGTGGGGAGTGCAGACTGCACTGGCTGACATCAAAATCACTGTCTATAATGCTACCACTACTGACTGTTCTGACCAGCATCACAATAGAAGACCCTAGACAGAAAGGGAGAAAAAAAATGTACAACAAAATTCAAAATCATAAAAAAAATGATTGGACTTACTGATCTGATAGAAACTGGCAGAACCCCTGAGATCATAGCCCTTAGACACCCTTCATATCTTGAACTGAACCCAAGCCTATGGATCAACTTTCAGCCAAACAATAGACAAACCTATCCAAAAAAAAAAACCTTACTGCCACCAAGTTAGATCCTACTCATAGTGACCCCTCCTTGGGTTTCTGAGGCATTATCTCTATGGAAGTAGCCCAACCTTCCTTCTGAGGAGTGGCTGGTGGGTTTGAACTACCAGCTTTCTGGTTAGCAGTCAAATACCTTAGGCACTATGCTTATAAAGTAAATAATAACACCAAAGAGGAATGTGCTCCTCATATAATCAAATATACCAATCCAAAATGGCAGCATCTGGCCATAAACAAACCTCAGAAGTCAGGAAGGGCCAAGAAAGAAGGACAAATGGAAACAGGGAACTTAAGGAGGAAGTGGGAAGTGTGCTGTTACATTGAGGGAATTACAACCAATATCACAAAACAAAATGTATATAAAGTATTGAATTGGAAACTAATTTGCTCTGTAGACATTCACCCAAATTAAAATAAAAATAAAAACAAATTTAAATGACTGCTTATAAAATTTTGGGGCAGTGTTTAAACAGATATTTATTATTTTTTTCTTTTTTTTTTTTACTATTGGGCTGAGAGCTTTGTTCTCAAGCCCAGAATGTATCCCAGGACCATACTATTGAGGGTCTCACCAGACTCCATCCGACCAGTAATTCTGGTCAAGAAATCTATTATTTTTTTATAGAAATATTCCTGTAGTGAATTATAACAATGAAAACACTTTTCTTAATCCTAGCTTACATGTATAAATGTACGTACAAGGCTAAATCTCTATGCTAGTTTACTTTTTGAACATTCTAATGCGCTCCATCTGGCCAGAGCTGTCATTATTACCTAATTACAATAACGCTTTGAATCATGCATGGTTTCCTCTGTATGTGCTACAAACATGTGCTGTTGTATTCATTGCTCCTGGTGTTTTTATAGTCACTGATTTTTGTCAAATTTTCTGGTGTTTTACCTACAATATTGTGGTAATTTATATTTGCAAACCTTTCTCAGTAACTTTTTTGAGAATGAAGTAGTAATTACAGGAGAAAAATCCACTCAGCTACTAATAATGTTGTAACTAATAATGTTGTAATTCAATGTTGAAAGATTTTACAAAACAATTTTTTTGTTAGTGTTCACATAATCTAAGAAATATTACATTTTAGCAATTTACAACTATAACCAACAAAAACCAAATTCCCTGCCATCAAGTTGGATCCAACTCATAGTGGCTCCTCCTTGGGTTTCCGAGGTAGTTTATGGAAGCAGATTGCTCAACCTTCTTTCTGAGGAATGACTGGTGGGTTTGAACCATCAGCCTCTGGTTAGCAGTCAAATGCCTTAGGCACTATGTCACTAGAGCTCCCATTTACAACTATATCATATATTATTCTATGATTGAAATTGGTAATAAACATTATTAATGTTTGGTCTGTTATGGGAGGAGGACCATGGGGGAGCAGGTGACACCAATCCTAGTGACACCACTGCATTGTTGTTGTTGTTATTTGCTATCGAGTCGGACCCAACTCATAGCGACCCCTCCTTGGGTTTCCGAGGCAGTATCACTACAGAAGTATATTGCCCCATCTTCCTTCCAAGGAGTGGCTGGTGGGTTTGAACTGCCAGCCTTGTGGTTAGCAGTCAAGTGCCTTAGGCACTATGCTACCAGAGCTCCTGTAAGTGCCCCCAAAATTATTTGGACAGCAGCAGAACTGTAGCACTTCAGTCAACCTCTTAATCTCTTCATTTTTCCGGTGTTGAAGCTGGAGCCCTGAGAGTTGAACTGCTTTGTAATGGATATATAACTATTACTACTTCTTGTTGTTGTCAGGTGACATCAAGTCATCCCTGACTCATGGTGACCCTATGCACAGCAGAATGGAGCCCAGTCCCGCACCAGCTCCACGATCCGTGCTACACTTGGTCCCATAGCTACAGCCACTGTGTCAATCCATCTGGTTGAGGGCCTTCTCCTCTTTCGTAGACCCTCCACCTTATGGATATACACATGATATCCTCCTCCAGAGAACGGTTCCTTCTTACAACATGAGCAAAGTAGGTGAGACGAATTCTGGCCATTCTCACTTCCAAGGAACATTCCAGCAGAATGCTGAATGGACTGCTAAAAGAACCAACAAATCTGTCCTGGATCCTGCCAGCGATTGGCCCTGGCTTTTCCAGCCTTCCTGCCTTGAGTGGGGGCCCTATCCCTCCCCTTACTGCTTAGGCACAGTCAAGAGTGTCTGTCTGGTGCTCTTCCTACTTCCACTTTATTGTTCTATGCCATCAGTCACATATATCCCATAGAAATACAAAATTTTAAAGGAATTGACACCATATTTGTCTTCCTTAAAACTTTCTGGTTCTGGTGAGAGTTGTGAGGAAGGTTATAGGTAACCTTTTTGCCCTCTGAGTCTTTGTTCTTTCTGCAAACTTCTGGGCTTCCCTCCTCTTCTGAGGTTCATTCTTGACCAGGGCCCAGAAGCCAGTGAATGGTCCACAATGAGCGGCCTGACACAGAATGTCCGGGAGGTGCTGAAGGCTATCATCAATACATGCAATTTTGATAGAGTTTTGGAAAAGGTGTCTCTTGTCTCTTATGCTCCTGTGAAAGTGGTTTGTGACATGAAAGCAGAACAACATGCCAATAAAATGGGCACTCTACATGGTGGTTTGGGAGCTCTGGTAGCATAGTGGCTAAAACACTTGCCTGCTAACCAGATGACTGGCGGTTCAAACCCACCAGCCACTCCTCGGAAGGAAGGTTGGGCAATCCTACTTCCGTAGTGATACTGCCTCGGAAACCCAAGGAGGGGTCGCTATGAGTCAGGTATGACTCAACGGCACATAACAACAACAACAACAACAACAACATGGTGGTTTGACTGCCACCTAAATAGATAGCATATAGATGTTGGCTCTGCTATGCACAGAAAGGGGAGTTCCTGGAGTCAGTGTTGACATGAACATAACATACATGCCACCTGCTAAAATAGGAGAAGATGTATTGATTACAGCATATATTTTGAAGCAAGGAAAAACACTTGCCTTTACCTCTGTGAATCTGACCAATAAGGCCACAGGACACAAGGCAGACAAGGCCATAAGGCCATAAGACCATAAGGCACAAGGCAGACACACAAAACACCTGGGAAACTGATAATAGCAGTCTGATCTATAGAAACCCAACAATGATTATCAAGTGTAAATTTGACTTTAAATTTTCAAAATAAATTAGTACAGCCAGAAAAATAGGTAAGAGATTATTTCCTCTGGGGAAAAGGATATAGAAACCCAAGTGAGGTAGGGGCTCTTATACTTTTTCATTTGAGGCCTTTTCAGTTTTATTTTATATCATGTGTATATTCATTACCTGGATGAAATCATTCTTAGCTCAGAGTGTTGTATAAACTTAAGTAAGGCAAAAAATCTAGCATGGCCACCTTGTGATAAGATTACTTTAAAACTAAAGTCTAATGAAGCCTTGATACATGCTACAGTATGGGTAGAACTTGAAAACACTATGTTAACTGAAATAAGCCAATCAGAAAAGAACAAATATTGTTTGGCCTCACTTCTATAAAAATACAAGAAAAGGTCAATGTATAGAGAATTACATTTATTAGTGGTTATCAAGGGCAGGATGGGGAAAAGTGAGTTAATGGTCATGGAGAAATTGTATTGATTAAGGGTAGCACTACACCGCTGGTATTTCTAATTGCTGTCATTAAGTTGTACACCTGTAGAAACTTGAATTGGCAAAAGTTGTGTGATATATTTATGACAACAAAAAATAATAGTAGCTGCTGAGGCTGCTTATGTACAACCAATTGAACACTTCATGGGAATTTTTTCTTTGGTTTGGAGGTTTAGAGTCATGGTTTCATGGGACATCCCAGTTAATTGGCATAATGTGTTAAGTGCTTCATTTCTACCTCCAAGTTTGATGCATAGTGCCTTAGGTCTCAAAAGTTTGCCTATGGCCACCTCAGGCACAATTGTTCTCTACCAACCTAGAGCAACAGGAAGAAAAGGAAACAAGGAATAGGAAGATGTGAAATGTGTGGTTAATTGCCTCCATGAACAACTGCTTCTTTGCCATGAGACTAGAACTGGATGGGGCCTGGCCACCATTATTCAACATTTTGATCAAAAAATCCATAGATGAATACTGATCAAAAGGGGCAAAATGTAGAATACAGTTCAAATTTCTCATGGACTCCAGGCTTTCTGGAGCTATTGAAAGTGGATGAACTCCTCAAACTATAGAACTGAGATAATCTTTAAACCTTAAACCAAAAATATTCCCAGAAATCACCTTAAAACCAAACAATGGTTTAGCTTAACTAGTTAAAAAAAAAGCTCTGCATTGAGCAGTATGATCTTTTAAGAAACTATCTATATGGGATCAAGTTGACAACAGCACTGCGAAAGATTAGATGGGAACTTTAGGCAAGAATGAGTTTATGTTATTGAGGAAGAAAAACCTCAGAAAAGAGGGGTGAAAATGACTGCACAACTTGGAGATTGTAATCAATGTCATTAAATTATACATATAGAAACTGTTAAAAAAAAAACTTTCTAGTTCTGCAAAAAGCATTTGGAGGTATAGGAGAGAGGCAAGGTGGAGAGAAAAGAAAAGTACAACAAAATGAACACTTTGGTCATTGTTATGGATTGAATTGTGTCCTCAAAAAAAATGTTGAATTCTTCACCCCTGTACCTATGAATGTGACCCTGGGATCTTTGAAGATGTTATCAGTTAGGTTAAAATGAGGTTATACTGGAATAGGGTGGCCTCTAAAATTATATGATTAAAAAAACAAACTCACTGCCATGGAGTTGATTTGGACTCATAGTGACCCCCATTGGGTTTCCAAGGTCATAAATCTTTATGGAAGTAGATCGTCCCATATTCCTTCTGCAGAGTGGCTGATGGGTTTGAACCACTGACCTTCTGGTTAGCAGCCAAATGCCTTATCTACCCCATGACTAGTGCTCCTTAATATTATATGATAGGTGTGCTTATAAGAGAAAAGACACAAAAAGAGAGAGACAAAGGCCATGTGAAGATGCATCTAATAGCTAGGGATCACTGGCCATCACCACAAGCCAGGAGAGAGGCACGGAGCAGATTCTCTCTCAGAGTAACTCACCTGCCAACATCCTGATTTCAGACTCCTAGGCTCCAGAACTATGACACACTAAATTTATGTTGCTTAAAGCCACTCACTCTCTGATACTTCGTTAAAAACAGTGTTAGGAAACTAATACAGTCATTTTACTCTCTTTGGTGTGCTTGATTTGGGAAGAAAATGTGACATGAAAGATAGCATGTTCTTGTTGTTGTTATGTGCCGTCGAGTCGTCTCCAGCTCATAGCAACCTTATGTACAACAAAACGAAACACTACCCGGTCCTGTGCCATCCTGATGATCCTTGCTATATCTGAGCTCATCGTTGCAGCCACTGTGTCAATCCATTGTGTTGAGGGCCTTCTTCTTTTTGGTTGACCTTCCACTTAATTAAGCAAGATATCCTTCTCCAGGGAATGGTTCCTTCAAACAACCTGACCAAAGTAGGTGAGATGAAGTTTGGCCATTCTAGCTTCCAAGGAGCATTCTGGCTGCACTTATTCCAGGATAAATTTGTTAGTTCTTTTAGCAGTCAGTCCCTGATACTGTCAGCATTCTTTGCCAACACCACAATTCAAAAGCACCAACTCCTCTTTGGTCTTCCTTATTCATTGTCCAACTCTCATATGCATAAGAGGTGATTAAAAATACCATGGCTTGGGTTAGGCAAACCATAGTCTTCAAGGAGACATCCTTGTTCTTCATCACTTGAAAGAGGTCTTTGCAGCAAATTTGCCCAATTCAATACATCATTTGATGTCTTGACTGCTGCTTCCATTGGTGTTGATTGTAGAAACCAAGTAATATGAAGTCTTTGACAACTTCGATCTTTTCTCCATTTATTGTGATGCTGCTTATTGGTCCAGTTGTGAGGATGTTTGTTTTCTTTATATTGAGGTGTAATCCATATTGCACACTGTAGTCTTTAATCTTCATCAGTAAATGCTTCACGTCATCCTCACTTTCAGCAAGCAAAGTTGTGTCGTCTGAAAATGCAGGTTGTTAATGACTCTTCCTCCAATCTTGATACCACGTTCTTCTTCATATAATCCAGTTTCTCAGATTATTTGCTCAACATACAGATTGAATAAGTATGGTGAAAGGATGCAATCGTGATGCACTCTCTTCTTGATTTTAAACCATGCAGTATCACCTTATTCTGTTCGAATGACAGCCTCCTGGAATATGTACAGGTTCCTCATGAGTACAATCAAGTGTTCTTCTCAATGTTATCCATAATTTGTTATGATCCACACAATCAAATGCTTTTACGTAGTCAATACAACACAAGTGAATATCTTTCTGGCATTCTTTGCTTTAGCCAAGATCCATCTGACATCAGCAATGATATCCCTTGTTCCATGTCCTCTTCTGAATCCAGCTTGCATTTCTGGAAGTTCACTGTCAATATACTGCTGCAGATGTTTATGAATTATCTTTGGAAAGATTTTACTTGCATGGGATATGAGTGATATTGTTTGATAATTTTCACATTATTTGGGATCAACTTTATTTGGAATGGGTGCACATATAGATCTCTACCTGTCAGGTGGCCAGGTATCTGTCTTCCAAATCTCTTGGCATAGCTGATTGAGTGCCTCCAGTGTGGCATCTGTTTGCTGAAACATCTCAACAGATATTCCGTCAATTTCTGGAGCCTTGTTTTTTGCCAATTCCTTCAGCGCAGCTTCGACTTCTTCCTCCAGTACCATTGGTTCTTGATCATATGCCACCTCCTGAAATGGGTGAACATTGACCAATTCTTTTTGGTACAGTGACTCTGTGTATTCCTTCCATTCTCTCTTGTTGTTACCTGCATCATTCAATATTTTGCCCATAGAATCTTTCAATATTGCAACTTGAGGCTTGATTTTTTTCTTCAGTTCTTTCAGCTTGAGAAATGTTGAGCATGTTCTTCCCTTTTGGTTTTCTAACTCCAGGTCTTTGCACATTTCATTATAATAATTGGATTTGTCTTCTCTAGCTACTCTCTGAAATCTTCTGTCCAGCTCTTTTATCTCATCATTTCTTCCATTTGCTTTAGCTACTCTCTGTTCAAGGGCAAGGTTCAGAGTCTATTTTGACATCCATTTTGGTCTTTTCTTCCTTTCTCATTTTTTAATGACCTCTTGCTTTCTTCATGGATGATGTTCTTGATGTCATCCCACAGTTCCTCTGGTTTTTGGTCACTGGTATTCAATGCATCAAATCTATTCTTTAGATGGTCTCTAAATTCAGGACGGATATAATCAAGGTCATATTTTGGCTCTTGTGGACTTGTTTTAATTCTCTACAGCTTCAACTTGAGCTTGCATATGAGCAGTTGATAGTCTGTTCCACAATAAGCTCCTGCTCTTGTTTTGGGTGAAGATATTGAGCTTCTCCATCATCTCCTGCCACAAATGTAATCAATCTGATTCCTGTGTATTCCATCTGGCAAAGTCCATGTATATATCCACCATTTGTGTTGTTGAAAAAAGATATTTGCAATGAATAAGTCATTGATCTTGTAAAATTCTATCATGCAATCTCAAGTGTTATTTCTATCACCAAGGCCATACTTTCCAACTACCAGTGATTCTTCTTTGTTTCCAACTTTTCCATTCCAGTCACCAGTGATGATAAGCACATCCTGATTGCATGTTCAGTCAAGTTCAGACTCCAGAAGTTGGCAAATCTCTTCAATTTCCTCATCTTTGGCTTTGGTAGTTCATGCATAGATTTGAATAATAGTAGTGTTAACTGGTCTTCCTCTGGAGGCATATAGGTATTATCCTATCACTGACAGCATTGTACTTCAGGACAGATCTTAAAACATTCTTTGTGATGATGAATGACATGCCATTCCCCTTCAATGTGTAATTCCCAGCATAGTAGATCATTTGGTTGTCTGATTCAAAATGGCCAAAAACAGTACATTTCAGCTCACTAATGCCTAGGATATCCATCTTTATGTGTTCCATTTAATTTTGACAACTTCTAACTTTCCTAGATTCATACTTCATACATTCCAAGTTTTGCTTATTAATGGATGTTTGCAGCTGTTTCTTCTCAGTTTGAGTTGTGCCACATCAGCACATGGAGGTTCTGAAAGCTTTACTCCATTCATATCATTAAGGTAGACTCTACTCTGAGTAGGCAGCTCTTCCCCAGTCATATTTTGAGTGACTTCCAACCCGAGGGGCTCAACTTGCAGACTATATCAGACAATGTTTCAGGGCTATTCATAAAGTTTTCCAGTAATATGTCAGACAGTGTTTCACTGCTATTCATACGGTTTTCACTGGCCAATTCTTTGAGAAGTGTATGGCCTCTTCCTTCTTCTGAGTCTGTCTTAGTCTGGAAGTTCCACTAAAACCTGTACACCATGGGTTATCCTGCTGGCATTTACAACACTAGTGGCATAGTCTCCAGCCTCATAGCAACATGTAAGCCACCACCAGACTACAAACTGACAGAAAATTTCATCTCCCTTAGCTGTTCCAAAGTGCTCCGCTCACTTCCTTGCCTCCCTTAAAGCTGCTCCAAACCCCATGCCCAGCTCTCCTTCCGGGCTGCCCTTAAATCCACTACTCCAAAAAAACCCAGGCACCTGGCTCTGCTTCCAGACCACCCTTTAAAGCTGCTGGTCAAAACAAACAAACAAAAAAAAAAAAACCCAGCTGAAAGATGGCATGTTGTTGTTGTTGTTTGCCATCTAGTCAGCCCCGACTCATAGCGACCCCTCCTTGGGTTTCCGAGACAGTATCACTACGGAAGTAGGAATGCCCAACCAAAATTGCTTTTAAAAATGTACCTTGAGTCTGAGATGGAATCTCATTGTAAGAGCTAGATTTGGGGGAAAATCTAAAAGATTTTATTCCTCTGAATATATGTCTGTCATCAAAGGTTGTATAGAAGAATTCAGATTGAAAGGAGGGAAATACAGAAAAGAATTTCAAAATTTTAGTCTAGAATCCAGATTCCTGGAGCCATGGAGGCTGGATGAAACCCCAAAACTATTACCCTGAGATGATCTTTAAACCTTAAACCAAAAATATTCCCTGAAGTCTTCTTAAAAGCAAACAGTTTAACTTAAGTAATAAAGAATGTTCGCCTTGAGCACTAAGCTCTTTTAAGATCTATCTACATGGGATCAAATTGACAACAATATCTTGAAAGATCAGATAAGAAACTTAGGGGGCAGTGAGTTTATATTAATGGGGGAGGAACAACTCCAAAAGAGAAGGTAAGAGTGGTTGTACAACTTGAAGAATTAATCAATGTCACTGACTTGTACATACAGAAACTGTTGAATTGGTACGTGTTCTGCTGTGTATATTCTCAACAATAACAACAACAAAAATAAATTATTAAAAAAAATACATGTTTCTCAGTTCTTATTCCATTTACCATGACTTCTTTCTGTGAACCTTGAGGAAAGGAAAACAAAGTCCCCAGAAGGTGTATCAGCAAATTTCTAAATAAATGTAAACAACTTCTAATTGGTTACTAATAGCCTAATAAGCTGAGTGACCACATATGCAGACTTCCTGGTATGCTCCTAGCTTCACATATCTTGTGCCATTTCCATTATGAGCATACTAATATCAGACCACGTGTCTTGCTTTGGGATCTAAAAAATATGAAAGCTGTCTTTAACCATTTCTCTAACAACAGCCTCAAAGTCTCCAGAATAATATGATGCCTGTCCCACCCACCCCACCACCCCATGCAGGTCAAGTCTTGGGCCACCTCCCCCCAATCCCACACCAACAATGAGGGGCCCAGTTACAAATATATACCAAGTAATAGTCATCTCCTTGTTCACACCTGGATGGGGAACTCCAGTTTTTCTCCATTCCTCACTCCACCTCCCCACCCGATACCCCATAGCATATTAGGGGTCACCCTTCATTGTACTGTCATGTATCATGTTCTGGCTTATATTCAAGTTATCTGCATAAAACCAAACTCATGTCATCAAGTCGATTCCAACTCATAGCGATCCCACTGGGTTTCTGAGGTAGTAAATCTTTATGGAAGTAGATTGCTCCATCTTCCTCCTTGGTAGCTTTGAACCACCAACCTTCTGGTTAGCAGTCAAATGCCTTAGGCACTGCACCCACCACCAGAGCTCCTTATATACATAATTACATAATAACAAAGCCATCACTTACTGAACTCCTGTGTGTCACTGCTATGGAGTTAATCCTGACTCATAGCAATCCCTCTTTGGGTTTCTGAGGCAGTATCTCTACAGAAGTAGACTGCCCAATCTTCCTTGTGATGAGTGGCTGGTGGGTTTGAACCACCAGCCTTCTGGTTAGCAGTTAAATGCCTTAGGTAATATGCCACGAGAGCTCCCTGAACTCCTGTAGTGTATGTGAATACTCATTCTTTAATAATTTAGTTAAGGAAACAGATCAGAGAAGCATTAAGTGACTTGCCCAAAGACATAAAGTTCATATGTGATAGACCTTGTCTCAGAATTCATGTATTCTGTCTCCAATGCCCATAGAGTTTATTTTGTTTTTAATTTTTTATTGTGATTTGGGTGCAAATTTTCCAAGCAGATTCATTTTACCCTCAATAGTTCATGCACATTTGGTTTCAGAATCCTAATCACAATCCCCAATCATTAAAAGCTCTCCTCCCACCTCCTCCCTGTGACTACCCCCTCCACGTGCCCATCTTATCTATGCATTCCTGTCCTCTATGCAAGTGCTGCCCTTCTGATATCTCATGGTTGATTGATCTAAGGGGTACATCTCCCTGGGTGTTCTGCTTGTAGGTCTTTCTACTGTTTGGCTGAGAGCTAATCCACCAAAGTGAGTCTAGTTCCAGGCCTGAAGGATAAGTTGGTGCCATAGTCTCGGGTGTTCCATCAGTCTCTATCCAACCAGCAATTCTGGTCATTTTTCTGTTTTTGAATTTTGTTGCACATTTTTTTCTCTCACTCTATCCAGGATCTCCAGTTTTGATCCCTTTCTGAGTGGTTGGCATTGGTAGCCTGGCACCATCTAGCTCTTCTGGTCTCAGGGTCATGAAGGCTCTGGTCCTCATTGTCCATCATATCTTTGGACTAATTGTTTCCAAATGATTCTGATTTTCTTCACTCTTCTTTGCTCTAGACTAGAGGGCCAAGTAATTGCATCTTAAGATGGCCAATCGAAACTTTTAAGACCCCAGTCACTACTCACCAAAGTAGGACGTACAACAAGATTTTTATGTACTTTGTTGTGCCAATTAAGCATGCTATCCCCTGAGACTATGGTCCTGATCCCACAGGCCTGGTGATTCTCTTACTTAAGGTGTTTACTTGTCTTTCACAAGCTACTCCAACCTTGTCCTCTGTTATTTCTGTAATGTATGTGGATACATTTGTAGCACAAGTACATATGAAAGACTACCTTCAGCCAAATCTATCCTTGGTCTTGGATATATTCCTGTTCATCTACCCCCACCTAATCTTCTCCCCTGTCTATGCATTCACCCATAGCCTAGTGCTTGCTGCCACTTTAATGCAGTATTGCATATGCAATAGTATTTGCCTCTATCTTAATTTTGTCTATATCTTTTGTTACATTTCTGTGTCCTCTTTTTCCCTATTGTCATTGTTCTAGTCACACTCTTTTGTTATATTGCCTTTCCCTTCACCCAAATCAACATAAGACTCTTAATTAGTCAGAAATTTTCCCTCCCATCCCCAGTAACCAACAAAGTGAATTTCTTTCCCTATGTAAGCCTTTCCTTAATTTTTACAATGGATTCATACAATATTTGTATGAGTCTTCTGTGATGAACTTATTTCACTCAGCACAGTGTCCTCCACATTGATCCATGTTATGAGGTGATTCATGGATTCTTCATTATTCCTTAATGTTGCATAGTATTCCATTGTGTGAATGTACAATAGTTTGGTTATGCATTCATCTGTTGATGGACATTTAGGTTGTTTCCATCTCTTTGCTATTGTGAATTGTCCTGCGATGAACATGGGTGTGCATATGTCTATTCATGTCCTGGATCTCACCTCTTTAGGATATATTCCTAGCAATGGAATTGCCGGATCAAATGGTATTTCTACTTTCTATTTTTTAAGGGGAGCTCTGGTGGCATAGTGCCTAAGGCATTTGACTGCTAACCAGAAGCCTGGCAGTTCAAACCCACCAACCACTCCTTGGAAGGAAGACAGGGCGATCTACTTCTGTAGAGATTGATCGCCTTGGAAACTCAAGGAGGAACCGCCATACCATTTTCCACAGTGGCTGTACCATTTTCCAGTCCCACCAGCCCAGAGTAGCAGGCCGGAAGAGCAGGAGAAAGGGGATAAAATCCAGGAACCCGGACAGAAGAGCAGTCAGCCCCAGGGTTACAGGTGAGGAGAGACAACTCAGGGACACCCAAAGTAGCAGGCGGGAAGAGGAGGAGAAAGGGGATTAAAAGCCAGGAAGCCAGAGAGAAGAGCAATCAGCCAAAGGGATTAGGTGAGGAGAGGAAACTCAGGCCCACCCAGAGCAG
>NW_006921611.1:12056336-12061040 GCF_000298275.1 Orycteropus afer afer
CTGCGATGATGGGCTCAAGTATAGCAGGGATTGTGGGGCTGGCGCAGGATCGGGCAGTGTTTCGTTCTGCTGTGCATGGGGTCACTATGAGTCGGAAACGACTCGATAGCACTTAACAACAACAACAACCAGCAGTATATGAGAGTTCCAATTTTTTAAATGTCTGTGGGAACTTGTTTTTTTCCCCCAGATTTTTTATTGTAATTTGGGAAGGTTTACAGAGCAAATTGGTTTTCCATTCAATGATTCACACACATTTTGTTTTGTGACACTAAATGCAATCCCTACAATGTAATATCATTCTTCCCACTTCCTCTCTGTGTTTACCATTTCCATTCATCCTTTTTTCCTATCCCTTCCTGCCTTCTGAGTTTTATCCCTGGGAAAATGCTGCCCTTTGGTTCTCAAATAGTTGAGTGCTCTAAGGAGTGTGTTCCTCTCTGGTGTTATAGTTCACCTTATAGGCCTGCCTATTTTTTGGCTGAAAGTGGGGCCATGAGAGTGAATTCAGTTCCAGGCCTAAAGGGTGGCTAAGGGCCATAGTCTCAGGGGTTTCACCAGTCTCTATCAGACAACTAAGCCTCATCATTTTTATGATTTTGAGTTTTGTTCCACATTTTTCTCCCACTCCATCTAGGACCTCCTATTGTGATCCCTTTCAGAGCAGCCAGCAGTGCTCACCGGGCATTATCTAGTTCTTCTGGTCTCAAGGTCCTGGAGGCTTGGGTTCACATAGTTCATTTATGCCCCTAGCTTTTCAATTAGTTGTGCTGTCTCTTTTATCTCCTTTTATAATTGAGTTCCTCAAGAACAGGATATGTGTTCTGTGTTTTTGCATTCCCAAGTTAGTGTAAATTTTTGAAGGACAAGAGAAAGGCAGGAGGGAGCTTGCCACCAGGAAACCTGACACAGTTCTGGTACACCCTGTTGTTCCATTTGGTTCATCTTCCAAGCAGAGAACACGCCCAGACAATGTCTTGTCATTGAAAGACATGGGAAAGGAACTGCAATAAGGGAATTTTGACTTTCTCTTCTTTCCATCAAGCTCCATTTGCCTCTATTCCTCTCAAATTCTCCCTATTCCCCCAAAAAGTATGGTATTCCTTTTACATCTGTTTAATGGACTTAATGCAAACCTTGGAACTGAGGCATCAGCTCTAAGTCTAAAGTAGGTTTTCAATAAATGTTTTGACTTATTTTTCAGGGTGTCTTAGATAGCTCACAGCAGATTTCAATGACTAAATCTTACTTCCATCTCTGCTCTGCCTTACCCATCCACAACTTCCCTAGCAATTAGCTGCCAGCTGGTTCTTACCAGGTAGCACTGTGAAAACAATGTTTTGTCTATTGTACATCTTTGGGCAGTGGGGTAAGATGAATCTCCTGCTCAGATGTTTGGATTAGCAGAGGCATCCTTGAAGGAGATGGATGACTCCACCAAGGAATGTTTTCTTGAGCCCTGGATACTGTCCAGGTACTTGGGGAGCTGAGTCATTACTCTATTAGAATTCAGACTCTCTGCTGGGCCCTGATGTTAGGAGATATTGATTGAGTCAATGCCCACAGGATGGGGTAGCTGAGTGGACACAAGGAGGGAAGGAAGAGTTGCAGTAGGTCAGACACAAGGGGTATCACAGGATTGGCCAACATGCCTGCCAAGAAGGAATTTTATAGGGGAAGAAGCCCAAGGAGAATGAAGCTTCTGCCCTGCTGACACTTTTCACAGCAGTTACCAGAAGGGACATGATCCCTAAGCAATTAAACAGATAGCAGTGCACTTTCTTCTGTCATGCTTTAATGGGCCCTGAGTGAATCCCAGGTTCTCGGCTGCCAAATGGAGGTTTCTGCCAGTATCTCAGGTTGTCCCAAGACAAAGAGGGGAGAATGGAGAATGGGGATGGGCCCCATATTTCAGAGAGGGCCCATTTTATGATGCATATTAAAAAGCAAACACAAAAGCAAAAATTATCAAAGAAAGTTTTAGAGGCACACATGGTGAAAAATAATGAGTGCTCAGGCTCAAAATACTGGCAATCAAGTAACCGCTAGCTACCTTAATGAGTGCTTCCTGTTGACCCAGTGAAGAACTAGATTAGTGATTCTCAATCAGGAGAGGGACAATTTTGTTTTGTTTTTAATTCTGAAAAACAGGAAGTAGCTTGAAAACATTCTCCTCCTTTTCCATACCCAACTGCAGTAGAGAACTAGTGTTAGGTGTTGTGGAAGGAGAAACCCTCAAACAGTAAGTTAACAAAAATAAATAAACAAATAAAAACCAAAAAAAAAAGAAAAGTCAGTTAATATCTCTATGCTCAGGGAGCTCACATACTCTTATTAGAGAAACAAATTTTCTCATCAGAAATCAAAACTGTGGTTAGAGATTTGGTCATTTTGTTTTAAACACAAGAAATCTGAAATTCAGAGAAGGAAAGACAATTGCTGAAAAACTCAAGCCCAGCTTTGCTTATGTGAGAAAAAAATACAGGTTTAACATAAGATAGATGAGAACCTAATCCTGAACTAGTAACCTCTACAGAATGCATGTACAGTGCATGTGTGTGTGCATATGTGTGTATGTGTGTTGTGTCATGCAGTACAGTGGTTCTATGTTAGTACAGTATGACACAGTAGTGCACAGCCAACATTCAAGCTGTTGCAAGCAATATTACATTTTTGATCAACATGGAAAATGTATTTTTGCAATGTATCATTACAGCAATCCCCGTTTGACAGGACAATGAGCTGAGAGGGTCACACAAAATAACATGGAATGTATACTATCTGAAGTTGAATAAGAACTACCTGCTTAACAAAACATGCAAGAACTTTATCTCATGAGTAATTCAAAGAGCACAATCAGAACAGAAAGCAGTTCTGTTCAAATAGTAACATGGTACCAAGGATGGTCAAAACAATAATGCAATAGTCATAAATTCAATTAATTCCTGTAAGAGGACTGCAAAATTTAAGAATTCTGTGAAACTACTCTGCATGGCCTATGATGGTGGATGCATGACACTCTGTGTTTATTGAAATCCAGAGTATGGTACAGTACACGCAGTGAACCCTAATTGCGTAATGGTTAAGCTCTCGGCTGCTAAGCAAAAGTTCAGTGGTTCAAACCCACCACCCATTCCATGGGAAAAAGATTTCGTAAAGATTTCAGCCTAGGAAATCCTATTCTGTCCAGTAGGGTTGCTATGAGTCAAAGTCAACTCAAAGACACACAACAACAATAATGTAAACTATAGAGTTTAGTTAATAAAAAACCAATTGCCATTGTTGATTCCAGCCCATGGCAACTCTATGTGTGTCTGAGTAGAACTGCACTCCATAGGGATTTCAATAGTTGATTTTTCACAAGTAGATCACCAGGCTATTCTTTGAAGGTGCTCCTGGGCGGACTTGAACCTCCAACCTTCCAGTTAGCAGTCAAGTGCATTAAATATTTGTACCACCCAGGGACTCTTTAGTTAATACTGTTGTTTGTGTCATTCAACTCATGTTGTTGTTGTTGTTATATGCCGTTGAGTTGGCCCCGACTCATAGCCACCCCTCCTTGGATTTCCGAGGCAGTATCACTACAGAAGTAGCATTGCCCAACCTTCCTTCCAAGGAGTGGCTGGTGGGTTTGAACCACCAGCCTTCTGGTGAGCAGTCAAGTGCCTTAGGCACTATGCTACCAGAGCTCTACTATACACCTGGGAATTCTGATCATTCACATAAACTTATAGGCCCATTGTCTGCCAACCCTATATATATTCTTGGATACCCTACCCATTTCATAGACATACCTAATCGTTTAGCCTGTCCATCCATCTATCCACCCATATACCCACGTTTGCCTTCACTGACAACGCAGTACTGTATGTGCAAATGGTTCATATTTGTTGTCTGTACCTCCCATGTATCTCTCTATGTCTTTCTCATCCTCAGTGCTGCCATATTGGTCACTCACATTTGGTACATTGCCCTTCTCTTCACCCAAATCCATACTTATCTCCATCTATCTAACAGCGTTCCCTCCCTTCCCCTCCCACCCCTGGTAACCAAGAAAGAAAATTTCCTTCTATAGATAAACCTTTCCTTAACTTTTACAATAACGGACTAATACAATATTTGTCCTTTTGTGATTGACTTTTTATGAATCGTGTTATCATTTCTTTGCTGCTATTGTTTTAGTATATGCTGAATATTTGTGCTTGTCCTCTTTTTTATTGTGATGTGAAGGTTTATCATTTTTCTTTGAGGTTACCCTATGATTTATAATTTTATCCCCAAGTTTAGAACAGTCCATTCTATCTTGCAACTCTCTTAACTTCCTCACCATTTAGAAAGTCTGTAACTACACAGTCTTTTCCCCCTTTTTGTTTGTAGTTGTCCTCACTTGCCAATTGATATCTCTGGTTCCCTGTTTACAATCTTTTAAGCTTATTTTACGTTGGATATGTCCATAGCTGTAGTTTCTGGTTTATGTCATCTTGCGTATTAGTGGTGGGTTGTTATTTGCTATTTTTGGTTCTCTGTTCAAAGGACTCCCTTTAGCATCTCTTGTAAGGTTGGTCCGATTTTAACAAATTCCCTCAATTTCTGCTTATCTGGAAATCTCCTAATTTCACCATCATATTTGAGGGACAATTTTGCCGGTTATATAATTCTTTCATAAGGTTTGAGGACTAAGGTGCATCTGACACAAGCCATGAT
>NW_006921611.1:12061410-12072256 GCF_000298275.1 Orycteropus afer afer
TGGTGCGGGATCGGGCAGTGTTTCGTTCTGCTGTGCATGGGGTCGCTATGAGTCGGAAACGACTCGACGGCACTTAACAACAACAACAACAACCCACTCATATATTTTTGGTTGTTTTTGCTATTGTTTCAAAATTATATCTCTCATAGCAATTAGTCCTTTTTTCTTGTATACTTTTTAGTGACATTGTTTACCTTTGTCAAGCTGTATACATTTCATCCATATTCAGTGTTGCTTTCCCCATCACTGAAAATAACAAGCATCTACTGTATAAACAGTGAATTCACCTCATCACTACCCCCATCCCTGGAAACCACTAACTAATGTTAATTTCTATTTACTTTTACATGTCATTTCATGTAATGAGAGTCAGAGACATAATTTTTTGTGATTGGCTTATTTCACTCAACATAATGTCCTCCATGTTCATCCATGTTCCACGATGTTTTGGGAATTCATTTTTCTTTATTACTGTGTAGTTCTCCATTGTATAAATGTACTACATTTTATTTATCCATTTATCTGGTGATGAGCACTTAGGTTGTTTCCATCTTTCTGCTATTGTGAATAGTCCTGTGGTGAACATAGGTATGTATATATCTGTTCATGTCACTTTTATTAGGTCCGTAGGGAATAAACCTAAGCATGAAATTCCTTGGTCATATGGCAACTCTAGTTTTTTGAGGAACTGCCAGACTGTTTTTCGCAATGGCTATCCCATTTTGCAAGGAGCTCTGGTGGCATAGTGAATAAGGTATTTGGCTGCTAACCTCAAGGACAACAGTTCAAACCCACCAGCTGCTTCCTCTGCAGGATAAAAATGACATAATCTCTTCTGAAAAGATGTATAGCCTTGGAATCAGAACCGGCTGGATGGCAGTGGGTTTGGGTTTTTTAATCCCATTTTGCATTCCCACCAGCAATGGATGGGGCTTCCAATTTCCATCCCCACCAACACTTGTTATTTTCCTTTTCTTTTCTTTTTTTTTTTTAATGATAGCCAGCCTAATATGAGTGATTTCCTTGTGGTTTTGATTTGCATTTCTCTGATGGCTAAAGACATTAAGTATCTTTTCATGAGTCTGTTGTCCATTTTGAATATTTTCTTTGGTGGAGTGTCTGTTCATGTCATTTGCCCAGTTTTTGATTAGGTTATGTTTCTTTTTGTTGTTAAGTTGTAGGAGTTTTCTATATATTAGATATTAGGCCCTTGTCAGTTATATCATTCCCAAAGATTTTTTTTCCCAATTTATAGATTGTCTCTTTACTCTTTCAATAAAGTCTTTCAATAAACATTTGTATTTAACTTTTATAAGGTCTCAGGTATCTATTTTGTTTTCTGCTATGTGTACATTCATGTTTGATAATCTATCATTGAAAAATATTAAGTCCCAAAGCTTTGCTCCTGTATTTTCTCCCAAGAAAATAACCAGTACTTATCCAAATGAATATATAATCAATATTGCTATCAGAAAAGAGAAAAAAAAAAGTAATTTACATAGATAGTGTGATTATATAAAACACTAGAGAAACAGCTAAAATTCTCATTATTAATAATAGAATTGAGGAGCATGCCTAACCAGAAAATAAATATACAAAAGGGCAGTTCTTTACATCAGCGATAACAAGTTAGAAAATATAAAGAGAAATAGTGCCATTCAAGTATATAATAAGATATAAAAATGTCAAGGAATAAATTTAACAAGACTGTGAAGGCTTTATTTGGAAAAAAAGGCAAAATTTTATTGAGAGATATAAAAGATATTCAAATAAATGGAAGTATGTGGTTTATTCTTGAATGAAAACAGACTCAGAAAAATAAACAGATAAAGATGACAAGTATTCTATAAATTATTTTTTAAATTTAATACAATTCCAAGTTTTGAAATAGGACAAATATGAGAATTTATTTTGCTAACATAAAACTAAAAATAATCTGAATAGCCTTTAATCAGGGATTAATGAAACAAATTATATTCATTCTATTGATTATTATGAATCTGTTAAAATGAATGAATTAGAATTTTGTGTACTGATATGGAAACATATATATATATATATATAGGTTTTTTAAAAAATTTCTTTTTGTCATTGCTATTGATGAGAATATACACAATAGAACATTCACCAATTCAACATTTTCTACATGTACAATTCAGTGACATTGATTACATTTTTCAAGTTGTGCAACCATTCTCACCCTCCTCTTCAGAACTGTTCATCACCCATCAACATTAACTCACTGCCTCATAAGGTTCCTATCTAATATTTCAAGTTGTAGTTGTCAACTTGATCCCATATAGATAGTTCTTAAAAGAATACAATGCTCAAGGCAGACACTTCTTTACTAGTTAAACTAGACTATTGTTTAACATTAAGAAAACTTTAGGAGATATTTTTAGTTTAAGTGTCATAGATTATCTCAAGGCAATAGTTTTGGGGCTCATTATCCAAATATATTTTATTCAAAATATATTTTTAAATTAAAAAAAAAAAAAACTAACCAGAAAGCAGTCTATATAACATGATTCCATGTATATAAATATACATATGTAAATGTAATTCATGTAGGTATTTTATATATATAAGCTTTTCACTTGGAGGTGCCTATATATTAAGGCTGGGGCCTGAGGTAGGTGGGCCCAGGGCTAGGGTGGCTTTTTGCTTAGGGGTGGCTCTTTATTAAGGCCAGGGTCAAAGGTTGGTGGGCTGGAGCTTGGGGGCTGCTTTTCATTTGAGGGCAGCTCTTTATTAAGGCTGGGGCCTGAGGTAGGTAGGCAAGGGTTTGGGGGTTGCTTTTCGTTTGTGGGTGGCTCTATTTTAAGGCTGTTGCCTGAGGTAGACAGGTGCAGGGGGTTTGGAACAACTAAGGGAGACAAACTTGTCTGTCAGTTTATCATCCTATGGTGGCTTACATGGACTGTGAGGCTAGAGGTTATGCCACCATGTTGCAAAATGCCAGCAGGGTTACTCATGGTGGACAGATTTCAGTGGAGCTTCTGGGCTAAGACAGACTCAGAAGAAGGAAGAGACCATACACTTCTCAAAGAATTGGCCAGTGAAAATCTGATGAATAGCAGTGAAACCCTGTCTGATATACTACTGGAAAACTTTATGAATATCCATGAAACATTGTTCAATAGAGTGCCGGAAGATGAGCCCATCAGGTTGGAAGACACTCAAAATATGACTAGGGAAGAGATGAATCCTTAGAATAGATACACCCTTAACGATATGGATGAATAAAGCTTTTAGGACCTCTATCTATCAGCCACTCCTTGGAAGGAAGGTTGGGTAATCTATTTCTGTATTGATACCGCCTCAGAAACCCAAGGAGGGGTTGCTATGAGTCGAGTCCAACTCCATGGCACATAACAACAACAACAATAACATTGCCTGATGTGGTAGGACTCAAAATGAGTAGAAACAGATGCAAACATCCATTTATAACTGGAACATGGATTGTATGAAGTATGAATCTAGGAAAATTGGAAGTTGTCAAAACTGAAATGGAATGCATAAAGATTGATATCCTAGGAATTAGTGACCTGAATGGACTGGTTTTGGCCATTTTGAATCAACTGCATGATCTACTATGCTGGGAATGACAATTTGAAGAGGAATGGCGTGGCATTCTTCATCACAAAGAGTGTTTCAAGATCTGTCTTAAAGAACAATCCTGTCAGTGATAGGATAATATCTGTATGCCTACAAGGAAGACCAATTAATACTACTGCAAAAATGGCAAGGAGGCCACATGTTCCGACCTCCTCTAACCCTACAAGGGGAAGGCAGGATTACCAGCAGTAACCCAAGGCCTATTCCTGCCGGGCCAGACATGCTGCCTCCCTCCAGCCCTTGTTCTCCAGCCGTTCCTCCCAAAGCACTCACCACCTCTCTCCTGGGTTCAATAATTCGCTGCAGTGGCCACACAGAACTCACAGATTACAGGGCTTATTAGGGAAGCACCACAGGTTACAATTCAAGTTCAGGAAAAATGCTCAGTCTCTCTCCCAGCCCACCGTCCCTCAGCCAACAGTCTCTCACAGTCTCTTTCCCAGCAGTGCGTGCCCCTCAGTGTCTCACTCAGCAATGCGCATCTCTTGCATCTCTTTCCCAGCAGCAGGTGTCTCTTTCAGGAGCACGTGTCTCTTTCAGCAGCACGTCTTCCTCAACAAGCAGTCAGAGAGTTCTGCCTCCAGGAGTCCTCCTTTTGAGCCCAGAAGGGTGGTCAAACTAGCCAATCATAGCATCAGAACTCTAAGCACATGAGAGAGAGTGGGCACCTCCCAGAACATTGTTTTTTGCCACTCCCAACAGAAATACTCCAGGTGGACAACTTCAGCAATCAGGACCTCCTCAGTTGCTCATAGCAAATCCCACCTTGGAGTTTACAAAGACTTATGGGTAGAAAAGCCACACTAAGTAATTTATACTACACTGCAACTACTATTTTTCAAATTTACACACCAATCACCAAAGCCAAAGATGAGAAAATTGAAGATGTCTACTAGGCAATCCTACTTCTGTAGTGATAACTGCCTCGGAAACTCAAGGAGGGGTCGCTATGAGTCAGGGCCGACTCGACGGCATATAACAACAACAACAACAACAACTAACTTCTCCAGTCTGAAATTGACCAAACATGCAATTCAGATGTGTTGATTATCACTGGTGACTAGAATGGTAAAGTTAGAAACAAAGAAGAATCACAGGTAGTTGGAAAATATGGCCTTGGTAATGTAACACTGGAGACCACATGATAGAATTTGGAAGACCAATGACTTATTCATTCCAAATACCTTTTTTTCAACAACATAAGCAATGACTATACACATGGACTTCACCAGATGGAATACACAGGAATCAGACTGACTATCTCTGTGGCAAGAGCCAATGGTGAAGTTCAGTATCTTCAGCCAAAACAAGGCCAGGAGCTGATTGTGGAACAGACCATCAACTGCTCATATGTACTTTCAAGTTGAAATTGAAGACAATTAAAACAAGTCCATGAGAACCAAAACATGACCTTGATACTATTCCTCCTGAATTTAGAGATCGTTTAAAGAACAAACTTGATGCATCGAACACCAATGACCAAAAACCAGAGGAACTGTGGGATAACATCCAAGAACATCATTAAAAAGACAAGAAAGGAAGAAAAGACCAAAATGGATGTCAGAAGAGACTCTGAAACTTGCCTTTGAGTGAAGAGTAGCTAAAGCAAATGGAAGAAATGACAAGATAAAAGAGATGAACAGAAGATTTCAAAGAGCAGCTCGACCAGACAAAGGCCATTACTATAATGAAATGTGCAAAGACCTGGAGTTAGAAAACCAAAAGGAAAGAACACGCTTGGCATTTCTTAAGCTGAAAGAATTAAGGAAAAAAATTAAACCTCAAGTTGCAATATTGAAAGATTCTATGGGAAAATTATTGAATGATGCAAGAAACATCAAAAGAAGACAGAAGGAATACACAGAGTCACTATACCAAAAAGAACTGGTTGATGTTCATCCATTTCAGGAGGTGGCATATGATCAAGAACCAATGGTATTGAAGGAAGAAGTCAAAGCTGCACTGAAGGAATTGGCAAAAAATGAGGCTCCAGGAATTGATGAAATACCCACTGAGATATTTCAACAAACAGATGCCCTGCTGGAGACAATAACTTGGTTATGCCAAGAGATTTGGAAGATAGCTACCTGGCCAACTCACTGGAAGAGATCCATATTGGTACCCATTCCAAAGAAAGGTGATCCCATAGAATGTGGAAATTATCAAATAATATCATTAATATCACGTGCAAGTAAAATCTTAGTGAAGATAATTTAGAAATGGTTGCAGCAGTGTATTGGCAGAGAGCTTCCAGAAATACAAACTACATTCAGAAAAGGACATGGAACGAAGGATATTGTTTGCAGATGTCAGATGGATTTCAGCTGAAAGCAAAGAATACCAAAAAGATGTTTACTGTTTTATTGACTATGCAAAAGCATTTGATTGCATGGATCATAACAAATTGTAGATAACATCGAGAAGAATGGCAATTCTAGAACACTTGATTGTACTCATAAGGAACCTGTACATAGACCAGGAGGCTGTCGTTCAAACAGAACAAAGGGATACTGCATGGTTCAAAATCAAGAAGGGAGTGTGTCAAGGTTGTGTTTTCACCATATTTATTCAACTTGTATACTGAGCAAATAATCCAACAAGGTGGATTATATGAAGAAGGACATGGCATCAGCATTGAAGGAAAACCCATGAATAACCTGCAATACACAGATGACACAACTTTGCTTGCTGAAAGTGAGAATGACTTGAAGCACTTACTGATGAAGATTAAAGACTACAGTCTGCAGTATGATTTACACTTCAATATAAAGAAACAAAAATCCTCACAACTAGTCCAATAAACAGGTTCACGATGGATGGAGAAAAGATCTAAGTTGTCAAGAACTTCATATTACTTGGTTCTACAATCAACACCAATGGAAGCAGCAGTCAAGACATCAGACGACATATTGCATTTGCCAAATCTGCTGCAAAAGACCTCTTTCTAGTGATGAAGAGCAAAGATGTCTCTTTGAAAACTAAGGTGCGCCTAACCCAAGCCATGGTTATGCGTGTGAGAGTTGGACAAGGCAGAAGGAAGACTGAAGAAGAGTTGATGTTTTTGAGTTGTGGTGTTGGAGAAGAATGCTAAGAGTACCATGGTCTGCTAAAAGGACTAACAAATTTGTCCTGGAAGAAGTGCAGCCAGAATGCTCCCTGGAAGTGAAAATGGCCAGACTTCCTCTAACCTATTTTGGTCATGTTGTCAGAAGGAACCACTCCTTGGAGAAGAATATCATGCTTGGTAAAGTGGAGGGTCAATGAAGAAGGGGAAGTCCCTCAATTGAGATGGATAGACACAGTGGTTGCAACAATGGACTCAGGTATAGAAAGGATTGTGAGGCTGGCACAGGACCAGGCAATGTTTCATTTTGCTGTGCAGAGGGTCAGTATGAGTCAGAGATGACTCAACGGCACCTAACAACAACAAATGTAATTTTTAATATATGCATTCTAAGGATGCAGAAGAAACAATTAACAGTGCTTACTTTTGGAGAGTGGAACTGGAAAGTCTGAGAAGAGAGAGAAAAGAAGCTTTTACTTTTTATTTTATACCAAAAACAAAAAAAACACAAACTCACTGCCATCAAGTCGGTTCGGACTCATAGCAACCCTTCCTTGTGTTTCCAAGGTGGTATCTCTAAGGAAGTAGATTGCCCAATATTCCTTCTGAGGAGTGTCTGGTGGGTATGAACTGCCAGCCTTCTAGTTAGCAGTTGAGTGCCTTAGGCACTACGCCACCAGAGCTTCTATTTATTCTATACCACTCTTTACTATTAAAACCATTGATCATATGAGCATTATATTGCTTTTATTTTTTCATTATTAATACACCAGCTTTTAGAATTAAAGCTACTTAAAATATATAGAAGTAATTAAGAAAAATTAAAATAATAATGGCATGTTATCAGTTATTTAAATATATCATGATGTTAAAATAATCAAAAACTACTTATAATTAGTTAATTAATGTGATACGCTATAAATAGACTTATCAATGGTACTGACCAGAGAGTCCAAAAACAATCCAAATATATGTAAATATTTCTTGTAAGGTAAAGGTAGCATATGAAATCCATGAGAAAACAGAATACCAATATTATCAGGGTGGCTGAATAAGTATGAAAGAAGAAAATCAAGTTATGACTCTGCCTTATAGCTTATTCAAAATTACAAGTAAATTAAAAGATTGAGTGTAAAAATGATTATAAGAAAATATAGGAATAGATTTATATAATATTAAGATAAAGAAAGTTTTTCTAAGAAGTGAGCTTGGTTTTGGTTTTGGTAACAGCAAAAGCAAACAGCATAAAAAAGAACAATAGATTTGGTCAAATGAAATGCTTATACTTCTGTTTAAAAAAAAAGAAAAGAAATAAGATCAAAAAGTAAGCAAATAATATTTGCAACAATGTGATGGTTAATGTTACATGTCATTTTGATTAGGTTATGATTCTCAGTGGTTTGACAGACATTGGACTGATTACTTTCCATAATGTAATATTAAGTAATCACTTCCATAATGTGATCATGATATAAGAGGAGTTTGCTCTGGGGTGTGACCTGCAGCCAATATATATGGATGTTCTCACTCACTTGCTCTGGATCCTGAATCTGGATCCAGATCATGTGGATCCTACATCATCTGACCTCCAATTCTTGGAATTTGATCTAGCAGCCTGTCATCTGACCTGATGATTCTGGGATTTGCCAGGTTCTGCAGCCCTGTGAGACAACAGCCTATCTTATGACCTGCTGATTGTGGGTTTGTCAGTTCCTGCAACCATATGTCAGGAGAAGCCTCTAGCCTGATGCCACATCCATGAATTTGAGATTTGTCAGCCTCCACAGTCATATGAGCCATTTCCTTGTGATAAATCAATCTCTCAATCTCTCCCTCTCTGTTGTTGTTGTTGTTATGTGCAGTCATCTCCAGCTCATAATGACCTTAAGTAAAAAAGTCTTCCTTATTCATTGTCCAGCTCTCACATGCATATGAGGCGACTGAAAATACCATGGCTTGGGTCAGGTGCATCTTAGTTTTCAAGGAGACAACTTGGCTATTCAGCACTTGAAAGAGGTCTTTTGCAGCACATTTGCCAAATGCAATACGTCGTCTGATGTCTTGACTGCTGCTTCCATTTGTGTTGATTGTAGAACCAAGTAATATGAAGTCTTTGACAATTTCAATCTTTTCTCCCTCTATCATGATGCTGCTTATTGCGAGGCTGACATAGGACTGGGCATTATTTCATTCTGTTGTACATAAGGTCACTATGAGTCAGAGATGACTCGATGGCACGTAACAACAACAACAAACATGTACAACAGAACAAAACACTGCCTAGTTCTGTGCCAGCCTCATGATTCCTACTATACCTGAGCCCATCGCTGCAGCCACTGTGTTGGTCCATCTCCTTGAGGGCCTTCCCCTTTTTCATTGATCCTCCACTTTACCAAGCACAACATCCTTCTCCAGAGAATGATCCTTTCTGACAACATGACCAAAGCAGGTGAGAGGAACTCTGGCCGTTCTCACTTCTAAGGAGCATTCCAGCTGCACTTCTTCCAGGACAGATTTGTTAGTTCTTTTAGAAGTCCTCAGCACTCTCAGCATTCTTTGCTAACACCACAACTCAAAAGCATTTCTCTATATATATTTATTTATGTAGACATATATACACTTTATTGGTTTTGCTTCTCTAGAGAACTCAGCCAAAGACCAACATGTATAACAATAAATAACATTTAAAACTCAATAATAAAAGACTAATGTTCCATTACAAAAATGAGTAAAGGACATACACTGGAAATTCAAAAGGAACTTTAAAGGGCCAATCAACATATGATTAAATCTTCAACTTCCTCAATATTCAATAAAATGCAAATTAGAACTCCAATAAGGTAGCATTTTATGTCTTTCATATTGTAGGGGAAAAAAATAAAGACAATGACTAATATTGGCCAGAATGGAAAGATAGGGGCACTCTCATGTATTTCAGGTGGAAATATCCAAATTGGTACATCTTGGCAATTCATAGGAAAAGTCTTTAAACATGAAAAATCATTGACTCAATTATCCAACTCCTAGGACTATATGCTAAGAAAGAAATTAAGAATATGCATAAATATTTCTGTACAAAATAATGATCATAGCAAGATTCCCAGTAGTAAAATATTGAGGAAAGTCAAAAAACATAAATAACTTTAAAAACCTTAGGACAATTTCATTCCATAACTTATATGAAAACGCAGATGGCCTAGAATAGTCAAGAATATCTCAAAGAACAAAACTGGACTTATAATATTAGATAGCAGAACTTATTATAAAAATATGGTAATTTGGGCCAGGTGATATTCTCATAAGGATAATAAAAACAGTTCAGTTTAACAGAATAGAGCCCATAAACAGATCTACACATATTCTATCACTTTATTTATAACAAAGATAACATTGTAATGCAATGGGGAATTTTTTCCCCCTAATAAGCAGTCTCAGATCAATTGGATAACTATTTGAGGAAAGAAAAGAAAAGAAAAAAAAAAATGACCCCTTCCTCACACCATACACAAAACTAAACTCCAGTTGCATTTTAGATATAAATATGAAAGGCAAATAATAATAATAAAGTTTGAGAAGGAAACAGGAAAATATCTTCATGACTCTAAGTTAGGAAGATATTTCTTAAACAGGATACAAAAACACTAGCCACAAAGGAAATAAAATTGATAAACTGGAAAATGTAAAAATTAAGAATATTTATTTTTCAAACTATACCATTAAAAGAATGAAAAAGCAAGTCATACATGGGGTGAAAATATTTCAATATTATATCTGATGAAGAACTGATATATATATACACACACACACACACATATATATATATATATATATACACATCAGAATATATAAAGAACTCTTAATAAATGACTTAGAAAAACACTGGTAGCCTAATCTAAGAACAGGTGAAATAATGAGTACTTCACAAAACAAGATGTTCAATGGCTAACACATATGAAAAGGTACTCAATTTTATTAGTCACTACAAAAAACACATTACTGCCACTGGGTCAACTCTGACTCATAGTGACCCCCATTAGTTTTCCAAGGCTATAAATCTTTATGGAAGCATACTGCCTCATCTTTCTTGCATGAGCAGCTGGTGTGTTTGAACTACCAACCTCTTGGTTAACAGCCAAATGCCTTAACCACTAAAACACCAGAGCT
>NW_006921611.1:12073161-12075217 GCF_000298275.1 Orycteropus afer afer
TCCAAACTGTAAAAGAATAAACTCCTGTCTGTTAAGGCCATCCCATTTGTGGTATATTTCTTGTGAGAGCAGCACTAGGTAACCAGAACACTAAGCATAGCCTAAACTATGATCCAACAGTTCCACTCACATATGCATACATACACACACACATACTCTTAAGAATGTACATGCATACATAATAGGGAATATATATATAACAGAAATAATACATACGTTTAAATACAAACCTATGTATAAGAATGTTCATAGCAGCATTAATAATCATAATCAAAATCTGAAAAACAGCCCAAATGTCTATCAACAACTGAATGGATGAATAAATTGTGATATATTTACATAATGGCACAGCAATAAGCATAAACTAACTTTTGCATATGTATACAATATACAGCAATACAAATAAATCTTTAAAACATAATATTAAATAAAATAATTCACATACAAAAAGTCCATGCTAAAAAATACAAACTGAATGAGTCTATTTGTGTAAAATTCAAAAAAACAGGCAAAACTAATCATCTTTTTGTTAGAAATCAGGATAGTGATTAATTTCATAGGGAAATGTAATGACTAACAGGAAAGATAAGGGAGGCTTATTGGGTGTCAGTAATTTTTTACCTCTTGATCTGAGTGTTCATTACATGAATATGTCCACTTTGTGAAAATTCATCATGATGCATAGTTATAAGCATTTTTTAGTAATCATACACCTTAGTAGAATTTTAATAATTCTATATTATTCAAATTTGTGCACCAACCATTAATACCAAAGATGAAGAAACTGAAGATTTTTACCAAGTTCTGCAGTCTGAAATTGATCAAACATGCAATCAAGATGCACTGATAATTATTGATGATTGGAATGCAAAAGTTGGAAACAAACAAGAAGGATTTGGTGTTTGGAAAATATGGTCTTAGTACAGAAACAACACCAGAGGGGGATTATCCGATAGAATTTTGTAAGACCAATGACTTATTCACTGCAAACACTTTTCTCAAGAACATAAACAGTGACTACAGGCATAGACCTCACTGGATGGAATGCACAGGGATCAAATCAACTACATCACTGGAAGGAGATCATGGAAAAGCTCAGTATCATCAGTCAGAATAAGGCTAGGGGCTATGGAACAGATCAATTTTTCCTGTGCAAGTTCAAGTTGAAGATGAAGAAAGTTAGAACAAGTCCACAAGAGCCAAAATACAACCTTGAGTATATCCCATCAGAATTTAAAGACCATCTCAAGAACAGATATGGTGCACTGAACACTAATTACCAAAGACCAGATGAGTTGTGGGATGACATCAAGGACATCATACATAAAGACAGCAAAAAGTCATGAAAAAGAAAAGAAAAAAACAAACAAAATGGATGTCAGAAGAGAATGTGAAAGTTACTCTTGAATGCAGAGTAGCTGAAGTTAAAGAAAGAAATGATAAAGTCAGAGCTGAAAAGAAGACTTCAAAGGGCAGCTCAAGAAGACAAAGCAAAGTATTATAATGAAATGTGAAAAGATACGGAGTTAGGAAATCAAAAAGGAAGAACATGCTCAGCATTTCTCAGCCAGAAAGAACTGCAGAAAAAGTTCAAGCCTCAAGCTATAATATTTAAGGATTCTATAGGCAAAATATTGAAGGATGCAGGAAACATCAAAAGATGATAGAAGAAATATATAATCACTGTATCAAAAAGAATTTGTTGATGTTCAACCATTTTCAAGAGGTAGTATATGATCAAGAACTGATGGCACTAAAGGAAGAATTCTAAGCTGCACTGAAGGCTTTGGCAAAAAACAAGACTCCAGGAACTGGTGGAATACCAATTGAGATGCTTCAACAAATGGATGCAATATTGGAAGTGCTTACTAATCTTTGCCAAGAAATTTAGAAGATAGTGGCCTTGCCAGTTAACTGGAAGTAATCATATTTATGCTCATTACAACAAAAGGTGATCCAACAGAATGTGGAAATTATTTAATAATATTATTAATATCACATGCAAGTAAAATTAGGCTGAAGAGAATTCAAAAATAGTTGCAAAAGTACATCAAAA
>NW_006921611.1:12076007-12084763 GCF_000298275.1 Orycteropus afer afer
ATCATAACAAATTATGGATAACATTATGAAGAATGGGAATTCCAGAACACTTAATTGTGCTCATGAGGAACCTGTACATAGACCAAGAGGCTGTCATTTGAACAGAACAAGGGGATACTGCATAGTTTAAAATCAGGAAGGGTATGCATCAGGGTTGTACCCTTTCACCATACTTACTCAATCTGTACACCAAGCAAATAATCCAAGAGGCTGGACTACATGAAAAAGAACACACCATCAGGATTGAAGGACGACTCATGAACAATTTGCAATATGCAGATGACACAACCTTGCTTGCTGAAAGCAAAGAGGACTTAAAGCACTTACTGATAAAGATCAAATATGACAGCCTTCAGTATGGATTACACTTCAACATAAAAAAATAAAAGTCCTCACAACTGTACCAATAAGAACACCATGATGAACAGAGAAAACACTGAAGTTGCCAAGGATTTCATTTTACTTGGATCCACAGTAACCACCATAGAAGCATCAGTCAAAATATCAGATGTCATCCTGCACTGGGAAAATCTGCTGCAAAAGATCTCTTTAAAGTGTTAAAAACCAAAGATGCCATTTTCAGGACTAAAGTGCATCTGACCCAACGATGGTATTTTCCATTTCCACATATGCATGCAAAAGATAGACATTAAATAAGGAGGACCCACAGTGACTGAATGTACAAAGGAAGGAAACACTGCCCAGTCCTGCACCATCCTCATAATCATTACTATATTTGAGCCCATTGTTGGAGGCACTGTATCAATCCATCCTGTTGTCAGTTTGTCATATTGTGGTGGCTTATGTGTTGCTGTGATACTGGAAGCTATGCCACCACCAATATTTAAATACCAGCAGTGTCACCCATGGTGGACAATGAAGCTTTCAAACTAAGATAGACTAGGAAGAATGAACTGGTGATCTACTTCTTAAAAATTTGACCAGTGAAAACCTTATGAACAGTAGCAGAACACTCTCTGATATAGTGCCAGAAGATAAGCCTTTCAGATTGGAAGGAATTCAAAATACAACAGGAGTAGAACTGCCTCTTCAAAGTAGAGTAGATCTTCACAGGGGACAACCAGCTCAACTGGCATAACATACTACACAAAAACATTTTTCTACATTCTACTTTGGTGAGTAGCAACTGGGATCTTAAAAACTTGGAAGTGGCCATCTAGATGCAACGATGGGTCTCTCCTCATCCATAGCAAAGAAGAATGAAGAAAACCAAAGATGCATGGAAACAATTAGTCTAAGAAACTATAGATCACGCAATCCTCATCCTATATGACCATGAGACCAGAAGAACTAGATGATGCCAAGCTACCACTGTCAACTACTCGGAGGGGGATTGGTGCAGGAGATTCTGGAAAGAATGGAAACAATGTGGAATAAAACTCAAAAGACCATGAAAAAAAAAAAAAAAGACCAGATTTGCTGGTCTGATAGAGCCTAGTGAGACCCCTGAGATTATAGTCCCTAGCCACCTTGCAGGTCTGGAATTTAACTTATTCCTGTGGATTCTAACCAAACAATAGACAGGAATATGGGGTGAACATTTACATCAGGTAGATACATTATTTAGAGCAATCAAGCATGGGAGAACAGAAGAGTAGTGTTACACAGGGAGACAGCTCGGTGGGACAGGAGTACATGGGAGGGAAGGAAACAGGGAAGAGGTAACTATGGGGAGAAAGTGGGAAGAAAGCTGTTACATTGTGGGGAATTGCAGTCAATGTCATGAGATACAATGTGTATGAACTGCTGTATGAAAAATGAATTTGCTTTGTAAACTTTGACCCACATCACAATTAAAAAAAAGAAGAAGAAGAAGAAGAAAATGGAGTAGACCTTAATGGTGTAGGTGGAGTAAAGCTTTTGAGGCCTGTATTTTCTGATGTGGCTTGACTCAAAATGAGAAGAAATAGCTGCAAACATCCATTAATAATCTGGATGTGGAATGTACTGAACAAGGAGCCTATAAAATGAATCTCTTAAAATCTTTATCTATCATCTATCTTTCTATCTATCTATTTGTGTTTTACTGACTATGCAAAAGCTTCGAATGCATGGATCATAACAAATTATGGATAACATTGAGAAGAATGGGAATTCCAGAACACTTAATCGTGCTCATGAGCAACCAATACACATGCCAGGAGGCTGCCATTTGAACAGAACAAGGGAATATTGCATGGTTTAAAATCAAGAAGGGTGTGTGTCAGGGTTGTATCCTTCCACCATACTTATTCAATCTGTAAACTAGGCAAATAATCCAAGAAGCTGGATTATATAAGAAGAACATGGCATCAGGATTGGAGGAAGACTCATTAACAACCTGCAATATGCAGATGACACAATCTTGCTTGCTGAAAAGTGAAGGTTACTTGAAGCACTTACTGATGAAGATTAAAGACTATGGTCTGCAGTATGGATTACACCTCAACATAAAGAAACCAAAAATCCTCACAGCTGGACCAATCAACAGCATCATGATAAATGGAGAAAGACTGAAGTTGTCAAAGATTTCATATTACTTAGATCCACAGTCAACACCCATGGAAGCAACAGTTAAGAAATCAGACATCATATTGCACTGGGAAAATCTGCAGCAAAAGACCTCTTTAAATGCTGAAGACCAAAGATGTCACTTTAAAGACTAAGGTGCACCTAACCCTAACCCAAGCCATGGCATTTTCTATCGCCTCATATACAAGTAAAAGTCAGATAATGAATAAGGAAGACCAAAGAGTTGACGCTTTTGAGTTGTGGTGTTGGCAAAGAATACTGAAAGTACCATGGACTGCCAGAAGAATGAACAAATATGTTCTGGAAGAAGTATAGCCAGAATGCTCCTTGGCAGCAAGAATGACCAGACTTTATCACACCCACTTTGGTCCTACTATCAGAAAGAACCATTCCCTGGAGAAGGGTATCATGCTTGATGAAGTAGCCAAACCAAACCAAACTCACTGCCTTCAAGTCAGATCCCACTCATAGTGACCCTTCCTTGGGTTTCCAAGGCAGTATCACATCAGAAGTAGATTGCCCAAGTTTCCTTCTGAAGAGTGGCTGGTGAATTTGAACCACCAGCCTTCTGCTTAGCAGTCAAATGCCTTAACCATTATGCCACCAGAGCTGGAGAATCAGCAAAAAAGGGGAAGATCCTCAATGAGTTGGATTGACACAGTGACTGAAACAATGGGCTCAAATACATTAAGGATTGTGAGGATGGTGCACAACCAGACAGTGTTTTGTTCTGTTGTACATGAGGTCATTGAGTCAGAGCTGACTCTATAGCACCTAACTAACAACAACTTTTTTATAATAAAAATCAATGATCAACTAGAGAAAATAATTTATTGAATATGTTATATTAAAATTAAAAATTCTAAAGTATAATTTTTTGTAGACATAAGTGGTGGGAACATGGATATTCACATTATTTTCTGTAATTTTTGTATGTTTGAAATATTTCATAATCTTTTAAACCTCTAAAAAGAGTAAATTTGTTCTCAGTGGAACAGCATGAATGACCCTGTAGTGGCGTCGGCCCTTGGACAGTGAGCATCCAGTCGCTTGATGATCACCAGTCAGGGTTGCTTTTGATGGAATAATGGGTCTGATGGATTTCCAGGTCCCTCTCAATACCAAAATTCCTCCCTAGTTCTGTAACTATAAAACTGAGATTACTTAAACTAAACAAAGATTTAAGGTAATTTTGTAATTTTTAAGGGAAAATGGTAAACTTGTATGCATTTGTCATATACTGTAAAACCTATTAGACCCAGAACTTGATGCAATTGCCTTGTTTTTCCTTGTCTCACAAGTTTTCCACCTTTGATAGGGTGCAGTCTTACCACTTTTCTATTGCTCTCTGTAGGTAGGAAATATTTAAGTTTTCCTTCTCTGACAAGTTTCTGCCTTACATAGGTTCCCGCTTTCACAGGTTTTATTGTGTATGTAATAAAATCGTCTGGTGGGTACAAACAGTTATCATATTTGGCTGCTAACCAAAAGATTGAAGGTTTGAGTTCACCCAGAGGACCTCAGAAGAAAGGCCTGGCAATCTGCCTTCAAAAAATCAGCCACTGAAAACCCTGTGGAACATAGTTTTATTCTGACATACATGGGGTCACCATAAATCGGAATCCACTCAATAACAACTGGTATCACTATATATCTACAAGGATAGGTAGGCTTGAGGAGGGTGAAGAGGAGGATTTTGTTAGATGTTGTAAGTCAGTCCTGACTCATATCAATACTATGTACAACAGAATGAAACATTGTCCAGTCCTATGCCATCCTCACAATTGCCACTATGTTTGAGCCCTCTGTTGTGGCCACCGTGTTGAGGATCTTCTTCCTTTTCACTGATATTGCATGATGTTCATTCATCCTGATAACATGTCCAAAGTTTGTGAGACAAAGTCTCACCATCCTTTCTTCTAAGGAGTATTCTGGTTGCACTTCTTCCAAGAGAAATTTGTTCATTCTCCTGGCAGTCCACGGTGTATTAAATATTCTTCACCAATGCCATAATTTGAATGCACCAATTCTTCTTCAGTCTATTTCATTGTCCAGCTTTAGCATGCATATGAGATGACTAAAAATACCATGGCTTGGCTCAGTAGCACCTTAGCCCTCAAAGTAACATCTCTGCTTTTTTTTTTTTAACACTTTAAGGAGGTCTTTTGCAGCAGATTTACCCAATGCAATATGTGATTTGATTTCTTGACTGCTGTTTCCCTGGGTGTTGATTGTGGATATAACTAAAATGAAATCCTTGAAAATATTTATCAGAAATACCCAGAAAAACATGAGCAAAGCCATCTTGCGCACTCAAGACCCAAAGTCAATCTGTAGAAAAAGTAAGTGACAATGAAGAGTGAAATTGATGGGTCCAAGTTAAGAAGAGCTGCATTATAAACACACTTTGTTGCATTTGCTGTTTGGCTTTGATTTCAATAGTTAAGCAACCAAAGTGCTACGGATCAGTTGGTCTTACTTCATTGAAAAGTTTTTCTGTGGGTAATCTCAGGCACTACAGATGGAATTTAAATCTGTTTCATCAGTCTGGAAGGCAATTTAGCAATAAGAGTAAGAATCTTTTAAATTGTTGCAAAAAAAAGATAAGGAGGCCACATGTTCTGACCTCCTCTAACCACACAAAAGGAATACAGAATCATCATCAGTAACCCAAGGCCTATCCTTGCAAGGCTAGACTTGCTGCCTTCCTCCAGCCCTTTCACCAACTGTTCCTCCTGAAGCACACACCACCTCTCTCCTGGATTCAATAATTCGCTGCAGTGGCCACACACAACTCACAGATTACAGGGTTTATTAGGGAAGCACCAGGCTACAATTCAAGTTCAGGAAAAATGCTCAGTCTCTGTCCCAGCCCACAGTCTCTCTCCTAACAGTCTCTCATAGTCTCTCTCCCAACAGTGCATGTCTCTCGGTGTCTCACTCAGCAATGTGTGTCTCTTGTGTCTCTTTCCCAGCAGTGCATGTCTCTTTCAGCAACATGTCTTCCTCAACCAGCAGTCAGAGAGAGACTTCTTCTGCCTCTAGGAGGCCTCCTTTTGAGCCTGGCAGAGTGGCCAAACCAACCAATCATAACATCAGAATTCTAAACACCTGAGAGAGAGCAGGAACCTCCCAGAACACTGTTTTGTATTGCACCCAACAGAAATACCCCAGGTGGATAACTTTACAATCAGGAGCTCCTCAGTTGCTCACAGCAAATTCCACCACAGAGTTTACAAAGACTTATGGCTAGAAAAGCCACACTAAGTAATTTACTACACTGCAATTGTATATGTCCTTTGACCCAATAATTCCAACTATAAGATTTTTTTCCACCACTCATCTGTCAGTTCGTCATACTATGATGGCTTGCATGTTGCTGTGAGGCTGGAGACTATGCCACAATATTTCAAATACCAGCAGGGTCATCCATGATGGATAGTTTTCAGTGGAGCTTCCAGACTAAGAGAGACTCAGAAGGAAGGGGACATCACTTCTCAAAGAATTGGCCAGTGTAAACTTTATGAATAGCAGTGAAACCCTGTCTGATACATTACTGGAAAACTTTATAAATAGCCCTGAAACACTGTCCAATATAATGCCAGAAGATAAGCCCCTCAGGTTGGAAGGCATTCAAAATACAACTGGGGAAGTGCTACCTTATCAAAGTAGAGCTGACCTTAATGACATGAATGTGGTAAAGCTTTCAGGACCTCTATTTGCTGATGTGGCATGACTCCAAATGAGAAGAAACAGCTGCAAACATCCATTAATAACTGGAACATGGATGTATGAAGTATGAATCCAGGAAAATTGAAAGTTGTCAAAAAGGAAATGGAACACATAAAGATCGATATCCCAGGCATTAGTGAGCTGAAATGGACTGGTTTTGGCCATTATGAATCAGACAACCATATGATCTACTAAGCCAGGAATGACAAATTGAAGAGGAATGGTGTGGCATTCATCATCACAAAAAATGTTTCAAAATCTATCCTAAAGTATAATGCTGTCAGTGAAAGGATAATATCCATATGCCTACAAGGAAGACCAGCTAATACTACTATTGTTTGAATTTATGCACCAACCACCAAGCCAAAGACAAGGAAATTTAAGATTTTTACCAACTTCTGCAGTATGAAATTGACCAAACATGTAAACAACATGTGCTAATTATCACTGGTGTTTGGAATGCAAAAGTTGGTACAAAAAAGAATCACCAGTAGTTGGAAAATGTGGTCTTGGTGGTAGAAATAAAGCTGGAGATCGCATGGTAGAATTTTGCAAGACAAATGACTTATTCATTGCAAATAACGTTTTTTCAACAACATAAATGGCAGCAACACACATAGACTTCATCAGATGGAGTACACAGGAATCAGATTGACTACACTTGTGGCAAGAGGTGATGGAGAAGCTCAATATCTTCAGCCAAACAAGGCAGGAGCTGACTGTCGAACAGACCATCAACTACACACATGCAAGTTCAAGTTGAAGCTGAAGACAATTAAAACAACTCCACAAGAGCCAAAATATGACCTTTATTATATACCTCCTGAATGTAGAGACCATCAAAAGAATAGATTTGACGCACTGAACACCAATGACTAAAAACAAGAGAAATTGTGGGATGATATCAAAAACATCATCCATGAAGAATGTAAAAGGTCAAAAGGCTCAATGCCTTCTGGGCCTCCCTTAAAGGCTGCAGCAGTAGATATTGACAGAAAATTTGCAGAAATGCAAGCTGGATTTAAAAGAGGATGTGAAATGAGAGATATCTTTGCTGATGTGAGATGGATCTTGGCTAAAAGCAAAGAATACTAGAAAGATGTTTACTTGTATTTTATTGACTATGCAAAAGTATTCAATTGGGTGGATCATAACAAATTATGGATAACATTGAGAAGAATGGGAATTCCAGAACACTTAATTGTGCTAATAAGGAACTTGTACATAGACTAGGAAGCTGTTGTTCAAACAGAACAAGGGGATACTGCATGGTTTAAAATAACAAAAGGAGTGCATCAGGATTTTATCCTTTCACTATACTTTTTCAATCTGTACACTGAGCAAATAATCCGAGAAGCTGGACCATATGAAGAAGAATGTGGCATCAGGATTGGAGGAAGATTCATTAACCTACCATATGCAGATGATACAACTTTGCCTCCTGAAAGTGAGGATGACTTGAAGCATTTACTGGTGAAGATTAAAGACCACAGTCTGCAGTATGAATTACATCTCCACATACAGAAAATGAAAATCCTCACAACTGGGCCAATATGCAGCGTCATAATAAATGGAGAAAATATTAAAGTTGTCAAAGATTTCATTATTATTTCGTTCCAAAATCAATACCAACGGAAGCAGCAGTCAAAACATCAGACAATGTATTGCAAGGATAATCTGCTACAAAAGACCTCTTTAAAGTGTTTAAAAGCAAATATGTCTCCTTGAAGACTAAGGTGAACCTACCCCAAGCCATGTTATTTTCACTTGCCTCATATGTATGTGAGAGCTGGTCAATGAATAAAGAAAACCGAAGAAGAGTTGATGCTTTTGAGTTGTGATACTGGCATAGAATACTGAAAGTACCACGGACCGCCAAAAGAACTAACAAATCTGTCCTGGAAGAAGTGCAGCCAGAATGCTCCTTGGAAGCGAGAATGGCCAGACTTCATTTGACCTACTTTGGTCAAGTTTTCAGAAAGAACCATTCCCTGGAAAAGGATATTATGCTTAGTAAAGTGGAGGGTCAATGAAAAAAGGGAAGGTCCTGAATGAGATGGATTGACACAGTGGCTGAAACGATGGGTTCAGGTATAGCAAGGATTGTGAGGCTGGCAAAGGACCAAGCAGTGTTTCATTCTCTTATATATAGGGTTGCTACACATTGGAGCCAACTTGACAGTACCTAACCACAACAAAAACATAAGATTTTGACTAAAGAAATTATTAAAGATGCTCCTAAAAATGTGTACAGAATGTTCATTGCAGAGAAGAACTGATATTTAGAAAAATCAGAGAAAAAAAATCCATTAATCTAAGATTCACTAAATAGGTTATGATATATTCATATGAAGGAATACTAAGAGTAATTTTTAAAAATCATATTCTTGAAAGATATTTAAGAATGTGAATAAAACACTCAGAGATTGTGTTACCTAACTAAGGCAGATTATGAGAAAGATTGGGTAAGAGAAGAAATAAAAATAGAAATT
>NW_006921611.1:12102811-12104778 GCF_000298275.1 Orycteropus afer afer
AGGAAAAAAAAAAAAAAAAGGACATGGCACTGGAGGAATTTCCCTGGGTAAGAGTGAACATAAAAACTTCAAAAGGTATTTACACATTTACAAACTAAGGAACACCTAATCCTTAAGGTGGCCTCTATGGCCCTGTCCCCTCACCGGCTCATGAGCTACCCCTCCCTGCATTGTACCCTCCAGCCCTTCACTCCCCTCCTCTAATCCACCATGATCTTTCTTTTTCCAGGCTTTGGCACATGCTGTTCCCTTGGCCTGAAATACTCTCCCCCATTTCTTCTCGTAGAAAATTTCTACTCATTTTTCAGAACTCTGCTCAAATGTCACTTCTTCAGGGAAGCCTTCTCAGAATGAATTGGTTCCCATTATATGCTCTTGTAGCATCCTCTACTGCTTTTCTTTAATTTTTATTGTGATTTGGGTGAAAGTTTACAGAGCAAATTCATTTTCCATACACCAGCTCATCACTTTGTCTTATGACATTGACTGCAATTTCCCACTATGTAACTGCTCCCCTCCCACTTCCTCCCCATAGTTACCTCTTCCCTATGTCTTTCTCTCCCATTCACTCCTGCCCCCTGAGCTATCTCCCTGTGCATACACTGCCTTTCTACTCTCCCATGATTGATCTCTCTAAGTAATGTATCTACCTAATGTAAATGTTCAGCTCATATGCTGTGTTTTGTTTGGCTGGAAACTACAGGAGTGGTTTCAATTCCAGACCTGAAGGGCAGCTAGGGGACACAGTCTAGGGGATTTCATTGGGTTCCATCACCAGTAAATCTGGTTGGTTTTCTTTTTTCTTTCTTTCTTTCTTTTTTTTTTTTTTTTTTTAATGATTTTGAGTTGTGTTCCACATTGTTCTCCCACTCTATCCAGGATCTCCTAGAGAGATCGCCTTCCTAATAGTTGACAGTGCTAGCTTAGCACCACCTACTTCTTTTGGTCTCATAGTCATATAGGCTAAGGATTGAATGATGTACCAGTCCCTTGGACTAATTATTTCCATGTATCTTTGGTTTTCTTCATTCTTCTTTGCTCTGGATGAGGAGAGACCCACTGTTGCATCTAGATGGCTGCTTGCAAGCTTTTAAGATCCCAGTTGCTACTCACCAAACTCTATTGCTTTTTCATAGCTCTTGATTGCAAAGGAAATGTTAAAATTTTACCATTTGATGTTGTGTAATTGTCCTTCCTGTTAGGATAGAAACCATTGGTTCTTCATTGTTTCAAACCAAGTACCTGAAACATAGTAAGCACTCAACAAATATATTGGATATATTCCAGGTAGGAATCAGGTAAGGGGAGGGTGAAGTGGTTTCCAACAGCTAAGGGAGACGAACTTGTCTGTCAGTTTGCATACTGTGGAAACTTGCATGTTGCTATGAGGCTCAAGGCTATGCCACCGGTGCTTTAAAAGCCAGCAGGGTTGTTCACGGTGCACAGGTTTTTCAATACAGCTTGTATACTGAGACAGATCAGGAAGAAGGAACAGGCCATCCATTTCTCAAAGAATTGGCCAGGGAAAACCTTATGAAGTGCAGAGAAACACTGTCTGATACATTATTGGGCAACTTTATGAATAGCCTAGAAACGTTGTCCAATACAGTGCAGGTAGACCAGACCCTTAGTTCAGAAGGCACTCAAAATAAGACTGGGAAAGAGCTGCCTCATCAGAGTAGAACTAACTTTAATGAAATGGATAAAGTAAAGCTTTCAGGACCTCCATTTGCTGATGTGACAAGACTCAAATTGAGGAGGAACAGCTGCAAACATCCATTAATAATCCAAACATGGAATGTACGAAGTATGGATCTAGGAAAATTGGAAGTTGTCAAAAATGAAATGAAACACATAAAGACTGATATCCTAGGCATTAGTGAGATGAAATGGACCGTTTTGGCCATTTTTAGTCAGACAACCATATGATCTACTATGCCAGGAATGACAATTTGAAGAGGAATGGC
>NW_006921611.1:12104928-12109693 GCF_000298275.1 Orycteropus afer afer
GTTATTCAAATTTATGCACCAACCACCAAAGCAAAGATGAGGAAATTAAAGATTTTTATCAATTTCTGCAGTCTGAAATTGACCGAATATGCAATCAAGATGTGTTAATTATCACTGGTGACTAGAATGCAAACATTGGAATCAAAGAAGGATCACCAGTAGTTGGAAAATTTGGCCTTGATGACAGATAACGCTGAAGATCACATGACAGAATTTTCCAAGACCAATGACTTACTCATTGCGAATACCTTTTATCAATAGCACAATCAGTGGCTATATGCGTGGACTTCATCAGATGGAGTACACGGGAATCAGACTGACTACATCTGTGGCAAGAGGTGATGGAAAATCTCAGTATCTTCAGCCAAAACAAGGCCAGAAGCTGATTGTGGAATAGACCATCAACTGCTGATATGCAAGTTCAACTTGAAGTTGATGACAATAAAATAAGTCCACAACAGCCAAAATATGACTGGGAATATATCCTTCCTCAATTTAGAGACCATCTAAAGAATAGATTTGAGGCATTGAACACCAATGACCAAAAACCAGAAGAATTGTGGGATGACATCAAGAACAACATTCATGAAGCAAGTAAAGGGTCATTAAAAATATGAGAAAGAAAAGACCAAAATGGATGTCAGAAGAGACTCTGAAATTTGCCCATGAGCAAAGAGTAGCTAGCTTTAGCATTTATGGAAGAAATGACAAGATAAAAGTGCTGAATAGTAGATTTCAAAGAGTAACTTGAGCAGACAAAGCCAATTACTATAATGAAATGTGCAAAGACCTAGAGTTAGAGAACCAAAAGGGAAGAACACACTCAGCATTTCTCAAGCTGAAAGAACTGAGGAAAAAAATTAAGCCTCGAGTTGCAATATTGAAAGATTGTACGGGCAAAATATTGAATAATGCAGGAAGCATCAAAAGAAGATGGAAGGAATACACAGAGTCACTGGTCGGTGTTCATCCATTTCAGGAGGTGGCATATGTTTAAGAACTAATGGTACTGAAGGAAGAAGTTGAAGCTGCACTGAAGGAATTGGCAAAAAACAAGGCTCCAGGAATTGATGGAATACCCATTGAGATACTTCAACAAATGGATGCCTCGCTGGAGGCACTAACTCAGCTATACCAAGAGATTTGGAAGACAGCTACCTGGTCAACTGACTGGAAGAGATTCATATTGGTACCCATTCCAAAGAAAGGTGATCCCACAGAGTAAGGAAATTATCAAACAGTATCGTTAATATCACATGCAAGTAAAATCTTACAAAAGATAATTCAAAAACGGTTGCAGCAATATATTGACAGAGAACTTCTAGAAATGCAAGCTTGATTCAGAAGAGGATGTGGAATGAGGGATATAACTGCTGATGTCAGATGGATCTTGACTCAAAGCAGAGAATATCAGAAAGATGTTTACTTGTGTTTTATTGACTATGGAAAAGCATTTGATTGTGTGGATCATAACAAATTGTGGATAACATTGAGAAGAATGGGAATTCCAGAACTCTTAATTGTACTCATGAGGAACCTGTACATAGACCAGGAAGCTGTCATTCAAACAGAACAAAGGGATACTGCATGGTTTAAAATCAAGAAGGAAGTGTGTCAGGGTTGTATTCTTTCATCATACTCATTCAATCTATATACTGAGCAAATAATCCGAGAAGCTAAACTGTATGAAGAACATGGCAGCAGGATTGGAGGAAGAATCATTAACAACCTGAGATACCTGATGACAAACTTTGCTTGCTGAAAGTGAGGATGACTTGAAGCACTTACTGATGAAGATTCAAGAATACAGTCTGCAGTATGGATTATACCTCAACATAAAGAAAACAAAAATCCTCACAACTGGACCAATAAGCAGCATCACAATAAGTGGAGAAAAGATTGAAGTTGTCAAAGACTTCACATTGCTTGATTCTACAATTGATGCCAATGGAAATAGCAGTCAGGAGACCAGACAATGTATAGCACTGGGCAAATTGGCTGCAAAGGTCCTCTTTCAAGTGCTGAGGAGCAAAGATGTCTCCTTGAGGACTAAGGTGCACCTGACACAAGCCATGGTATTTTCGATTGCCTCATATGCATGTGAGAGCTGGACAATGAATAAGGAAGACTGAAGAAAAGTTGATGCTTTCAAGTTGTGGTGTTGGCAAAGAATGCTGAAAGTACCACGGACTGCTAAAAGAACTAACAAATCTGTCCTGGAGGAAGTGCAGCCGGCATGCTCCTTGGAAGCGAGAATGGCCAGACTTTGTCTCACCTCCTTTGGTGGTGTTATAAGAAGGGACCATTCACTGAAGAAGAATGTCATGCTTGGTAAGGTGAAGGGTCGACGAAAGAAGGGAAGGCCTCATCGAGATGGATTGACACAGTGGCTGTGACAATGGGCTCAAGTACAGCAAGGATCATGAAGCTGGTGCAGGACCCAGTGGTGTTTCGTTCTGCTGGGCATAAGGTCACTATGAGTTGGAGACAACTCGATGGAACCTAACAACAACAACAACAACAAAGAGACTTAAAACATTCTTGCCCAAGTCCAACCCCCAGAATATCTCTGGCAGGGCCTGGGCATAAATACCAATTTTCTGGATGATTCTACTGTGCAGCCAGGGGTGATAATTGCTGCTAGAATCCAGGAGCCATCTCCTAGGAGGTAAGGCTTTCTCTCTCACAGGTCTGATCCTGAAGACTCAGTGCAGAGTAAAAAGCCTTGTGCCTTAGGCAAACCTCCCTTTCTCCATCCTCTCCCTGTGTGCATCGTATGAAAATGCTCATTGATGAATTTGACACAGCCCAGACCCAGGGCCAGACTGAGGAAAGGTTTGTTTTTACAGTATCACCACTTGACAGATTAAAATCTGAAACTGAAGACTGTTTACATCCTTCCTGCTATTTTTCTAGCATTTTGGTTTGCTGAGAGGGCACTGTCCCTTTTCAAAGGTCTTGAGGAGGCCATATTAACACTTGTTATACTAAACAGAAGCATTCCAGGACCCAGGAGGAGCACACAAGAGTTGACTGCTCACTTTCATTTAGTTAAACTGTTTCCAAATAATGTCATTAGATTCTGAGTCCATTTATCTATACCATACGGATTTTCCCTATATATAAACCATCTCCAAACTGAACTTCTCTCAGCAAAAGCTGTTTCCTGTTACAAATGCTATTTCCACTTCACCCCATCACAGACCAAAAACTCAACCACAGAGTGAGAGAGAACGTTAAATGTAAGAGCTTGGGAGAGTGTAGAGAGATCATCTAGGGCCTTGATGCTCAGTGTGGTCCAAGAACCATTGGCATCAGTGTCACCTGGGAGATTGTTGGAAATGTAGTCTCAGCCCTTCCCTAACCAAAACCAAACCAAACTCACTGCCATGGAGTTAGTACCAACTCATAGCAACCCCTCCTTGGGTTTCCAAGGCATTATCTCTACGGAAGTGGATTTCCCAGTCTTCCTTCCAAGAAGTGGTTGGTGGGTTAGAACTACAGCCCTTCCCTAGACCTACTGAACTGGAATCTGAACTTTAACAGTATCCCCAGGTGATTCACATGTACTTTTAAACTTAAGAGGCAATGGTCTCAAACTCAACTGCATGTTAAAATCACCTGAAGAGTTTTTTTTTAAAAATACTAATGCCCAAGTCCCATCTCAAGAGATTCTAGGTTAATTGATGAGATGTGGCCAGATCAATACGAATTTTAAATTCTAACATGAAGCAAAATTTGAAAATCAATAATCTTGGCTAAACCAAAACCAAACCAGCTGCTATCAAGTGGATCCTACTCATGGTGACTCCATGTGTGTCAGAGTAGAACTGTGCTCCACAGAGTTTTCAATGGCTGATTTTTCAGCAGTAGATTGCCAGGCCTTTCCTCTGAGGTGCTTCTGGGTAGACTCAAACCTCCAACCTTTCAGTTAGCAGCCAAGTGCTTAACTGCTTGCACCACCCAGGATTAGCCAACCACTTCTTTCTCTGCTGAACAAAGTGAGACCCATGAAGTGAAGTGATTATGTCCAAGATCTCACAGTTTATGGCAGAGACAAGACTCAAATTGGGTATAGGTGTATGATAGCAAAGGACCTTAAGTCAATGGCAGTGACACACAGCCAAAGTAGGCCATTTTCTGTGTTCGTCCCTACAGTGCACTGAATCAAAAAAAAAAAAAACTCACTGCCGTTGAGTTGATTTGACTCATAATGACCCCTCCTTGGGTTTCTGAGGCAGTATCTCTACAGAATTAGATTGCCTAATCTTCCCTCTGAGGAATGGTTGGTGGATTTGAACCACAGCCTTCTGGTTACCAGTCAAATGCCTTAGGCACTACACCACCAGAGCTCCCAATGCATTGAATAATGTCCCTCAAAAAAGATAAGTTCAAGTTTCAGCCCCTGGAAACTGTGAATGTTATCTTATTTGGAAATAAGGTCTTTACAAAGGTCACGAAGTTAAGAATCTTGAGATGAGATCATCCTATATTTAAGGAAGTCCCTAAAGCCAATATCCAGTGTCCTTATAGGAATAGAAGAGGACACATAGAAGAAAGTGGTTTGAAGATAGAAGCCGAGATTGGAATGATATGTTGATAAGCCAAGAAACACCAAGGATTCCAATCTGCAGCCTATATGACTATGAGACCAGAAGAACTAGATGGTGCCCGGCTATCACTGTCATCTACTTGGAAGGGGGTCTATGGAGGAGATCCTTGATAGAGAGGGAGAACAATGTGGAACAAAACTCAAAATCATTTG
>NW_006921611.1:12110110-12119798 GCF_000298275.1 Orycteropus afer afer
TGAATTTGCTCTGTAAATCTTCATCCAAATCACAATTAAAAAAAAAAAAGAAAGGAAAAGAAACACCAAGAATTGCCAGTAAGCACCAGAAGCTAGGAGAAAGACAAGAGACAGTTTTTCCTTCAGAACCTCCAGAAGGAATGAACACTGCCAACACCTTGATTTTGGACATGTGGTTTCCTGAACTGTGAGAGAATAAATTTCTACTGTATTGTGGTAATTTGCAGAAACTGTTATGGGGCTTTTACGGCAGCCTTAGGAAAGTAAGGAGCTGTGGTGGTGTAGTGGTTAAGACATTTGGCTCTAACAAAAGGTCAGTGGTTCAAACCCACCATCTGCAACATGGAAAAAAGATGAAGCAGTCTGCTTCCATAAAAATTTACAGCTTTGGAAACCCAGTAGGAGTTGCTATGAGTTGGAATCCACTCAATGCCAGTGGCTTTAGTTTGGAGGAAACGATACAGTCCCTACTAAGGTTGTCAGTTCATCTGGTATCGACCTGGAAACTCCAAAAAATATATATCTGCATCCAGCCCTGAACCAAACAGTTCTTGCCAAGCAAGGCAGCCCAGAGAATACCCATTGCTTAAAAACATTCAAGCGTTCCCCATTTATAGTGACGTTAATGAAGCTTAAGTTTCATGGCCTGTCATTTGCATAGGCTCTTGGGAGGAGCCCTAGCAATTTTGTTTTCTTAACCTTGTATTATTTTTCTTACAGTGGGCCCCCAAAATTGTATATTCCTCAGAACCCACAAAACTTGGATTTACCTTGCCTTTAGGCTAAAATATGAACACCTTAGCCAGATAGTCAAAGCACTCCACCTGTAGCCTCCACTTATCCTTCCAAACTCACCTCCCACATGTCCCCAACACAAACCCTCCCCTCTGCTCAGACTGGCCTCTCATTGCTCCCTGAACATGCTGGATGCCTTCCAACTGCCAAACCATAGTTCAGGCTAGTCCTCTGCTTCTCTGCTCTTGCTAAGTTTTCACATTTCCACAAGACCTAGTTCAAGCCCCAATCTGCTCAGATGGCATTTACTGTCCTCTTTAAAACCAAACCAAATCCAAATCTGCTGCTGTCAAGTCAATTCCAATCCATGGTGACCCATGTAGGTGAAGAATAGAACTGTGCTCCCTATGGTTTTCTTGTCTATGATCTATACAGAAGCAGATCACCAAGTCTGTCTTCTGTGGCACTGCTAGGTGAGCTCAAACCAACAGGCTTTAGGTTTGTAGCTCAGCGTAAACCATTTGCATCTTCCAGAGACCTTCTCCTGATCTCCCTAGCCAGCAGAAATCCACTTTCTCCCACAGAACTCTCTACTTTATATTGTTACCGTCTTTTTTACATATTCATCTCCCCCATAATTGGTCAGTTTGTTTCTCTGAAGCACCAAATATTTGGGAAAAGACAGGAACCAGAGAGAGACCTGTTAGGCACACCGCAATCTATACCTTCCTGTTCTTCTCTTTTCTGGCTCTTTTAGAACTATGTGGCACAAAAAAGTCTCACTTCAAACAACAATACAGAAGCCCCAGCATAAGGCAGGCCAGCCACTTTATTATTCTCTTCATTATTACTCTCCTGGTGAACTTTTACATGCTGGGCTACAGGGAAACCTCATAGAACCTCCCCAAAGGGCAGGGCCTAGGCATCCCAAATAGGAGTTTGCACAAAGTCTAAATCTATTTTGCATATGAGGTGACACCATGTCTCCAAATCAGATGCAGGACATCTAGATCACTGTAATAGACACTTTATCTCTATCTAACTTTAAAAGGAAAGATAGCCTAGAAGCCTTCCCAAAAACAGTTTCTTAATTAGCACCTTGGTTCTTGTGGGAGCCTAAGAATTTCTTGTTGGTCACATGTATTTATTCAAAAAGATAAGATGCCTATTATATACAAGAAACTGTGAAGGTCAGAAATTCTCATATGGCATGAACCTGCCCAGGGAGCTAACTGCCCATGGAGCTGCTGTTGTTAGCTGCTGTGGTACTACAGTAGAGAAGAAGAAAAACAACCTTAAAATACAATCCAAGGCATATAATGATGCTCCTTAAGATACAAAATTAAAGCTGGGAGGGAAGATTTATTTGTTCCTAGAGCCCTGCCTTAACTTGCTATACTCTGGAAATGACAGAAGGTGACATGAGCATGTTTGTGGCCTTGGTTACATTTAGAGCATGTAGCCAGGCCCCTTCAAACCAACAGAAGAGAGGGGGCCACCTGCATGGTTTTATTTAAGAGACATTGGGCAAGACTCTCTTCTCCCAATGCTTGTCACTACAATAGTATACATTTTTATTACTAGTTCTCAAAGGGTTTTTTGCAGGTTTTCTTTCTGTTTTTAAGATATCCTTTCTAACACATAAGGAGCTCTGGTGGAGTAGTGGTTAAAGCATTTGGCTGCTGACCAAAAGGCTGATGGTAAGAACCCACCAGCCATCCTGCAGGAGAAAGATGAGGCAGTCTGCTTCTGTAAAGATTTGCAGCCTTGGAAAGCCTACAGGGGTCACAATGAGTTGTAATCAACCTGATGGCAATGGGTTTTGTTGGGTTTTCTAACATGTAATCATGAATGGATGTGGAAAGATTAAATCAGATGTCAAACTTTAACTCCTTCTGAATGAACAACTTAATTATCCATTAATACCTCTGGAAGTTAAAAAGTTTGATATTAAAAAAGAAAGAGGAAAAGAACTCACTGTAACTACTTCCACATTCTAAAGGAAGGTAAATTCATCTCAGGAGGATCTCAGTGACCATGCCTCCGTCTCTTTTGCTGGGTCATCCTCATGTGTTTGATGTCTGAATGGTAGTATGCTCCCAGGTCTCACTTCTAGACCTATGCTCTCTATCTTATCCTTATACTCTATCTAGGTCCCATGGCTTTGATTCCATCTGTACATTGAGGATTCCTATATCTGTATTGGGCCCATCCACTCTCCAGTTCTCTGGACATAGATATACAACTACCTATTTGACATCTCTACTTGGAATCCACTTTCATTTTTTGTTGTTTGAAAAAAAAAAAAAATTAACTGTGGTTTGAGTGAAAGTGTACAGAGCAAATTAGTTTTCCATTCAAGAGTTTTTACATATTTTGTTTTGTAATATTAGTTGCAATTCTCAATGTAACAGCACTCTTCCTGCTTCCTCCCTGGGTTCCCCATGTCCTTTCATCCTTCTTTCCTGCTTTCTGAGCTTTGTTTTGGGGCAAATACTGGCCTTTTGATCTCATGTGGTTAAATGCTCTGAGGAGTGCATTCCTCATGACTGTCACTGTTCACTTTATAAGCCTGTCTATTGCTTGACTGAAAGTTGAGCCAAAGAAGTGGGTTCAGTTCCAGATTTGAAGGGCATCTAAGGGCCACTGTCTCAGGGATTCCACCGGTCTCTATCAGACCAATAAATGTGGTCATTTTTATGATTTTGAAATTTGTTCTACATTTTTCTCCCATTCTGTCCAATCTTCTGTAGTCCCAATCAGAGCAGTCAGTAATGGTAGCTGGGCATCATCTAGTTCTTCTGGTCTTGGGATAGTGGAGGCTATAGTTTGCTTGATCCATTAGACTAATTGTTTCTTTGAGTCTTTTATTTTCTTTGATCCAGAGGGGGTGGGAAGACCAATAGTTGCATCTTAGATGTCTCTATGCAAATTCCACTTGAAGTTAAAGACAATTAAAACAAGTCCACGAGAGCCAAAATATGATCTTGAATATATCCCTCCTGAATTTAGAGATCATCTAAAGAATAGATTTGATGCATTGAACACCAGTGACCGAAAGCCAGATGAATTGTGGGAAGATATCAAGAACATTATCCATGAAGAAAGCAAGAGATCACTAAAAAGACAAGAAAAGAAGAGAAGACCAAAGTGGATGACAGAAGAGACTCTGAACCTTACCCTTGAGCGGAGAATCGCTAAAGCAAACGGAAGAAATGGAAAGGTAAAAGAGCTAAACAGAAGATTTCAGAGAGCAGCTCGAGTAGACAAAGCCAATTACTATAATGAAATGTGCAAAGACCTGGAGTCTGAAAACCAAAAGGGAAGAACACGCTCAGCATTTCTCAAACTGAAAGAACTGAAGAAAAAATTGAAGCCTCGAGTTGCAATATTGAGAGATTCTATGGGCAAACTATTGAATGATGCAGGAAACATCAAGAGAAGATGGCAGGAATACACAGAGTCACTGTACCAAAAAGAACTGATCGATCTTCATCCATTTCAGGAAGTGGCATATGATCTAGAACCAATAGTAATGAAGGAAGAAGTCAAAGCTGCAATGAAAGAACTGGCGAAGAACAAGGCTCCGGGAATTGATGGCATACCGATTGAGATATTTCAACACACAGATGCCCCATTGGAGGCGCTCACTCAGTTATGCCAAGAGATTTGGAGGACAGCTACCTGGCCAACTGACTGGAAGAGATCCATATTTGTGCCCATTCCAAAGAAAGGTGATCCCACAGAATGTAGAAATTATAGAACAATATCACTAATATCACATGCAAGTAAGATATTACTGAAGATAATTCAGAAACGTTTGCAGCAGTATATTGACAGAGAACTTCCAGAGGTTCAAGCCGGATTCAGAAGAGGATGTGGAACAAGGGATATCATAGCTGTTGTCAGATGGATCTTGGCGCAAGGCAAAGAATACCAGAAAGAGGTTTACTTGTGTTTTATTGACTATGCAAAGGCATTTGATTGTGTGGATCATGACAAATTATGGATAACATTGAGAAGAATGGGAATCCCTGAGCACTTGATTGTACTCATGAGGAATCTGTACCTTGACCAGGAGGCTGTCGTTCGAACAGAACAAGGGGACACTACATGGTTTAAAATCAAGAAGGGTGTGCGTCAGGGTTGTATTCTTTCTCCACACTTATTCAATCTATATGCTGAGCAAATAATCCGAGAAGCTGGACTATATGAAGGAAAACATGGTATCAGGATTGGAGGAAGAATCATTAACAACCTGAGATATGCAGATGATACAACTTTGCTTGCTGAAAGTGAGGATGACTTAAGGCACCTACTGATGAAGGTTGAAGAATACAGTCTGCAGTATGGATTACATCTCAACATAAAGAAAACAAAAATCCTCACAACTGGACCAATGAGCAGCATCACAATCAATGGAGAGAAGATTGAGGTTGTCAAGGAATTCACATTGCTTGGTTCTACAATCGATGCCAACGGAAGCAGCAGTCAGGACATTAGACGACGTGTAGCATTGGGAAAGTCAACTGCGAAGGAACTGTTTCAAGTGCTGAGGAGCAAGGATATCTCCTTAAGGACTAAGGTGCGCCTGACACAAGCCATGATATTTCCAATCACCTTGTATGCATGTGAGAGCTGGACAATGAATAGGGAAGACCGAAGAAGAGTTGATGCTTTTGAGTTGTGGTGCTGGTGGAGAATGCTGAAAGTACCATGGACTGCTAAAAGAACTAACAGATCTGTCCTGGAGGAAGTGCAGCCAGAATGCTCCTTGGAAGCAAGAATGGCCAGACTTCGTCTCACATATTTTGGTCATGTTGTAAGAAGGGACTATTCCCTGGAGAAGGATGTCATGCTTGGTAGGGTGGAGGGTCGACGAAAGAGGGGGAGGCCTTCAACGAGATGGATTGATACAGTGGCTGCGATGATGGGCTAGAGTATAGCAGGGATTGTGGGGCTGGTGCGGGATCGGGCAGTGTTTCGTTCTGCTGTGCATGGGGTCGCTATGAGTTGGAAACGACTCGACGGCACTTAACAACAACAACAGATGTCTCTACTTTCTTAAATAGTTTTCAGGATTTTTTTTTTTTTTTTTTTGGCTTTCTCCTCCACTAGGATGAAACCTCTATGATAGTAGAGATAATGTCTGTCTCATTTACCAAAATACCTACAGCACCAATAACATTAACTGGCACATAGTAGTTGCTTAATTAATTTAATTTTTTTCATTAAAATTTAATAAATTTGCTCTGTAAACTTTTACCCAAGTAACAATAAAAATTTTTTAAAAAATAAAAATAAATGAAGTTCTGATACATGCTACAACAGGGATGACCCTCAAAAGCGTTAGGCTAAGTGAAGGAAGTCAGTCACCAAGGACCACGTATTGCATGATGCCATTTCAAATGATGCCATTAACAAATTTCAAAATCATGAAAATGATTTATTGGATAAATGGATCTTTGATGTGTTGGTATGCCCAGTGGTTCTGCCCTGCACTTATTTTCAGAAACTAAATTGCTTTGTATATTAAAGTAACAGGAATTTTTAAGGGACATCATGTGTCCCACCTCTAAATGACAGCAGGAATCTGGAAGTGGGAGGGTTGAGAGAGAGTTCAGAAGAAAAGAGAAATCGTTCAGTACCATAGCAACAGATCAGAACTGAATAAGAATTCAGTGTCCTAGTTTGTAATGTATTTACTATGTGTTATCCTGAAACCTTCAGTTAAAGTCTGCTTCAAACAACAAACAGCCTTGTCCTAGGGGATTAAAGGGGTAAAGTGGATGGGAAAGAAGACTGAAGCTAAGAAGGAAATGGCAAGCAAGGATTGAAAACTGAGAAGGGAGGAGATGTTTGGAGCAAGAGGTGACTGGAAAATGTAAGCTCCTCCTTTTCCTTCTCACGCCAGTACCCTCACTGTATTGAGGACACTGAATGTAATACAATATATGGAACAAGGGCTTACATCACTTTGCTTGGACAGTAACAGAAAAAAATGACCCTGGAAAGCTAGAATGCGTGGGGGCATTTGGATAACCCAAGTAAAGATTAGTTTGTGGTAATCTCTGAGTTAGACTATAAAGGTATAGAAAATACAATATCACTACCTAGCTTAAGTTTTGCATTTTTTGTGTCTCACAGTGTTTCCTGAATTCTTTGCCTTAAAATGCCTTCTTTAGCTCACATTTATCAAAATAATAACTTGCTTTTTTTTCTCCCATATTACCCCCTCACAGGTAGCCAAATAGCTCTAAACTCCATATTACATTCCTGTTGATTGTCTCCTTCTCTGTTTGGAGCAATTCTGAAATGCCACAGTTTACCTCCACAGACTAAGTATAAATGCCCCAGAAAGAAGTTTAAGATATTATGCATTCATCTATGCCCCTACACTGTATTACCATAAGAACACAGACTTGCTCTCAAGGCACCTTTGAAGAGCTTACACTCTCACTGGGAAATCTACATTGGATCACCATTATTTTTTGTCTATGTGTCTCAGGGTTTTTATAAAAGACATATATATCATAAGTACAAAGCTGTTTGGAAGCACAAAAGAGTCAGCAACTCACATGTTCCCCATGGGCGAATTGATCACATTCTTTGCTAAACCAAATGTTCATAGAGGGAAAGTAAGTAGCAGATACAAGATACAAGAATTACATGATTTAAAGACTGGATCAGTAATGTGACATGAAATTAAAGTTTATTTCAGAGCACAAGAGTTGTATGATAGGAGCTCAATGGTTTCTAACTTTGGTGTAGATTAAGATAATGAACATTCTTGATATAAGTGAGTAAAGGGATTATAGACTATCAACTCATATCTAAGCAAAGGAATTTTAGTTACCAAGAGATCAAGGAGTTAACAAAAATACATGATTGAACGCCTAAGCAGTGACCCTGGAAAAGAAGGGAGTTGCCCAAGTTAGTCAAAACTCATGCTCCATTCAGTAGGACTGTGCTTGCATGAAAATATAACTACCATGAATGAATACATAAAAACAAACCAGTGTCTACGGTGGGGTGGGAATTCAGGAACACAAGAAAGCCAAACCAAGCATTAGGAGAGAAAGCAGACTAAAGAAGAGGATATGAAATAAGAGTCAAAACAAAGGACTTAGAGGAAAACTGTACTTAGGGAAAAAAAAAACCTGCACTGGAGTGTACTTCCTATCCTTAGTCAACTCCTTGTGGTAAGTATAAGTATAAACAACAAGGTCTATATGTCATGCTTGATAATGGGACTCTTTATGCAAAATTTCATATTAAAAATTATTTAGTTCAGTTATCACATTCACTGACAATTGTCCAAAACCCTCTTGCCTATATCTCAGATTATTATTCATTTGAATTTTGACATCTTAAAGAAGGAAACAGATATTAGTAACAGTGGCAAAAGGCTTGAAGAAGGAAATCAGGGGCTTCTAGGAATCCACCCTGAAGATATAGTTCCACAAATACACATACAGCATATACACAAGTTTACGCATTATAAAATTATTTGTAATAGCAAAAGGTAGACATGAGCCAACATTTATCAAAAGGGGACTGGTTTAATAAGCTATAGTATATCCATACAACCTTAAAGAAACGAAGATCTCTATGAACTAACATGGAGTAGTTTCCAAGATCGTTATTAAGAAAAAAGTCAAGAATAATGTAGATGGCATGGTATACTTAAAAAAAAAAAAAAAAAACTCAACTGCCGTGGAGTTGGTTCTGACTCATAGTGACCCCTCCTCGGGTTTCTGAGGCAGTATCACTACAGAAGTAGATTGCCCAGTCTTCCTTCTGGGGAGTGGCTGGTGGGTTTGAACAGCCAACCTTCTAGTTAGCAGTCAAATGCCTTAGACCCTACGTCATCAGAGGTCCTTATGGTATACTTAGTATATAAAAATATACTTCCTTTTGTGAAAGAAGGAAGGGAGAATAGTATACTTCCTTTTGTAGAAGGAAGAAAGGAAGGAAGGGAAGGAAAGAGAGGGAAAAATATACACATTGTTCTTTTTTATATTTTTCTTTTTTCAAAAAGAAATGCAGGAAGTATAAACTGGAAACAAATGAAAATGGCTGCCTCTGGGGTAGGGGTAGGGGGCAGAATGAAGAGATAGTGTGAGATCAAGAATTTTCCAAGCATACTTTTTATATTATTTAGACTTTTAAACTTTACAAATATTTTACATACCCAAAAACTAAAATTAAATCAAAAGGCGGGGAGGGAGGAGGGATCTAACCCTGACACTGGAGAGTTACAGAAAAAAACTAACCTATCTGGTTATCAAATTAATAACATAACTGTATTGTGATAATGGTATTATTTTTAGCAAGTTCTGAACATAATACTCTGACTGCACATCATCAGTTGACTATTTTTTAAGGATAGAAAGTATTGCAAGGAAATATTAACTTCATTAGGTAACTTTATTGTTTAATCATGGAACTATTTTATGTATATTACTAGATAAAGCAATTAAGGAAAAAGCAGTTATTCTGTGAGCCAAGATTTTCATAAACAAAAGGAGTGAAGGAAAAACCTGTAATGTTAGTTTTGACTTGGAAATATCAATATGAACTCTTTTATTTATTTATTTATTGTGTTCGGGTGCAAATTTACAAAGCAGATTTGTTTTACATTCAACAGTTCATCCACATTTGATTTCACAGCCCCAATTACCATCCCCAACCATAAAAACTCTCCTCCATTCTCCTCCCTGTGACTACACTCTCCCTGTGCCTTTCTTATCTATGCATTCTTGCCTGTCCAGCTTTCCCTCTATGTGAATGCTGCCCCTCTGATGTCCATGGCTGATTGATCTAAGGGGTGCATCTCCCAAGGGTAGGTGGGTGAAACCAACAGCCAATATTACCCTCAATGGAGAGAGACTGAAACCATTCCTCTTGAGAACAGGAACTAGACAAGGATGCCCGCTATCACCACTTCTAT
>NW_006921611.1:12150930-12171531 GCF_000298275.1 Orycteropus afer afer
AGAAGAACTAGATGGTGCCTGGCTACCACTGTCATCCACTTGGAAGGGGATCTATGTAGGAGATCCTTGATAGAGAGGGAGAAGAATATGGAACAAAACTCAAAATCATTTGGAGGGGAAAAAAAGGAGGGGACCAGGTTTGCTGGTCCAATAGAGCAATATAGAAGGATTCTCTGGGAAAATTATTGAATGACATGGGAAGCATCAAAAGAAAATGGAAGGAATACTCAGAGTCACTGTACCCAGAAGACTTGGTCAACATTCAATAATTTCTGGAGGTAGCATATGATCAAGAATCAATGGTACTGAAGGAAGAAGTCTGAGCTGCACTGAAGAAATGGTGAAAAACAAGTCTATAGAATTGATGAGAATACGAGTTGGAATATTTCAACAAATGGATGCAACTCTGGAGTGCTCACAAGTCTATGCAAAGAAATTTAGGAGATAGCTATCTCGCTAACCCACTTGAAGAGATTCATATTCCGGCCCATTCCAAAGAAAAATAGTCCAACAGAATGTGGAAATTATCAAACACTCTCATTAAGATCATATGCAAGTAAAATTATCCCAAAGATAATTCAAAATGAGTTGCAGCAATACATCAACAGGGAACCACCAGAAATTCAAGCTCCTTTCAGAAGAGGATGTGGAGCAAGGAATATCATTGCTGATGTCACATGGATCTTGGCTGAAAGCAGAGAATACAGAAAGATGTTTACCTGTGTTTTACCGACTATGCAAAGGCAATAGACTCTATGTATCGTAACATATTATGGATAACATCGAGAAGAATGGGAATTCCAGAACACTCAATTGTTCTCATCCACAACAGTGCATAGATCAAGAGGCAGTTATCTGAACAGAACAAAGAGATATCAAGTGGTGTAAAATTAGAAAAGAACAATATCTACCATGATGACAAAATATTTAGAAATAAATCTTACCAGGGAAACAAGAGACCTATGCAAAGAAAACTATAAAACACCACTAAAAGAAACTATAAAAGACCTACATAAATGAAAGAATATGACAAGTTCATGGATGGAAAGACTAAACATTGTGAAAATGTCAATAGTCCCCAAAGCAATCTATAGAGTCAATGCAATCCCAATCCAGATTCTATCAACATTCTGTAAGGATATAGAAAAACCAATCACTGACTTTATATGGAAAGGAAAGAGGTCTTGGATAAGCAAATCACTGCTGAAGAAGAAAAACAAAGTAGGAGGCCTCATACTCTCCCTGACCTCAAACCCTTCTACACAGCCACAGTATTTAAAACAGCCTGGTATTGGTACAATGACAGACACACAGATCAGAGAAACAGAATTGAGAATTCAGAAATAGATCCATCCACTTATGTACAGCTGATCTTTGACAAAGGGCCAAAATCCATCCAATAGATAAGAGATAGCATCTTTAAGAAACAGTGCTAGCCAAACTGGATATCCATTTGCAGAAAAATTAAATAAGATCCATACCTCACACCATACACAAAAACAAACTCAAGGTGGATCAAAGACCTAAATATAAAACCCACCGCTATAACGTTCATTAAAGAGAAAATAGGAGCCAACTTAAGGGCCTTAATTTGTGGCATAAATAGATAGTCACACATAACCCAAAAGTGCACAAACAACAGAAGAGAAACTAGATGACTGGGAACTTCTAAAAATTATATTCTTATGTGCATCAAAAAACTTCTGCAAAAGAGTAAAAAGAGAATCTGCAGATTGGGAAAAAAATCTTTGGGAATGACATATATGACAAGGGACTTATCTCTAAACTTTACAGAAAACACCAACATCTCAACATCAAAAAGACAACCAACCCACTTCAAAAATGGGCAAAGGACATGAACAGACACTTCACCAAAGAAGATATTCAGGCAGCCAACAAAAATATGAAGAAATGTTTGCAATCATTAGCCTTTAGGTAAATGCAAATCAAAACAATAATGGGATACCATCTCCCTCAGCAATAATAGCCAAGTTCAACAAGGCAGAAAACCACAAATGCTGGTGAGAGTGTTGAGAGATTGGAACTCTCATACACTGCTGGTGGGATTATAAAATGGTACAACCACTGTGGAAGACAGTATAGTGCTTCCTTACAAAGTTGGAAATAGAAATACCATTTGATCCAGCAATAGTACTACTAGGAATGTGTCCTAAAGAGGTGAAATACAGGACATGAACAGATAAAAGCACACCCATATTCATTGCAGCACTATTTGCAATAGCAAAGAGATGAAAACAACCTAAGTACTCATCAATGGATGAATGAATAACAAGACTATGGTACATACACAAAATAGTACAGTATTGTTGTTGCTAGGTGCTGTGAAGTCAGCTCCGACTCATAGCAACCCTAGGTACAACAGAAGGAAAGATTTCCCGGTGCTACACCAGCCCCACAATCCTTGCTATACCTCAGCCCATCATTGCAACCATATGTCAATCCATCTGATTGAGGGTCTTCCTCTTTCTTATTGACCCTTACTTTACCAAGCAAGATATCATTCTCCAGTGAATGGTCCCTTCTGACAACATGACCGAAGTAGATAAGACAAAGTCTGACCATTCTTGCTTCCAAGGAGTATTCCAACTGCACTTCTTCTAGGACAGATTTGTTTGTTCTTTGGGCAGTCCATGATACTTTCAGCGTTATTCACCAGCACCACAACTCAAAAGCATCAACATTTCTTCAGTCTTCCTTATTCATTGTCCAGCTTCCACACACATATGAGGTTACTGAAAATACCACGGCTTGGGTTAAGCAAACCTTAGTCTTCAAAGAGACATCTTTGCTCTTTAGCACTTTAAACAGGTGCAACACATTTGCCCAATGCATTGTGTCACCTGATTGCTTGACTATTGCTTCCACTGGTATTGATTGTGGATCCAAGTAATATGAAATCTTTGACAACTTCAATCTTTTCTCCATTTATAGTGATGCTGCTTATTGGTCCAGCTGTGAGGATTTTCATTTTCTGTATGTTGAGGTGTAATCCATACTGCAGACTGTAGTCTTTAATCTTCATCAGTAAGTGCTTCAAGTCATCTTCACTTTCAGCAAGCAAGGTTGTGTCTTCTTCATATTGCAGGTTGTTGGTGAGTCTTCCTCCAACCCTGATGCCATGTTCTTCTTCATATAGTCCAGCTTCTCAGATTATTTGTTCAGCATACAGCTTGAATAAGTATTGTGAAAGGACACAACCCTGACACACTCCCTTCCTGATTTTTAAACCATGCAGTATCTCCTTGTTCTGTTTGAACAATAGCCTCCTGGTCTATGTACAGGCTACTCATGAGCACAATTAAGTGTTCTGGAATTCCTATTCTTCTCAATGTTATGATCCACACAGTCAAATGCTTTTTCATAATTAATAAAACACAAGTAAACATCCTTCTGGTATTCTTTGCTTTCAGCCAAGATCTAACTGACATCAGCAATGATATTCCTCATTCCATGTCCTCTTCTGAATCCAGCTTACATTTCTGAAAGTTCCCTGTCAATATACTGCTGCAACTGTTTTTCAATTATCTTCAGCTAGATTTTACTTGTGTGTGATATTATGAAGCTGGCACAGGACCGGTAGTGTTGCATTCTGTTGTACACAGCTGACTCGATGACACCTAACAACAACAATTTATTATTTAAAAAATAAAATTATTATGTTTTGGTGAAAAATTAATAAATGAAAGTAGGAAAAATATGTGTCAGGGTTGTATCACCATGCTGATTCAATCTGTATGCTGAGCAAATAATCCAAGAAGCTGGACTATATGAAGAAGAACATAGCATTAGGATTTGAGAAAGATTCATTAACAATGTGTAATATTTAAATGACATCACCTTGCTTGGTGAAAGTGAAGATGATTTGAAGCACTTACTGATGAAGATCAAAGACTACAGTGTTCATTATGGATTACACCTCAACATACAGAAAAAGAAAACAAAAATCCTAAACCAATAAGCTGTGTCATGATAAACAGAGAAAATATTGAAATTGTCAAGGATTTCACTTTGCTTGGATCCAAAATCAATGCCCACGGAAGCAGCAGTCAAGAAATCAAACAATATTTTGCATGGGTAAATCTAATGCAAAAAACTTCCTTAAAGTGTTAAAAAACAAAGATGTCACTTTAAGGACTGAGGTGTACCTGACCCAAGCCATGTTATTTTCAATCACTTCATATGCATGTGAAAGGTGGACAATGAATAAGAATGACCAAAGTAGAATTGATGCCTTTGAATTATAGTGCTGGCACAGAATATTAAATGGACTATGGACTTCCAGAGGAACAAACAAATCTGTCTTGGAAGATATACAGCCAGAGTATATTAGAAGCAAGGATGGCTAGACTTCATCTCACCTACTTTGGACATGTTCATCAGGAGAGGCCAGTCCATGGAGAAGGATATCATGATTGGTAAAGTAGAAGGTCAGTGAAAAAAGAAAGACCCTCAATGAGATGGAATGACACAATGGCTACCACAATGAATTCAAACATAGCAATGATTGTGAGGATGGCACAAGACCAGAGAGTATTTCATTCTGTTGTACATAGGGTAGCTATGAGTTGGAACCAACTCAACAACACCTAACAACAGTGCAAAATGAAAATGTGGGGACCTTTGTTCAAAAATTAAGAATTTCAAGATGGTGATGGAAGACAGACAGACCATGCATAGGGCCCCTGTAAGTGCAGAGCTCAATAAGACCACACAGGTCACATACCCTGCCCAGTGATTCTGCACTGCACTGGTAAAGAGATACCTAGTCTGAAATCTCCATACCCTGTTCTCTCTCCAACCACCAGTCACTTGAGATATGAAAGTTCTTCAATGTTCGCCCAAACAATAAAGGCAAAGGATCTTTATTGATGGCATTGTTCAACCAATTCTTGTCCTTCAAGATGAAAGAAGTACAAAAATACAGACAATAGCAGCTTTTTCATGGAAAAAAAGTGTTCAATATAACTGTTCAATATAACATCAGAATTAGGCATCTGTTTAGTCTGTTTCCTGAAACAGGGACACACATTGCTTTGGATGGTGGGATTTAAATGGGAAAGAACAGATGCTATCGACTCAGGTATGCTAATAATGTCACAAAATGCAGTAAAGACATACTAGCTTTTGAAACAGAAGCTGACTTCAAATTACCAACTAATGTATGAAAATAAAGAAATAATGATCCTTGGAGTTCTGCCCATTATACAAATGCATCCTAGAAACAAGAAATGAAAGCTAAGAAAATGAATCTGATCTGTTCACAAAGTTGTATTATGATGCTATAGAAGGAAGCAAAAGGCAATGTTAGATGAAACAGAGTAAGGTTAGCAAAATTATCACTTTGGTTAACATCATGAATGTGGCCAAGGAGAATAGCTTAAGAACTTTCTTTCATTTAAGTACATCTCTCAATGCAATTCAAATCTTTATGAAGTACCTGAGAGGAAGTGGTCAGATGCAAACAGATCAAAGTTCAGGAGGGAGAGCAGCTGAAAAGAAGAAATGAACTGCAGTGTGGGAAGCTTTTTGAAAGCAGGGCTGAAAATGATCTATGGGTCAAAAGTTGAGCATGAATCAGTGCAAGAGAATAGGATCCTGTGTTGAAACACTAACTTTGTTCTTACACACACACGCACACACACACACAAAGGAGTTTAAAATGAAGAAACTGAAAGCAATTCTCTGATAATATTCAGCACAGATTAATGCTCTTAGTGACATTCTATATCTAATTCTAAACACCAGAGGAAGGCTCAGAGAGGCACAGAAAAAGACTGAAGCTTTAGGAAAGAGATCCTACTATAAAAGGCAAAGGAAATTGCTCATTTACCTTGAAGAAGAGATATTCGTGGAGTATTTAAAGGGATGTAAGATTTTTTTTATCACCATGTCTCTTCTCTACTAAAGATCTTCGCATCCCCATCTCCAACCCCACCTGACCTCACCCAAGCAGACATTGGTCACTCCAAGCACACTCATCTGACCCTGAACACAGGGGCTTGAATATCCAATTACCTCATTGTTAAAAGCCTTCTCCTCCTTCCAGGCTTATCTGCCTGTTACAATCTCTCTACTCTGGCCCATCCCACCCCCACAAGAATGTGTGTTTTGCTAGGACATATGCTGGGCTTCATTCATCCGTTCATCCTCAGCTCTATGAGTATGTGCTCAAAAAATACATGTTGAATGAACTCATTTTAGAAGCATTCCTTGAGACTCTTTTATGAACAGATAACATGGAGGGTTCAAAGAAACAAAAGACAGACTCAACTGCCATTGAGTAGATTCAAGTCATAGGACAAGTAGAACTGCCTCATAGGGTTTCCAAAGCTATAAATCTTTAAAGAAACAGACTGCCTCATTTTTCTCCTGCAGAGGAGTTGGTAGGTTAAAACACCGACTTTTTTGGTCAGCAGCTTAATGCTTTAACCACTGCACCACCAGAGCTCCTTAAGCAACAGACTAGGGACATGAATAGCAAAAGGAGGGCACAATGAACTTTCACATATATAAACCAATTGATTGACTTCAGTCCTTTGAACTGTTAGAGGATACTTTAAAACATAAAAGAGAATAAGATGATAGTTTGGAACTAACACAGATTAATGGATTATAGATTGTATCTAATTCATATTAGCAATCAGTGTTTGGCCAAGGTTAAAAGATGCCTTCATCATCTAGTGCTGCTATGACAAAAAAAAACACAAGTCGATGGTGTGATAGTTGGAGCTGTGTGTCATCTTGGCTGGACCACAATTCTGTGTGGTTTAAGCAATTGTGATGTGGGTTATTTCCATGATGGGATCAGATGTATATGTCTTGAGCAGCCAATCCATTGAAAGGGAGTTTCCCTAGGGGTGTGGACTGCTTCCAATATATTTATGGGCATCCTGGGAAAAGAGACACTCTTCTGTGGATTGGGATCCTGTTATGCAGCCTACAACTGTCCATGAGCTAACAATCCTCCATTCAGCCTGGACATCTTGGATTTGTCATTCATTGGAGTCAACAGCCAGTGTACTACCTGCCAACCTTGAGCTCATCAGCCTCTGCAGCTGCGTGAGTTGGGAAATGCCTCCAACTTGATGTTTGATCCAAGAACTTGGGACTTTCTGTCTTCTGTAAGTGTGTGAGCCATTTTCCTAAGATAAATTTCTCTTTCTTTCTCTCTCTATATAAGCAAGTTTTGCTTCTCTAGAGAATCCAGCCTAACACATTTGGTACCGGGAGTGGTTCTAGAGAGACAAAATCATAAAGATGGGCTTCCTAAATTGGTCCTCACTGATTTTGTTTTGGTTCTCCAATTTGATTAATCTTTAAAGCACTGATAACCCTGCCTCCATTAGTAAAGAGGGATCTGTTAATCCGTGGTGTGAGGTGGCAACATTAGTATGCAAAATAGCACCACCAATAGATCAAGTACTTGTGAGAAGTGAGGCTCTGGGTGATCGCATACTTGATACTATTCCATAATTTTGTCAGCCTGAGGAGTATAGGGAAGCTGGTTGGTTGGTCCTACTTACACTAGACAAAGTGGTGAAAGAGAAAGATGAGTTCAGGGCTGTTGAGTCACAGCTCAAGCTGTGTATAAAAGACCTCAATGTTTCCAGTTCTTCTCTGAAAGAAAACCTTATTTCTTCTAGTAACAGAGCTGATATTGCTGAAAACCAAACCCAGAGCCTTATTGTAAGGGTGGCTGAATTACAATGCCAATTAAATTGGCAACCCAGAATGGTGTCTGAAGTTAAAGTGAGGGCATTGAGTGGGAAAAAATAGACTCCTCAAACCTGGAATGGGGACATATGGGCAGATAGTCAGGAAGATGAGGATATGGAGCCTCAAATTCTGTTGAATCCTTCCCATCTGAAGGGATCACCATAAAACCATTATCCCTTCCACCTGTTTGATGGGATTAACCCAACTGTTCCTGCTGGGTCACTGCCTGAGGTAGAGGCCATGGAAGACATTGCTGAATGTTCTTAGAAACTTCCCCAACCACCCATTGTTGCTGCTAGACCTATAACTAAAGTTAAGTCTAAGTGAGCCTCAAAAAGTGAAGTACAAAATGTGACTGAGGAGGTGGTACACTATACCTGAAAAGACCTACTTGATTTTGCTAACATGTAGAGACAGGAGAATATGTATGGGAATGGCTACTGAGGGTGTGGGATAATGGTGCAAGGAATGTAACATTGGATCAGGCTGAGTTTATTGATTTAGGCCCACTAAGTATGGATTCTTCTTTCAATGTTTCAGAGGTTAGGAAAGAATACAATTGTTTATTTGGTTGGCTTACTGAAGCATGGATTGTGCAATGGCCTACTTTAAGTCAAGTTGAAGTACCAGACGTGCCTTTGTATAATGTAGAAGAAGGTATCCAGAGGCTTAGGGAAATTGGCCTGTTAGAATGGATTTATCAGATTAGACCCCTAGAGCCAGAAATGGAGCATCCAGAAGACAAACCTTTCACCAGTACAGTGAGGAATAAATTTGTGAAGGTAACCCCAGCATCCATGAAGACTGCTGTGATTGCTATTTTATGTAAGCCAGATTTGACAGTGGGAACTGTCAAATTACAATATGGCTGATTGGACCCCATGGTAGTAGGGGCCAAGTGGCAGCAGTTAATCAACAAAAGCAAGGTGAGTGTGGTTAACATAATAGACAGCAGAGTTGGAACAGTAATCAGAATAGTCTGACTTGTGTGGAATTATGGCATTGGCTACTTGCACAGGGTGTTTCTAGTAGTGAAATACATGGAAAACTCACTAAATATTTACTTGATCTGTATAGACAGAAGAATTCTAGGTCACATGAACAGCAGCCTAGATTGAATTGCCAGAATACAGAGTCACAGCCTCTCAATCAATTCCCAGACTTGAGTCAGTTTACAGACCCACAACCCCTTGAATGAAGGGGAGGCCAGGTCCTTTTGAGTAAGGACCCCACTACATTGCTAAAATTTATAATGTCAATCTTTCTCTCAGCCTTCCCCAAAGGGATCTGAGGCCTTTTGCAAGATTGACTGTTCACTGAGGAAAAGGAAATAATCAAACTTTTCAGAGATTACTGGACAGTGGCTCTGAACTGACACTAATTCCAGGAGACCCAAAGCATCATTTTGGCCCACCAGTCAGAGTGGGGGCATGCGGAGGTCAAGTTATTGATGGAGTCTTAGCTAAGGTATGTCTCAGTGGGTCCAGTGGGTCCAGTGGGTCCCCAAACCCATCCTGTAGTGACTTCCCCAGTTCCAGAATGCATAATTGGAATAGATCTACTGAGCAATTGGCAGAATTCCCACATTGGGTCTCTGACATGTGGAGTAAGGGTTATTACGGTAGGAAAAGCCAAGTGGAAGCCATTAGAACTGCCTCTGCCTACAAAAATAGTAAACCAAAAGCAATACCACATCACTGGAGGGGTTGCAAAGATTACTGCCACCATGAAGGACTTAAAGGATGCAGGAGTGGTGATTCCCACCACATCCTAATTTAATTCACCTATTTGGCCTGTTCATAAAACAGACAGATCTTGGAGAATGACAGTACATTATCATAAACTTAATCAGGTGGTGACTCCAACTGTAGGTGCTCTTCCTGATGTGGTTTCATTGCTTGAGCAAATTAGTACATCTCCTGGTACTTGGTATGCAGCTATTGATCTGGCCAATGTCTTTTTCTCAATACCAGTTTCAAAGGACCATCAGAAGCAGTTTGCCTCCATCTGGCAAGGTCAACAGTATACTTTCATAGTATTTCCTCAGGGGTATACCAACTCCCCACCACTATGTCATAATTTAGTCCATAGGGATCTTGATTGCCTTTCCTTTCCATAAGACATCACACTGGTCCATTATATTGATGACATTATGCTGATTGGACCTAGTAAGGAAGAAGTATCAATGACTCTGGACTTATTGTTGAGACATCTGTGTGCTAGAGATTGGGAAATTAACCCAACAAAAATCCAGGCACCTTCACCTCAGTGAAATTTCTAGGGGTCCAATGGTGTGGAGCATGTCAAGATATTTCTACTAAAGTGAAGGATAAGTTATTTATCTGGCTTCCCACACAACTGAAAAGGAGGCACAACATCTGGTGGCCCTCTTTGGATTTTGGAGACAACATATCCCTCATTTGGGTGTGTTGCTTCAGTCTATTTATCAAGTGACTCGGAAAGCTGCTAGTTTTGAGTAGGGTCCAGAACAACAGAAGGCTCTGCAACAGGTGCAGGCTGCTCTGCCACTTGGGCCATATGATCTGCCTGATCCAATGGTGCTTGAAGTGTCTGTAGTAGATAGAGTTGCTGTTTGGAGTCTTTGGCAGGTCCCTCTTGGTGAACTGCAATGCAGACCCTTGGGATTTTGGAGCAAAGCCCTGCCATCCTCTGAAGATAACTACTCTCTTTTGAGAAACAGGTTTTGGCTTGTTACTGGGCTTTAGTAGACACTGAATGCCTAACCATGGGCCACCAAGTCACCATGAGGCCTGAGCTGCCCATCATGAACTGGGTGTTGTCTGACCCACAGAGTCATAAAGTTGGACATGCACAGCGGCACTCCATCATTAAATGGAAATGGTATATCAGAGATCAGGTTCGAGCAGGACCTGAAGGCACAAGTAAGTTGCATGAGGAAGTGGCCCAAATGCCTACGGTCTCCGCTCCAGTCACATTACTTCCCTCTCCCAGTCTGCACCTATGGCCTCATGCGAAGTTCCTTATGATCAGCTGACTGAGAAAGAGAAAACTCATGCCTGGTTTACAGATGGTTCTGCACAATATGCAGGCACCACTTGAAAGTGGAGAGCAGCACCACTGCAGCCCCTTTCTGGGACTTCCTTAAAGGACAGTGGTGAAGGGAAATCCTCCCGATGGGCAGAACTTCGAGCTGTGCATATGGCTGTTCACTTTGCAAGGAACAAGAAATGGCCAGATGTACAACTGTATACGGATTCATGGTCTATGGCTAATGGCTTGGCCAGATGGTCTGGACCTTGGAAGAAGCATAATTGGAAAACTGGTCACAAGAATGTATGGGGAAGAGGTATGTGGACAGATCTCTCTGAATGGGCCAAAGGAGTAAAGATATTTGTGTCTCATGTGAATGCCCACCAAAAGGTGACCTCAACAGAGGAGGACTTTAACAATCAGGTGAATAGGATGACATGTTCAGTGGAAACCAGCCATCCTTTTTCCCCAGCTACTCCCGTCATTGCTCAATGGGCTCATGAACCAAGTGGCCATGGTAGCAGAGATGGAGGTTATGCATGGACTCAGCAACATGGACTCCCACTTACCAAGGCTGATTTGGCTACCACCACTGCTGAGTGCCCAATCTGGCAGCAGCAGAGACCAACACTGAGTCCATGATATGGAACCATTCCTCAGGGTGATCAGCCAGCAACGTGGTGGCAGGTTGATTACATTGGACCACTTCCATCATGGAAAGGACAGCATTATATCTTTACTGGAATAGATACTTATTCTGGACATGGATTCCCCTTCCCTGCACACAATGTTTCTGCCAAAACTACCATCCATGGACTTACAGAATGCCTTATCCACCATCATGATATATACCACACAGCATTACTTCATATCAAGGGACTCACTTCACAGCAAATGAAGTGAAGCAATGGGCCTATGCTCATGGAATTCACTTGTCTTACCATGTGCCCCATCATCCAGAAGCAGCTGACTTGATAGAATGAAGGAATGGCCTACTGAAAACATAATTACAGTGCCAGCTAGGTGGCAATACCTTGAAGGGTTGGGGCAATATTCTCCAGGAGGCTGTATATGCTCTAAACCAGTATCCAATATACGGTGATGTTTCTCCAGTAGCCAGGATTCACAGGTCCAGGAACCAAGGGGTGGAAATTGGAGTGGTACCACTCACTATTAGCCTTAGTGACCCACTCAAAAAATGTTGCTTCCTGTCCCTGCTACCCTATGCTCTGCACAGGTAGGCCTGGAGATCTTAGTCCCAAGGGGAGGAACACCCCCACCTGGAGACACAATACAGATTGCATTGAACTGGAAGTTAAGAATGCCACCTGACCATTTTGGCTTCCTCATGCGTCTGGATCAACAGACAAAGAAGGGCATTACTGTACTGTCTGGTGTGATCAATCTTGATTGGATTGACATTACATAATGGAGGTAAACAAGAATATGTCTGGAATACAGGAGATTCTTTAGGACGTCTCTTAGTCCTACCATGCCCTGAGATTAAAGTCAATGGAAATTACAGCAACCCAATTCTGATGTGACTGCTAATGGCCCAGACCCTTCAGAAATAAAGGTTTGGGTCACCCTACCACGCAAAGAACCATGACCAGCTGCAGTGCTTGCTGAGGGCAAGGGAAATACAGAATGGGTGGTGGAAGAAGGTAGTTCTGAATATCAGCTACGACCACATGACCAGATGCAGAAACGAGGACTGTGATTGTTATGTTTCTTCACTGTATGTGCATCAAATATTTTCCTTTCCTTTTGTTATGAGCTGTGAAATGTAAATCAGGTTGATGCATTTCGGTTGTATGCATGTTAGTGTATCATGTTAGGCACACATATGACTTCATAATTGTCCTTATTTAGAGATTACATATGGTTAAGAAGATGTGTACAACTGACAAGTTGACAAAGGGTGGACTGTGATAGTTGGAGCTGTGTGTCATCTTGGCTGGATTACAATTCTGTGTGGCTTAAGCAATTGTGTTGTGGGTTAGTCTCATGATGGGATCAGATGTATATATTTTGAGCAGCCAATCCATCGAAAAGGAGTTTCCCTAGGGGTATGGTCTGCTTCCAATATGTTTATGGACATCCTGGGAAAAGACACACACTTCTGTGGTTTGGGATCCTGTTGCACTGCCTACAACTGTCCATGAGCAAACAATCCACCATTCAGCCTGGAGATCTTGGATTTGTCATTCATTGGAGTCAACAGCCAGTATACTGCCTGCCAAACTTGAGCTTATCAGCCCCTGCAGTTGCTTGAGTAGGGAAAAGCCTCCAGCTTGATGTTTGATCCAAGAACTTGGGACTTGCCATATTCTATAAGTGTGTGAGCCATTTTCCTAAGATAAATTTCTCTTTCTCTATATGTATGTATAAGCTTTACTGGTTTTGCTTCTCTAGAGAACCCAGCCTAACACAGGTGGCTTTAACAAGCAGAAAAATACTTTCTCACATTTTAGAAGGCTAGAAGTCTGAAATCAAGGCACCAGCTCTACGGGAAATTTTTCTCTCTCTACAGCTCTAGGGGAAGGTCCTTGTCTCTTTAGCTTCTTTTCCTTGGCTTCTCAGTAATCTTCATGTGGTATAGCATCTATCTTCCTCCATCCATGTTGCCTCACTTCCTTGTTTAATCTTTTTTATATCTCAAAAGAGATTGACTTAAGACACACCCTACCTTAGTATTGTCTCATTAAAATAACAAAGAAGTCCCATTCCCAATTGGGATTATAACCACTACAGGGGTCAGGATTTATAACACATTTTTTGGGGACACAATTCAATCCATAACATTCTACCCTTTGACCCTGCATAATTCATGCCCCTACCACATGCAAAACATATTCACCCTATCACATCATCCCAAAGTCTTAAATCAACTCCAGACCCGGGAGGAGACAGTGCAGTGGGCTTGCTGGTGGAGTGGGATGCCACTAGGCACTTATCCATGGAGCTAGGCTCACTGACCCATGGATCAAGAAAGCTGAGTGCCTTCTGGCAGGAAGCTTACTGGCAGAGGAAGGTATCTCTGAGCACTTACCAGCAGAACTAAAAGAGCTTTGTAACAGGCAGAGGCCAAGAGGCTATGGGAGAGTCAGAAAGAGGTACGTCTGCAGGGCCTGCTGAGATGAAGTTGTCCTGATTGAAGAACTGTATCCTGGGTCATTTCTGGTCCTGAATTGTAACCTGTTACCTCCTTAAACAACAATAACAAAAGCCAAACTCACTGCCATCGAGTCAATTCAGACTCATACCAAGCCCCACTGGGTTTCTGAGGTGGCAAATCTTTACAGAAGTAGATTGCCCCATTTTCATTCCGTGGAGCAGCTGGTAGATTTGAAATGCCAACCTTCTGGTTAGCAGTCAAATGCCTTAGACACTGCACCACCAGAGCTCCTTGTTGCCTCCCTAATAAACCTCTAATAAATCATGAGTACTGTGAGTTCTGTGGGGCCATTGCAATGAATTATCAAGCCCAGAAGAAAATCAGAGAGTGCTATAGGAGGGACGGGAGCTCTGGTAGTGTAGTGCCTAAGGCACTTGACTGCTAACCAGGAGGCTAGCGGTTCAAACCCACCAGCCACTCCTCAGAAGGAAGATGGGGCAATCTACTTCCATAGTGATACTGCCTCGGAAACCCAAGGAGGAGTCGCTATGAGTTGGGTCCAACTCGACGGCACATAACAACAACAACAACAACAACATACGAGGAACAGTTGTCAGAATTTATAAAAAGTTTGGAGGGTGAAGGCATGTCTGACCTCTGCCTCAAAGGAATTAGCCTTGGGCTATTGATGTTGATCTTGATCCTCCTCCCCCTTTGTGAAGTTACAGGCAGTCAGATGCCTTCCTGACACCATTTTTAAAAGTGTGACTGATGCCCTGAATTAATGAGAGTATGGTGTCCATGCTCCAAGAAGCAATACACCTACTCCTCACTTACCAACTATCTCATCTAACATTTTGTATTTACAACTTTGAAAAAATTCTCAGGCAGCACCTCAAATGGTATGGCCCCCACACAGCGTCACAGCCAGCCCCAGGCACTCTTCACAGACCACCCTGAATGATATACTAGAGGCCTTGGTAAAGACTGGGCCACACGAGGGCAGCAGCCCACCAGCCACAGGATGCTTTCTCCAGTTCACCCACATCTTGGTCTAGCCGTGGATTGATTGTTCAGGGATGACAGAGGTATGATGCAAGGTTGTAAGCAGGCAAGGGGAGGCCATGTAAAGGCCTGAAGGTGCTGGAAAGGTCAGTGGGGCAGGTGAGAAGGGGAGAGAAACTGGTCATGTGCGGATGTGTGGCTGAGGTAGGCATAGGATGAAGGAGGTCCCACCCAGAGTGGGCACCAGGAGGCAGCAGGTGGAGGATGAGTGAGCTCCCTATCCAGGGCAGGTGGCAGGAGGGTGTGGGCAACACCCAAACAACACCACCATCACCCCCAATCCTTGCAGGTTCCATGGGGGGGGTCAACTATGCCACATGCATCTCGAGACATGCCAGGGAAACCTGACAGGTGATAAGGGGAGGGGTGGAGTAAGGAGTGGTATACCCCTGATGCATGTGGCCTGGTTAGAAGGACAGTAATCAACTAAAAAAAAAAACTCACTTCCATTGAGTCATTTCTGACTCATAGCTACCCCTCCTTGCATTTCTGAGGTGGTAGGTGTAGTCACCAGAGCTCCCAGTAATCAACCGTGCTACCACATTTTCACACAAATAAGGTGTATGTTACATGGTTTTTTGCAAACTACACAACCCTCTCCCACATTAGTTTCCTATGCACAATATGCACGTTATTTTCATATGCGTGTTAATGTGCAAAAAATACAGTATAACAACATTGTACAACATTGTATTACCTGAGGAAATAAGAATATGTGTATTCTGGAGCAGGGGAGGGGCAGGACTGTGTAAATTGTCTTAAAATACCTAAAGATTTGCCAAAATGTTGAAGAGGAAATAGATCAATTCTGTAATACTTGGGGGAAAAGATAAGAGATCAATAATTGGATATCTAATACTTACACTGGGTGCAAGCAGAAAATAAGTTTATTCTTTTCCCACTGCCTTTTCCAGCCTGGTCTCTGGACTTGTTCTTTTCTATCACCCTATGAAATCTCCAGTTTGTCTGGTCTCTTCCAATTAAGCGAAAAGTTTCATTTTCATGAAAAAATTTAAATTTAATACCTTTCCTCTCTCAGCTTGGAAGTTAAGAGAGGGAACAGCTGGGGAAGGTTTAATTAGTCTCTCTTTCTTGCTCCATCTCCACTCCCATTCTGTCATCCACCATTTTGATCCTTTCAGGGCCAAGTCCTTTTGAGAAGACCCCATTACAGCTGCCCCTGGAAAACATGCACTTTTACTGCACCATCAAGGAAGGTGCAACTCCCTTTCCTTGCAGCCTCTTCACTAGCTCACCAGCAGGGGGCAGCTGCCGGCACTGCCTCCAGCCTTTAGACTTTTCATACACCTGTCAAAAAACAGGGGCCAACTTCCTCATATTCCAGCTTGAGTCACTACAGCATATTCCTAACATCTATTAGATCTAAAACTGGTGTTTTTACCTAATTCAACTCATCTTAGCTAACTTAACCACATAGCTCTCTCTTATTTTCGTACACAGCCCTCTTCACTTTTAGTCAAGCTAATATATTTACTGGCCTCTCAGAATATCTCTCAAGTCCCTTTTAACTTGGTTGGAGGGGAAATCTCACAACAATGCAATAATATCAAAGAATGAATGTTCAAGAGGCTGATAGAGAGAGATGGGTGATCAGCTGATGCTGACAGAGCAAGTTTCACAGTCTCCTTAAAATGTCTACACAGTCAATTAAGTACCCAGCTTCAGGATATGGGATCCCTGGCACCCATCCACTGTTCTCAGCATTTAGGGCCTCTGAAATTCTGAAAAAGAAAGAGTTCCATTATAACATGTGATTATGTCTGGTGTCCATCCCTATACTTCAGAAATGTACATATTTAAAAAGAAAATAATCCCAATGGATTACGGAATTGAGTGGATAATAATTAGCCCACATGGTATCCATGTTGTTGTTGTTATGTGCCATCAAGTCTGACCTGACATGTAGCAACCCCTCCTTGGGTTTCTGAGGCAGTATCACTATGGAAGTAGATTGCCCAACCTTCCTTCCGAGGAGTGGCTGGTGGGTTTGAACTGCCAGCCTTCTGGTTAGTAGTCAAGTGCCTTAGGCACTACACTAGCAGAGCTCCTCCGTAAGTACTCCTTAAAAGGAAGGAAAGCTCTTGATAGAGCAGAGAATTTAGTTAGGAAGGACTCTGCTGTTATGGGAACACTTATCACATACTTATAAAGACAATTGTTTCTGGCTGTTCTTCATTGCTAGGTTATGAGTAGCTCAAGTATGTGTCATCCATAATTGTATCACAAGACTTAGCACACTATCTGGCATAGCACTGTTGTGGTGGTGGTGGTGGTTTCCATCAAGTTGGCTCTGACTTATGATGGCTTCATGTACAACAGAATAAAATACTGCCAGCTCCTGTGCTTTCCAAACAATCACTGGTATGTTTCAGACCATTGTTGCAGCTACTGTGTTAATCCATCTCACTGGGGGTTTCCCTCTTTTTCACTGCTCTCTACCAAACATGATGTCATTTTATAGCAATTGGTCTTTCCTGATGCTATATCTAAAGTAAGCAAGTTGAAGTCTTGCCGTCTTTGCTTCTAAGGAAGCTTCTGGTTGTGCTTCTCATATGATTGCTCTTCTCCTTCTTTTGGCAGTCCACAGTGGCATGTTGTTGTTGTTGCTGCTGCTGCTGCTGTTGTTGTTGTTAGGTGCCACTGAGTTGGCTCCAACTCACAGAGACCCCATGTACAACAGAACAAAACAATACCTGGTACTGTGCCATCCTCACAATAGTTGATACTCTTGAGCCAATCATTGCAGCCACTGTTGTCAATCCATTTTTTTTAGGGTCTTCCTTTTTTCACTGATCCTCTATTTACCAAGCATGATACACTTCTCCAGGGAGCAGTCCCTTCTGACAACATGACCAAAGTAGGTGAGATGAACTCTGGTCATTTGTACACTTCCAAGAACATTCTAGCTGCACTTCTTCCAGGACAGATTTGTTTGTTTTTCTGGCAGTCCATAGTACTTTCAGTATTCTTCACCAACACCAGAATTCAAAGGCATCAACTCTTCTACAGTTTATTCCTTATTCATTGTCCAGCTTTCACATGAAGATGAGGCAATTGAAAATACCATGGCTTGGGTTAGGCGTACCTTAGTCTTCAAAGTGACATCTTTGCTCCATAAGACTTTAAAGAGGTCTTGGGAAGAGACTTCTGGTAAGATGGTGAATAGGCAGACAAGCTGCACAGACCCTCTTCACCAAAAGAGAAACCAACTGACACAGATACAGAAGATAATTCTGGACCACCAAGCTTTAAAAGGAAGGATACAGTAGTGAATTAAACAGCAACTAGTAGAAGAACCTGAATGAAAACAGTGAGAAAGGAGAAAAACGGAGCTGCAGACTTTCAGCTATCCCAATAGCACAGACAGGTTGAATATTTCCAAGTGATGTTAGGATGTGAGAATTAACCTAAAAATCAGCCCTGCTCACCAAGGTCTGCACAGACAACTGCACTGATGGCTGATGACTAGAAAGGGAAATAGCAAAGAAGGAGACAAACTGAGCTGTAGACGTTTGGGTGTCCAGTGGGTGCAGCCATTTCAAATGTTTAAAATGGCAGCATTCTCGTTCAGAGTCCAGGGACCTAAGAATAGGTTCCACTTGCCGAGGACAGCACAGACATATCGGAGGCTGAGAACCGGAAAGGGGACAGGTGGTGAGTGTATAAGTGTTGCCAATTAGCAAATAGAGGTGCACAGTACCCTGCTTACTCAGATACATCCAAACAAAACAAAACAAAACAAAACCTTGGGCAAATCATTTCCACATACAATCACCAATTAAATATAAATTCAACAATGTCAAAATATCTCAGAAACAACAGACCATCACAGTCCAAGCAAAGAAGCAAGTAAAGAGGTAGAAACAAGGGACCAGGATAGAGAGACAAAACATCCCTGAGGAAGACACAGCATTGGAACTCCCTGATAAGGAATTCAACAGAATTATATTTAGGTACCTTCAACGGACTGAGAGACAGATCAAGGAAAGCACTGACAAAATTAAGGAAAATGCAGAAAAAATCCTAGAATGATTTCAGAAAACAATACCAGAATACAATGACAAAATAAATGAAAAATTAGAAATGATATAAAATCTACAGATAGAAATCCAGAAGATTAATACTAAATACTCAGAAATAGATAACACATTGAACAGGCAAAGGAGTAGAATTGAATCAATGGAAGATAGAATTAGTAGATTGAAGACAAATACCTGAATACCTCTTTGGAAAGGGATCAATCAGAAAAAAGAACAAAACAAAATGAAGAAATGCTAAGATTCATGTGGGATACCATCAAGAGGAATAACCTACATGTAATTGGAATTCCAGAATAGGAAGAGTCAAATAAAATCCAAAAAAAATTGCTGAAGATTTGTTGGGAGAGAATTTCCCTGATACAATGAAAGATGAGAATATACGCATTCAAGAAGTTCAACGAACCCCAAACAGGATAGACTCTAGAAGAAAATCACAAAGACATATCATCATCGAACTCACCAAAACCAAAGAAAAAGAAAGAATCCTGAAAGCAGCACAGGAAAAAAGAAAAGTTACCTACAAAAAGGCAACCAATAAGGCTAAGCCCAGATTTCTCAGCAGAAACCATGCAAGTGAGAAGGCAATGGGATGGTATACATAAAACCCTGAAAGAAAAAAATTTCCAACCAAGAATTATATACTCAGAAAAACTGTCCATCAAATATGATGGTGAAATTAGGACATTTCCAGATAAGCAGAAATTAAGGGAACTCGTTAAAACCAGACCAACCATACAAGAGATGCTAAAAGGAGTCTTTTGGACAGAAAATCAACAACAGTTAACAACAACTGACCATTAACACACATGATGACATAACCCAGAAACCAACCCAATTATGGAAGTAGCCAAAGCAAAATATGCTTACAAGACTGTAAACAGGCAACCAGAGACATCAATTGGCAAATAAAGAAAACTACAAACCAAAAAGAGGGGAAAACAATAGTGTAGTTACAGAACTCATAAATGGTGAGGAAGTCAAGACAATTGCAAGACAGAACAAACTGTTCTAAACTTGGGAAGAAAATTATAAAACACAGGGCAACCTCAAAGAAAAATGATAAACCTTCACATCACAATAAAAAAGAGGACAAGCAAAAGTATTTAGCAAATATTAAAACAGTAGCAACAAAGTAAATGATAACACAATTCATAAACAAAATGAGCTCAGCACAGAAAATTATATGGAACAAAGAAATCAGCAACACCACAAAAGAACAGATAACAAAATGACAGCAACAAATTCATACCTGTTGATAATTATGCTGAATGTAAATGGATTAAATGCACCACTCAAGAGATGGAGAGTTGCAGACTGGATAAGAAAACATAACATATCAATATGCTATCTACAAGAGAAACAACTTAGAGACAAAGACAAAAATAGACTAAAAATCAAAGGTTGAAAAAAGAAAATGGCAACCATAAAAGAGCAGGATTGACAATATTAATTTCTGATAAAATTGACTTTAAGACAAAAACCACCATAAGAGACAAGGAAGGATATTATACTGACTGGAAGAGATCCATATTTGTGCCCATTCCAAAGAAAGGTGATCCCACAGAATGTGGAAATTATAGAACAATATCATTAATATCACATGCAAGT
>NW_006921611.1:12195315-12238132 GCF_000298275.1 Orycteropus afer afer
TTTGTATGTACATAGTTTAGTTATCCATTCTTCTGTTGATGGGCACCTAGGTTGTTTCCATCTTTTTACTATTGTAAATAGTGCTACAATTAACATAAAAAAAAAAAAAAACTTACTGCCATCAAGTTGATTCTGACTCATAGCAACCCCCACTGGGTTTCTGAGGCAGTAAATCTTTACGGAAGTAGATTGCCCAGTCTTCCTTCAGTGGAGCAGCTGGTGGGTTTAAATCACCAACCTTCTGGTTAGCAGTCTGATGCCTTAGGCACTGTGTTACCATAGCTCCTTGAGATGAACATGGGTGTATATATATCTGTCCTTGTCCTGGCTCTCATTTCTCTAGGATATATACCCAGTAATGGAATTGGTGGATCAAATGATATTTCTAATTCCAACATTTTAAGGAATCGCCATACCACTTTCCATGGTGGCTATTATCATTTTAGTCCCACCAGCAGTGTATGAGAGTCCCAATCTCCCCACATCCTCATTAACATTTATTTTTTTGTCTTGTTGAATTCTGCTATTAGTGCTGATGGTATCTCACTGTTGTTTTGATTTGCATCTCTCTAATGGCTAATAATCGTGAGCATTTCTTCATTGGTTTGTTGGCCGCCTGAATATCCTCTTTGGTGAAGTGTCTATTCATGTCTTCTGACAATGGCTGGTTCTTTGCAAGCAGATCACCAGGCCTTTCTTTGGAGGTACTTGTAGGTAGTCTTAAACCTCCAATCTTTTGGTTAGCAGATGAATGCTTAATCATTTATGCTATACCTTATCTAATCATGTGAGTCCATAAAAGTAGAAGAAGAAGCAGAAGAATAGGTGAGAGACATGAAACATGAGTAGGGCTTGACCAGCAATTGCTGGATTTGAAGACGGAGAAAGGGGGCCATGGGCCAAGGATTATGGCAGTCCCTAGAAGCTGGGAATGGTTCTCATCTGACAGGTGGTAAGAAAATTGGGACGTTGGTCCTACAAATACAAGGAACTGAATTCTGTCAACAATCTATGAGTAAGGAAACAAATTTTCCCCTGAAGTCTCCAGAAAGTAACCTGCCAAAACCTTGGCGTTAGCATGGTGAGACCTGTGTGTGAGCTCTCAAAGCTTAGTAAGAAACAAACAAACAAAAATAAGCAAAGGATCTGAACAGACTTCTCCAGTACTGAACTGTAATATAATACATTTGTATCATACAGGCCACTAACTTTATGGTAATACGTTGTAACACCAATGGAAAATTAATACCTCCTACCACATTCAAAAATTAACTTCAAATGGCTCATAAACCTAAATGTAAAGCCTAAAACTGTGAAATTTCTAGAACAGTTTTGTGACCTTATGGAAAGCAAAGATTATTTGAATACAACACCAAATTCATTGCCCATACAAGAACAAATTGATCAATTTGATTTCGTCAAAATTAAAAACTTACATTTCTCAAAAGACACTGATAAGGAAATGAAACGAACAAGCCACAAACTAGGAAAAAATATCTGTAAATCATGTATCTGAGGACTTTTCCTCAGAATATACAAATAACTCTCTAAATTCAATAATAGCAAAACAGACACAAACAAAAAATGAGCAGAAGATTTGAACAGATACTTCATCAAAGAAGATATACAAAGAGCAAATAAGTAAATGAAAAAGTGTTTAAAATCATTGTTGTTGTTGTGTGAAGTCAAGTCGATTCCAATTCATAGTTACCTGTATGACAGAGTAGGACTGCCCCATAGGGTTTCCTAGGCTGTAATCTTTACAGGAGCAGAGTCCCAGATCTTTTCTCCTAAGGAGTTGCTGGGTGGGTTCAAACCACTGACCTTCTAATTAGCAGCTGAGCACTTAACCACTGTGCCATCAGGGCTCTCTTTAAAATCATTAAACCAAAAAACCCACTGCCGTTGAGTCGGATCTGACTCAGCGACCCCTCCTTGGGTTTCCAAGGCAGTATCACTACGGAAGTAGAGTGCCCAACCTTCCTTCCGAGGAGTGGCTGGTGGGTTGAAACTGCCAGCCTTCCGGTTAGCAGTCAAATGCCTTAGGTACTACGCCAATCATTAGTCATAGAAAAATGAACTTTCCATTTCATTCTCCACAAGGAGATGTTGTTGTTGTTGTTATGTGCCGTGGAGTTGTACCCAACTCAGAGTGACCCCCCCCCCGGGGTTTCAGAGACGTTATCACTATGGAAGCAGATTGTCCCCTCTTCCTTCCACAAGGAGATACCACTACCTAAACGTTAAGAAAGATGTGAAGCAAATGGTACAATTAGTCTGGAAAACAATCTGGCCATTTCCTAAAAAACTTAACATATACCAATCAGATGATCCAGCTATGCCACTCCTAGGTATTTACCCAAAAGAAATGAAAGCATATGTCCATATAAACACTTGTAGATGAATGTCCATTGCAGTTTTTATTTGTAAAAGTCCAAACTGGAAGCAATTCAAATATCCATCAACAGGTGAAAGGATAAACAAATTGTGAGATATCCATACAATGGAATACTATCCAGCAAAAAAAAAAAAAAAAAAAGGATGAACTATTGATGCACACAACATGGATGAATCTCAAAATAATTGGGCTAAAAGAAGGCAGACCAAAAAAAGAGTGCATATTGTATGATTCAATTTATGTTAAATTAGAAGGAATGGAAACTAATGTAAAATGACAAGAAAATAGAACAGTGATTGTGAAAATGACCATGGGAAGGGACAGGAAAGAGGCATTACAAAGGAGAAAGAGGAATCTTTTGGGGTTCACTATTGTGAAAGTTCACTGTCATGATGGTGATGATGATTCCATGGATGTCAGGAGTCCCTGGCAGGTGCACACAAGTTAAATACTCCACCAGCAGCCAAAAGGTTGGTAGTTCGAACTCACCCAGAGGCACCTCAGAAGACAAGCCTGGCAATATGCTTCTGAAAGGTCACATCCTTGAAAATCCTACGAAGCAGCTCTACGCTGCACACATGGGGTTGCTATGAATGAGAACAGACTCGATAACTTAAAATAACACACTAATGTCAGAATTTACCAAATTGTCCACATTAAATGTGTGCAATTATTGTATGTCAATTTTATCTTGATAAAATAAGGGAATTTTTTTAAAAAATAAATAAAAGGCAGGATCAGATGCTGGTGTTAATAAGTTCTATTAGCCAGGCACTACCAGAAAAGAGGTTTCTTTGGCTGCCTTAGAAAAAGGACGCCGAGAAAAAGGGGGGGGGGGGGGGACAGAACATAGCAAAGAACTGCTTGTCGTTGAGTCATCAGGAAGGAAGAGTGTGGACTAGGGTGTCAGATGAAAATCCTTGGGGTACGTGAGAAAAGGGGTGGCGTACGGATGCTTGACGTAGAATCTCACGCAGGTTCTTCCTCCCTCCCTAAGGGGCAAATATGATCCCCCAAAACCAAACCAAACTCACTGCCATGGAGTCAATTTGGACTCATAGCGACCCCTCCTTGGGTTTCCGAGGCAGCATCACTAGGAAAGTAGATTGCCCCATCTTCCTTCCGAGGAGTGGCTGGGGGGTTTGAACCGCCTGCCTTCTAGTTAGCAGTGAAATGCCTTAGATGCTAAGCCACCAGAGCTCCTAAATGATCCCCAACAGCCTGGTTTTCATTTCTAAATTTGTGAGAGCAATTTATTTTGTAGAGTTGGGTGGTGTCCCATGTGTAATCTGCTACGTCCCACCGTGAGTGAAAATAACCCCTTCCAAACAGTGATCAGAAAATACATCACCACATTCATTTGGGAAATGACGAGTCTCACACCCCTGCAACATCTAGTTGCCTCCAGTCCCCACAATTCTCCCTCGCAAGGTCCCGCCTCGCCTTTCCTCCCGGAAAGACACCTCCCGGCTTGCGGAAGGCGGAGCCGGCCCTGGGCCCCGCCCACTGCGCGTAGCCTTGGCGGAGTCACTTTACGGCTGAAGCTGTGGGTGGGTAATAGACTTGAGGTAGAATGCCAACTTGAGGGGCGGGGAAATAAGCTTTTTGCGGCAGGACGTAAGTGACGGGAAGGGCAGCACGACAGCGGCTGGAGGGCAGAGGAGGCGGGTTCGTTTTTCCCCGGCCGAACGCGGCTGTGGGGTCGCGGGGCCTGGGCTCGGGTGGTAGCAAAAGACCTGCGGTGTCAGCATGAGAGAAGGGGAGTGGGGAGGGGGAGGCCTTGGGCTACTTTGGACTGTGGGTGGGTCTGAAGGGCTGGCGGGCCGGAGTCCCGGGTCCAGGCCGAGGATCTGACCCGTGGTTGGTGTTCCTCCGAACCCGCAGCGCGGCCCATCCTGTCCTCGCCATGAGGCCGCAGCAGGCGCCAGTGTCCGGAAAAGTCTTCATTCAGCGAGACTACAGCAGCGGTACACGCTGCCAGTTCCAGACGAAGTTCCCCGCTGAACTGGAGAACCGGGTATGCAGCCTGGCTCCCCACGCCTGTCCTGGGGACGCCCCAAGAACGAGAGCGTGTCTAGGCCGACCCTCGGCGCGCTAAGTGTCTCGCGACTGTGGGAAGGGGGTGACAGAAGGGACTTTGACCAAAAATGTAGGGAGAGGGTTACTAAGTGAGATCTGGAGTGGAGAAGAGGAAGAATGAGGCCGAGCACTTGGGGGTGATGACCTTACGGAAGTCTGATGCCCGGTGCAGGAATTGATATTTAGCAGTTCTTCCACTGCGACCTCCCACCCCAGCGGTTGTAGGCCACCTTACTGAGCAGGTTATAAACTATATCCTCCTACCTCGCCACTCAAGAGAACCATCATTCTCATGACTGGTGTTTGTGCGATTGTAGTCTGCTACGCGGAGAGGACCTGTTAAGTCTATGCGGTGCAATGTAGACAGCCTTACATTGGGACCCGGTAAACAGCATTAGAGGAGCCTGAACAAGACCTTAAACTATTCACTCCCAGTTTTTATCACTGAGAGCCACCAGCTGGCCTGTATATCAGAACTATCTTCAGAATAGATATTTTGGGGGCAGCCTTGCATATGAACATGGAATAATGGGATTTGTTTCACCTTTCTTCAGATTTACGTTTAAAAAATGAAAAAATCATTGTATCTTATTATAAAGGTACAATGGTGTGTGTTTTCTTGTGCCTGCCCACTTGTGTGCACCCACCCAAAGAAAAATTCATTTGGTGCTGAGCCATGTTACCTTAGATTCTGTTTCCTGTTGAGAGGTCAATTAATAGATAGGAGCAGGTTTTGTGGCTGTTGACTCCCTGACATTTTATTCAGACCGAGAGGTGATTAGGCATGACTTGGGTGTGGAATTAAAAAATGTTGGTCATAGAATAAGTGGGTGTACATGAGTCTGTCTAGAGAAATGTGTAGCAGTCATTTATAGTCAGCTTGTGGCCAGGTGGGTGGTTCTACCTGATACCAAAGTTGGAAAAATCAACAACCGGAAGTTATAGTATTTCTCTTTCCTTCAGCCTGGTTTATAACTATGGGCAGGTTAGTGGCCCAAATGTGTTTCTTTAACTGTAAATTAAAGATCAGACATGCCTTACAAAGACGTTTTTTAGATTAGCTAGCTTGTGAAATGTCATATAATACTGTCAGTTGGTTGTCACAATGTTATGCCTGATAATAGGTGGACATTCTACAGTGGTTTGAAAAAACTTGAGCAAGTTGTCTGTTGGCTGGAGCTACTAACTACATGCTGTTTTTAAAATAAATTAAAATCACAGTTAATATGTTTTATATGTTAGGACTTTTATGAAATGGAGCCAGTGTTTTCTTTTAATCCTGTAATAGGAACTATGACTTACACAATTTATGTATTTTAAGTTCAGAATGTAAACCCTTCTTTTTCACCACACATTTTTGTATTTTAGGTTTTAATGTCAAACTTTCAACTTATGCATTAGCCAAATAAATGTATGCATAATCACACATTAGCCTTCCACTCTCTGTGTGTGGTAGAACCTTTGTTTTATAGTCTGAATAAAGCAACACAATGTACTTAGTCTTCTAATTCTTAAAGGAAATTGATGTTTGTAAATTTTGGAGTCCTTTTAGTTCTTTGATTTCATTTAGCCCTCAACTGCTTATGGTGCTAAGTACTGTATAGAATGTTATATGGTGCTGTTCAGTTGTGCCTTTTTTTTTTCTTCTTAAATGTTTTGTTTAAAACACTAGCTTGTACTTTAGTGCCTAAGGCATTTGACTGCTAACCAGAAGGCTAGTGGTTCAAACCCACCAGCCATTCCTTGGAAGGTTGGGCAGTCTTCTGTAGTAATACTCGGAAACCCAAGGAGAGGTCGCTATGAGTCGGGTCTGACTTGACGGCAGTAAGTTTGGCTTGGTTTTTTTTGATACTTTAGACAGCCTTTCAAAACTTTGATTTTTTTTCCTGTGTTGAGATGAAATGTAAATTACAGGTTTAAATTTTTCTTGCTTTGTTTGGTGGGAAATTGAAAGATTTCTTTCTTTGTTTTGCTCTTACTCTAGAATTGTACTGATTATTCTCCCACTGGAGCAGGTTTTCCGTTTGTGAGAATATCACACTTGGCAACTTAATATAGGAAAAAACTAATAGACAAATGTTTCCTATTACTTTTTAGCATTTTTTTAAAAGACCACATTTATGCCCTTTAAGAGTGGAGACAAGTTCTCTCTGTTGATGAGTTTACTTTGTTTACTTTTCCTAGTGCCTGCTAGAATGTAATGCTTTGATACTTATGTGTTTTGTTGCTACAGTTCTTTAAAGGAAGCTTTAGTCTCATTCTATCCAAAATATAGACATCTTAGGAGTCCCTGGGTGGCAGGTGGCACATACAGTTAAGTGCTTGACTACTAGATGAAAAGTAGGCGGTTCAGTGCCGATCAGAGGTGGCTCAGAAGATCTACCTGCCAGTATGTTTCTAAAAGGTCACAGCCTTGAAAACCCTGTGGAGCAGTTCTGGACACATGGAATTGACTTGGACTCAGCAGCAGCTGACAACAACAACATAGACATCTTAGGCACCCTTGGTCTGGGGAGAAGAGAAAATAGTGAATCAAAATCGAAACATTCCATTTTTCTTCTACATACCTTTAAAAATAGGTCTGTACATCTTTTTGTAGAGTACCTTTTGACTTACCACTCTGATCACTGTGAGCTTCAGCAATTTGTGATACAGTTCAACAGGTAACAAAAATTATGGGAAAGCAGGCCTGATTCTTATTTCTATTCTGACTTTCAGTGTTTATTAGCCCAAATTATATTTGGCCCTGACTTTAAGTTATTTTTTTCTGAGTCTTTCTGAAGAAAGAAAGAGGCCATAAAAGAGAGAATTCATATATAAGCATTTATTATTTTTCAGAATAAGGGAAGCATTATGTAAGAGAAGGCCCAGAGTGACAACAGATAAGTTGTGGTTTGTTATCCAGAATAATAGTATTGGATCAAATAATCTATTAACAGACTTTGAAAGGTCTAGGATAATATGTTGAGATTTGAAATATACAGAGTACTTATGACAGAAGCAAGTAAAGTGATAGTGGAAAGTAGAAGTAGACAAAGTGGAAAATGGGTGACAAAAGTGGTATTAAAGTAAATGTAAGATGATGGTGTCACTGAATAGAAAGAGATAATTGGAAGGACTTGGTGTGAAGAGTTATATGATAGTTTGGGATTTTCTCTTGTCCACTGTGAGCTTTCAGTAACAAAACTGTTATTTAAAAAGCAAGAACATCCAAAAACAATTGAAGGGACGCACTGCTGATATAAATGCACCAACAGAAATTTTCAAAGGATTTCTTCATACATATTAAAAATGATCCTTGAAGGAAATATACAAATGCATGAAGAAATAAAGAGCACCTGATGGAGTACAGGTGGTAAATGGAAAATTAAGTGAATATTCATTGTATAAAACAATAACAATATTCTGTTTATTTCCCCTGAAAAAGGAGGAGGAGGTTGAGTAAACATAATACAAATTTGTACTGTCAAAACCACCTCTAGCCAACAGGCAACTTGCTCAATTTTTTTCAAACCACTGTAGAACGTCCACCTATTATCAGGCAGAATATTTCATTCTGCTTAAAAAGTTCTTCCTTTCTTTCTTTGCCTAGCAAATTCCAGTGGTTAGGTAGTCCAGTCAAGATTATCTGCTCTCAGAAGGTAAAAGCCTCCTTTTGTGTCGCTGCTACTTTATATATGCCTCTTTTCTAATACCCTGTCAGTTTATTTTGTTGGTGTGTTTACTTATCTATTCTGCTCACACAACTAAACTTCTTGAAGACTGAGACATTGAGACAGTGTCTTATTCCTCTTTCCATAAGTCCTGTCATAGTATCTGGGCAGATGCTATGTAAATGTCAATATAAGTGAGTGAAAAGGTAGATGGATTGTGTAATTTAATTAAGTTATTGAAAGTCAGTATAGAGAACAAAAGTTAATTGCCATGGAGTTTATTTCGACCTGTGGTGAGCGCATGTGTGTGAAGAGTAGAACTGTGCTCCGTAGGGTTTTCAGTGGCTGATTTTTTGGAAGTAGACTACCAAGCCAGTCTTTGAAGGCATCTGTGGGTGAACTCTTACCGCCAGCCTTTCAGTTAGCTGGGACACCAAAATCAGTTGCCATCAAGTCAAATGACCTGATGACAACATTGCCACATTAAGCCTTGAAGATGTCCAATGTCTATAAAAAAGTTAAACAGACTCTAAGAGGTTTCAGTGACATACTTCCAGGCTTAATCACTTAAAAAAATTGTTTGCTGTTAGAAAAGAATGAAGTCTCTGGATAGGACAAACAGTTAAGCACTTGACTACTAGCCAAAAGGTTGTCAGTTCAAACTCACCTGGAAGTGTCTCAGAAGACAGGCTTGGCAATCTACTTCCAAAAGGTCACAGCCTTGAAAACCCTATGGGGTACAATTCTATTCTGATATGCATGGGGTTGCCATCAACCCCATCAACTCCATGGCAACAAATGACAGCAATTAGATAATAAATAATACAGCCACTCCTCACTTACCTACATAGTTAGGTTCCAAAGACCAGATGGTTATGTGAAAATCAGCATTATACGAAAATGGAGAATGATTACATCATTACATAACTGCCAAACCACTAAGAATCATGCCCCAGCCAAGTTGACACTTAACTGTTAGAGCCAGTGATAACACTAGCCTCACACATCAGTGTACCTTACTGCCAGAGCTATGTCGTTAATATGTAAAATAGACTATTGAAAAATAGACTTTTGACTATTATTGTAAATGCAAAGTGTGGGATGACAACAAAGTTGATAAATGACGAGTAGGTGTATAGACAAACCAGCAAAATAAATTAGTGAGAGCAAGCATTAGTGAGTTGCTGATTTTTTTCCCAAAACTTAATATTTAAATTTTTTCTTCCCTAACAGATTGATAGACAGCAATTTGAAGAAACAGTTCGAACTTTAAATAACCTGTATGCAGAAGCAGAAAAGCTCGGAGGCCAGTCATATCTTGAGGGATGTTTGGCTTGTTTAACAGCATACACCATCTTTTTATGCATGGAAACTCATTATGAGAAGGTGAGGCTGTGTTTGTTTTCATAAAATTTCCTAAAATAAAGGTGGTCAGTTTATTACTTGTTTATGTTTACATGGCAACAGCGCCATAAAATTTAAAGGCACATTTATAATAATAATAATTCTGGTTTTGTTCCTAATGTCAGGAGCACATGGGAAATAGGCTTGAACCTTTCAGAAACAGATCAAAATTGATTTGTCAACTCAGAGTTGACATACCAGTGTTAAAACTGGCCTACACTTCCTAAGAAGGATGTATGGAGATTGCAGTAAATGTCACCAAAAAAAAGATTAATAGTTTTGGTGCTTTAAGAAAATTATGAAGAAAGGATATAGGAAGTCTATACGTTCTCATTCTATCCAGCTTTCTGAGAATTTTTTTTACTTTATTTCCACAAATTTTCATCTGTCAGCTTATTCACCCATTTGAATTCTTATCTTCTCTTTCCAACTGCCTCTTAGACCCATAACTACTATCTCTTCAACTCAGAGTATCTAAAGTCAAACTGTATACCTTCTCTTTTTTCATAGTACCCATGAGTTCTAGTGGTATAGTGGTTAATGCATTTGGCTGCCAACCAAAAGGTCAGTGGTTCAGACTCACCAGTCACTCTGCAGGAGAAAGATGAGGCAGTCTGCTTCTGTAAAGATACACAGCCTTGAATACCCTGTGAGGCAATTCTACTCTGTCCTAAAAGTTGTAATTGTGGGTTTGGTTTGGGTTTGGTTTTATCTTTTCAGTACCATCTTTGGGTGTGGAGGGTAAAGAAATAAAAATTACCAGTTATCAAAGACAAATAATTTTCCCATTTATTACCTTTTCACGATTTTTCTCTGCCACTATCTGAGTTTGTGCTCTCATTGCCTCTTTCCTAGACTATTAAAAAAGTTCCCTGTGTGATCAAATGGTTAAGTGCTCCAGTGCTAGCCAAGAGGTTGGCAGTTCACACTCACCCAGAGGCACCTCAGAATATAGATGTGGCAGTCAGCTTCCATAAAGTCACATCTTTGAAAACCCTATGGAGCAATTCTGATCTACACACACAGGGTCACTATGAGTCAGAATCAACTCAATGGCAACCAACAACAGACTCTCCCAACTAGTTCTTCCTTTTTTTTTTTTTCTTTCCTTTCCACTTACATGTCTACCTCCGTATCCACTCATAAATTTATTGTTTGTTATTACTGCTCTTGCAGCATTGTATATGTAATAGTATTTGCCATTGTTGCTTTTTACTCTTGTGTGCCTCCCAATGTCTTGCTTTGTCGTGGTCATGTTGTACTGACCAACAACTTATTGTGAACAGATATATCCCATTTTTATTGCACTTCACAAATAATGCATTGTTTACAAATTGATGTGACAGCTCTGCACTGAGCAAATCTATTGGTGTAATTTTTCTGACAACATGTGCTTAATTTGTGTGTCTGTCACATTTTGGTAATTCTCACAATATTTCAAACTTTTTCATAATGCTATTGAACACTTAATGGACTACAAAAAAACAAAAACCCACTGCCATTGAGTTGATTCTGACTCATTACAACCCCCATTAGGTAAATCTTTGTGGAAGTACATTGCCTCATCGGCCTCCTCCAGAGTGGCTGGTGGGTTTGAACCTCCAACCTTCTGGTTAGCAACCAAAATACCTTATCCACTATTCCACCAGATAGACTATAGTATAGTATAAACATAACTTTTATATATACTGGTAAAGCAAAAAATGTGTTTGACTCGCTTTATTGTGATGTTTCCTTTATTACGGTTGTCTGGAACGAAACACACAATGTCTCCAAGGTACGCCTGCCTTTCCCTTCACGCAAGTTAATACATGTCATCTATCTAGCAGTGGTGTATGAGAGTTTGGGACCAGTCCCTGAAAAAAGGTAACATGCTAGGTAAACTAGAGGGTCAGTGAAAAAGAAGAAGACCCTCAATGAGATGGATTGACAAAGTGGCTATAGTGATGGGCTCAAGCATGGCAACAATACTGAAGATGGTGCAGGACCAGGCAGTGTTTTGCCCTGTTGCACATGGGGTCTTTATGAGTCAAAACTAACTCAGCAGTGCCTGACAACCACTAACAACCATCTGGTTAGTGCTTTTCCCTCCCATCCCTGGTGACCATCAAAGAATATTTCTTTCTATGCGTAAAACTTTACTTGACTTTTTATAATAGTGGATTCATACAGTGTTTTTCCTTTTGTGATTGACTTAATTACTCAGCATAATGTCCTCCAGTTCCATCCATGTTGTGAGATGTTTTGTGGATTCATTGTTGTTCTTTAACATTGCATAGTATTCTGTTGTGTGTATGTACCATCATTTGTTTATCCATTCATGGGCACTTAGGTTGTTTCCATTTCATTTATTTGCCATTGTGAACAATGCTACAATGAACATAGATGTGCATATATCTAGTCATATCACAGTTTCTAGAACATATACCTAGAATTGGGATTGCTGGATTATATGGTATGTCTATTTCTAACTTTTTAAAGAAGTGCCATACTGCCTCGGAAACCCAAGGAGGGGTTGCTATGAGTCGGGCCCGACTTGACAGCAAATAACAACAACAACAACATACTGTTTTCCACAATTTTACGATCCCACCAGCAGTGTATAAGAGTCCCAGTCCCTCCACATCCTCACCAGCATTTATTTTCTGTCTTGTTGAACTTTGCTATTAATACTGGAGTGGGATGGTGTCTCATGGTTGAAGTTTTCTATAAATTTTAAAGATTGGAGCCTTGTCAGATATGTTGTTGCCAAAATGTTTTTCCTAGTCTGTAGGTTCTCTTTTTACTCTTTTGGAGATGCTTTTTGATAGGCATAAGTGTTTAATTTTTTAGAAGGTTCTAGTTGTGTAGTTTATCTTCTGCTATTGTGAATTTTTTTATGTTTGATAGACTGTGCCATAAATTAGGTTCCTAAGCTTGCCCCTGTTTTTTTGTCTATGATCTTCATAGTTCTAGGTTTTACATTTAGATTTTCAATCCATCTTGAGTTAGTTTTTGTATATGGCTTGAGGTATGGGTCCTCTATCATTTTTCTGCAAACGGATATCCAGTTTTGCCAGCACCGTTTGTTAAAGAGATTTTCTCTTTCCCCATTTAATGGATGTCTGCCCTTTGTCAAAGCAGCTATCCATAGGTGGATAAATTTACTTCTGGGTTCTCAATTATATTCCATTGGTCTGTGTCTGTTGTACCAGTACCAGGCTATTTTGACTACCACCTCAGTATAGTAGGTTCTAAGATTGGGAAGTGTGAGGCCTCCTACTTTATTCTTCTTTAGGAGTGCTTCCTTATCTGGGGTTTCTTTCCTTTCTATATAAAGTTGATGATTAGTTTTTCTGTTTCTATAAAGAATGTTGATGCATCTGGATCAGGATTGCATTGTATCTGTAGCTCACTTTGGGTAGTATCGACATTTTTACAATGTTAAGTCTTCCTGTCCATGAGCATGGTATGTTCTTCCCTTTATGTAGGTCTGTGGTTTTTTTTGTTTGTTTCTTTGTTTTGTAGTAGTAATTTGTACTTTTCTCTGTGTAAGTCTTTTACATCCCTAGTTAGCTTTATTCCTAAGTATTTCTTCTTTTTGTTGGCTATTGTAAATGGTATTATTTTCCTGATTTCCTTTTAAAAGTTCTCTTTGTTAGTGTAGAGGGTTCTGACTGGTTTTTCATCACCTTGCTGAATCCTTTTAGTTCAAATAACTTTCTTGTAGAATCTCTGGGCATTTCTATGTATAGGATCATATCATCTGCATATAAAAATAGTTTTATTTCTTCCTTACCAATTTGAACGTCTCTTAATTTCTTTTCCTGGCTTATTGTTCTGGCTACAACTTTCAGTACAATATTGAACAAGAGTGGTTAGAAGGGGCATCTTTGTCTGGTTCCCATTCTGAAAGGGAGTGCTTTCAGGTTCTCTCCTTAGAGAATAATGGCTCTTGGTTTTGTATATATGCTGTTAATTATGTTGTGGAATTTCCTTTCTATTCCTATATTGCTGAGAGTTTTTATCAGGAAAGGATGTTGAATTTTATCAAATGCCTTTTCTGCTCAATTTAGATGACCATATGGTTCTTTTCCTTTGTTTTATTTATGTGGTAGATTATGTTGCTTGGTTTTCTAATGTTGAAGAATCCTTGCATTCCTGGTATGAATCCCACTTGGTCATGATATATTATTTTTTTGATATGGTATTGGATTCTTTTCATAAGGATTTTGTTGAGAATTTTTGCATCTATATTTAAGAGGGATATTGGTCTGTACTTTTCTTGTTAGTGGTGTCTCTGCCTGGTTTTGGTATCAGTCTTATGCTTGTTTCTTAGAATGAATTTGGGAGTATTCCAACCTTTTCTGTGTTTTGGAATAGTAGAATTGGTGTCACTTCTTCTCTGAATGTTTGGTAGAATTCTTCAGTGAAGTAGTCTGAGCCAGAGAGTTTTGTTGTTTTGTTTTGGTGGGAGGTTTTTCTTTTCTTGATTTCTTCTTTTGTTACTACTGTGTTAAAATTTTTACCTCAGTCTCTGTTATTTTAGGGTCGGTAGTGTGTTTCTGCAGGAGCTCTGGTAGCATAGTGCCTAAGGCACTTGACTGCTAATCAGAAGGCTGGCAGTTCAAACCCACCAGCCACACCGCGGAAGGAAGGTTGGGCAATCTATTTCCGTAGTGATACTGCCTCGGAAACCCAAGAAGGAGTCGCTATGAGTCGGGTCCAACTCAGCAGCACAGAACAACAATAACAACAAAGTGTGTTTCTAGAAATTTTTCCACTTCGTAGAGGTTTCCAAATTTGTTGGCATACAGTACTTCATAATTTTCTGTTATTCTTTTTCATCTCAGTTGGCTGTATTGTAACATCACCCATTTAATTTTTTATTTGTGTTATTTGCATCTTCTCCCTCTTCTCCTTTGTGGATTTGGCTAGCAGTTTGTCAATTTTATTAATCTTTTCAAAGAACCAACTTTTAGTCTTGTTATTCTGTTTGTTGTTGTTGTTGTTGTTGTTTTCTCTTTCATTTATCTCTAATCTTTATCATTGCCTTTATTCTGGTGACTGTGCACTCTCTTTGCTGCTCTTGTTCTGTTTGTTGGAGTTGTAAAGTATTGATTTTGCTCTTTTTTTCCTTTTTGATATGTGCATTTATTGCTGTAAATTGACCTGAACACTGCTTTTGCTGCATATGTTGTGTTTTCATCCTCATTTGATTCTAGACATTTTTTTATTTCATTTTTTTATTTCTCCTATTACCTAATGATTTGCAAGCAGGGTGTTATTTGGTTTACATGTATTTGCTTTTTTTTTCCTTGTTCTTTCTGTTACTGATTTCTACTTTTATAGCATTGTGATCAAAAAAGTGTTTTGTATTATTCCAATGTTTTTGAATATTTTGATGCCTTGCTTTGTGCCCTAACATATTTTCTATTCTGGAGAATGATCCATGGACACTGGATAAGAATGTGTACTGTTGTTGGGTATAGTATTCTATATATATCGATGAGATCAAATTAGTTGATTGTGTTTTTAGATTTTCTGTATCTTTGTTGAGTTTCTTTCTTACTGTTCTGTCCATCAAAAGTTACAAGTTAAAGTCTCCTATTATTGTGGGATTGTTGATTTCTCTTTTCAATTCAGTTAAAGTTCACTTTTTATATTTCCAAGCTCTTTTGTTGGATGCGTAGATATGTATTATGGCTATGTCCTCTTTCTGGATTGACTCTGTAATCATTGTGTAATGCTCTTCCGTGTTCCTTATGCTGATTTTTGTCAAAGTGTATTTTATCAGCGATTAATATTGCCATTCCTGTTTGTTTTATTTAATTTCATCATTGCCCCCCCTCAAAAAAATTAACTTTTTATTGTGATTTGGTTGAAAGTTCACAGAGCAAAGTAGTTTTCCATTCAACAGTTCATAATACTCTTTGTTTTGTGACATTAATTGAAGCCCCCACAATGTAACAGCACTCTTCCCACATCTTCCCTGTATTTACTGTTTTCAGTCCTCTTCCTTGGGAGCTCTGGTGGCATTGTGCCTGAGGCATTTGACTGCTAACCAGAAGGTTGGCAGTTTAAACCCACCAGCCACTCCTCAGAAGGCAGACTGCACAATCTACTTCTGTAGAGATACCACCGCAGAAACCCAGGGAGGGATCACTATGACTCAATGGCAGTGAATTTTTGTATTTGAGTCACAGTTTTGCTACATATATAATCCTTGATCGGCAGGTTTTTTTTCTTTAAGTGCTTTGTATATTATTGTTGTTTTTGTGTGCTATTGAGTCAGCCCCAACTCATAGTGACCCCTCCTTAGGTTTCCGAGGCAGAGTCACTATGGAAGTAGATTGCCCAACAACCTTCCTTCCAAGGAGTGGCTAGTGGGTTTGAACTGCCAGCCTTCTGGTTAGCAGTCAAGTGCCTTAGGCACTGTGCTACCAGAGCTCCTAGAGTTTTTTATATATCATCCCATTGCCTATTGTCTGTGTGGTTTCTACCAAGAAATAAAGCTTAGTCTTATTGGTTTTCCTTTGTAGATGACATGTCTTTTTTCGTGAGCTGGTCTTAAGACTCTTTCTTTGTCTATAGCTTTGGAAAGTTTGATTGTGGTATTTCTTAATTTTTTTAATTTTGTTTTTTTTTAATTTATTTATTTTTGAAGTCTACCCTATTTGAGCTTTTTAGATGGATATCTTTTTGTCTTTCACAAGACTAAGAAAATTTTCTTCCAGCCAAACTTTGATACTTTTCTTGGTGCTGTTGTGTGTGTGTGTGTGTGTGTGTGTGTGTCTTTCTGTTCTGAAATTCCAATTATGTGTAAATTATTCCTCTTGATGTTATAGCTTTCTTTTCCTTTGTTCTTTTTTCTGATCATTCCTCTAAGAGATTGGTATCAAAGGATTTGCCCTCTGCTTTACTGATTCTGACTTCTATTGATGCAGTTCTTCTTTGTCCTTCCATTATCTATTTCTGAAATTTTAGTGTTAATCTTCTGGATTTCTATTAGCTGCATTTATTTGTTTGTTTTATGGTTTTTAATTGTCTATTTATTTTGCCAATTTGTTTTTATATTGTTTTCCTGAATTATTCTAGAGTTTTCTCTCTTTTGTCCCTTGAAAAGTCCTATTACAAGTTTTTTGAATTGCTTATCAGGTAGAGTTCCATCACTGTTTCTTCTTGAGGTAGGTTTCTTCGTTCTTTATTTTGCTTACTTGCTGGAGCCATCTTGTCCTGCTTCTCTAGGTGACTTGGATATTATCTATTGAGTTCTGATGGTACAGTGGTTAAGGCATTTGCCTTCTAGCCAGAAGGTTGGCAGTTTGAACCCACCAAGCTGCTCTGTGGGAGAAAGATGAGCAGTCTGTTTCCATAAATACTTGGATAGGAATTCCTATGGGGCAGTTCTACTCTGTCCTATGGGATCACTATGAGTCAGAATCAACTCGATGGTAGTGGATTTGGGTTTTAATTTTAACTAACTTAACATCTGAAGCATTATGGTGTTATTATATATATTTATTAATTGTTTCTTGACTCTTTGTTGTTTTGGATGTATCCAGGCAAGTGTGACGGTGTGCTACTCTGGTCACTATTATGGCTACACTGGAGTATTTGCCACTTGTCTCCAGGTTGTGGGGTGGTGACTGGATCTGTGAGCATGAGTCTCTGTTCACTGGTCATGTGGAGTGATTGAAGGTGGGTTGGGTGCATGTTGGCCCCTGTTATCAGTCAAGTGGTGCAGGAGCAAGTAGTGGCACTGGCCAAGAAGGTGGGGTAGCAGGTGTGGCTGGCTAGATGGCATTCGGCTCCCACCTCCTGTCAGTGGGGGACATGAGTGGTGGGCAGGTACCCCACAGTTACACTGCCGTGGCCTCTCTCACAGGGAGGAATGTAAGTGGCAGGCTGGCATGCGGTCACATACTCTCTGCCCCTTGCTGGGCTGGGGAAAATGAAAAGTGGCAGGCAGAGCATAGGGAAGGGAGCAGTGGGTATATGCACATGGAGTCATGCTGCCACTGCCTCTGAGTAGAGTTGGGGGAGCTTTACTGGGTCTGTGGATGGTAGGGCTGGGTGAACATACCAGGTAGCCTGCCAACTCAACTGGGTTGTTATATAGGGGGAAGAGTGGTGGTCGGAGCAAGAGAGAGTGTGACGGTCAGGCCTGGGTGGAAGGAATGTGGGGGGACCGTACGTAGGTCCTCAGCAGTTGGGGCTGCAAGGATGGGGGATTGTGCCAGTAATCACCAGGAGGATTGGGGGATGGGGAGTGTATACCTCTGGCCACTGGATGAGGGTGCCTGGACTCTTCCTGTTGGCTGCAGCTCACAATCAGGACCTTATTTCATTCTGAGTATGTCCTCTGTGCCCTGTGGGAAATTCCACGAAGTTGCCTTCTATGCTTCTCATCCAAGATTGCTGCTATCTTTGTGTCAATATGGCCATGCTATGGCTTCGTCTCTTCTCATTCACAGTTTTCCATCAGTTTCTTCTTTCAATCAGTGTTTTTATCCTTTCATTTGATTCTCAGGGTTTCAGGATTGTCTTTTCTATCTGTTTCACTTAGTTTCTCAGGTCTTTGTTGTAAAGTAGTGATTTTGGCTGATGTCTGTTCCATTCTTCTGCCTTTCTAGTGTCTGCTGCTCTCTTACTAAAATACAACTCTACCACTCTTGCCAATGCAGACACCTTCCCTTGACTTCTCATTTATTGCCACCAAGTAAAGTTCAAGCCTTCCTCAAGCTGACCTCCAGTTTCTCTTGTCAGCTCTGCTTCCCACTTCTACCTTCACTTTATCTTTAAATCAAACTAGATGACTCACTGGTCACCAACTTACCCTCCATGGTTTTCCTCCACTAGAATGCCATTCTTCCCATGTTCAAATCCCACCATTCCATATATCCCACTTCCATTTAACTTTTCCTGACTAATTTGTTTTTTACCTCTATATTCCCACAATGTCTTGTTTGTATCTGTTTTACGGCACTTGTTACTCTCTATTTTGGAATATAGGTACATTCTTGTGTTATTTGCCCTTCAAGTCTGCATTTTTCTTGAGGTTAAGGACAATGCCTTAACCGTTTTTGTATTCCGAACAACATGCCTTTGGTGTAGTAGGTGCTCATTAAATGTGCATTAAATTAATGACTTTAAGTTAATCATAATAAACCCATTGTATATTATTATATCTGATAATATTTAGAAAATGAAATGTAAGGATATCTGAATTGATACACCATCTGATAGAGATGTCCTTGTGATTGTCTTATACTCCATGGAATGAAGAGTGGATACAGTTGCAACAACTAAACCCATTTTCAACAGTTAGCTGAAAATGTTGCTATATATACTTCATAAGCATCCTGGCCTGTATTCTCTTAGTGTTACTATAATCATATCTAATATAACAGGGTAAATTTAAATAACTAAAATCAAAGTATATATCCTCTGTATCACACAGAGAAGCAGTTAACTTTCATTCCTATTTAATGTTTTGACATTCAAAATCAGAGTTAGAAAGAATCTGTATCAGTTTTCAGTCTGTGTTTAGTCTTTGTATGTCTTCTTTTGATAATGTATTGAGTTCTTTGGCACACTGCTTTTGGTGAGTGAAGAGACAGAGATTCACTCATTTGATAAATATTACTGAATATCTACCATGTGCTAGGCAGTGTGCAAGGGACATAATGAATGTGAACAAAGCAAACATGGTTGCTGACTGCCTGGAGTTTATGAAAATAACAAAGAAATGAATAAAACAGCATTGTAACAGTGCCTTGATGGAAACAAACTAGCGTGTGATTTAAAAAAAAAAACAAGGTAGGAGGGACTTAAATTGGATTATGTTGTCAGAAAGGCCTCTGAGATGGTGGCATTTAAGATGATCATGTGAAGGATCAAAAGCCCAGAGCAGAGCCATTCAGGAAGAGGGATCAGATATGCAAAGGCCCAGAGAACTTGATGGATCTTGGAAGCTGAAAGAAGGCCATATGGAGGGGAATGTGTAGAGGTAAATAGAAGCTGTGTCATGCAGGATTGTGTAGTCCATGGAAAGATTTTATTTTTCATACAATGAGAAGCTCAAAGGTTTTAAGCAGGAGTGACGTGATCAGCTTTCATTTTAAAGAATTCCATTTCTTCTGTGGAAGAATATGTGAGTAGAAGTAAAGTCTCTACTTAAGAAGTTCTGTAGAAGTCCACACTAAAGATGATGATAGCTTAGACTGGGTACACAGCAAGGGAAAAGAGAGAAAGTGGACATATTCAAGGGCTATGTTGAAGATTCTGTGAGGATCTGAATGTGGGAGAGAAGGAGGGTAAGGCTGAATTCGTATGGATAAAAAACTTGTTCATCCCTGGATAGTCATTTAAAGAAATATATATTACAAATTTAAGGTAGAAATACATCTTATAGAGTTCATTCATGATTAATGGAGTATTAGATGCTTATGTTGTCATTTCACTATAACTTTTGGATTTATTGATAAAATTTTTATTAAATTTTTCATGTATTCATATATAATTGCTGAAAAGATACAGATACCTCCTACTGGCATCAAAAATAAAAATAAATTGAGAATGGAGTGTCAACCAAGTCGTTTACCCGTCACAAGATTTTGGACAGATTACTTAATCTGAGTTTTCTCACTTATAAAACGGAGCTTAGAATTAATAAATTGCCTCACATATGGTAGATGCTGGGAGCTCTGGTGGCATAGTGCCTAAGGCACTTGACTGCTAACCAAAAAGCTGGCGGTTTAAACCCACCAGCCACCCCTCAGAAGGAAGGTTAGGCAGTCTCCAAGGAGGGTTTGCTATGAGTCAAATTGACTCAACAGCAGTGAGTTTGGTTGTTTGTTTTTTTTTAATGATGGATGCTTAGTGAATGGTGTTTTTTTAAGATAAATTTGAAAATGAAATCATAACCTATATAAATTTTAATCTGTTATTTATGAAGTCATACATACTTTTTTTTTTTTTTTAATTTCGACTGTAAGCAGTCTTTTTTTAGCAGCTCTAGTTTATTTCAACAGGGAGCTCTGGTGGTATAGTGCCTAAGGCACTTGACTGCTAACCAGAAGGCTGGTGGTTGAAGCCCACCAGCCACTCCTCGGAAGGAAAGTTGGGCAATCTACTTCCATAGTGATGTTGTTGTTGTTGTTATGTGCCGTCGAGTCAGCCCTGACTCATAGCGACCCCTCCTTGGGTTTCCGAGGCAGTATCACTACGAAAGTAGGATTGCCCAACCTTTGCCTTGGAAACCCAAGAAGGGGTCACTATGAGTCAGGTCTTACTCAGTGGCACATAACAACAACAACAAGAAGTTTATTTCAATGCTAAAATATTCAGCACCTCTCAATTAAATCCTTTTACTATTAATCTCGGAAAACAGTTCTCAGTACAATAAATGCAGCGCAAATGGATTGATTTTAGGTTATGTTTTAACTTGGGTTTATAGGCAATATATAAGTTGCCCTGGCAACACTTGGTTGCCAACCATAAGGTCAGCAATTCGAACCCACCAGCCACTCCATAGGAGAGAGATGTGGCAGTCTGCATTTGTAAAGATTACAGCCTTGGAAACTATGGGGCATTTCTGTCCTGTCCTATAGGATCACTATGAGTCAGAATTGACTCGCTAGCCCACAACAGCAACATAGGTATTATTACTTCATATATCAAATGAAATTCTCTTTCTTTTTGTAGATTATAAAGCAAATAAAGGCCAAATAAAATTATTCAAGAAACCAGAAGTTAGGTCAGGGCTGCATTTTAAAATAAGGAGGGTTTTTGTTTTGTTTTTGTTTTAGAAATGTATATGAATAACTAGATCATGCAAAGTCAGTAACTGAAATGATCATCAGTAAATATAAAGTACCTATGCTTTTAAAAGAAAGGTTTTTAAATGTGTATTTTTGATAAAATATTAGAACAGCTGCCCTTTTCCCTCCCAAGTTTGTGCTATTATTTTTTACTTTATGAAAGGACAGGATTGTATCATTTAGTCTTTATTGTTTTAAACACTGAAATTCCTAGTCCACAAATAGTAAGTCAGATGAAATAGTGCTTACATTCTGTCATGTGGGTTAAATTTTTTGAAATTATAAATAGGCCTTTTAAATCTCACCAGAACAATCATGCATTTTTTTCCCTATAAATGTGCTTTTTATTGATATAAAATGAAGATAAAGACTTCAGTGTTATTTCTCTATTGCTGCTGCCCATTATAATTAGGGAACAAATGGGCTTGTAGAAGGTTCTGTGCTGTGTATCTGTCTGCCTTGTTTGTCAACTAGAAAGCATCCCTTCAGCGTATGCGAGGTAATCTGTAAAACAAACACAGGAGAGAAGTTGGTTCTTTTCTGAAATTACTAAAGATTCTGATGGTCTCACTTCCCCGTGGTTAGGCTATTCTTTAGGGAAGGTCTGGTAGCCTTTCTCTAGTTTGATATTGTCGGAGACGATAGTTTCCTTTCCTGTGGTATGTTGAACTTTGTAAACATAGAAATTGAGGTTTTGTTAAGGGTTTGAGAATAACAAAGATAATTTTGTAAAATACTGCTATTTGTTTTGACATTGATTAACCAAACATAGTAAGTATGAGTAAAATGGCAACATAAGGTTTCTTGGGGTGAGAATGGCACTTTGTTCTGGCTGGGATGCAGTATGACTTTACTCGTATTAAAGCTTTTCTATTACTAAAGAGACTAAGAGCTTAAAAGCATCTTGTTTAGAACAGTGATGGCTTCACCAAAAGAATACAAGAGGATTTGTTGTACAAAAAGTAACTGAGTTGTTTTCTTTCTGAACTGATACCCAAGTGCATATGAATTTTACTAAAATTTATAAATAAAAATCTCCCCCCCACAAAATTATGCTTGAATCAAAGGAATGCTATTTCTTTTCAAGTAGTCTGTACGCAAGGAGAAAGGGACAAAAGCTATTCTCAAGGAATCCTTTCTTTGAAACTAGACATGCAAGCATTTTTCTGAGTGTCTCCCCAGTGTTAATGGACTGGAGTGAGGGGAGACTGACTCCGGTTTCCAGTTTAGGCAGGTGCATTGAGAAGGAAATTGGAGAGAACTAAGAGTCCTAAGTTGGACACCTTTCTGGGATACTTCTAGTCATTATTTAAGGGATGATTGACAAACTCTGATGTAAAGATAGTGTCTGAGATTATTTTTGATGGTAAAGACTAAACACAACTCAGATTCTTGAGACTTAAAAATGGAAAAATGATGCATTGTTACTTCAGATAATTAACTGTAGCCCACTGCCATCTAGGTGATTCCAACTCATAGCAACCCTGTAGGACAGAGTAGAACTGCCCCATAGGGTTTCCAAGCCTGTAGTCTTTACAGACTGCCTCATATTTCTTCTGCAGAGCGGCTGGTGCATTCAGACTGCTAACCCTTTGGTTAGCAACGAGTGCTTTAATCACTGCACCTCTAGGGCTCCTCTTCAGGTAATTAGGTGAAGAAAAAAATCTTTTTTTAGAAATAATATTCTTAATTTACTACATATAGAAAATCCTAGCCTAGCAGATTGCTGAGATTGTATTGCCCCTAAAGATATAACCTGAATAAACTATTAAAATTATTTTCTTCAATAAGTTTTAAATTCTAAATCAGTTTATATACCAAAGCATCTGAATTGTAACATCCTAATTTGTTAGTTTGATCTGACATGATACCCTCAACACTTAAATCATTGCTCAATTTACAACTTTATTTCATACGATTCTTTTTTCTATGCTGTGTTCACATTTTATCTGTGATTTTATCATTTGCTGATAGTATGAATTTAGGGAAATACATCAATTACAATAGTAATTTAAAGAGCTGGATCAAAGCCTCTTTGAACATTTAGGCCAGAAAAGGGTTATGATGACTTTTAGTCTGAAATAAAACATGTAGCTCTTTGATTTTGGATATAGCTGTTAAGATTTATTTTCTTCTAGCTTATCTGTCTCCAAATTGCCCTTATTAAAGCTGGAGATTTGGCAATTTCCAGAAGTTCTTTGTATCTTATCTGGTTTTTGTCTACATTTACCTTGACTTTTACAGCCTTAATACTAAACTTATAAATTGAGGGGCCTGTCTAGGACATAGAACAAACTGTTGAGTAGCACTACATGCAGTCATGGAAGTGATACAAGAGACTTATAGTCAGAACCTCCATGGCAGCTAAAGCTACATGCTTTACAAAGAAAATAAAATTGTCAGTTCTAAAATGACTGTGTTACCTTTTGTTATAGGCCAGCCTCATGTCTTTGCTTAATATTGATGAAAATATACAAAAGAGAAAAGAAATAGTTCTTTTCAGTGTTAAAAGGGAAGGCCAAGAACTATCCTTGATATTAAAAGATATCACAGTAACAGCATTTTGTGATTTGAGATAGAGAAGAGCATAGCCATTGTTTCTGTGGTCATCAATTTACTTGTCTATATCCAGAATTGAGGGGTGAGAAGGAGAGATTCTCATCATTCTTTTGTGTGCATTTGCACATTTACTGCACTGAAGACACTTTTGTCTTGAAGGAGAGTCCATCATACCATGTTACATGTTCTGTATTACATCCTGGAGAGTTGTATGCAACTGGTATGAGCCAAATAATCAAAACTGTATTCCTCCATATGAATCTCCATATGTGTTTCTTTGGAAACTAATTCCATTGCCTGAATATTTTGAGATATAGCTGACACTTAAAAGGAAAATCTTAGGAAATGTGTGAAAAAAAAAAAAAAAAAAACTGTGGTGTTTTCTTTCTGTCAGGTTCTGAAGAAAGTCTCCAAATACATTCAAGAACAGAATGAGAAGATATATGCTCCCCAAGGCCTCCTTCTGACAGATCCCATTGAGAGAGGACTTCGAGTTGTATCTTTTTAGTCCATATCATAAGGTCCAGATATTTATAAAAAGAAAATTCTGGTGGTATTTTCTGGCATTGGCTATGAAGAATTTAACTCCCATCTCTTTTGTTTTCCCTAGGAAGTTTCTGTGTGAATAGCATGCCTACCATAAGCTTCCTATGTCCAACAATTTCTCTTGAAACATGTCTCTCCTTCCTTTGTATTGTGCAGGTCTTTGTGGATTGTTTAGTATTCTGGTTACCGTCTTTCTTAGTGGCTCTGAGGGCTCTTGTAGTAATAATGGGGGTGGTATGAGTAATGCATTTCAGCTGCAGAAACTCTGAACCTAAAGCCCCTTTGAAATGCATAAACTCATAATGTGTGGTGAGACTTGTCATCCAAATGAATTGCAGTTCCATGGGTTCATCTACTAGTTGAAATCAGTTACAGCTGCCAGATGTATATTTCATTACCTTTGACATACTGTGCATATTTTTCGGGGCAGTAAGCTTTGAAAATCACTAAGTGAATTTGGTAAATAAAATTGCAGAAGAACTAATATAGCTTGATGACATTGGAGTAATGGGTAAAGTAAATTAAAAAAAAAAAAAAACTTAGATCACATAATTCCAGGCTTCCAGCTGATAATAATTTCAGCAGTTTTATTACACTTTGGAGCAATGGTTCTTAAACTTTTAGGGTCATGAACCCTGTCCTGAGAAAATTTTTGCATATAATTACAGAGGGTTTTTGAACCCCTGAATTCATTAACTCCATGGACTCCCAGTTAAGAGCTCCCTAGCTCTATAATAAAGCAGTATTTTTTTCCAAACCTAAAAATAAATTACAAATGTTTAGGAGGAACTACATATGAAGTACTACAAGTCATTGTTTTTCCTAAATTTTCAGCAAAGTAGAGAAAGCATCATGTTTAAATTAAGTAGTAAAAAATTTTAATAATTTAAAGATAAGTAAATTGAAAGAAAAGTCTATGCAGATAATACACATCTCCTTGTTCTTAGTCCCTTTTATATCTTTTGTTCTATAGTGTGTTTTCTTAACAGCCATGCTGTTAGATTGAAATTACCATTTATGAAGACAGAGGCATGAGCAGTGGAAGATAAACCTTAGAATTAAAGGTAAGTAAGAAATTAATATGGTTTATATGCAAATTTTACAGATTTGAAGGATGCAAGGATTTTCTTCCCTGCATGGTACATAAATCATGCAGTTAAATACTGGTGTATTTGCTATGTTAGCTGAATATTTAAGCTAAATACCATATTAGCATGGTGTTTAAAATCTGTATTTTAACCAAAGTTCTGTTTGGTGAGGTAAGATTTAAACTTGGTCTTTTTTACTCCTGTATTGTTTTTACGCTGGTTTTGTTGTTGCTTGGCCTTTGTTGTTTTAGAGGGTAGGGGGAAGGCATTATTTTATTTTGTTTTAATATTTTGAAACTATCATAGGCATTTAAATAGTTTCGTTTTGCACATACAGATCAGTTCAAAGATTTCCCATTCCATCTTATATGACAAATGGCTCTAATAAGGAACATTGCAGAGGGGACTAGAGAGATCCTGAATATTTCATTTATTATATTTAAATGGCTTCAGAGTGTAGTAGATAGAACCATAAATTTTATTACTTTGTTGAGAATATTTATGTTATTGTATATCCATATAATGCCCTTGAATAAGTGAGAAACAAATTAGTTAATCCTACTAGGAGTCTGGAAGAATTGATATAATTTGAATTGTGGTGTTGGTGAAGAATATTACCACGGACAGCAAGAAGAACAAACAAATTTGTCTTGGAAGAAATACGGCCAGAATGCTCTTTAAAAGCACAAATGGTAAAACTTCATCTCACATACTTTGGTCATGTTATTAGGAGAGACTAGTCCCTGGAGAGGGAGCTCTGGTAGCATAGTGGCTAAGACACTTGCCTGCTAACCAGAAGGCTGGCGGTTCAAACCCACCAGCCACTCCTCGGAAGGAAGGTTGGGCAATCCTACTTCCGTAGTGATACTGCCTCGGAAACCCAAGGAGGGGTCGCTATGAGTCGGGGCTGATTCGACGGCACATAACAACAACAACAACAACAACAGTCCCTGGAGGAGGACATTATGCTAGGTAAAATAGAAGGTCAGTGAATAAGAGGAAGACTCTCAATGAAATGGATTGACACAGTAGCTGCAACAGTGGGTTCAAACATAGGAATATTTGTGAGGATGGCACAGGATCGGGTACCATTTCATCCTATTATACCTAAAGTTGCTGAGTCAGAATCTGCTCAATGGCACCTAACAACAACAACTAGGAATCAATATGCAGCATCATGTTGTGACATTCTGGAACTAGTTTCAAAGTTCTTGAAGCTGTAGCACAATAGCACAGCCTGCTAAATACAGAAAATAGTACTTCACTGTTTCTGTTGATTTCAGTCGTGAGATCTTTCTGCAGAGACTGTTTTGCTCTTGTACTTTTCATAATTGACTTTGTTTGCAGGTCTTTATCACTAATTAACAGGCAGTACAGAAGCAGAAGGCAGACGTATTCCTTCTCAGCAACAACAACGATAGCTATCACTTTGGGGCACCTACTCTGTGCCAGCTATTTTGCATATAACCCCCTGCCATTGAGTCAATTCCAACTCATAGTGACCCCTATTGGGTTTCCAAGGCTGTAAATCTTTACAGAAGTAGACTGTGTCATCTTCCTCCTGCAGAGCAGCTGGTGGATTTGAACCACCAACCTACTGATTAGCAGCCACATACCTTACCACTGTGCCACCAGAGCTCCTTATTATGCATATAGTATTTCTCATTCTCACAAGAACCCTGTGTAGTATTTACCCCACTTTACAAATGAGCAAACTGAGGTACAAGTAGATTAAATTAGATTCTCAAGGTCACACAGCTGAGTACAGTATTGGGATATGAACCCAGCCTCATTAACTGTAAACTCCTGCTTTTCATGGCATATGCTTTCACACCCTCAGTGTACTTGCAGCAGCAAGAACATAGAAAGGAAAGAGTACATCAGATTATTGCAAGCATTTATCCCCTTTTTTAGTAGTTTTTGAAGTATTTTATATGCTTCTGTATAATCTATTGAATCCTACAAACCCACCAACATTTTACATTTAGCCTTAATGAATGTGTCACCTGAATTCTTGAGTGCTAAAGATCTAATGGCATGCTCTGCTATATGTTTATTTCTTTAAAAAGACTGTTTTAGAATAGTAGTATTACTTTCCCATGTACAGTTTCCAAGCTGATATTCTCAAACAGGCAATCAGGAACCTTACGTGTGGTTTTTGTTACATGCCATTGGAATAAGTTTGTTTTATCAATTGCAGCTGCGTTGACTTGGCACAATCCATTTGTCATGACTCATTTTGCAGCTATTATTGCTATATAGAATGTTCGTCTGAGATGGTGTGGGCTTTTGAGCAATTACACACCAGAGGCTAATCTATCAATATTCAAACAACTGTGAAATTTTGAAATAGAAAAGATTTCCATTAGAAACTTCTGGATAGTTTCATGAATGCAAATATTTTTGTTCCAACACAATTTAGTTTTCAGAGCTATGTGTTCATCAACCCACAACCCAGTGTGGGCTGAGAACTTGGAATAGGGGTAAAGCTGTAAGTACGATTAATTCAGTTCTACCATTTTTTCCTCAGGTCTGCAAAATGTGTACAAGTTGAAGCATTGTATGGAAATTAAAGTAATGACTTAACAAGAATATACAAACATAGGGAGAGCTTTTCTTCTTTTTTTAAAAAAAAAAGCTTTGAACAATAATATGTTACTCTGAGTCAGTCACAAAAGGACAACTATTAAAGGAGACCACCACTATTACAAAAATCAAGGAAAGGTTTATACACAGAAAGAACATTCTTTGATGGTTACCAGGATGAGAGGGAAGGAAAAGGAAAATCACTAACTAGATAATAAACCAAACCAAACTTAATGCCATCAAGTCAGATCCAACTCATAGTGACCCCTCCTTGGGTTTCTGAGACAGTATCACTACAGAAGTAGATTGCCCAACCTTCCTTCTGAGGAGTGACTGGTGGATTTGAACTGCCAGCCTTCTGGTTAGCAGTCAGATACCTTAGGCACCACGCCACCAGAGCTCCCAACTAGGTAATAGACACGTATTAATTTGGGTGAAGAGAAAGGCAATAATAAGGGGATGATTAGCACAATATCACTAAAGCAAAAGAAGACAGAGAGAGGTGCACAAGAGTTAACAGACAACAGAGGGAAATATTATTACATACACAATTCTGCAGTATCAGTAATAACAAACAATGTTCTGTGGGTGGATACACAGGCAGAGAGTCAAGCTGAACAGGTATGGGTAGACAAATAGTACTACACCCACGACTATAAATAGGTTTGGCAGAGGATATTTCTACATATGTTTGTATGTGAATCGGGACAAAGTTATGAAAATTTAGCCATAACCAAACACCTTGAGGTAATAAATCACTGCGCTTGCAGTCTTAGGACCACTGTCTTGGGGGAAGCTAACTTAGTTGACAGAACAGTTTACAAAGACAAGTGTTTTACATCTTACTGTGGTGAGTAGTGACTGGTGTCTTAAAAGCTAGCAAGCAGCCATGTAAGGTACAACTATTGGTCTCTGCCCATCCAAAGCAAAGCAGAGTGAAGAAAATCAAAGACACATGAAAATAAATAGTCCAAAGGACTAATGGACCACACAAACCTCAGCCTCCTGGACCTTGAAACCAGAAGAACTAGGTGGTGCCTGGCTATCCCTACTGACCACTCTGCAAGGGATCACAATAGAAGGTCCTGGATAGAGTGGGAGAAAATGGGGAACAGAACTCCATCAGAAGGTGGACCAGGCTTACTGGTCTGATAGAGACTGGTGGAACCCAGATACTGTGGCCTTTAATCACCCTTCAAACCTGAGGTGAACTCACCCCGATGGCTCCACTTTCAGCCAAGCAATAGCCAGGCCTCTGAGGTGAACCGTAACACTAGCAGAGTACACATCCCTTAGAAAAATTGGCCATACAAGATCAATAGAGCAGCTTTGTGCAGGAATAAAGCTCAGAAGGCAGGGAAAGATAGGAAAAGATAAATAGAAATGGGAAGCACAGGGAGGAAGTGGGAAGAGTGATGATACATTGTGGGAATTGCAGTCAGTGGCACAAAATAAAATGTATATGAATTGTTGAATGGAAAACCAATTTGCTTTGTAAACTTCGAAATCACAGTAAGTTAAAACGTGTGTGTGTATGTGTGTGTGTGTATCTTTTTAATTTTTTTAATACCCTGAAGATATTAAAGTCACATCTTTATAGTGATGCTATATATATGCTATATGCTAGACTGATAGTATTTTCTCTTTATTAAAATTTTATTTATTTTAAAAAATGGAATACATGATTATTCTGTCACAATAAATTAGTATGTGGCTAACATTTATTGGCACTTAACTATGTGTCAGGCACTGTTTTACATGCTTAATTTGGATCATCACAACAGCCCTATAGGATACACATTGTTACCCCTGTTTTTCAGATGAGGAAACTGGGGCAGTGGAAAGTTAAATTACTTAATTCAGAATTAAACAACTAATAGGTAGCAGAGCCAGGATTGCAACTGAGACTCCAAAGTCTGCCTTTAATCTGTGTTCTACAATCTCTTGTGACATGATTGTTCAGAGATTTAAATATATAGGCCTTAGATTTCTAGATTACTGAGTTATATACTCACTTAAGGAAGTACGGTGCTAGGAGCACCTTAAATGGCCACTGGCTAGCTTTTAAGACCCCAGTCACTACTCACCACAGTAGGATAAAACACTGTCTTTGTAAAACTATGTTATGCTGAGTTAGCTGTCCCCAGGTATTTTATTAAATGAAACTGTAGATTAATAGAGTATAACCCACATATTATGAGCTGTCAGTTGATATAAGCAAGACATTTATAAAGATTATTTTTAACATCTCTTTCTAAAGCCTTTTCTCTCTTTATAGATCCCACCTCAAGCTGGGACCCTCATCTATCCACTGGCCAACCAGAGAGTGTCCCCTACCTCCTCTCCAGAGCATCATTCCTTTGTATCTGCTGCCAGAGCCATGGTGCCATTTACTCCAAGGACTAACTTTCTAAAATTCCACACCTGGGGTGACCTCTAGCCGCTCAGCATCTACTATGTGTCTCTAAATTGTGTAGAACTCTGGTTCCTTTTGGTTAGTTTCTGAGAAAACACAATGAAGCATTTCACTTTTTTATTCAAAGCTGTTTAATAAAATATGCAGTTGGTCAGCCCAGTGCAGTTACTTTTTATCTGCCACCACTGGGTTCTCTGTCCCTTGAGCCAGGTTCCCAGGTGGCTTTAGATTTCAAGAAGTTATATTTTAGTCAGTGTTCAGTTTTACTCCCCAAAATTAATAAAATGCTTGTTTCACCAGGAATTTGGTGAGGGGTAGGCTGTGTCCATAATGTTGCTAATGCATCTCCCAGATCTCAAGGAATTACCAGTTTTGCCATGACTCAGATCTTAAGATCTATTTCTGCTGTTCAGTTTCTCTAACTGAAGCTCATTGGAAAAATAGTGTATAATGAATTTGTTTTATTATAGCAATTATTCCTAATTAAACCAGTATTTAATGCATTTCCAGTTTTTGGTTTCTGGTTTGTTTTTTTTTGTTTGAAAATGTTATGTTATGATTGCATTACCATGGATGCTGGAAAGATGTGGTGTGTGTTGCTTGTTCGTTATAAAAATAAGTAAGCACAATAAAGTGGATGGTAAACCATCAAACACATAAATGTCCCTATTGTGTCTGAAAGTGGAATATTTTAATTATAGTTTTGTTATAAATAGAAATATTTGATAGGAATAATACTGTGTATTGCTAATTTTTAACTATCCCTACTGGCAAACCTTATAAATCATAGATCATCCTCATATACAGTATTCAGTGCACAGAAATCTTATGATTGGTTCAAGTAAAGTAAGTTAAGTGATTTCCAAGTAAAACTGTCAAGTATCAGTCAATATTTCTAGTTTTTCTTTTAGCTGTACATTCTTAATATCAGGGCTGCTTCTGCCCTAAGCCCATATTTGGGGTTTGAATGCATTGAATTTGGGAGAAATTTAAGAAATGTACTAGGAGGGAATGAAACAGTTAAAAGTTTTACTTTCAGAGATATTGTAGGTGCTAATACTGGATTTAATCTTTCAGATTTAATTTCTTTAATGGGTTTGTTCTTTAATAAATTCCATAGGTCTGTGTAATATTTTAATTGTATAAAACCCCTTTGTTACTTTACAGCCTGTTATAGTGTGTCTGTCTGCCTTTTAAACCCATTGCAATAACTTTGCTGAAATATTAACACATTAGTAAAACTTTTCTTAAACAAATTGTCTCTGTGTCATATTTGGTGTGATTTGGTAAAGTGGTAAGTGATAATGGCATTAAATTTGGCAGATAAACATACTAAGATTACTGATACAGTAGCTTAGTATTTTAAAACAATGTATTTGTATCATAAATCATATCTTTCAACTTTTCTCAGGCTTTATCTCACAAGATAAAATCCCTAATAGCCAAAAATGTATTAAATGAGAGAAATAAAAGATGAGAATGTTTCATGAGGAAAAATATATCACAGCTATTGTTACTATTTTGGATCATTTAATGTTTTTTAAAATGAGATGGATTTATAGAGAAAATTTATAAATAGTTTATATTCTAACTTTTATGAGCTTATTTTATAAAAATTTTAGCTTCTCTTTTAAACCCAATGAAATAGTCAATAATACTCATGTAGCCAGTAGTCAAAAAAAGAGGTCATAAAGTCATAAAGCATCTAATTAAGTTCCTTCCTTTCATAGTCCTTCTAGTCAGTTTCCCTAGATTGTCATTTTTTGTTGTTTTAATTTCATACAAACAAGGTCAGAGTATTGACTCACCGTCCCTCCTCCTTTCCAAGCTTCTCTCCTTCCTCTCCCTAACCCCACCCCACAACAAAGGAGAAGAGATTAAAAATTGCACAAGGAAGAGTTTGTTTCTTATTTATCCTTGCATTTACCTCTAACCCCAAGCAACCAGTCAGTTCCAACTGTGACCCTGTGTACAGCAGAAACACTGCCCAGACCTGCACCTTCCTCATAATTGTTGCCCTGTTTGAGCTCTACCAAGCTTGATGGACGCCTTCAGGAGCTGGTCTCTCCTGTTAATATGTCCAAAGTACATGAGACGAAGTCACCAGCCTTGCTTCAAGGGAGCATTCCAGCTATATGTAAAGTAGCCCCTTTGTTACTTTACAGTCTGATAGTTAACTGGTGATGTACACTGTTCATTCTTCTGGCAGTCCATAGTATATTCAGTATTTGCAAATCCATTCAAAGGCGTCAATTCTTTGGTCTTCCTTCTTCATGGTTCAGCTTTTGCATGCATATAAGGCAATTGAAGATGCCATGGTTTGAGTCAGTTCACCTTAGTCCTCAAAGTGACCTCTTTGCTTTTTAGCGCTTTCTAAGGAGGTCTTTTGCAGCAGATTTGCCCAATCAATACGTCCTCTGATTTCTTGACTGTTGCTTCCATGGGTGTTGATTGTGGATCCAAGAAAAATTAAGTCATTGACAACTTCAGTATTTTCTCCATTTATCATGATGTTGCTTGGCTCAGTTGTGAGGATTTTTGTTTTCTTTACATTGAATTGTAATCTGCACTGAAGTCTAGTCTTTGATGTTCATCAGCAAATACTTCAAGTCACCTTCACTTTCTGCAAGCTAGATTGTGTAGTCTGCATATTACAGGTTAGTGAGTGTTCCTCCAATCCTGATGCTGCTTTCTTACATAGTCCAGCTTCTCAGATTATTTACTCAGCATACAGATAGAATAAGTATGGTGAAAGGATACAACCCTGACACATTTCCTGATTTTAAACCATGCAGTATCCTTTTTTCTGTTCAGATTACTGCCTCTTATACAGGTTACTTGTGAGCACAAGTAAGTGTTCTGGAATTCCCATTCTTCACAGTGTTACCCATAATTTGTTAGGGTCCACACAAGTATCCTGAGGTATTCTCTGCTTTCAGTCAAGATCCCTCTACGTCAGCAATGATAATCCCTTGTGCACATCCTCTTCTAAATCCAAATTGAATTTCTGGTAGTTCCCTGTTGATGTACTCTGCAACTGTTTTTGAATTATCTTCAGTAAAATTATACTTGGGTGTGCTATTAAAGTATTGTCAGGTAATTTCCACATTCTGTTGGAATTCATCTTTGGTGAACCATCATGTACAGTGCTACATGTAATTACCACTCACATAATTGTAAATTGAGTAAATAAGATAGAATCTTGACAAGTCATCAACCTCAGAACAGAGTTAACTTTACTACACTGTAATTAGTAAGGGCTTTGGCTTTTGATAAGATGGCTTCTTGTATGCTCCCCTTGTGAAGTCTTGTGCTAAGATTGTATAGAGAGAGGATGTATGTGGCTTGTCCTCCAGGGGTGTGGGCTTTTGTTCTTGGGACCAGAGACTTTTCTAGATCGGGAGTACCCAAACCTGGCCAATATCAGAATCATCCACATAGCTTTTTTAAAAAGAAGCTTAACCCAGATGACCTTATGAATTAGAATCTGAGGGCAGGAGCTAGAAACCTCTTGTTAAAGCTCCTCAAGTAATTCTGATTCAGTCAGGTTTAGCATCACTGCTACAAAATCCAAGATCACTGGAAGCCTACCCTGTAGATACAGAAGCCTGGCTATCTACATGTTGGAAATTTGACTAGAGTGGGGCCCGAGGAAAGGAAAAGTATTGCATTCAAAACCTCTGAGGAAGGTAGTTAAAGTAAATAGTGAATAAACTACCTACTCACACTTTGTCCTTTTAATATTCTATATGTCATTGACATTGAAAATTTATTCTTAAATCCAGCAAGGCACCCAGGCTCCGTCTGAGCACACAGACTGTGATGGAGTTCCTGTGGGCCCAGAAGGTAGGTGGGAGTGGGGGATGGCTGCACCTCCATTCACCAAGCAGGTGTGGGGTATAAGAGTAACAACAGGAATGTTGTACCTTGTCAGTCTTGCAGGTCCCGAGGGTCCTTGAGGTTGCTGGAGAGCAGAACGTGTTCTTAAGTCCCAGGAATCTGTGAAAGTGCCATCTCTTTAAATATCCAAAATAGTCAAGCCGCTTTTTAAACCTTCAAAATGGCGGTGCCCTTCGGACCGGCAAAAGTCCACAGCTCAGCCCACCTTTCTCTTCACCTTCTCTGTTTGTTCCCCAGCGACTGTGCACAGTCCTCTGTGCAGTCCCTGGCGAGCAGGGTGACTTTTAGGTTAATTCTTAGGTCCTACCACCACTCAGGAATCTCCAAGCTGTCTGTACCGTCAGGATCGCTCAGGATCACTGCTAGACCACAGCTCCATCTGTCTCCTTTGTTGGTATTTTCACGCAAATTCTTCTGCTAATTGGGGTTTAGTCCACTTCTATATCCTTCCCTTTAAGGCACAGGGGTCTAGGATTATCTTCTGTGTCTGTGTTAATTGGTTTCCCTTGTCTTTGTTGAAGAGGGTCTGTGCAGTCTTTCTGCCTAGTCCGCCATCTTGCCAGATCTCTAATGTCCTTAAGTCTTATATCTTCTGTAAGTTAATATTCTGATAAAAATTCATTTTTAGAAAGCTTCCACTTTTCAAAGTTCTCTAAGGGCCAGTAACGCATGAATGATCAACCTTATACTAACATCCTTGCTACTAGATTTCTCCGTGTACAATCAAAGTTACAAGAAAAGGTATGAAAAATGTGCTTGTCACTATAGATAAAATGAATAAAACAAGCTTGTAACCTAACATTACCAGAAACTACTCCTTGACTATAAATACCAACTGAAAACAAGCCAAAGTGGTCTGTATCATCATTTGTATTTGGTTGAAGGAAGATTGAAAAAAAAAAACTAGTGGCTGACTTCAAATCTGTTGAATATGCAAATGTATAAGTGGGAAGGATTTTATTCTTTCTCCCCACAAGAGCTGATATAAATAGTTTTAGAATAATGCTCTTTAATAAGTGAAACTTAGAAACATGTAAAAGATAGCAAAAGTCTGCTAAGCATCTAATTTGCTGTGAATTACTGAGAATGACCAAGCGTAGATTCTAGACCACTTAAGTTCTAGAATAAGAGTACAATTGTACATGTATTTTGATCAAAATGAGTAGACAAAGAAATGACTTAAGGTTTGGCTCTTCTGCACTGTTTTCTCAGTTCTTCCATATAACTCAAATGGTGTTCAGCCTGAAACCAGGAAGCCCTATAGAATTTTAACACTTTAAAAATTTTTGATGCCACCATTTTGTAAAAAGAGAAATAATTTTCTAAATCAGGCACAACCAAAATTTTTTGGCTAAGGGTCATTGTCAAGTTAACACAAGTTTATTGTAGTAGAATTTTGTTGTTTTTTAGTAGTATATGAGTAATGCTGCCAGGTACTGTTGAGTCAATTCCGGGTCATATTGACCCGGGGTCAATATTGACCCCGTGTGACAGAGTAGAACTGCCCTGTAGGGTTTTCTTGGCTGTAATCTTTACAGAAGAAAATGGTCAGGTCTTTCTCCCTCAGAGCTTCTGGGTGGGTTCACACCTCCAAACTTTAGGTTAGCAGCTGAGAGGTTAACTGTTTGTGCCATTAAGACTCCTTAATTTGAGCAATGCAAGTATTTATTGACCCAATGCAATCTTCTTTAACTTTGTGTAGTCACTTTTACCTTGATAATGAAATCTTTAATCTTGCAGTTCATAAATCACCTTGTCTTTGAAGAATTTCTGTTTCACTTACAAAGAGTTCTTTTGGGGAGGTGGGGAACAGGCTGAAGAAAGGGCCCCAAAAAATCAGTCTATAGACTGCCAGACCTGTTGTTATTGATCTTAATGTTTCTGTCCATGTGTATATTCTCCTATTTCATATTTTCAGAGATCAGTTTATTTCCAGATAATGAATATAATAATTTGTATTCCAAATGTTTTTATAATTACTCTCCTGGTAGCAACTAAATGCCAGGGAACCTAAACACAGAAGCTCAGATTCTATGATATATAAGAATTCAGAAACATAGATGTATGTGGCATTTTCTTCCCAGTTAAGGATTGATAGACACAGCTTTTGCACATCTTACACAATGTACAAATAGTTAATCCAGTTCTACTTTCTTAGCTATCTGAAAGATTACTTGAAAAAGAATATTGTAGATGTTAGTATCTGTTGTGGGTTGAATTGTGTCCCAAAAAAAAGAAATGCTGGAGTCCTAATCTCCAATACCCATGACCTTATTTGGAAATAGTGTCTTTGCAGATACAATCAAGTTAAGATGAGGTCACACGGGCTCAGGATGGGCCCTACTCCAATATGACTGGTGTCCTTTCAAGATGAGAAAACTGGCTCCTGCCTTCTTTTTTCACTTCACATTATGTTGTAACCTTTCCATGATGCTTCAACCTTAAATGTGTATATTCCTGCAAAAATGGCAAGGAGGCCACATGTTCTGACCTCCTCTAATCCCACAAGAGGAAGACAGAATTACTATCAATAGCCCAAGGCCTATTCCTGAGAGGCCAGACATGCTGCCTTCCTCCAGCCCTTTCACCAACTGTTCCTCCCAAAGCACCCACCACTCTCTCCTGGGTTCTATAATTCACTGCAGTGGCCACACACAACTCACAGGTTACAGGGTTTATTGGGGAAGCACCAGGCTACAACTCAAGTTCAGGAAGAACGCTCAGTCTCTCTCTCAGCCCACCGTCCCTCAGCCAACAGTCTCTCACAGTCTCTTCCCAGCAGTGCTGGTCCCTCGGTGTCTCACTCAGCAATGCGTGTCTCTTGCCCCTCTTTCCCAGCAGCACATGTCTCTTCCCGGAGTGTGTGTCTCTTTTGGCAGCACGTCTTCCTCAACCAGCAGTCAGAGAGAATTTTGCCTCCAGGAGGCCTCCTTTTGAGCCCAGAAGGGTGGTCAAACTAGCCAATCACAGCATCAGAACTCTAAGCACGTGAGAGAGAGTGGGAACCTCCCAGAACATTGTATTGTGCCACGCCCAACAGAAATAACCCAGGTGGGCGACTTTAAAATCAGCATCTCCTCAGTTGCTAATAGCAATTCCCACCTTGAAGTTTACAAAGACTTATGGGTAGAAAAGCCACACTAAGTAATTTACTACGTCGCAATTCCATAATTATGAACCTGTAATTCAGAACCACAAAATACCAACACACATGAAAACTTGTACCTAAATAACAGGTATATGTGACTTGTTCTTTTTATACTTATTTCTTCCAGCCAACCTCAGGTGTCTGAGAACTTTATAAGATAGGTTAGCAGAAATTGTGTTGTTCAATCCCAAAACTTTTTGTATGGAATAAAAATTTATATTTTGAATACTTTGGCATTAAAAAAGAGAGAGAGAAAGGAGAAGAGGTAATGCATGGAAATACAAGGAGTAGACCATGTAATGATAGAGGCTGAGTTAGAGTGATTTGTCTAGGACCAAGGATTGCCAGCAATACCAGAAGCTTAGAGGAAGGCTTGGAACACATCCTGCCTAGAGACTTCAGAGAGAGCATAACCCTGCCAACACCCAGATTTTGAACTTCTAGCCTCCAGAACTGTAAATCTACATTGTTTTAAGCCACGCCGCTGGTGGCTTAAATTTGTTATGGCAGCCTAGGAAACTAATGTTGTTGTTTGGTCCTGTGATATTAGCTCCAACGCATGGCAACTCTATATACAACAGAACGGAACGCTGCACAGTCCCGCACCATCCTCACAAATGTATGTGTGAGTCCGTGGTTGCAGCCACTGTATCCATCATCTTGTTGAGGGTCTTCCTCTTTTACGTTGACCCTCTACTTCCCCAAGCATGCTATCCTTCCCAAGGGAATGGTCCCTCCTGATAACATGACCAAAGTATGAGAGACATAGTCTTGCCATCCTCGCCTCTAAGAAGCATTCAGCTGTACTTCTGAGACAGATTTGTCCTTCTCTTGGCAGCCCATGGTATAGAAAACTAATAGAGTATATAATTTAAAAAAAAAAAAAAAAAAAAAACCTCATGGCCAGCAAGTCAATCCCAGCTCATGGCAACCCCTCCTTGGGTTTTCAAGGAGGTATCTCTACAGAAGTAGATTGCCCAATCTTCCTTCCAAGGAGTGGCTTGTGGGTTTGAACCACCAGCCTTCTTGTTAGCAGTCAAATGCTTTAGGCACTACGCCACCAGAGCTCCCAATTTTAAAATGAGGAGTGTACTAATTAAACAATTCTGTGAAATAAATGTCAAACTGCATCATTTGGGCATTTTAAATATTGTAGAAAAAGATATTCACTAAATATTTAAAGATCTGGAGGGACTATTCTGAGTAAGGGAAAATTATCTTTTAAGTAGTCAGAATTCCTAACAGCAGCCATACTGACAATAGAACTTCTACCAATCCTTGCTATGGAAAGCTATAAATTTAAAATAATTAGAACTCTGATAGAGATTCTGTGAGAAAATTCTGAGGAGGGGGAAAAAAGAAAACCTGCTTGTGTACACTGTTTTCTATTCCCAAGTACTATGTAGATTTTGAGTTAAACACATTTTTTTTTTGTTTGTTTGTTTTTTTCTGTTTCTTGGGAGGTGCATGGTATCAGAATAATACATGGCTTTATACAATAGTTAAAAATGGGAGCTCTGCTGGCATAGTGCCTAAGGCATTAGACTGCTAGCCAAAAGGCTGGCGGTTCAAACCCACCAGCCTCTCCTTGGAAAGGACAGTTAAAGATAGAAAGGAAAAATGCCTGAGACTGAAGGAGGCATTTAGGTTCTTAGGGTAAAGTTTATTATGATTGGTTCATCTAACAGATCAGTTTTAAAATTCGTTTGCCTGGTGATCAAAGTCCCAACAAGGTTTTCTATGAGACTTGGCATGCTGATTGTAGAAAATATGAGGAGACATGCCATACAACTAGCAAGACATGTTATAAAGTTGTAGTAATTGAGATGTGTGGCATTGGTGCAAAGATAGACTAACAGAACATTGGAACAGAATAGAGGCTTTGATGGTGGGCTGCATAGTCTCCTTTTGCCCCTGCAGATCCTTTCTCCTTTCTTCTCTGTGCCACTTTATGCTCTAGAAGACTGATTTCTGCTGACTGCCTCAACCTGACTCCCTTACCCTGTGGCTTCCAGTAAGTTTCAGCCAACAGGAAGAATCAGCAGGAGTTCTGAGCACACAACCTTGATTTATGGGAATGACTAACTAATCAGCCAGCTGCTTAGGGACCTAGAAAGGACAAAATAAGATTGATGGAGAGAAGAGAAGAGAGACACTGTATATGGTCCCCTAGGAATGAGTAGAGTGGGAAGAAATTCTCATGCCATATAAATGTCCACCAGAGAGTGTTCACTGCAGAGAGATTGGTTCTCACTGAGGAAGTGGAAAGTCCTTTGATGTCAGCCAGCTCTTGCCCTCGGCTCCCTGGTTATTGCTTAGTGGAACTGTGTGAAATGGCCTTGGCAGCAAGGATGGAGGCCACAATAACATAGACTTCCTCTCATCATGGCTGATCTGGCTATTCCTACTGCTGACTGCCCAATGTGCCAGCGGAAGCCAATGCTAAACCCCTAATATGTATGTTATCATTCCCCAGGAGAGGGATTTTTATTTTAACATAAAACTGGACATTTTGATTACTGAATTGGAACTGTGTTTAGTGACTTACAGATCATAGGACTTTTTTTTCCCCCTGACCAAACAGTGACAAATAATCATGAACCTTTCTCAATTTCTATCCAGGTTTAGGAGAAAAACTGTTACCACCAAATACATGTGAAGGGACAAAAATAAAGTTGGAGATAAAAATAAATGAATTTTGCTAATTTATATGGGGAATACACACATATCCACACAATTCATATATTATTATTACCATATATTACTTTTGTATACAATATATGTGAGAAAATATAAAACAAGGCCTGAGAATAATAAACACCAAGTTGAAGATGGCAGTTACCCTTAGAAAGAGAGAGGAAGAGGAATGGGGTTAGGAAGAAGAACATGAATGGCTTACATTGAATTTAGAGTGTAATATGGCTTATTTTCTATAAACCAAACCAATGTTGTGGAGTCAGTTCCAACTCATAACAACCCTATAGACAGACTAGTAATAAAACTGCCCTATAGGGTTTCCAAGACCATAAACCTGTACAGAAGTAGACTGCCATATCTTTCTCCCATGGAGAGGCTGATAGATCTGAGCTACCAGTGCTTGGGTAGCCTCCAAGCACTTAGCCAGGACTCCTGAATTATTTTCTATATCTTTTTTCAAATGCCTAAAGATATTTTTATTATGAAAACCATAACATATGCTTGTCAATATAAATTGTTGTGGTCGTTGTTGCCATCAAGTCAGTTCCAACTCATAGCAACCCTATGAACAACAGAATGAAACATTGCCTGGTCCTGTACCATCCTCACAGTTGTTGCTATGTTTGAGTCCACTGTTGGCAGCAACTGTGTCAATCCAGCTCATTGAGGGTCTACCTCTTTTTTGCTGATGCTCTTCTTTACCAAACATGATACCCTTCTCCAGGGACTGATGCCTCCTGATAACATGTCCAAAGTAGACAAGATGAAGTCTTACTCTCCTTGCTTCTAGGATGCATTCTGGCGGTACTTCTTCCAAGACACATTTGTTTGTTCTTCTGGCAGTCCGCAGTCCATGGTATAGTCAGTATTCTTCACCAACATAATTCAAAATCGTCAAATCTTCTTGGGTCTTCCTTATTCATTGTCCAGCTTTAACATACATATGAAGCTATTGAAAATACCATGGCATGGGGCAGGAGTCCCTTAATCCTCAAAGTGACATCTTTGCTTTTTAACACTTTATAAAGAGGTCTTTTGGAGCAGATTTGCCCCCAAGTCAATATAGTATTTGATTTGACTGCTTCTTCCATGGACATTACTTGTGGATCCAAGTAAAATGAAATCCTTGACAACTTTTCTCTATTTATCATGATGTTGCTTACTGGTCCAATTGTCAAGATCTAATATAAATTACCAGTGGGCATAATATTTAGGATATGGCAATATAAATTACCATCCCCTAAATATTATACACATTAGTTGATATCTTCAGTATCATGATACCAAAACACCAAACCAAATTCACTGCCATCTAGTCAATTCTGACTCATAGTGATTGGGTTTCCAAGGTGGTAAAAGTAGATTGCCCCATCTTTCTTTCATGGAGCAGCTGGTGGGTTTGAACCCCTAACCTTCTGGTTAGCAGTCAAGTGCCTTAGGTACTATACCACCAGAACTCCTTCAATATCATGATGGGCTTTGGTAATTTGGACACACTACCCATCACTCCTTGGGATTTCACTCAAGTCCCCAGTTGCAGTTTTTTTAAGCCTCCAGGCCTATTTATCTCTTTGATTTCATTGATCCTCAAGAGGCACTAATCTCTGAGGTCTGCTACTTGTAATTATACCTGAAAAAAGTGAAAAATTAAAAAGAATGGCTTTCCCTGCTTCCAAGTATATATGCAGCCTAGAAGCAACATATAGCCAAGGGTGAAGTTCAGAGTCAAGCTGAATTTCCCACTTAAAATAAACTTGCCTAAGATGAAGCAAAGAGAGGTTGACTAGGAAACTTTATGATTTCATTTTTCCATGAACAAGGAAAATTCAAAGGTAATTTCAGACTTCACAGAGTCTGAAATTTCCGTGGGTCACATGCAAATCTTACTGATTCTAACAAATTTGCAGCTCAGAGAAAGGCAGCTTCTTGCCACAAAACTAGGGCTAAGAGACCAATGACCCAAGGCTTTTGGTTCTTATTTCAAAAAATACCAATTCCAGGATACAATCAACACAATTTCATGACCACAGTTTTATATTTTCAGCTGAAAGTATTCTCATAACTGAACTGAACATATACTGTTCTAATGGTTTCTATCACTTTTAGATATTCTAAAAGTGGGATTTTAACATTATCTGATTTAAGCTAATTTAATAGTAAAATACTCAGTTTGTGACAAGGAGTATAATTCATCATCCCTTTAGTCTTCTGATAGAGAGAGGGTGAATTTTAACTCAGTTGATGTTTACTTTCACCAGTGAGAAATGTGTAAGAATTGCTTAAAAAAAGAAACCGAGACATAATTCCAGAAAACTTTTAAGATGTCAAAAATTTTAAATTTCTTATTTTTCCTATATTAACCCAGGTGTCTTATTCCTTATTATTTAAAGTGTTTGCATCTCAGGATATATATAATTTATAGGTGCTCCATGTTGAGATGAAAATAATAATAGTAATAATTATATTGATAACAGCTAACATTTAAGTTGTTGGCAAAGAATGCTGAAAATACCATGGACTGCCAGAAGAACAAACAAAT
>NW_006921611.1:12241417-12249464 GCF_000298275.1 Orycteropus afer afer
GCTGGCGTGGGATCGGGCAGTGTTTCGTTCTGCTGTGCATGGGGTCGCTATGAGTCGGAAACGACTCGACGGCACTTAACAACAACAACAATAATTATAATGTAATTCCACTTCTGCAACTCTAATTAGAAAATAGGAAGCTTAAAAAAATTTAAATAAATGTTACTGTATTTTTTCAGGTCAGAGAAACTGTTACCTACACAGAGATGAAACTGAACTATATACTAAGAGTTGTCCCCACAAGAAACATCTTATCTAAAGTATCTCCACTCTCAACATCCTCTACCCTTTACCCAGCTTTATTTTTCTTCATCACATTTATCACCACCTGACAAATAATTGTTATTTATTGTCTATCTCCCATCACAAGATATATGTTTCCTATTCACTGCTTTAACCTTAGTACCTACACATAGTACCTGGCACAGTAAGTACTCAAGAAATTGTTGTTGAATGAAGAAATGAATGAATGAATGCCTGGTTTTAGGGACACTTCCAGAGAATTCACAGTCTAAAAGGAGAAATAGAAATGTTAAAATTACAATATAACAAAATACATGTTACATTGGAATATTATATGGTGTAGTGGGGATAGATGTGCTGGAGATGGTTTCTAGAGAGGAAGAGATATTTCAGCTGGCTCTTCAAGGAGGAATAGAAGTTCATCAGATGGTAAATGGAGACAAGTCCAGAAAGAGGGAACAGCATGTGCAAAGAAAAGAGACGAAACTTTTTGTCTCTATAAGTAGGAAAAGGCGTGCAAGGGAGGAAGCCCTGAACTGCAAGAATGTCAACAGAACTTACTGTTCTCAGTGACAAAATCACACCAACACCCTAATATCCTCCCTACTTTTTTTTAAGGAGGAAAGATGAGGCAGTCTTCTGCCATAAAGATTTACAACCTTGGAAACGAAGTGGGGGCCACTATAGTCAGAACTGACTTGATGGCAGTGAGTTTTTCTTAAGGAAAGTTTTACTCCATCTTCCAACAGATTGCTTTGGTATAGTTGTTCAAAGTCTAAGGGCAATGAGGTACAAGATAGGCTAGAGGAATTCTGATAACTGTCCCCCAAAGAAAAGTTAAAGAATGTAAATTAGTAACACTCTGGGATGAGAAAATATCATTGTACTCTTTCCTTGAGGAGGTAGCAGAGTTTGGCAGGTATCAATACCTCTGCTCCCTACTGACAAAGTTGGTGTAAAGAGGGAAATGCTATCGACAGGCTTCCCAGATTTGCACAGCATTTGTTAGAGCCAGAATTTGAAGCCAAATATGTTGTTTCCTGGGTCAGTATTTTTGGAAGATACAAATATACCTCCAGGAAACTAACTTTCTTGTTATTTCTAGGGTTAATTTTGTAGTCTTAAGAAAAAAAATATCCTCTTATTAACCAGGAGAAAACAAAATGCACAGGTGGGTTTATGTGTCTGCTCCAGAAACCAGAGCTGTGTTAAGTAAGACCTAACTTATGGTAGGAAATTCACATCATCTTCCTACAAAGAACAAGTATTAAAAATAAAGAACATAGCAGTACAGGCTTTTCAGTTAGATAATGTTACGAAAGCACATACTTCATCTCTGACTATTAAAATTCTGTAAGTTGTGGTCTCAAAATTTAGAGGTTTGAAAAGTTTATACCCTGATTGGGTTTGTTTAACACAACGAAATCAAGACAAGATGAAAGTAAGGGCTGAGGAGTTAGAGTCTAGAAGAAAGCAAGGAATTAGGGATATCATGAATTGTCAAGATTTTACATTTATCAGAGAGATCCTAGCCTGGCCCTGGTCTCCTGACTTTCCCAGTATCCCTGCCATACAAGAAGATATTAGGTTTTAATCATTGACCAGAAAAATACTCGCAAATTCACCAGCAAGTAGCTTTGCACTTTGCTACCTTTCCTAGAAATACAAGCTGCCTCCTTACTCCATCCTTAGTCCAAATCTTCATTCATTCAGAAAAATCTAGGGTTAAACTTTGTTTAAATAATACAGTCACCAAAATGTATTGCCTTTGTTCTTAGCATAGGGAGACCAAGACTGTGATGATGTCAGAGGATGGAAACATTGAAAAACAGCTGTTGACCAAATAATAAAGGGCAGTGATGTTGGTAAAACAATACTGATAGTGAAAAAAAGCCGAGGTTCCAGTAAGACGGCAGAACAGGCAGACAAACTACACAGACCCTCTTGAACAAAGAAAAGAGAAACGAATTGACACAGATAGAGAAGATGATCCTGAAGCCCTGAGCTTTGAAAGGAAGGATACAGAAGCAGACTAAACTCCAACTAGTAGAAGAACCTGCATGAAAATACTGAATAAGAAGACAAACGGAGCTGTGAACTATCAGCAATCATGACAGCATGGACAGTTTGGATATTTCCAGGTGTTGTTGTTGTTGTTGTTGTTATGTGCTGTTGAGTCGGACCCAACTCATAGCAACCCCTCCTTGGGTTTCTGAGGCAGTATCACTACAGAAGTAGATTGCTCCATCTTCCTTCCAAGGAGTGGCTGGTGGGTTTGAACTGCCAGCCTTCTGGTTAGCAGCCAAGTGCTTAGGCACTGTGTTAGACTGGGTTCTCCAGAGAAACAAAACCAGTAAACCTTATATATATACAGAGAGAGAGAGAGAGAGAGAGATTTATCTTAGGAAAATGGCTCACACACTTACAGAAGCTGGCAAGTCCAAAGTTACTAGATCAAACATCAAGCTGGAGGCTTTTCCTGACTCTTGCAGCCACAGGGTCTGAGGAGCTCAGAGCTGGGAGGCAGTACACCAGCTGTTGACTCCAACTAATGACGAATCCAAGATCTCCAGGCCAAATGGTGAATTGTTCACTCACAGACAGTTGTAGGCAGCACAGCAGAATCCTGGTCCACAGAAGAATGTCTCCTCTCCCAGGATGTCCACAGATATACTAGAGGCAGTCCACACCCCTAGGGAAACACCCTTTCAACAGATTAGCGGCTCAAAACATAGTCATATGACCCCATCATGGGAACAACCACACCACACAGCTCAACCACACAATTGTGGTCCAGCCAAGTTGACACACAGCTCCAACTATCACAGGCACTATGCTACCAGAGCTCCTAAGTGGTGTTAGAACCTAAGAATTACCTTAAAAAGTGGCCCTGCTTGCCAAGGGCTGCAAGGAGGACTACATAGTTGGCTGATGACTAAAAAGGGAAACAGCAAAGGAGGAGACAAACTGAGCTGTGGACTTTTGACTATCTGGAAGGCGCAACCATTTTGAATGTTTACAAGCAGTGGGGTCAGTTCGGATATTTAAAGCAACAGTGTTCTCCCAGATTCCGGGGACCTAAGAATAGGCTCCATTTGCTGAGGACAGCATGGGACATACCAGAGGTGGAGGACTGGAAAGGTGCGATACTCTTATAACCCACATCATCTTGGTGAATGGAGATGAGGCCATCACTCACTCCCACCGACCTTCTGGGCCAGCAGGAATTCCATCCCAGTCTGTGTGCTCTGACAGAGCCTGGGTATCCTGTCTTGCCCTCCCCAGATTTGTTTTTTTGTTTCTTCTTTCTTTTTTGTTTGTTTAAAAAAATATTCTTTTCTTCTTCTTCTTCTTTTTCTTTTTGATCTTCATTCTTTCTTCCTCCCTTCCCAGGTTCTAGTTTTCTCTTCCTTTTTTTCTGGTTACCATTTTTTTTCTTTCTTATGCTTCTCCCCATCCCTTTTTCTTCCCCAATTTTCCCTTCATTATTCTCTTACTCTATCTCTTTTCTCTTATTACCCTCTCCCCAGATATTGTGTGTGGGGGGATCTCTCTTTTTCTATTCGTACTTCTTTTGTCTTCTTAAAGTATCTCTTTAAATATTTTGGCTCATTATTGCCTTTTCTCTTTTTTTTTTCTTGTTCTCTTTTTGGTGATTGTTCCTATGTGTTTATGTGGTGGGAGCTCTGGTGGCATAGTGCCTAAGGCATTTGACTGCTAACCAGAAGGCTGGCAGTTCAAACCCACTAGCCACTCCTCAGAAGGAAGGTTGGGCAGTTTACTTCCATAGTGATGCCGCCTCAGAAACCCAAGGAGGGGTCACTATGAGTCAGATCTGACTCCATGGCAGTGAGTTTGGTTGTTTATGTTTTGTTTTGTTTATGTGGTGTGTGCTTTTTGTCCTCTTGCTTTGTCGTTATTGGTGGTTTTTTGATTGTTGTTTTTGTCTAACTGAATGGGAGACAGCAACAGTGCCCATATGACACAACGGCACCTGCACCTCCTGCAGCCCCACCTACTGAGTGAAGGCCAGCACTTGCTTCTGCACCAACTGGCCAATGATACAGAACAGCCAATATGAGCCTGACTTGCCCTTAACTGCTCTTCACAAATAGTTAACAGAGATCTGTGAAGCCACTCTCATACACTATCACACCAACCAGGAGACAGATGGTGAGTTCATAAGTACTCCCAACTAGCGAATAGAGGAGCACAGTACCCTGCTTACTTAGACACATCCAAAGAAAACAAAAATCTTGGGCAAATCACTTCAGCATATAATCACCAATTTAATATAAATACAGCAATGTCTCAGAGACAACTGTCTATCACAGTCCACACAAAGAAGCAAGAAAAAGCAGTAGAAACAAGGGACAAGGATATAGACCCAGAACACATACCTGAGGAGGAAACAACACTGGAACTCCCTGATAATGAATTCAAAATAATTATATTTAGGTACATTCAACAGATTGTGGGTTTGAACCGCCAGCCTTCTGGTTAGCAGAAGACAATCTGTTGAATAGAAAGACAGATCAAAGAAAACACTCACAAAATTAAGGAAAACATAGGCAAAACCCTAGAAAAATTTCAGAAGACAATACAAGAACAAAATGACAAAACAAGTGAAAAATTAGAAATGATACAAAATTTACAGATAGAAATCCAGAAAATTAATAATAAATTTTCAGAAACAGATAACACATTGCCAGGGCAAAGGAGTTGAATCAAATCAGTGGAAGACAGATTTAGTGGGATTGAAGACAAATACTTCAATACTTCTTTGGAAAGGGATCAATCAGAAAATACACCAAAACAAAATTAAGAAATCCTGAGATTCATGTGGAAAACCATCAAAAAGAATAACCTACACATAATCGGAATTCCAGAACTGGAGGAGACAAATAAAACCACAGAGAAAATAGTGGAAGATTTGATGGAAGAGAATTCCCCTGATATGATGAAAGATGAGAATATATCCATTCAAGAAGTCCAACAAATCCCAAAGAAGATAAACAACAAAAGAAAAGCACCAAGACATATCATCATCAAACTCACCAAAACCAAAGACAGAGAAAGAATCCTGAAAGCAGCACAGGGAAAATGAAAAGTTACCTACAAAGGGCAACCAATAAAACTAACCTCTGATTTCTGAGCAGAAACCATGCAGGCAAGAAGGCAATGTGATGGTATATATAAAATCCTTAAAATAAAAAATTTCCAACCAATAATTATTACCCACTGCCATCAAGTCAGATCCAATTCATAACAACCCCTCCTTTGGTTAATGAGGCAGTATCACTGCAAAATAGATTGCCCAATTTTCCTTCTGAGGAGTGGCTGGTGGGTTTAAACTGCCAGCCTTCTGGTTAGCAGTCAAATCCCTTAGGCACTACACCACCAGAGCTCTAAGAATTATATACTCAGCAAAATTGTCCATCAAATGTGATGGTGAAATTAAGACATTTCCAGATAAGCAGAAATTAGGGAACTTGTTAAAACCAGACCAACCTAAAGGGAGTCCTTTGGACAGAGAAGCCACAACAGCCAACAACAACTGACCATTAACACACATGATGACATAACCCAGAAACCAACCCAGTTATGGAAGTATCCAAAGCCAAATATGCTTACAAGACTGTAAACAGGAAACCAGAGACATCAATTTGCAAATGAGGAAAACCACAAACCAAGAAGAGGGAAAAAAATAGTGTAGTTACAGAACTGCTAAATGGTGAGGAAATCAAGACAATTGTAAGACAGAACAAACTGTTGTAAATTTTGGAAGAAAATTATAAATCACAGGATAACCGCAAAGAAAAATGATAAATCTGTATATCAAAAAAAAAAAAAAAAGGACGAGCACAAGTGTTTAGCAAATACTAACACAGTAGCAACAAAGTAAATGATAACACAATTCATAAACAAAATGAGCTCAGCACAGAAAATTATATGGAACAAAGAAATCAGCAATATCATGAACATGAAAAAACATGTAACAAAATGACAGCAACAAATTCATACCTGTCGGTTATTATGCTGAATGTCAATGGATTAAATGCACCACTCAAGAGATGGAGAGTTGCAAACTGGATAAGAAAACATAACCCATCAATATGCTGTTTACACAAGATATACCTTAGAGATAAAAACAAAAATAGACTAAAAATCAAAGGTTGGAATAAGATATATCAAGTAAATGGCAACCATAAAAGAGCAGGATTGACAATATTAATTTCCGATAAAATTGACTTTAAGACAAAAACCACCATAAGAGACAAAGAAATACATTATATAATGATTAAATGATCAATTGAACAAGAGAACATGACCATAATAAATATCTATGGACCCATGAAAGAGCTCCAAAATACATAAATCAGACTTTAACAGAATTAAAAAGACAAATACATGACTCCACAGTCATAGTGGGAGACTTTAATACACCACTTTCAATGAAAGATGGAACTGGAAAGAAACTCAACAAAGATGCAGAAGAACTAAATACTATAATCTACCAGCTTGACCTTATACACATCTACAGAGCACTTCATCTAACAACAGCACATTATACATTCTATTCCAGCACACATAGACCATTCTCCATGATAGACCATATTTTAGGCCAGAAAGCAAGCCTAATTAATTAAAAAACATTGAAATACTGCAAAACATCTTCTCAGATAAATTAGAAATTGACAGCAGGAAGATCAATGGAAAAAGAGAAAATACATGGAAACTGAGTAACACCTTCCTTAAAAACAACTGGGTAATAGAAGAAATAAAACATTAACTGAAAAAAATCCTTGAATCCAATGAGAATGAAACACAACATACCAAAATCTTTGGGACACTGCAAAAGCAGTGATCAGAGGCCAATTTATAGCAATAAATGTACACATCAAAAAATAAGAAAGAGCCAAAATGAGTATCTTAACACAACATCTCCAACAACTAAAAAAGCAAAAAAGCCTACAGTCACCAGAAGAAAAGAAATAATAAAGATTAGAGCAGAAATAGGGAGCTCCGGTGGCATAGTGCCTAAGGCATTTGACTGCTAATCAGAAGGCTAGTGGTTCAAAACCACCAGCCACTCCTTGTAACAAAGGTTGGGCAATCTAATTCCGTAGAGATACTGCCTTGGAAACCCAAGGAGGGGTCACTAAGAGTTAGGTCCAACTCCACAGCAGTCTGTTTAGCTGGTTTTTTTTTTTCTTTCTTTCTTTCTTTTTGGTTAGAGCAGAAATAAATGAAACAGATAATAGAAAGACAATAGAAAAAATCAACAAGACCAGAAGCTGGTTTTTTGAAAAGATTAATAAAATTGAAAAACCACAGGCAAATTTAACAAAGGAAAAGATGGAGAGAATACAAATAACACAAATAAGAAACAAATTGGACCACATCACAACAGAAGCAACTGGAATAAAAAGGATAATATCAGGATACTATGAAGAACAATTCACTATACTATGATGAACAATCCACCATTTGGCCTGGAGATCTTGGATTCATCATTCATTGGAGTCAGCAGCCAGTATACTACCTGCCAACCTTGAGCTCCTCAGCCTCTGCAGCTGCAAGAGTCGGGAAAAGCCTCCAGCTTGACGTTTGACCCAGGTACTTTGGACTTGCCAGCTTCTATAAGTGTGAGCCATTTTCCTAAGATAAATTTCTCTCTCTCTCTCTCTCTCTCTCTCTCTCTCTATATATATATATATATATATATAAGCTTTACTGGTTTTGTTTCTCTAGAGAACCCAATCTAACACACTCAACATTTAGAAGTTCTATAACTACACTA
>NW_006921611.1:12252939-12268072 GCF_000298275.1 Orycteropus afer afer
GTATGCATGTGAGAGCTGGACAATGAATAAGGAAGACCGAAGAAGAGTTGATGCTTTTGAGTTGTGGTGCTGGCAAAGAATGCTGAAAGTACCATGGTCTGCTAAAAGAACTAACAGATCTGTCCTGGAGGAAGTGCAGCCGAGATGCTCCTTGGAAGTGAAAATGGCCAGACTTCGTCTCACCTATTTTGGTCATGCTGTCAGAGGGGACCATTCCCTGGAGAAGGATGTCATGCTTAGTAAGGTGGAGGGTCGACGAAAGAGGGGAAGGCCTTCGAAGAGATGGATTGACATGGTGGCTGCGACAATGGGCTCAAGTATAGTGAGGATCATGGAGCTGATGCACAATCTGGCAGTGTTTCGTTCTTCTGTGCATGGGGTCGCTATGAGTCAGAAATGACTCAACGGCACCTAACAACAACAACATGAAGAACTGTACTCCGACCAATTTTAAAATCTAGAAGAACTGGATAGATTTTTAGAAACACAGTACTTATCTAAACTAACATAGACTGAGGTGGAAAATTTGAACAGACTTATAGCAAAAGAAGAAACTGAACAGGTCATAAAAAAATTACCAACAAAAAAAGCCCTTGGCCCAAACAGTTTCACCGGAGAATTCTACCAAACATTCAGAGAACTGACACCAATCCTACTCAAACTATTCCAGATAATAGAAAAGGATGAAGTCCTCCCAAATTCATTTTATGAAGCAAGCATAATCTTGATACCAAACCAGGCAAAGACTTCACTCAAAAGGAAAAGTACAGACCAGTCAGTATCTCTCATGAATATAGATGCAAAACTCTTCAACAAAATCCTAGCCAATAGATTCCAACAACAAATCAAAAAAGTAATACATTCTGACCAAGTGACGTTCATATCAGGTATGCAAGGATGGTTCCACATTAGAAAAAAATCTATGTCATCTATCACATAAATAAAACAAAGGAAAAGAACTACATGATCATATCAATTGATGAAGAAAAGGCATTTGATAAAATCCAACATCCATTCTGATCAAAACTCTGCAAAATGGGAATAGAAGGGACATTCCTCAACATAAAAAGGGGCATACATGCAAAACCAACAGCCAACATTATTCTCAACAGAAAGAGACTGTTATGAGCAGGAACATTCTCCTGCTCATTCCCCTTGTGAGCAGGAATCGACAAGGATGCCCTCTATCACCACTTCTATTCAACATTGTATTGGAAGTCCTAGCCTGGGCAATAAGGCAAAAAAGGGAAATCAAAGACATCCAAATTGGTAAGGAAGAAGTAAAACTATCCTTATTTGCTGATGATATGATCCTTTACAAAGAACACTCAAGAGACTCAGCAAAAAATCTACTGGAACTAATTGATAGATTCAGCATAGTGGCAGGATAAAAAAACAACATACAAAAATCAATTGGATTCCTCTACACCAGCCAAGAGATTGCTGAAAAAGAAATAAGGAAATCAATACCATTTACAATAGCTACCAAAAAAATAAAATACTTGGGAATAAATCTTACCAGGAACACAAAAGACCTATATAAAGAAAACTACAAAACAAGTCTTCAAGAGGATATTCAGGCAGACAAAAATGTTCATGATCATTAGCCATTAGAGAGATGCAAATCAAAACAACAATTAGATACCATCTTGCCCCAGCACTAGTAGCAAACTTCACCAAGACAGAAAATGACAAATGCTGGCAAGGATGTGGAGAGATTGAGACTTTCATACACTGCTGGTGGGACTGTCAAATGATTCAACCACTGTGGAAAGCAGTATGGCAATTCCTTAAAATTTTGGAATTAGAAATACCATTTGATCCAGCTATGCGATTACTAGGTAAGTATCCTAAAAAAAAGTGAGAGCCAGGACAAGAACAGACATATGCACACTTATGTTCATTGCAACACTATTTACAGTAGGAAAAATATGGAAACAACCTAGGTGCCCATCAACAGAAGAATGGTACATGCACACAATGGAATACAATGCAACCCTAAAGAATAATATAGAATCTGCAAAACACCACATAGCATGGTGAACTTGAAGGACATTACAAAACAATACAAAAGAAAATATGTGTCTACCCTTTAATTGGTGACTTATCCTCCCTTCTCCTCCTACCCCTGGTAACCATCAAAGAACATTTCTTTTTGTGTGAAACCTTTTTCTTGACTTTTTACAATAGAGGTCTCATATAATATTTGTCCTTTTGTGATTGACTAATTGCACTCAGCATAATATCCTCTAGGTTCATTCATGTTATGAGATGTTTCACAGATTCATCATTGTTCTTTAATGATGCCTAGTATTCTATTGTGTGTATATATCATAGTTTGTTGATCCATTCATCTGGAATGGGCATTTAGATTGCTTCCATTGTTTTGCTATTATGAATAGAGTTGTGGTGAACATGGGTATGCATATGTCTGTTCGTGTCATGGCTCTTATTTCTCTAGGATGTATATCCTGTAGTGGAATTGCTGTATCATATGGTATTTCTATTTCTAACTTTTTAAGGAAGTGTCATACTATTTTCCACAGTGGCTGTATCATTTTACAATCTCACCAGCAGTGTATGAGGGTCCAGTCTCTCCACACCCTTGCCAGCATTTGTTGTTTTCTATTTTTTTGAACTACGCCATTAGTGCTGGGGTAAGATGATACCTCGTTTTGATATGCAGCTCTCTGCTAATGATCACCAGCATTTCTTTATGTGTTTGTTAGCTGCCTGAATTTTATCTTTGGTGAAGTGCTTGTCCTCTGCCTATTTTTAAATTGGATTATTTGTCTTTTTGTAGTTAAATTGTTGAAATTATTTATATATTTTAGAGACTAGCCCTTTGTCCAATATGTCACTGCCAACATTTTTTTCCCAGTGTGTGTGTGTTTTCTTTTCACTCTTTTGGTGAAATCTTTTGATGGTATTTTTAGGTCCCAGTCATCTATTTTGTCTTCTGGTGTTTGTGTATTTCTAGTTACATTCAATAGTGTATTTATACCATGTATTAAGTTCCTTAAGTTTGTCCCTATTTTTTCTTTGATGGCCTTTATAGTTTTAGGTTTTACATTCATACATTAGCTTTGATCCAACTTTAGTTCATTTTTGGATATGGTGTGAGGAATAAGTCCTGTTTTATTTTCCAGTCTTGTCAGAACTATTTATTAAAGAGATCGCCTCTTTCCTATTTATTGAATTTTGGCTCTTTGTCAAAGATCAGCTGCCCATAGGTAAATGAATTTACTTCTGGGTCCTCAATTCTGTTCCATTGGTCTATGTGTTGGTCAATGTACCAACAGAAGGCTGTTTTAATTACTGTCACTGAGTAGGTTTTGAGGCAGGGAGTGTAAGGCCTCCTACTTTATTCTTCTTCTTTAGTAGTGCTTTACTTACCTGTGGTCTCTTTCCTTTCCATATAAAGTCAGTGATTGGTTTTTCCATCTCTTTAAAGAATGATGATAGGATCTGAATTGGGGTTGCATTATATCTGTAGATCACTTTGGATACTACTGACATTTTCACAATCAAGTCTTCTTATCCATGAGCATGGTATATTCTTCCATTTCTGTCGATCTCTTTTGGTTTCTCATAGTTGTGTTTGTAGTTTCCTTCGTGTAGGTCTTTAAGGAGCTCTAATAGTATAGGGTTAAGGCATTTGGCTGCTAACCAAAAGACCAGTGGTTCAAATCCACCAGGTGTTCTGCAGAAGAAAGATGAGGCAGTCTGCTTCTATAAAGACTTACAGCATTGGAAACCCAATGGGGGTCACTGTGAGTTGGAATCAACTCAGTGGCAGCAAGTATTTTTGTGTCTCTGGTTAGATTTATTCCTAAGTACTTCATCTTCTGGGTGGTTATTGTAAATGGTATAGTATTCCTCATTTCCTTTTCAGAGTAAAGAAATCTGACTGATTTTTGTTATGTCAGTCTTGTACCCTGCCTCTTTGCTGAAGCTTTCAATTGTTGTTATGATCATAAGATCACATCATCTGCAAATACAGATAGTTTTACTATTCTTTGCTCATTTGGATGCCTTTTACTTCCCTTTCTTGCCTTCTTGTGCTGGCTAGAACTTCCAAGTAGGAGTATTGATAAAGTGCCTCCTTATCTCATATTCATTTGTAAGGGGAATGCTTTCAGTCTTTCTCCACTGACAATAATGTTGGTCATTGGTTTGGCTTACATGCTTTTAATTATGTTCGATAATTTTCCTTCTATTCCTATCTTGTTCAGCATTTGGATATTGTCAACTGATATGATCATGTGGTTCTTTTCCTTTATTTTTGTGGTGGATTACATTGATCATTTTTCTAATGTTGAACCATCCTTGCATACCTGGTATGAATCCCACTGGTCATGATGCATTATTCTTTGATATGTTGTTGGATTCTACTGGCTAGGATTTTGTTGGGAATTTTTGTGTCTGTGTTCATTAAGAGTATTAGTTGGTAATTTTCTTTTTTATATATTCTTATTTTGTATATTGGGAGCTCCAGTAGCGTAGTGCCTAAGGCACTTGACTATTAACCAGAAGGCTGGTGCTTCAAACCCACCAGCCACTCCTCAGAAGGAAGATGGGGCAATCTACTTCCACAATTATACTGCCTGGGAAACCCAAGGAGGGGTCGCTATGAGTCAGGTCTGACTCAACGGCACACAACAATAAGAACATTTTGTATATTTATATGTTCTTTTTTTTTTTTTTTTTTGACATCTTAAAATACTTTTTCACATAGTAAAACTAATTTTCTTCAAAAATGTTTTATCTGGTGAAAAGTAGCTGAATCAAAAGTTTTAGAAGTAAAAGTCTTTAAAATTATTTTTGCCCTCTCTCTTTGTCTTCAGGAAAACAAATATTATTCACTTAACAGGTAGTGTGACTGAAGTTCAGAGAAATCACTTAAGGTCACACTTTTACTAAGTAAGGAAGTTGAGGCTGGCCTCCAGATCTCCTGTGAAGGAACAGGAAAAGATCAGAGAAGGCAGCTGGCACCAGAAAAAGGAAGTAAATGTCTGCATCAGTAAAATAAGTAATTGGTACTTCTCTGCAGAGAAGTCCTGGTGGCACAGTGGTTAAGCCTTCTCCTGTTGCTGGAAGTGTAGTTGGTTCAAAAGATATGGCAGTCTACCTCTGCCTTGGAAACTGTAACGATTGTTGTTAGGTGCCATCCAGCGTGTTGAGACTCATAGCGACCTTATGTACAACAGAAGGAAGCACTTCCTGGTCCTACGCCATCCTCACAATAGTTGCTATGATTAAGAGCCCATCTTCACAGGCACTGTGTCAATTCATTTCTTTAAGGAGCTCCCCTTTTTAGTTGAGAAAGTTGTATTCTGTCCTATACAGTCACTGTGAGTTGGAAACCACTTGACGCAGTGGCTGTTTTTGTCTTTGTTTTCTTGGTTTGACCTCTGTGTAGAAGTTATTTGTGCCAGATTAAATGCAGGGAATACTTAGACTGAAATCTATAACATTTAAGGAATATATATTTGGGAAAAAAAAAAATCACTGACCATCTATGTAGTAAGGAGAATTGGGTTTATTTTTGAGTGGTTTTATTTTTTGAGTTTATGCTTTGAAAAAGCACTGAAACCAATGCTCAAAAAGTCCAGTCATCTAGTGCATCGCCCCGCCCCGCCCCAATTTAGTGGTTTAAAACATTTATTTTTCACAAATCTGCAATCTGAACCAGCAGAGACAGTTTATTAGCTGGAGCTGCTCAAAGTCTGAGGGTTGGAACATCTGAAAACTCATTTCAGGGATTTATCCCTGTGGGCGCAAAACAGACACCGCCGGATTTTCTCAATCCGCGGTGGTGCGGCGCCACCTCCCGACCTTTCCTGGGTGCTGTCGGCCCGGACCGCACTGCTGAGCCTTGGCCAAGATGGGCGGGGTTAACACTGTTGCCTCCATTCGGAAGATTGCTGTTGTTGTTATGTGCTGTTCAGTCCCACCCGACTCATAGTGACCCCTCCTTGGGCTTACGAGGCGGTTCGGAGGAGTGGCTGGTGGGTTTGAACCGCCAGCCTTCTGGTTCGCAGTCAAGTGCCTGAGGCATTACGCTATATCAGAGCTCCTCAATTGCTAGAGAGTGAATTCTGAGACTGAAGTCCCCGCCCCGGCTTCTTCCCTCGGGCAGTGATTGGATAGCGTCCTCAGTGCGCGATGATGCAGTGGCTGGGTGGAGAGTGTCTGAGAGGAGCGCGGGAGCTGAGAAACTGGAGTGGGGAACGTCCCGGAAAGGCCTTATAGGAATTGCTCTGTTCTGCCGCTTCCAGGTGGTCCTTGGGAGAGCCGAGGCTGCTTCCCCTGGAGCTTCGTCCTTGACATCTGCTACCTCGGAGTGCTTTTCTGCCTCCCAGTATCTCGAGCGAGGATCTGGGTGGAACCTCAGGTACTCTGTGTGTGTGTTGCGCGCGCGCGTGTGCGCGTGTTGAGGGAAGTGGGTGGTCTGTGTTGGTGCCAGCGAAAGAGGACTGGGGTGAGAGGAATATGCTGTTTCCCTTCATCCCCTACCCACCACACAACACCTAAACTAATCTGGTGCTCCCAGACCTGGTAGCTCTAGGAAATTACAAAACAACAAACTCATTCTCATGTAGTCAATTCCGACTTATAACGACGCCTTCTTGGATTTCCCAGGCGGTTCAAACCCACCAGCCACTCCTCGGAAGGACGGTTGGGCAATCCTACTTCCGTAGTGATACTGCCTCGGAAACCCAAGGAGGGGTCGCTATGAGTCGGGGCCGACTCGACGGCACATAACAACAACAACTGCCTCGGAAGGAGCTCTGGTAGCATAGTGCCTAAGGCACTTGACTGCTAGCCAGAAGGCTGGCGGTTCAAACCCACCAGCCACTCCTCGGAAGGAAGATTGGGCAATCCTACTTCTGTAGTGACACAGCCTCGAAAACCCAAGGAGGGGTCGCTATGAGTCAGTGCTGACTCCACGGCAAATAACAACAACACTGCCTCGGAAACCCAAGGAGGGGTCGCTATGAGTCGGATCCGACTGGAAGTCAGTGAGTTTGGTTTGGTTTTTGGTTATCTCTGCGGAAGTAGATTGCCCAGTCTTCCTTCGGAGGAGTGGCTGCTGGGTTTGAACCACCAGCCTTCTCTTAGGAGTCAAGGAAATTAGGTGTTGATTAGTTCTCCCCACAGTGCCTGCTATTAATTAAGCGTTGGGTCCACACAAATAATGTATCACTTAGAAGTGCCAGGCACTAAGCAATGCGTGATTCATGTTTGAACTGTAATGAACACAGTCCCTGATGAAAAGGAGCTCTACTAGGAAGACAATGAAAAGAATAACCATTATATGGTGTGATAGGTGCAGAATTCGAGGTGTACAAAAGAATAACCATTATATGGTGTGATAGGTGCAGAATTCGAGGTGTACACAGATGTAAGGGGGCCCATCGCTGAGAAACCGATATCAAACCTAAACCTGAAAGGAGGACCCAAAGAGTTGAAAAATCAAAGTCTGGAAATTCTGTAGCCACTGCTGATGACCTTATACAACCTCACTCAAAACTTTTCCTTTTTCATATATATAGTTGTCTAGTCTTGTAAATAAGGAGCTCTGGTGAGTAGTGGTTAAGGCATTTGGCTGGTAACCAAAAGGTTGGTGGTCAAACCCACCAGCTGCTCTTCAGAAGGAAGATGAAGCAGTCTGCTTCCGTAAAGATTTTACAGCCTTGGAAACCGAATGGGGGTTGCTGTGAATCAGAATTGACTATATGGCACTGAGTTTTGAGTGAGTGAGTCTTGTAAATAGGAGCCCTGGTGGTAAAAACACTTGGCTGCTAACCAAAAAAGGTCAGCAGTTCGAATCCACCGGTGCTCTGTGGCAGAAAGATGAGGCAGTCTGCTTCCTTGGAAACCCTGTGGAACAGTTCTACTCTGGCCTATAGGGTCACTGTGAGTTAGAATAGAAGACAATAGGTATTCTTCTAAATACTTGGAAAACAGATTACAGGATATTGGCACTTTCATCCTCATTAGGTTTCTGGTTTCAGAGAAGATGACAGAGGAACTGGATCTCATAGGACAGGACTCTGATGGAGGTAGTGATGAGGTGGTCCTTACTCCTTCAGAGCTCATTGAAAGGCTGGAGCAGGTAAGCACCCCAACCAGAATCCCCTTGCTCTAATCTTAGCCTTATTACTTAGTCCAACTGTGCAGATATTAGGAATCAGCAAATGAAGAAATGTAATTCAAGGCTCCTTTCAAGAGATCAGGTTTTGGATGTTACCATCTAAGGATTTAGTCATGTTGGCGGGAACTGTAGTGGTGTTGTGATGGGGATTTATAGATGCTATATCTTAGTGCCTTGAAACATCTGCTGTTTCTCTAGAGAATGCCTGGATTAGAAAGAAAGTGCTGAAACAATTTTTTTTTTAATGTGTGTAGACTATTATTTGCTTCTGTTGTCTATATCTTATGTGCATGTTTCAGTGTACTTCCTTTCCTCAGTGTCATCATGCTGGTCACAGACTCTTTCCATACTGTCCCTCCCCTCACCCAAATCAACATGTGACCTCTTCTTGAGGAGAAAATTGGTTTTATTCTTCCTTTTCCTCTCATATACTTTCTTGAGTTAGATGTTCTCTTTTTTTTTTTTTTCCATTGCTTACCTAAAATTGTTTCTGGACTGTTTCTCCCTTTAGTCACAATAAACCAAAAAAACCAAACCATGTTCCTTTGAGTTGATCTTAACTGATGGCAGCCCCTGTGTGTCAGAGTAGAACTGTGCTCCATAGGGTTTTCAATGGCTGATTTTTTTCAGAAATAGATCTCCAAGCCTTTCTTCTGAAATGCCTCTGGGGAGACTCGAACCACCAACCTTTCAGTTAGCAACCAAGCACTTTAACCATTTGCACCACTCAGGGACTCTTCTGGTCATAATAGCTATGATGAGGCAGACAGTGTACTCTCGTAGTTTTGGAGTTCAGACTATCTGCATTTAAATCCCTCCATGCCATTAGTCTATTATGTGACCTTAAGTTATATAGCTTGTCTCAAGAGTTTCCTTCACTGTAAAATGGATATGATAATAGTGGCTGCCTCATGGTGTTCTTGAGAAGAGTAAATGAGATCATAGATGTAAAGTGCTTAGCACTTTGACACGTAATGAGTGCTCACTATATGTAAGTGTTAATGGTAATAATCCTCACCACAGCCCTATGATGCAACTATTATTGTTATCACCATTTTATAAGTGAGGAAACTGAAGCTAAGAAACGTAGAGTATTTTGCCCAGGGTCACACAACTGGCAGCAGAGCCAGGATGTGAATTCAGGTCTCTGACCCCGTAATTTGTACTCTTATCCACCATGTCTGCTGCTTTATTCCCTCTTCTCTTGCCCTTTAATTGCCTTTTTCCAACACTCTCATGTTTGCTACTTTAGTATTCTTCATTCTCTCCTACCATATACACCACCATAAGTGACAAAACCAAAGGATTTTTTAAAATTATATCTTATGTAATGCTTATTGTTATTTAGCAATGATTCTTTGTTTTTATATCACAAACCTCTTTGAGGATCTGATGAAGATTCTGACCCATCTTCACAGAATGATGCTCATATGTCCCTATGCAGAATTTTGCTTGTAATTTCAGGTGTTTCACAGATTTCCTGAGGTCATCCTACAGACCTAGTCTGTGGATCCCAGTTAAGGACCGCTGCTTCTGTAGGAAAGGATTCATTAGACAAGAATCAAAAGCACAAAGCATAAAGGAAAGAACTGATATATTCAGCTACACTCAAATAAAGAACTTCTGTTTATTGAAAGACACCTTGTTGAAAGTAAAAAGGCAAGCTGCAAAAGTGGGAGAAGATATTTATGATACATATAACTAACAAAAGATTAATACCCACAATATGTAAACAATCCTGACCCAATAGAAACATGCATTCTTAACAAGCACTTTCCAGAAGAAGAAACCAGGATGTCCAATAAGCATGTGAAAAGATGTTCCATCTTTTTAGTAATTAGGAAAATAAAAAATTAAAATCACTATGAGGTATCATTTCACTTCTATCAGATTGGCAGAAATGAAAAAATTGGATAATATAAAGTACTAACAAGGATATAGAGTAATTTGAACACTGTACACAGTGGGGGGTATAAGCTGGTACAATTATTTTGGAAAATAATTTGTTATCTGGTGAAGTTGAAGGTGTTCATACATATCGTGTAACCCAGTAATTCCACTCCCAGGTACCTACCTGGAAGAAAGCTACTTACACTCTAGGAGACAGGCAAAGAATGTTCATAGTATTGCTTGTAGTAGTTAAAAACTGAAACCAATGCAGTTATCCATTAATAAGAGAATGGATAAAAAAAAACTACAGGATATACATACCATGGGAAAAAAAGTAATGAAAATGAGGAAAAGACAGCTCCTATAACAGCATGAATAACTCAAGAACATAATGTAGAACAGTAACAACAAAAAAGCAGGTTGCCAACAAAACTGTTTATATAAAGTTCAGAAATCTGCAAAACTATGGTTTCAAGGCAGAGCTTCCCACTTGCCATAGTGTGGCACACTGGTATGGTATAACTTACTTCTTCATGATATTGAGCCTGTTGGCCCTCTGGACAACCAGACCCCACTCCCAGGCTGATTACCTCTTCTGGAGGTTAGCAGGGACTCCTTGGAAGGCAGCCCCAGCATAGTGGGGTCAGACAGCACAGCCTAACAGTGGCGTCTGGTGCCTGATCCTCTTGCAGTATCCTGAGTTTAGCCAAAGAGGTGCTTCACCACCTGGCTGGCTTCTGCAGATATATGTTCTTAGGCTGCATTGCACAACCTAAGGTATAGCCTGACAGGGACACTGGACAGGGCCACTGATGAATACAGCTTCAGGTGCATAAATAAGATACTGTAAAGTGCCAGGAAAAAATAATTTAAAAGTTCCTACAGTGTAAACAGAGTTTCTCTTTTTAATGACTGTTGTTTAAATTTTTGATCAGGAATAAGATACAGCCATTCATTCATTTTTTTTTTTTTTTTCTTTCAATTTGCTGTCAAGTTGATTCTGATCCATCGTAACTGTATATGTGTCAGAATTGAACCGTGCTCCATAAGGGGCTGGTTTTTCATTAGGTCACCAGGCTTTCTGAGGTGCCTCTCAGACTCAAACCACCAATCTTTCAGTTAATAGTGAGTACATTTAATGTTTGCACCACCTTAGGACTCCATTTCAAGCATAGAACCTGATTATTTAAAAAATACCGTGGATTTAAACACAAATTTTGCAGTAGAAGTTTTGAAAGGATTTAATTTGAAAGTTTTAGACTAATTTAAATTTCCCCTAATGTGTTATATTTTATTATTTTCTTAATTTCAGAAGATAATGAGAGAGACCCCTAAATCTCTATTTTACCCTACTATACTACGTAAATACTGTCATTTTAGCCTTGTCCTGAAAAAGCTGGGAAGCTCTGTTAGAGTTACAAACAAAATGGTAAAATATAAAGAAAATTAAACAGGTTAATGATTACATTTGAGGAGGGAGAGATGCATAAGAGCCTTTAAAATAATGGTAGTATCTTTAAGTTATGCACACAGGTGTTTGTATCACTGTTATCATGGTTAATATATGCCTTATGTTCTTTTATACCTGTTCAGTATTTAATAACACCAATTAAAAAAGAAAAACTATTTTGTAAGTTCTGCCTGATAATTTGATCTCTTATTGATTAAGCTGTTTGAAAATATAGGTGGTCTTTCAGGTTAATTTTATACATCTACAATAATATTACCGAAGCTAAAGCATTTGAAAAAATTTTTATGATGGACAATACCCAGTATTTAGTAATGTTATTGATGGTGGTGATTGGAGAAGCAGAGACTCAAGGAAATAAAAAGAAAGAAATTGAGTTTGATTGGCATGTAATTCTGAGCTAAGCTAAAACTACATTTTCTGCACTTAAAAGATAAATATGGTTTTCCTTAGTCATCTATGGATATTTCAGTTCTCTAAGCCTTGGTAGTTTCTAAAATGTACAAAGAAGCTAGTAGGCCTGAGTCATAAATTAGGAATTTGTTCTGGTTACCTAGTGCCACTCTGACAGAAGTATACCACAAATGGGATGGCCTTAACAAAAAGAGGAGTTTATTCTCTTACAATTCAGGGGGCTAGAAGTCTGAGTTCAAAGTGCCAGGCTCTAGGGGCTGGGTGAAAGCCCTTCGACCTTGGGCTTCAGCTCTGCCTCTTGCTCCCAGCCCACTGAAGGTAGAGGCGTCTCTTCACTCAGGTAGCTAGTAGCTGCTGAGGCTGACAAGCCCAAGGTTGACAAATAAAATGGCACAGTCCCGATGTTACCAGACCACACGGCAGGCCATTGTAAGTCCATTGTAAGTCCCAAGATCGGCAGAGCATGGCAGGCTGCTGAACAGCGACATGGCTACATGTAGGGTCCAAGCGTGCCATAAGCTGGAGACCATTCCCAAAGCTGCTACTTATATATGGGAAGCAGACCGCTTACCCAAAGGCAGCATTCAGCTGCTTCCAGTAGAACCCCCCCATGGAGATGATTACCAGCCTCATCGTGGGGAATACTACATCCAGCTGCCTAGCCACTCAACTAGGCCCAACCAAGTTGACATACAACTTTAACTACCACAGAATTTAACCTCTTACTCCAAAACTGTTTAATAGATGAACATCTATTTCCATTGTGATTGTTTAAATTCTTGGGCATTTAGTGTATTACTTAATCTGTTTTCTCATCAATAAAATAAGGATAATGTGTCCATTTACTCTCAAGAGGTGCTATAAAGGTGAATGAAAAAGTATTGTAAAATGTTTGGAGCTTCAGGAATGAAGAGATGTGTAGCTTTATACTAGTGTTAACTTCACCTCTTAAAATAGAAATGGTGCAGGTGTCCCCTGATGGGAAAAAGCCTGTGAAAAAATTTTAAAATAAAGGTATCAGTGCTTCTTGGTAAAAAGTACTGTTTTAGGCCAGCAGAGAAGTCGAGAGTACAGTGGGAGGGACATTTGGTGTCAGAACTAGTACAAAGGCTGGAGAGAGGAGGTGTGTCCGAACGCTGTCTCATAGGAATCAGCCTTGGGCTGATGCTGCTGATGGTCCTCCCTCCCATTCTCCGCATGAAGTTGGAGGAGGTCAGATGCTCTCAAACCCACTGTCATCCCCATCAATTCTGACTCACAGCAAGCTTATAGAACAGAGTAGAACTGCCTCCATAGGGTTTCCAAGGCTGTAAATCTTTATGGAAGCCGTCTCATCTTTCTCCTGCAGAGTGGCTGAGGGGTTTGAAGTACCCTCTTTTGATTAACAACCTAATGCTTCACCACCAGAGCTGCTTCAGATGCCCCCACCACACCATTTTTACAGGCGGTGTTACTCTTAGCAATAAATATCATACTGACATTTTGAAGTAAACAGATTTTTTTTTAGTTGAATATAAGTTGTGAACACAGCCTCCCAACCAAAAAAAAAAAAAAAGGGGGGAGGTGGAAGAGCCTTTGTTAAACAGCTTGTCTTCAAAGCATTTTCAGTATTTCCAAGTGCTAGGCAAAAAGTTTTCTTTGCTTGAGATTTCTGTGATTTTCATGGGGTATGTACTAACCCAAAGGGTTATTTTGCTCCATTATGAGTGATGCTTTTTTTTTTTTTAAGGCCTGGATGAATGAAAAGTTTGCCCCTGAGCTGCTGGAAAGCAAGTCGGAAATTGTAGAATGTGTCATTGAACAACTAGATCACATGGTAAGAGTTGCTTATCTGAGGGTTACAAAGGAAGAGAACATTAAAGGGTTTGGTCAGCATAGTGAGAGGTTGTGGTATGATAGCAAATCAGTTTCAGTTTTGCTTGCCGTAGCCCAGTATTTTTGAAATATAGAACTGGTTGCCAAAATTTACAAGCATGAGAGTTCCCATAAAAATCTGCATATCAGCTTCCCATGAAAAATCTAAAGACCTGGCATCATTGACCCCACATATCTACACCAGAACACTTGACCTGAGCAGGCTAAGGGCTGCTCCTTTCTGTTGCTGTCCTGTTCCCCACACTCCCTAACTACTCACCTTTCTCATATACCTTCCCTCTCTGGCCCTCATGGTCATATGAGTTTGTGATCTTGGCTTAGATGATCTGGGCTTAAATAATTATTAGCTCAGAGTAGCATTAAAAGTTTTGATATTTTAGTTTCTCAACTGATGGTTTAACTCCTCATTTTAGACCCTTCAGACATTTCTTCTTTGTGCTAAATCATGACCTTTACAATTGGGTCCTTCTGGGCCCTTCTGACCAACTGCATTCAGATTCTATTTAAATTTTCTTTTTCTGAAAGCAAATGAGTATTGTTTGAATTTCGTATAATGAAACTTAGTCATGTATTATTTGTATAATTAAAATGAAAACTAGAGCTCATACATGCTTTTTAGTTTTTTGTTCTCCTTTGAAATGTAATCTTTGGGTCCTAAACATTCCCAATGATGATGGTGCTAGAACAAAAAAGATCCTTAATCTTTAAATAACATGAGATTTTAAATTTGGGTTTCTCTTTTAATAGGAAGAAAATCTCAGGAGAGCCAAAAAAGGGGATCTGAAGGTCAGCATCCATCGAATGGAGATGGAGAGGATCCGCTATGTCCTTAGCAGCTACTTGCGCTGTCGGCTCATGAAGGTTTGACCTGGATATACCTGTAGGCCTTAAACCAATGCAGTCTCTAATATAGGCTAAGAATTCTGAGGAGAAGTTGGGCTGGAGGCTGGGAGAGTCCAGTGCCTGAAGATACTGCTAAAATTCCACTCTCGGAGTAGTTAAAGTATGCAGAAGGCAAGAAATTGTTCTGGAGAAGCATAGCTGAAACAACTGTTGTACAACTCTGTGGGTACCATACACATTTTTATCCTACTTACCTGGTATGGGTATGGTACCACCTGGAGTTACTATGGAGCAGTGCTGAGGTAGAGTTGTTGATACTGGTTAAAGAGAGAATACTGACTAGAGAAGAACAAACTCACTTCAAAACCAAACTCACTGCCATTGAATCAGATACAACTCATAGCGACCCTCCTTGGGTTTCTAAGGCACTATTACCACAGAAGTAGACTGCCCAACCTTCCTTCCGAGGAGTGGCTGGTGGG
>NW_006921611.1:12269649-12281099 GCF_000298275.1 Orycteropus afer afer
CAAGGAGTGGCTGGTGGGTTTGAACCGCCAGCCTTCTGGTTAGCAGTCAAGTGCCTTAGGCACTATGCTATTCCAAGCCTTACCTCATTTGGGGCTTTATCTTCATTGAATCTTTTCTTATAATTTGATTTTACTATTCTCTGTGTATGTATATTCAATGTGTTTAGAGCTTTTTCTGTATGTTCAAGCTCATAAAAGAACACACCAGTATAATTACCTCAGTTTTTTTAAAAGATATCCCTTTCTCTTCCTCTTAAATACCATTTACAAATGTGTTTTCAGATTTTTCCTTTGAAAGCCTCCTTCCCTTTTACATTTCTTCTTTGTTAGCACCCTTATCTCGTCTGTGAATTCTTTGAAACCTGCCTGTTTGAGTCTAGTATGTAGGTCTTATTTTTAGAAATAGCTTTGGCCACTAAGACTTTGCATTTTTGAAGTCAAATTTTAGATTAATCTCAACATCTTTTAGAAAATGTTTGACATTTGAATTTTGAGAAATGTTTTTTAATGTTGACTTTTACTTATCCTCACAGATAGAAAAGTTTTTCCCTCATATCCTTGAAAAAGAGAAAACACGCTCTGACAGGGAGCCTTCCAGCCTTTCTCCAGAAGAATTTGCCTTTGCAAAGGAGTAAGTAATCAGCAAGGGTGGAAACTGCTTTGTTCCCCTGGCTCATGAGAGTGAGTTTTGGTGGTTTTATCAGTGAAACCAAAAAAAAAACAAAACCCACCAAATTCATTGCCATTAAGTCAATTCTGACTCATAGCAACCCCCATTAGGTTACTGAGGTTGTGAATCTTTACAGAAGTAGATAGCCCCATCTTCTTCTATGGAGACGCTGGTGGTTTTGAACCTCTTTCTCGTTAGCAGCTGAATGCCTTATCCACTATGCCACCAGAGCTCAAGGAGGTGATCTCAGAACCTTATTCATGTGGTCTTTCCAAGAGTCCTGGTGACTCCTATCATTTGTGTATATCACAGAAACTCAAATTTATGTATTTCAGGTACATGGCTAATACAGAGACATACCTAAAAAATGTAGCCTTAAAGCATATGCCTCCTAACTTACAGAAGGTGGACCTCTTAAAGTCAGGTAAGCAAAACATTCTCTTTCCAGAAATTCTTGAGGGACCACAGTTTATTTTCCAAGTGTCTTCAGGTTCCTTCATTCCCACTGTTCATTCTCAAATATGGAAAAAATAAGGATGTAGATAGGCAGAAAACAGGAACAGTTCTGGTTAAAAACAAAAATCATCATTAAAAACAGGTACAAGATTAGCCATTTCAGCACAATTTTTGTGTTCTTTGGGTTATACTGAAATTCGTTTGACTGCCATTTTAAATATAATTACTCATGTAATTATACAGGTAGAGCTCACTATGACATAATCTCTGATCTCAAGAAGCTGGTGATCTTTTCCTCATAGCTTCCAGAATGGGCGGGGACTGGAACACTGCAGGAACTGTGTAGAATGGAGGATATAAATAGGAGATTAGGCAAATCTTTAATATTTTTTTGTTACCTGTAGTCAAGGCTTAGAACATTTTGTTGTGAGGCATTTCTCTAGTTATGGAAAGAGAGAGAAGGATTAGGATACTGAGATTATAGGAAGGGAAGTTGGGGGAAGAGAAATACTGCCAAAGGCTCTCCTCAAACCCACCTCTTAGTCCCCTTAAAATTCTAGTGAGATGAGGAGGGGAGTTAAGGTAGTAATCTGGGTTCAACCAAATAGGAACACCTGGCTTATGGGTAAAAGTCTGTATTCTTTAGTCTTTCACAGGTTGCCATATCTGAGCATGACTTTGTCAGGCAAATTGTCAGACCAAATCAATTCACTAGGAAACTGGAATTCATCTTGTTCACAGGCTAAGCTTAATGTCCCAAGGCCACTAACTCAAGTACAAACTGAGTCCTAGGAATTTATCTCTGATCCAGCCTGTGCTGGGGAGCCATAATGACCTTTCTGGCTGAGCGGAATAGCTAGAACAACTTTGAATGGAGTTGTGATTCACCTGGAATAATCTAAAACCCATACCAAATTTATGGAACTATGAATTGGTCATTTTTCTGTGCCTGCTTGAAGGAAACAGAAGGTCTAGTCCATGTCCACTTCCTTCACTGGTCAACCACTTTTGTCTGTACATGTGGTAGTTAAGTTGTGTGTCAACTTGACTGGGCCTGGTTTTGAGTGTCTGGGCAGCTGGATGTAGTTATTCCCCATGATGAGACTGGTTTTTAGCTCCATGCTAGAATCTACAGGAGTAGCTGAGTAGTTGCCTTAGGGATGTGGTCTGCTTCAAGTATATAAGCAGCAGCATTGAGAAAGGTCTCTGGAGGATTTTAGCATACTTGGACCCTGCATGTAGGCAAGTCTTCATTCAGCAGCCTGCCATGTTTCCTTCTGATCTTAGCACTATCTCTGGACTTAAACTAGTGGCTTGACATGTTGTTTGATAATCTTGGGACTGTGCCTTTTTACTTGTCAACCTTGGATTTGCCAGCCTTAGCAGCCAGCAGCTCCCTGAGTGAAGAGATCCCTACACCTCCAATGGGTCAAAAGCAAGAAGCAGAGCTGAAGCCCAAGGTTGAGGGGCTTTCATCCACCCCCTAGAGCTTGGCACTTTGAACTCAGACTTCTAGCTTCCTAAACTGTAAGAGTATAAACTCTTGTTTGTTAAAGCCACCACCTATGGTATTTCTGTTAGAACAGCACAAGGTAACCAAAAGAGCACCTTAGGAAGAACAGGAAGAGAACAAGGACCTGTCACATCCAAATGATTAAATCAGCTAAGGAACTACTGAACGGATGAATCTGAATTCCTACATCTGTCTCAGAGCTTCTACTTGATGCTGGTGAATAACCTTCAAAAACTCTCACCTGTCATTTGTCCTGGCTCCTTCCAAGAACTAGAGCCAGGGCTCTAAAATTGGGAGCTATACAATGGGACCAGCCTATGCTGAGTAACAGTCTTGCTTAGTTAGTCCAGATGCTCTGAGTCCCCTTGAGACCTCTGGAGTATTGTTGACCCCAGTGGCAGGGTGGGAGAAGGCGTGTTGAAGCTTAAGTTGGGTTTCCTGGAACCAGAAGTAGCCAACTGATTCCTACTCTTTTTGGTAGGCCCAGAGCCCCAGGAATTCTCCTTAGATCTTGGGAGCCAGTTATCCTGGACCCTCTACCACAGATAAAGGAACCAAGGCCAATACAAAACCTGAACTGGGCTCTTAGAACTAAGAGTTATCCAGTAACCCTGAAATTGATGTCCTCTGTGAACAAGCAGCTCCAGGAGATGAGCTATCATGCAACACTTATTAACTTGAAATGTTGGCTGGTGGTAGAAGGGGAAGGATGTCAGCAACTTCTTAACTTATAATCCACCAATGAGGGACCACTTACAGATTACAACCTGTATTCCTTTGTCTAGCAGTCAAGGCTATCACCATATGACCCCCATCTAACTTTCTAATACAGAGCTCTGGTGGGGGTGTGGTTAACGCAGTTTGGCTGCTAACCAAAAGGTCAGTGGTTTGTAAACACCAGCCGCTCCATGAAAGAAAGCTAAGGCAGTCTGCATCTGTAAAGATTTGTAGTCTTGGAAACTCAATAGGAGTTGCTATGAGTCAGGATCAACTCAATGGCAGTGAGTTTGGTTTTTGAACTTTCTAATACTTTCTATTTTTTGGTGAAAAAAAAAAAATTTCTGACTAGATTTACATACTCTGTCTCCCCGCGCCCCCTTCCCCCAAACTTCATGCATATTTCCGCCTAGGCCTTTGCTCTTACCTCCCAAGCTTACTTTTACTTTCTCCCCACTCATGTGAGGCTTCATGAAATCCTGCCTTGTTATCACCTTATCTGAAAATAACATGTGTTATTCTTGTTTGCATTCTCTACAACTTGTAGCAGAATTCCCTGCACATTGTAAGTACTCATCATGTGTTAAGTGATTGCTTGCTATGTGAAATCTTGGATGCTAGTTCTGTCAGAAGCCAGGTCTCTCCTCATAGCATCCTCCCCAACTGAGTATGTATGAGGGATCTCTTAGTACTTGATACCATTAACCCAGCAACTTTTTCCAGATTGACCTTGTCAGCTGAGCATTTTCTGATTACCTTACTATTTTTCTGACAGTTCCCAAACCTGATCTAGATTCATACGTGTTTTTGAGAGTGAAAGAACGACAAGAAAACATACTGGTAGAACCAGAAACAGATGAACAGAGGTAAATGACGTATGTGTTTTTTCACAATAGGAAATATTCCTCCTGATGGAGAACAAACTAAGCTCTGCAGATAATTTTTTTCTTTCTTTTTCAGGGACTATGTGATTGACTTGGAAGAAGGTTCGCAGCATTTGATCCGCTATAAAACCATTGCACCTCTGGTTGCTTCTGGAGCAGTACAACTAATTTAAAACCAAAAACAAACAGTAATGAAGACATGGAACCTTTGGAGAAAATGTTTTAAAGCCCCCTCCTATCACTTTGTGCCTCAGCACAATCATGAAACAGTTCCCTAGATGTCAGCCTTTCCTCAGCATTGCTGTGGATCACTTGAAAATTGGAGAGTAACCGAAGGCAGGAGTCCTAGTATTGTCACAGGTCCTCCTAACCTTCTGCCGTTCTACCCAGTATCAGCAGATGGGGCCATTGCTCTGTTTATTCCAAACGGTAGGCAAATGTATGGATACTCCCTTTGTGGTATTTTTTGCAATGTCTAAGAAAAGTGAGGAAAAGATAGTTCATAAAAAGAAATTACTGCCTATCTTTAGGGGACTGTACTTAGCCCCGACTTGATAATGGTAGGAGAGTGCCTTTCACCTTAAGACTGTAAATAGATTACAGAAAATGGCTGTGGTCCTTCTGTGACACCAGATTGTGTGAACCAACCTTTAGGAACCTCTCTTACTGGAGTTAAAACAAATTTCTGTCATGCTTAACTGAGAATCACAACTAAACCAAAAAACCATTATTAACTTCCAGTTTTGTGACAGAAGGAGCCTCTGGACAGTTCTTTGCTTGTTGGCTAATGGTGTTCTCCCTGCTGTTAACCTGCATCCTTCCCTGAATCTCAGGCAACTTTGCCAAGTCTCCAGTCCATCTGTCCATTCCTGGCACAGCTCTGTTAGCAGAGCACCATTAACTAGCCTATATTGTGACCTTAGTAGCAGCTTTTCTTTTTTAAGTTTTTCACTTTCTCCAAGAAGATCAATGAAATTAACTTCATGTGAACAGGGTGGTGCAGTGATGTATCTGAAGGAAAGAGGTATAGTTGGGGAGTAAGTCTTTCCTTGAAATACAAAAAGCAGTCTGCATTCTGGTCTTCTCTTGCTTGTTGGCAGGGCAGCAAATTTCCCTTTACATGATATAGGTAGTTAGAATAATCAGTCTAATACTGCTATATTTCCAAGAGAAATCACTAGGTGAAAGCAAGGAAGGTTTTATTGGCTAATAAAAGTATTTGCTGTTTCATGTAGTACCTTGTTTTTTCCAGAGTCGTTTTATCCTCATCAGCCATTCATTAAATATGGATTGAGTGTACAGTGTGCCAGGTACAGTTCAAGGCACTCACGCTGCAACCTGGAATAAGACCATCACTGTCCCAGTTCAGTAGGTGATAAGTGCTGTGCAGAGAATTAGAACTGATTGATGTGTCAGAGAGTAATTAGATTAGGTAGAATGTGAGGGTCTCATTGAAGAGGTTGTATTCAGGCTGGGATCTGAATAATGAGGCAGCAAGGCATGCAGAGATCAAAAGAAAGCATTCGAGGTAGAGGTGATGCAAGTGCAAGGACCCTGAAGCCAGAAATGAGCCTGACAAGCAGTCAGTGTAGCTAGAGTACAATAGGAAAAGGAAAGTGGCAAAGAAGGTCTGAGGCAGCCCAGGGCCAGATCATGGAGGACTTTGTTAGCAAAGTTCAGCAGCCCTGAGGAGGAGGCAGGGCAGGTAGTATATACTAGACGTAAAAGCAAAGAGTAAATCCAAGACCAGCACCCAAGTCTCCTGCCTAAAGTGACGTGTGATAGTTGTGCTGAGCAACCAGGAGAGGGACAGGCTATAATTTACAACAGTGCTTCTTAAGTCTTAATGTGCATGCCACATCAAAGAGATTTTAATTAAAATTAATCCTATTAAAATGCAAGTTCTGATTCAGAAGGTCTAGGGAAAGCCCAAGCGTACATTCTAAGATGATTGCAGGTTATGCAATTGCTGCTGCTCCACAGACCACATGTGGAGCAGCAAAACTGGGAAAATGTCTCCAGCTCATTGTGTGCATGTCAGGCTACACAGGAGCTTAAAGTTCTATCAAAGCCATAAAGTGAATTTCCCTATTTCCTAAGTTACCTCTTCAAAGGAAGACTGACTTAGACCTGTCAACTTAAAGGAGAAGTTGAATTTCAAAAGTAGAAGGGAAGTGATGTGGTTTAGTTGATGTTTGTGGTAAGTACATGTACAATCCACAAATCATTCTGTGAAATAGGACATGCAATTTGGACATTGTAGGAACACCACACTATATGTATAGGCAGTTCCCATACAATCCATGGTTAAATCCTCATAAAATCTACTATAAACCTTATGGGATCCTGTAGGAGGCTGAGAGCAGTATCCACTGGATATAGGATACTGGCCTTCTGGGTGTGTAGCTGGGCTGGGACAGGGTTGTCCCCGCGAGCAGATGAGAACTTTGAGCATGTAGGAGTACATGGGGAGTTCTGGTGGTATGTACCTAAGGTATTTGACTGCTAATTAGAAGGCTGGCAGTTCAAACCCCCCAGCCACTCCTCAGAAGGAAGACTGGGCAATCTACTTCCACAGAGATACCACCACGGAAACCAAGAAGGGATCACCATAAGTCAGATCCAACTAGACGGCAGTGAGTTTGCTTTTGGGTTTAGGAGTACATGGGGCTGGGGGAAGGGGGGAAGATGGCTGTGGGAACCAGGCAGGGAGCCGGTTGTGGGTGCCAGGACCACAGCTGGAGGGGGTGGTGGCTGTCACCACCCTGTTGGTGCGGCCACTGCCAGATCACGTGCAGTGTTGCTGCTGGCTGCCACTGCCCAAAGTCCAGAGCCTGCAAGCATCCTGGGCCAGGTGGCACTGCCAGCACCCATGGCAAGAGTAGGGGAGCCCTGCAGGCACTGACCTGCTCTGGAAGTGAAAGGTTGTATGGCTGCTGGGTGGATGAATGAAGCCATGAGGAGACAGAGGAAGAGTCACTGAGGAAACCAGGATATGCACTGGAGCCCTGCTGCTTGTTTACTCTGGGGGTTTGGGATCTTTAAAACTGTTGGCAGAGATAATAAACAGAAGGAGAGCTGCTTCCTCTTTAAAACAAAACAACCTTACAAAATACAGATGAACATGCCAGTCAGACCATGCCCAAATGGACGTTAAATGAGGCATATTTACATTTTACTTTATTGTTAAAAACTCACTACTTGAAGCATGTTAGGACAGTATCAAATGATTGCACCATCCTTTAAGCTTTTTCCTAGCAGGACAGCTATTCCAGAGAAGTGATTACAGGTCCTTGTCTGACTTTCTTCCAGGCAAAACAATCATGTTATCAGCTGTGACCTTGCAGAGAGACTCCAGCTATGCTTCTTCTCTTCCCAGGCCACTGGCTTCCATGCCACCTTCTTATGCATCAATTAATTGTTAGTTGTTTTTTTTTTCTATTGTGATTTGGATGAAAGTTTACAGAACAAATTCACTCTCCATACAGCAGCTCACATACACTTTGTTTCATAACATTGACTACAATTTCCCACAATGCAGCAGCTCCCCTCCTACTTCCTCCCCATAGTTACTTCTTCCCTGTGTCCTTCCCTCCATGCACTCCTGCCCCCCGAGCTGTCTCCCTGTGCATACACAGCCCTTCTATTCTCCTATGATTGTTCTCTCCAAGGAGTGTATCTACAAAAAAAAAAAAAAAAAAAAAAAAAAAAACCTCACTGCCATCTAATTGGATCCGACTCATAGCCACCCCTCCTTGTGTTTCCAAGGCACTATCACTGCAAAAGTAGATTGCCCAACCTCCCTTCTGAGGAGTGGGTGGTGGGTTAGAACCACCAGCCTTCTGGTTAGCAGTCAAATACCTTAGGCACTACACCACCAGAGCTCCCAGGAGTGGATCTACCTAATGTAAATGTTCAATTCATATGCCTGTCTTTTGTTTGGCCAAAGCCACAAGAGTGGGTTCAATTCTAGACCTGAAGGGCAGCTAGGGGCCATAGTCTCAGTGGTTCCATCAGGGTCTATCAGACTGGCAAACCTAGTCTGCCCACACACACACACTTTTTTTTTTTTTTTTAATAAGTTTGAGTTTTGTTCCACATTGTTCTCCCCCTTTGTCCAGGATCTCCTACATATATCCCCCTCCGAGTGGTTGACAGTGGTAGCCAGGCACCATCTAATTCTTCTGGTCTTGTAGTCATATAGGCTGAGGATCACATGGTGTACCAGTTGCTTGGACTAATTGTTTCCATGAATCTTTGGTTTTCTTCATTCTTCTTTGCTCTGGATGAGGAGAGATCCATTATTGCATCTAGATGTCCACTTGCAAGCTTTTAAGATCCCAGTCACTACTCACCAAAGTAGGATGTGGAACAATGTTTTGTGTAGTATGTTATGCCAGTTGAGCCTGATGTCCCTTGTGACTATGGTCCAGAGCCCACAGGTCCAACTACTTGCTCCCTCTGGGTAGCTGGCTGTGCCCAAGAAATGACTACAACCTTGTCCCTTGTCGGCTCTATTATATATCTGGGAATTCTTACAGAACATACCAATACACTTGTAGAAACATTGCCAACCCTATACATGGTCTTGGGTACACTCCCTGCTGTATAGACATACCTAATAGTTCAGCCTGTCCACTCATCTATCCACCTGTATACCCATGTTTGCCTTCACTGACAGCTCAGAACTGTATGTGCAAAAGGGTTCGACTTTGTTGTCTGCACCTCCCATGTACCTCTCTATTCCTCTTTCTCAATGCTACCATGTTGATCACTCATATTTGGTACATTGCCCTTCTCCTCACCCAAATCACTACTTATCTCTACCTATCTAACAGTGTTCCCTACCCTACCCTCCCACCCCTGGTAACAAACAAAATTTCCTTGACTTTTACAATAATGAACTAATACCATATTTGTCCTTCATGATTGACTTTTTTCATTCAGCATAATGTCCAAGTTCATCCATGGTGTTTTGCTGATTCTACGTTATTGTTTAGGGTTGCATAGTATTCCATTGTGTGTATGTAGCATAGTTTGGTTATCCATTCTTCAGTTGATGGACACTTTGGCTATTGTAAATAGTGCTGTGATGGACATGGGTGTGCATATGTCTGTTCTTGTCATGGCCCTCCCTCACTTCTTTAGGATATATACCTAGTAATGGAATGGCTATTGGTATTTCTAACTCCAACTTTTTAAGGAATTGCCATACTGCTTTCCACAGTGATTGTATCATTTGACAGTCCCACCAGCAGTGTATGAGAGTCTCAATCTCTCTGCATCTTTGCCAGCATTTGTTATTTTCTGTCTTGTTGAACTTTGCTACTAATTTAAGGGCAAGATGGTATTTCATTGTTGTTTTGATTTGCATCTCTCTACTGGCTAATGATTGTGAGCATTTCTTCATATGTTTGTTGGCACCTGAATATCCTCTTTGGTGGAGTCTATTCATGTCTTCTTCCCATTTTTAATTAGATTATTTTTCTTTTTGTTGTTGAAGTATTGGAGTTTTCTATAAATTCTAGAGATAAGTCCTTTGTCAGATATGTCATTGCTAAATATTTTTTCCCAATCTGTAGGTTCTATTTTGACTCTTTTGGAGAAGTCTTTGGAAGCACATAAAATTTAATTTTTAGAAGGTCCCATTCATCTAGGGAGCAGCAGCAGCAGGGTTACAGGTAAGGGGAGGGACAGGCCCCACCCCCAAGAGGCAGTAAAGCAGGGGAAAGAGAAGCGAGGCGATGAGACTGACTGAGCAGCAGCGGCAGGATCCAAGATCCAGGTAAGGGGAGGGTGGAAAAGTTCCAACAGCTAAGGGAGACAAACTTGTCTGTCAGTTTGTTGTACTGTGGTGGCTTGCATGTTGCTGTGAGGCTTGAGGCTGTGCCACCGGTGTTTCAAATGCCAGCAGGGTTGCACATTTTGCACAGGTTTCAATGCAGCGTACAGACTGAGATAGAAGAAGGAAGAGGCCATCCACTTCTTAAAGAATTGGCCAGACAAACCTTACGAATAGCAGTGAAACACTGTCTGATACATTACTGTGCAATTTATGAAAAGTCCGGAAACATTGTCTGATACAGTGGTGGATGAGCCACTTAGGTCAGAAGGCACTCAAAATACAAGTGGGAAAGAGCTGCATCATCAGAGTAGAACCAACATTACTGATATGGATAAAGTAAAGCTTTCGAGACCTCCATTTGCTGACATGGCATGACTCAAATTGAGGAGAAACAGCTGTAAACATCCATTAATAATAAGACATGGAATGTACAAAGTATGAATCTAGGAAAATTGGAAGTTGTCAAAAATGACATGAAATGTATAAAGATTAATATACTAGGCATTAGTGAGCTGAAATGGACTGGTTTTGGCCATTTTGAATCAAACAACCATATGATCTACTATGCCAGGAATGAGAATTTAAAGAGGAATGGCATGGCATTCATTATCACAAAGGATGTTTCCAGATCTGTCCTGATGTACGATGCAGTCAGTGATAAGATAATGTCCATAAGCCTACAAGGAAAACCAGTTAATATGACTATTACTCAAATTTATGCACCAACCACCAAAGCCAAAGAGGAGGAAATTGAAGACTTTTACCGACTTCTGCAGTCTGAAATTGACCAAACATGCAATCAAGATGTGTTATCACTGGTGACTGGAATGCAAACATTGGAAACAAAGAAGAATCACCAGTAGTTGGAAAATTTGGCCTTGGTGATAGAAATAACACTGGAGAGTGCATGATAGAATTTTGCAAGACCAAAGAATGACTTGTTCATTGCAAATACCTTTATTCAACAACACAAATGGCTGCTATACACATGGACTTTGCCAGATGGAATACACAGGAATCAGACTGACTACATCTGTGGCAGGAGGAGATGGAAAAACTCAGTATCTTCAGCCAAAACAAGGCCAGGAGCTAACTGTGGAACAGACCATCAGCTACTCATATGCAAGTTGAAGACAATTAAAACAAGTCCACAAAAGCCAAAATATGACCTTGAATATATCCCTCCTGAATTTAGAGATGATCTAAAGAATAGATTCAATGCACTGAATACCAATGACTGAAAACCAGAAGAATTGAGGGATGACATCAAGCACATCATCCATGAAGAAAGCAAGAGGTCATTAAAAAGATGAGAAAAGAAGAGAAGACCAAAATGGATGTCAGAAGAGACTCTGAAACTTGCCC
>NW_006921611.1:12304087-12304598 GCF_000298275.1 Orycteropus afer afer
TTTCTGTTACAACAGGACTAGATAACTAAGACAGCAATTACCAGCATAAGGTATGAGTCATAATCCATTCAGTGACAACGGGTTTGGTTTCTGGTTATTGATGTCCTGATTTTGGAGGAAAAAAAAATTTTTATCAACTGAAGATCACAGAGATAGGAAGTAGAAAAAGTATGACTCAACCCTAATAAACACAGAGCTTCAGAGCCTATCATCTTAATCACTTTGCAATACTCTCTCCAAAAAAAGAAAGATCTAATAATGTTTTAAGCAAAGATAGATTCACTAGAGGAAGTTCCAGGCTCCCAAGACTACTCTAAGAGAATAACCACTACCATTCACGTTACTTTAGAGGAGGTGGCATTTTTCATAACAGGAATATTTTCTGAATTAGAGGATTTTCTACATACCACAATGCTTACAAATTCTACCTAACTTGTTAAGACACAGCAACTCACTCAAAATGAATTAAACTCAACACATAATTACTTAAGCCTTTCTTCTTGGCCCAGTT
>NW_006921611.1:12307599-12310340 GCF_000298275.1 Orycteropus afer afer
ACAGACAGGTTTTTCTCCTTGTTGGAAACCTCTCTCCCACCCCTGGTAACCAACAAAGTAAATTTTCTTCCATATATAAACCTTTCCTTGACTTTTTAAAATAACAGACTAATACAATATTTTCTTGAAAAATATCTTTTAACAAACAATTTTTTACTCAAGCTAAAGCCCTGACCCTTGCTCACATTGTGTTATAAGCAGTTAGACTTCCACCAGAAGCTGAATTGTCTTTTCAAGGCAGCAGGAGCAGAAACACTGATCAAGCTGCAATTTAATTCAAAATGGAGTTTAATGTTAGATCTACGTCAGCCATCTTAGTCATGCCACCCACCCATTTTAGAGTCACATACATTGATGTTGACTGATATAATTATTCCCATTTACAAATGTAAAATCCTTGGCTTTCCCATATTCACCAAAGAGCAGCATGGCCAGAGTTGAGAGCTAGCATTTCTAACTCAGAATATCAATTATCTTTCTCCTACACCACAGTGCTTGTCAAGCAGAAATATGTTCTGGACTTTAACCCTCACATGATACTTACATAGGCAATTTCTGACCAACTTTCTCAGTTTCCAACTTTGTTAAGCAGTAGGTTGCTTAGTTTGTGATGGATCTTTTCCAGTTCTAACTTTGGTTGAATATGTTCTTCCAACTTAAGGTCCATTTGTGGGTGAAAAATTTTTAGAATCTTTGAAACCTCTGTACATGCATATAGATATATATACATTTGTGTTTGTGAGTTTTACCAGATTAGGAAGGTGTGCAGGATAAATGCAAACAATCTTGACAAATAGAGATCTGAATAATTTACTGAGAAACTGCTCTTATAGACTACATGAGCTTTGATAGCAATGCCAGGATCATGCTTAGCTAGATGCTTGGCATTAACCAACATGACTAGAGAAAAGGAAACACTTAAGCAATGATAGTAAATTGAAAACCTACAGTTTATTGAAAGTACTAAAAACAAGATTAAAAAAAGAATAGAAATGTAGAAAAACACAATCTAGCTATTTTCTGTTCCCCTAAAAAATCCCACACACTTAAAATAACAGAAAAATAGATAATAAGACAAACACAGCTATACTTGACTGATACTAACAGAGAAAGAGAAGGGTGTCAAGTAGAAATATCAATGTAGTCTTCAAGGCAAAAGCATTAAATAGGACAAAGAATTTTATCATTTGCTGATAAAAGATAAAATTACCAAGGAGATATAACAGTACTGAGCCTTTAAACAAGATAGCATTGCAGTATATAAATGCCAAACTATTAGAAATACAAGAATTTGAGAAAAACTCAGCCATCTTGGGAGATTTGAATACTCCTTACCCAAAATTTGAAGGTCAATTGAGAGTTTAATAAACACAGAAAACATCTTTTTAAAAAGAAAATTTGATTAGATACTAGTTAACAAAGAACATCTCAATAAAGTCACCAAAATAGAGATTGTAAAGGACACACTCTCTAAACTCTCAAAAGTAAGCCCCATTCTTAAAAGCTTGAAAGAGATCATCAAGGTACAATTGGTCTCTGTTCACCTGGAACAACAGAGAAATAAGGAGAGTCGGGAATAGGAGGGGGAGATGGAATGTGTGGCTAATTGCCTCCATGAGCCATTGCCTCCTTTTCTGTGAGACCAGAAGAACTGGATGGTGCCCCTGAACACCTTGACAAAATTTCCATAGAAGAATCCTGATTATCTTAGTTATCTAGTGCTGCTATAACAGAAATACCACAAATAGGTGGCTTTAACAAACAGGAATTTATTCTCTCATAGTTTAGGAGGCTAGAAGTCCATATAGAGGGCATTAGCTCTAAGAGAAGATTTTCTCTATTGACTCTGGAGGAAGGTCCTTGTCTCTTTTAGCTTCTGCTCCTGGGCAGTCTTCATGTGGCTTGGCATCACTCATTCTCCATCTCTGCTCTGCTTGCTTCTTTAATATCTTTTATATCTCAAAAGAGATTGACTCAAGATACACCCTACACTAAAACTACCTCATTAACAAACAAACACAACTTATTTGCAAATAGGATTATAACCACAGGCATAGGAGTTAAGATTTACAACACATATTTTGACTGGATGTAATTCAATCCATAGCACTGATCAAAAGAGGGAAAATGTAGAACAGAATTTCAAATTCTCATGGACTCCAGACATTTTGAAGTCATGAAGTTTGGATGAATTCCTGAAACTACTTCCCTGAGATAATCTTTGAAACTTAAACTAAAATTGTCTTCTGAAGTCTTCTTAAATCCAAACAATAGGGTAGCAACTATGTTGGTTTTTTTCACCTTTGTACCGCAACACCTCCCACATTGTTTAGCACACATTAGGAATCCATAAATATTTCACATAAATGGATGAGTGAAGGAAGGAAGGAAGGAATGATGACGACCGACAATATAACCAAAAAAATAAAAATAGAACTCAAAAATTATGTTGAAATTTTAATAAACTCTTAAAAATAATTATTAGGTCTAAGATGGAAATTAGATACTATAAATAAATGGTAGTAAAAGCACTGTAATATATCAGGAGAATATATGAGGAGAAACAGCTGCAAACATCCATTAATAATTGGAACATGGAATGTATGAAGTAGGAATCTAGAAAAACTGGAAGTTGTCAAAAATGAAATGGAATGCATAAGGATCAATATCCTAGGCATTAGTGAGCTGAAGTGGATTGGTTTTAGCCATTTTGAATCAGAAAACCATATGATCTACTATGC
>NW_006921611.1:12310440-12313720 GCF_000298275.1 Orycteropus afer afer
TCTATGTCTTTCTCATCCTCAATGCTGCCATATTGGTCACTCACATTTGGTACATTGCCCTTCTCTTCACCCAAATCAATATTTATCTCTATCTAACTAACAGTGTTCCCTCCCCTCCCCTCCCACCCCTAAAAAGACTCCTTAAGTGCAAATTTGAAAATATGAGATTTTTTAGGCTCAGAAAAAAAAAATTATCCTAACATCTAGGACTAAGAAGATTGAAAGGAAATTATTTTCTCTGGTTCAAAGCATCTTGAGTGGGACACTCCTTACAACTCAAAGTATTTTCCAGCTCACATTTTTAAAACTTTAAATTGCTGCTTCTATTATCTCTGAACTTGTAATTTTCCTCAAGCATAATTTTGATATTTCATTGCCTCATATAAAACTCTTCAGAGATTACTTGTTGTCTACTGAAGAGGAAAAGGATAAAGGAGATTGGTATTTATTGAACATCTGGGTCCTTGACAGCACAAACGCTTTCCATGAGTACCTTGCTTGATCCTCACAACAACCATATGAAGAAAACACTAATTTTACCACTTAAATCCAGCTTCCAGGCAACACTGTTCTTTATCTTTCCCTAAGTAGTTTCTAACCTCCTTTTTATAACTACAGTTTTACTGCTCCATCTGTATTAAAACCCCACCAAAAGATATGAATAATATTAGTAACATTGGAACAAACAAGATGGTTTGGTGGTTTGGGTATGCACAGCTTTTAAAGGTATGCCAGCAACTTAACTTCCAGAATAGGTCAAGTAAATAGCATAATGGGAAATGGCTTATGCCACATAGAGCTTCATTGTAAAAGACAGCTGGCCCACTGAGTGTCAGACATTGTGGTACACGCTGCACACTTAGGCCTCTGTACATATTCCTGCCCTCAATTTCCAGCACACGTTGGTAGGCCCTCAGTCTGAGCGACACCATAGTCAGGCACCTTAATTTTGATAATAGAGTACTATCTTCCCACGTTTCCACTGCTGGTCACTAGTCACTTTCATGACAATTCCTCTCTCTCTCTCTCTCTCTCTCTTTCTAGTCCATTGGACTGGGTCACAGTTAGAAGGACTCTAACCTTCTTCATGGACTACTCATGTGGTCTTTCTCTATCCCTTAGCCACCTAACTGGTTTACACAAATTGACTCTGTACTGCCAGTCCATGCTGACCCATTGCCCCTGTGGGTTCATGAATTCTCTAGAATGGCTCACAAAATTCACAGAGACCATTACCTATTCTTATAAAAAAACAAAAATGAAACCATTGCCATTGAGTCAATTCTGACTCATAGAGACCCCCGTTGGGTTTCCAAGGCTGTCAGTCTATGGAAGCAGACTTCCTTGTGTTTCTGCCACAGGGCAGCTGGTGGGTTTGAGCTGCCAACCTTTTGGTTAGCAGCCAAATGCCTTAGCCATGGCACCACTAAAGCTTCTCAAGAGATGATTAGGAAATTATTTAATTGAAAGGAAGAGGAAAAGAATTAAGCAAGTTTTTTTTAAGTGAATGTTAAAAAAACAAAATTTATTTATATTATCACTAGTAAGAAAAAAACAATGAGAAAAAACAAACAACTGAGTCTCATAAAAAAAAATCAAGTTGCTTTTCTAAAACACAAGTTGGCACAAGGCTTTTTGGCATCTAGATAATGAAACATGGGAGTGGTCTACTAAAGAAGGTGGTAGAAGCTATAGACTTGTTGTTAGGTGCCCTTGAGTCAGCTCCAACTCATAGCGACCCTATGTACTACAGAATGAAACACTGCTCAGTTGTGTGCCATCCCCACAACCCTTGTATACCTAAGCCCATCGTTGCAGCCACTGAGTCAATCCATCTTGTTTAGAGTCTTTACATTTTTCACTGACCCTCTCCTACTTTACCAAGCTTGATATCCTTCTCTAGGGAATGATCCCTTCTGACAACATGACCAAAGTAGGTGAGACAAAGTCTGACCATTCTCGCTTCCAAGGAGCATTCTGGATGCACTTCATCCAGGGAAGATTTGTTCATTCTTCTGGCAGTCCATGGTACTTTCAATATTCTTCACCAACACCACAATTCAAAAGCATCAACTCTTCTTCTGTCTTCCTTATTCATTGTCCATTTTTCACATGCATATGAGGTGATTGAAAATACCAAGGCTTGGGTTAGGTGCACCTTAGTCTTTGCTCTTCAGCACTTTAGAGAGGTCTTTTGCAGCAGATTTGCCCAGTGCATTTATATAATGAAACATGAAAGTAGTCTACTAAAGAAGGTGGTAGAGGTAACAGGTTTAGAGAGGCAAAAGAAAAATTAATAAACATTTTTCTTTTCTGAAAATTTAAATGCTTACCTAACAGCAAAGAATCAGACTAGAAACTCTCTCGAGTTTCCTTCCACTTTTCAGTCTGTCTGCAGCCCAGCAGTCTTCTGTAGATTCATGCACAGTGCCACACACAGCACTTTCAGAAAATTTATACTAATTCCTTACAACTGTGCAGTGTCTTGTGTTTTGTTTGTTTTTTTTTTTCAAAATGTTTTCACAGGGAACAAGGTATGATGAAACAAACCTGGGATTTTGATTCAGAAAACATAGGCTCAAGTCCTGAATCTCTATTTTTATTAACTCAGGAAATTTGGAGAAATCATTGCCTTATTTCTAAGATAAAGATAATAATAGTACCAACATAACAGAGTTGTTGTAAGAGAAAATGAGAAAGGTTATGAAAAAGTTTTTGAGAATTCTAAAATGTTCTACATGTATTAATTGTCAAGCCTGGAGAAGCAGAAGGTCAGCAAGAAAGGGGAAGACCCTCAATGAGATGGACTGATACAATGTCTGCAATGATGGACTCAAGCGTAGGAATGATTATGAGGATGGTGCAGGACTAGGCAACGTTTCATTCTGTTGTACACAGAGTCACCATGACTTGGAACCATCTCAACAGCAGCAAACAACAACAACACTTATAATAGCATTTTTTCATAGCAAAACACCAGACTTGCACTCTGTTAGAAGTAAAAGCAAAAAGTTTTATTGTGGAAAGAGTTTTGTGAAACGCAACATATCACAGTACCCAAGCAGAGTACAATAATATTCCAAATTACATAAGGATAGTGTGGGTTTTTTTATTAGGTGGCATAAACAAAGGGTGATGTGCTTACAGCATGAAGGGGATAAATGACAAAAAATTGCAAGGGGAAGTCATTAATAGCTTTATCAATTCTATTCCCTATCCTCTTGGAGGGAGATCTGGTAGCATAGTGCCTAAGGCACTTGACTGCTAACCACAAGGCTGG
>NW_006921611.1:12321111-12327350 GCF_000298275.1 Orycteropus afer afer
TACTGAAGATAATTCAAAAATGGTTGCAGCAGTATATTGGCAGAGAATTCCAGAGGTGCAAGCTGGATTCAGAAGAGGACGTGGAACAAGGAATATCATAGCTGCTGTCAGATGGATCTTGGCTCAAGGCAAAGAATACCAGAAAGATGTTTACTTGTGTTTTATTGACTCTACAAAGGCATTTGATTGTGTGGATCATGACAAATGGTGGATAACATTGAGAAGAATGGGAATGCCTGAACAGTTGATTGTACTCATGAGGAACCTGTACATTGACCAGGAGGCTGTCATTCAAACAGAGCAAGGGGACACTGCATTGTTTAAAATCAAGAAGGGAGTACATCAGGGCTGTCTCCTTTCCCCATACTTAATTAATCTATATACTGAGCAAATAATCCGAGAAGCTGGACTATATCAAGAAAAATGTGGCATCAGGATTGGAGGAAGAATCATTAACAACTTGCAATACGCTGACGAAACAACTTTGCTTGCTGAAAGTGAGGATGACTTGAAGCACTTACTAATGAAGATTGAAGAATATAGTCTGCAGTATGGATTACGTCTCAATATAAAGTAGACAAAAGTCCTCACGACTGGACCAATGAGTAGCATCACAATACATGGAGAGAAGATTGAGGTTGTCAAAGAATTCACATTGCTTGGTTCTACAATCGATGCCAATGGAAGCAGCAGTTAGGATATTAGAAAACGTATAGCACTGGGCAAGTTGGCTGCAAAAGAACTCTGTCAAGTGCTGAGGAGCAAGGATGTCTCCTTGAGGACTAAGATGTGCCTGACACAAGCCATGATATTTTCAATTGCCTCATATGCATGTGAGAGCTGGACAATGAATAAGGAAGACTGAAGAACTGATGCTTTTGAGTTGTGGTTCTGGCGAAGAATACTGACAGTATCATGGACTGCTAAAAGAACTAACAGATCTGTCCTGGAGGAAGTGCAGACAGAATGCTCTTTGGAAGCAAGACTGGCCAGATTTCATCTCACCTACTTTGGTCATGTTATCAGAAGGGACCATTCCCTGGAGAAAGATGTTATGCTTGGTAAGGTGGAGGGTCGATGAAAGAGGGGAAGACCTTCAACGAGATGGATTGACATGGTGGCTTTGACGATGGAATCAAGTATAGCAAGGATTATGGAGCTGGCGCGGGATCAGGCGGTGTTTCATTCTCCTGTGCTAGGGTCTCTATGAGTTGGAAATGACTCAACAGCTAACAACAGCAACAATATATCAGACAGTGTTTCACTGCTATTCATAAGGTTTTCACTGGTCCATTCTTTGAAAAATGGATGGCCCCCTCCTTCTTCAAGTCTGTCATAACAAAATATGGATAATATTGAAAAGAATGGAAATTCCAGAACACTTAATTGTGTGCTTGAAGAACCTGTACACAGACCAGGAGTCTGTCATTCAAACAGAACAAGAGGATATTCTATGGTTTAAAAATCAAGAAGGCAGTGTGCAGTGTTGTGTCTTTTCACCATACTTATTCAATCTGTATGCTGAGCAAATAATCTGAGAAGCTGGACTATATGAAGAAGGTAGCATCAGGATTGGAGGAAGACTTATTAACAACCTACGATATTTAGACAACACAACTTTTCTTGCTGAAAATGAAGATGACTTGAAGCATTTACTGATGAAGATTAAAAACTACAGTCTGCAGTATGGATTACACCTCCACATCAATAAAATGAAAATCCTCACAAATGGACTAATCACAATAAATGGAGAAAAGATTGAAGCTGTCAAAGATTTCATATTACTTAATTCCACAATCAACACCCATGGAAGCAGCAGTCAAAAAATCAGACATCATATTGCAAAAAATCAGAAATCTGCTGGAAAAGGTCTATTTAAAATGTTGAAGAAGAAAGATGTCACTTTGAAGACTAAGGTGTACTTAACCCAAGCCATGATATTTTCAATTACCTCATGTACATGTGAAAGCTGGAAAATGAATAAGGAAGACCGAAGAAGAGTTGATGCTTTTGAATTGTGGTGTTGGTGAAGAATACTGAAAGTACCATGGACTGCCAGAAGAATGAACAAATCTCTCCTGGAAAAGTGCAGCCAGAATGCTCCTTGGAAGCAAGAATGTCCAGGCTTCATCTGACCTACCCATGTTGTTCAGAAGGGAACATTCCCTGGAGAAGGATATCATGGTTGGTAAAGTGGAGGGTCAGGGAAAAAGGGGAAGACCCTCAACAAGATGGATTGACACAGTGACTGCAATGATGGACTCAAGTGTAGCAAGGATTGTGAGGATGGTGCACGACCAGGCAGTGTTCTATTCTGTTGTGAGGATGGTGCACAACCAGGCAGTGTTTCATTCTGTTGTATACAGGGTCACTGTGATACATAACAACACATAACAAGAACAACAAACACATATATAGAGTTGGCAGGAGATATTCCTACATATATATTTGCATATGTTGCAAATATACCCATAAATATAATAGAGCGTACATGGGACACAGTCATGAAAAGCTCTTAGTCATAAGCAAACACCATCTGGGACTCAGATACTGGGCTTCGGGGTTAAGGATCATAATCTTGGGGAACAATTAGGTCAAAAGGCATATTACAGTCCATAAAGACAATGTTCTATATCCTACTTTGGTGAATAGTGATCAGGGTCTTTAAAGGTTGTGAGTGGCCATCTAAGTTACCACTATTGTTCTCTCCCCTTCCAGAGCAAAGAAGAATGTAGAAACTTAAAGACTCAAGGAAACAATTAATACAGAGGACTAATAGACCACATGAATCACATGAACCACAGACTCCATTAACCTCAGACCGGAAGAACTAATGGTGCCCAGCTACCATTACTGACCAGTCTGACTGGGATCCAATAGACAATACCAGAGTGGAAGAAGGTAAAACAAATATTAAGATCATAGTAAAGACCAGACTTACTGTTCTGATAGAAACTGGTAGAATCCCTGAGACTATGGACCTTAGTTGTTGTTGTTGTTGTTATGTGCCGTCAAGTAAGACATGACTCATAGCAACCCCCCCTTGGGTTTCCGAGGCAGTATCACTACGGAAGTAGATGGGGCAATCTTCCTTCCAAGGAGTGGCTGGTGGGTTTGAACCACCAGCCTTGTGGTTAGCAGTCAAGTGCCTTAGGCACTATGCTACCAGAGCTCCCATGGGCCTTAGACACTCTCCTAATTTAGAAGCCACTCCTGGAGATTACCTTTCAGCCAATAAAAGACAGGCCTATGGAGCAAACAATAACACCTGGAAGAACATGCTCTTCAGAACAATCAACTATACAAGACAAAAAGGGCACCATCTGGCCCAAAGCAAAGTTAAAACAGGAAGGGGCAGGAAAACTGACCAAATGGAAATGGGGAACCCAGGGAGGAAATGGGGAGAGAGCTGACACATTGTGGGGATTACAAGCAATGTCACAGAACAATCTGTGTATAAATTGCTGAATGGGAAACTAATTTACTCTGTAAATTTCAACTAAATCACAATAAAATATTTTTATAAAACCAAAACACCTGACTCAAGAAAAAGTATTATCACCTTGATTGGTCAGATAGTTTGCAAACACATTTTCCCAGTCCGTTGTTTGTCTGTTGATTTTGTTTGTATTGTTTTTGGACACACAGAGTTTCTTCTATCCCAATTTATACAAATATTCTCATTTAAGTCTTCCTTTTATATTTATTTTTTTTTATCAAGTTCTTTTTTTAGTATGAAGTAGGGATCTACCTTTATTTTCTTCCATATAAATAGCCAACTGTGCCAATATGATTTGTTAATCCAAGAGCTACAACAACTTCATTAAAGCATATACAAAGGGCTTCATTTTAAAATGAGGAAAAGGTATAAATATGCAATTCACTGAAAAAGAAATGGCCAATAAATACATGAAAATAAGCTATATACTAGTTGCCTTTGAAAGTACAATGAAAACAATCCTGAGACACTGTTTTTCACTTATCATGTTGCTGCCAACAATATAAAGTTTGATCATTTTTAGTAATGGTGAAAATATGAAAAGAGACAACTCTTAAAGGATGTTGGTTAAATTGTAAATTTATATAGCCTTTTTGGAGGCAATTTAGCAGCATCAGAATCTAAATGTACACATCCTTTGAAACAGCAGTCCTCATATTAAATCTTTATCATGAAAAAATTCTAACATATGTACACAAATGTATGTTACAAGAGTGTTGCACAATTTTATTAGCAAAAAAAGTGAGGACCAAAATGTCTGTCAAGAGAGAATTGGTTAATTATGGTGGATCCATACTACAGAATATGATGTACATAGTGAAAATGAGCTACATCTATAATAAACTAATATAAAAAGATATCCACCAGTAAATACTAAAACAACAGCAATGAAGGAAATGATAACATGATTCATAAACATAATGAGCTCAGCACAGAAAATTATATGGAACAAAGAAACCAGGGACACCATGAAAAAACACATAACAAAATGACAACAACCAATTCATACTTGTCAATAATTATTCTTAATGTAATTAAATGCACCACTCAAGAGATGAAGAGTTGCAAAATGATTAAAAAAAAAAAATAACCATCAATATGCTGTCTACAAGAGACACACCTTAGAGACAAAGACAAAAATAAACTAAAAATCAAAAGTTGGAAAAAGATATATCAAGCAAATGGCAACCAAAAAAGAGCAGGAATGGCAATATTAATTTCTGATCAAATTGCCTTTAAGACAAAAACCACCATAAGAAACAAGGAAAAACATTATATAATGATTAAAGGATCAATCAAACAAGAAAATATAACCATAATAAATATCTATGAACCCAATGAAAAAGCCCCAAAATATATAAATCAGACTTTAACCGAATTGAAAAGACAAATAGATGACTACACAGTCATAGTAGATGACTTTAATATACCACTTTCAATGAAAGATAGAACAACTGGAAAAAACTCAACAAAGATACAGAAGAACTAAACAATACAATCTACCGATTTGACCTTATAGACATCTAAAGAGCACTTCACCCAACAACAGCACAATATACATTCTTTTCCAGTGCACATGGAACATTCTCCATGATAGATCATATATCAGGCCATAAAGCAAGCCTTATATAAATTTGAAAACATTGAAATACTGCAAAGCATCTCCTCAGATCACAATGCTATCAAATTACAAATCAACAATAGGAAGAACAATGGAAAAAAGAGCCAACACATGGAAACTGAACAACACCCTCCTTAAGAATGACTGGGTAAGAGAAGAAATAAAACATGAAATTAAAAAATTTCTTGAATCAAACAAGAATGAAAATACAACACACCAAAATCTTTGGGACACAGCAAAAGCAGTGATCAAAGACCAATTTATAGCAATAAATGCACACATCAAAAAAGAAGAAAAAGCCTAAATCAACACCTAAACTGGCATCTCCAACACTAAGAAAAAGAAGAGCAAGAAAAGCCTACAGTCACCAGAAAAAAGGAAATAAAGATTTGAGCAGAAATGAATAAAACAGAAAATAGAAAGACAATAGAAAAAAACAACAAGACTAGAAGTTGGTTTTTTTTTAAAAGAGTAATCAAATTGACAAAAGTGGCAAATTAACAAAGTAAAAGGGAGAGAATATAAATAACACAAATAAGAAATGAATTGGGCAACATCACAACAGAACCAACTGAAATAAAAAAAGATAATATCAGGATATTATGAAGAATTTTACTCCCAACAAATTTGAAAATCTGGAAAAAATGGACAGATTTCTAGAAACACACTACTTAACCTAATCCTACACACACTAAGATGGAAATGTGGAACAAACCCATAACAAAAGAAGAAATTGAACAGGTCATAAAAAAGTTACCAAAAAAAAAAAATCTTGGCCAAGACAGTTTCACTGGAGAATTCTACCAAACACTCAGAGAAGAACTGGCACCAATTCTACTCAAACTATTCCAAAACATAGAAAAGAACAGAAACCTCTCTAATTCATTTTATGAAACAAGCATAACTTTGATACCAAAACCAGGCAAAGACATCACTCAGAAGGAAAACTACACACCAATATCCCTCATGAATATAGATGCAAAAATCCTCAACAAAATCCTAGCCAAAAGCAAACAAAACTCACTGCCATCAAGTCGATTTGACTCATAGAGACCCCTCCTTGGATTTCCAAGGAAGTATTTCTATGGAAGTAGATGGCCCAATCTTTCTTCCTAGGAG
>NW_006921611.1:12327882-12330869 GCF_000298275.1 Orycteropus afer afer
AAAAAAAAAAAAAAAAAACTACTGGAACTAATTGAGAGATTTAGCATAGTGGCAGGATACAAGATCAACATATAAAAATCAGTTGGATGCCTTACACCAGCCAAAAGATTGCTGAAGAAGAAATAAAGAAATCAGTACCATGTACAATAGCTACCAAAACAAAACAAAAAGATACTTGGGAATAAATCTTACCAGGGACACAGAAGACCTCTACAAAAAAAACTACAAAAGACTACTTCAAGAAACCATAAGAGAGCTATGTAAGTGGAAGACTATACCATGCTCATGGACAGGAAGATTGAACATTGTGAAAATTTTAGTTCTACCCAAAGCAATCTGTATATTCAATGCAATCCCAATCTAGATCAATATTCTTTAAGGATATGGAAAAAACAATCACTAACTTTATATGGAAAGCAAAGAGACCTCAGATAAGCAAGCCACTTTTGAAAAAGAAGAACAAAGTAGGAGGTCTCACACTCCTGGATCTCAAAACCTACTATACAGCCATAGTAGTCAAAACTGCCTGTTAATGGTACAACAACAGACACACAGACCAATGGAATAGAATTGAGAACACAGAAATAGACCCATCAACCTATGGTCAGCTGATCTTTGACAAAAGACTGAAATCCATTAAAAGGGGAAGAGATAGTCTCTTTCACAAATGGTGCTGGCAAAACTGGATATCCATCTGCAGAAAAATGAAACAAGATCTGCACCTCACACCATACACAAAAACTAACTCCAGATGGATCAAAGACTTAAATGTGAAGCCTAAAACCATAAAGTTCCTCAAGGAAAAACTAGAGGCAAATTTAGGGACCCTAATATATGGCATAAAAAGACTATAAGCATAACCCAAAATGTACAAAAAACAGAAGAGAAACTAGATGAATGAGACCTTCTAAAAATTAAACTTTTATATGCTTTCAAAGACTTCTCCAAAAGCATCAAAAAAGAACCTACAGATTGGGAAAAAAATATTTGGCAACAACATATATGACAAGGGACTTATCTCTAAACTTTATAGCAAACTTCAACACCTCAACAACAAAAAGACAAATAACCCATTTAAAAAATTACTAAACAATATTCAGGTGGTCAAAAACACATGAAGAAATGTTCACGATCTTTAGCCATTATAGAGATGCAGATCAAAACAACAATGAAATACCATCTTGTCCTAGTACTAGCAGTGAAGTTCAACAAGACAGAAAATAACAAATGCTGGCAAGGATATGGAGAGATTGGGACTGTCAATTCGAACTGTCAAATGATGCAATCACTGTGGAAAGTAGTAGGGCAATTTCTTAAAAAGCTGGAATTAGAAATACTATTTGACCCAGCCATTTTATTACTAGGTATATATCCTAAAGAAGTGAGAGCCAGGACAAGAACAGACATATGCACACCCATGTTCATCACAGCACTATTTGCAATAGTCAAAATATGGAAACAAGCTAGGGGCCCATCAACAGAAGAATAGATACCCAAAGTATGGTACAAACACACAATGGAATATTGTACAACCCTAAAGAATAACATAGAATCTGCAAAACACCATATAATGTGGATGAACTTAGAGGATTTTATGCTGAGTCAAACAAGTCAATTACAGGAGGACAAATATTCTATTAGTCCGTTATTATAAAAAGTCAAGGAAAAGTTTGTATATGGAAGGAAATTTTCTTTCTTGGTTACCAGAAGTGGGAGGGGAGGGGTGGGAACACTGCTAGATAGGCAGAGACAAGTATTGATTTGGGTGTTGGGAAGGGCAACGTACCAAATGTGAGCAATCAACATGGTGTCATCAAGGAAGAGGAAGACACAGATAGGTACATGGGAGGTACAGACAACAAAGATTAACCCTTCTGCACATACAGTACTGCGTTGTTAGTGATGGCAAACATGGATATATGGGTGGATAGATGGATGGACAGGTTGAATGATTAGTATGTCTATGGAGGGGAAAGTGTATCCATGACCATGTATAGGGTTGACAGACAAGGTTTCTACAAGTTTATGCTTATGTTCTGCAAAAATTTCCAGGTATATCTGAGAGAACCTGGTAGAACCCCTGAGACTATGGCCCCTAGCTGCCCTTCAAGTCTGGAATTGAACCCACTCCTGTGCCTTCCAGCCAAAGAAAAGAAAGGCATATGAGCTGAACATCTACATTAAGTTGATACACTCCATGGAGAGATCTATCATGGGAAAATAGAAGGACAGTGTACGCACAGGGAGACAGCTCAGGGAGCAGGAGTGCATGGGAGGGAAGGACACAGGGAAGAGGAAGTGGGAGGAGAGCTGCTGCACTGTGGGAGATTGCAGTCAATGTCATGAGACAAAGTGTATGTGAACTGCTCTATGGAAAATGAATCTGCTCTCTAAACTTTCACCCAAATCACAATAAAATTTTTTAAAAAAAGTTATCCACTATAGAGTTACTGAAAAATGAAGATTGTTTACTTCTATAAATAAGTTACTTGATTATATAAAATAAATAAATGTAATATAAAATTAGGCCATTTTTTATAGAAATAAAATCTTCAAACCTCTGTATATATAACAATCTTGTTGTTGTTGTTAGGTGCCGTAGAGTCATTTCTGACACAGCAGAACCAAACACTGCCGGATCCCATGCCAGCTCCATGATTCTCGCTATGTACTTGAGCCCATTGTCACAGCCACTGTGTCAATCCATCTCGTCGAAGGCCTTCCCCTCTTTTGTCGACCCTCCACCTTACCAAGCATGACAGCCTCCTCCAGGGAATGGTCCCCTCTGCAACATGACCAAAGTAGGTGAGACAAAGTCTGGCCATCCTCACTTCCAAGGAGCATCTTAGCTGCACTTCCTGCAGGACAGATCTGTTAGTTTTTTGGGCAGTCCATGGTACCTTCAGCATTCTTCACCAGCACCACAACTCAAAAGCATCAACTTTTCTTCAGTCTTCCTTATTCATTGTCCAGCTCTCACATGCATA
>NW_006921611.1:12332856-12334119 GCF_000298275.1 Orycteropus afer afer
ACTTTTACAATAATGGACTAATACAATATTTGTCCTTCTGTGATTGACTTATTTCACTCAGCATAATGTCCTCCAAGTTCATCCACATTGTGTGGTGTTTTGCAGATTTTAGGTTATTCTTTAGAGTTGCATAGTATTCCATTGTGTGTATGTACCAGAATTTGGTTATCCATTCCTCAGTTGATGGACACCTAGACTGTTTATTTTTAAATACACTTTTGATTGAAGTATAACTTATAAAAATTACACAGGAAACACACCTGTTACCACCACGCAGATCCAGAAATAGAACATTACCCAGAAGTTTAGAGCTCATCAGAAAGATCTGGCTAAAGATAAAGACTTAGGAATGATTAGCATATGAGTAGTATTTTGGTTACCTAGTGCCACTCTGACAAGAATATACCACAAATGGACTGGCCTTATCAATCAGGAGTTTATTCTTACAATTTGGAGGCTCTAAATCTGAGTTCAAAGTGCCAGGCTCTAAGGGCTGGATGCAAGCCCCTCAGCCTTGGCTTCAGTTCTACCTCCAGCTCCTGGCCCACTGAAGCTAGAGGCTTTTCTTCACTCAGACAGCTGCTGGCTGCTCAGGCTGCCAAGCCCAAGGTTGACAAGTAAAAAAGCACAGTCCCAATGTTACCAAACCACACAGTAGGTCATTCATTCAACTCCATTGTAAGTCCCAACATTAGCAGAGCATGGCAGGCTGCTGAACAACAACACAGCTACACACAGGGTCCAAGTATGCCATAAGCTAGAGACTATTCCCAAGGCTTTTCCTTATAAACAGGAAGCAAACCCCATCTCAAAGGCAGCTACTCTGCTGCTTGTGGTAGATCCCACTATGGACTTGATTGGCAGTCTCATCGTGGGAAATAACTACCGCCAGCTGCCCAGCCACTCAACCAGGCGCAGCCAAGTTGACGTACAAATCTATCTACCACAAGTAGTAACTGAATAATTGTCAAAATTGGATAAGCATCCAAGAAAAAGTTACCAGAGTGGGAAATTGAGAAGGCTGAAGATTTGAGGGACATTAAGATTTAAAGGGTGGGGATCAATCAGAAAAAAAGATCGAGACAAAATGAAGAAAGCCTAAGGTTCATGTGGGATACCATCAAAAGGAATAATCTACATGTAATCGGAATTCCAGAACAGGAAGAGACAAATAAAACCACAGAGAAAATTGTCAAAGATTTGTTGTAAGAGAATTTTCTTGCTATGATGAAAGATGAAAATATATCCATTCAGGAAGTCCAA
>NW_006921611.1:12335651-12346910 GCF_000298275.1 Orycteropus afer afer
ATCCAAAGTAAATAAGCCTACAAGATTGTAAACAGGGAACCAGAGACATCAATTGACAAATGAGGACAACTACAAACGAAAAAGAGGGGAAAAAACTGTGGTGTTACAGAACTTCTAGATGGTAGAGAAGTCAAGACAACTACAAGATAGAATGGACTGTTCTAAACTTGGGAAGAAAACTGTAAATCACAGGGTAACCTCAACGAAAAATGATAAACCTTCACATCAAAAGAAAAAAGAGGACTAGCACAAATATTTAGCAAATACTAAAACAATAGCAACAAAGGAAGTGATAACACAATTCATAAACAAAACGAGCTCAGCATAGAAAATTATATGGAACAAAGAAATCAACACCACAAAAAAGCACATAACAAAAATGACAGCAACAAATACATTTTTGCCAATAATTACATATCTAGCAAGGGACTTATCTCTAAGATTTATAGAAAACTTCAACGCCTGAACAGCAAAGGGAGTAACAATCCAAATGAAAAACGGGCAGAAGACATGAACAGACACTTCACCAAGGAGGATATTCAGGTGGCCAGTTAATATATGAAGAGATGCTCACATTCATTGGCCATCAGAGAGATATAAATCAAAACAACAGTGAGATGCCGTCTCACCCCAGCACTGATGGCAAGTTTCAACGAGACAGAAAATAACAAATGCTGGTTGGGATGTGGAGAGATTGGGACACTCATACACTGCTGGTGGGACTGTGAAGTGATTCAACCACTGTGGAAAGCAATATGGTGATTCCTTAGAAAGCTGGAATTGGATATACCATTTGACCCAACCATTCCATTACTAGGTATATAGCCTAAAGAGGTGAGAGCCAGGACAGGAACAGATATATCCACGCTCATGTTCATTGCAGCATTATTTACAATAGCAAAAAGATGGAAACAACCTACTTGCCCATCAGCAAAAGAATGGATGACCAAACTATGGTACATACACATACTGGAATGCTATGCAGCAATAAAGAATAATGTACAGTCTGCAAAACACTGCATAATATGGATGAACTTGGAGGACATGATGCTGAGTGAAATAAGTCAATCACAGAAGTACATATATAGTATTGGTTTGTTGTTGTGGAGGGTGATCAAGGAAAGGTTTATATATAGAGGGAAACTTTCTTTGTTGGTTGCCAGGGGTGGGAGAGAAGGGGAGGGAACACTGCCAAAAAAGGAAAAAAAAAATGGTTTGACCAAGGTCATTAAAAAAAAAAAAAAAAGCCAATGTTTTATAATAATTTTACTGACAAACATGAAAAAAAAGTAAAAGAAAAAAGATTTAAATGGTGGACAGAGGAAACTGGGTCTGCAAAGGAGACTGCGAAGGTTGCCAGAGGTAAGAGAATCACCAGGAAATTGTTCTCCAGTTCCAAGAGAATCTGATCATGTCCAGCACAGGCCACAGAAATTAAGAGTACCATCAAGTTTCACCAGGTGGAAACTATGGATGCCCTTTGCATCTTATGGCCCTGGCACTCTGGCCATATATGACTGAACCAGGGATCCATGCCCAGGGCCCCATAGGGGCTCTCTAATTTGTCAATGAAGGCTCCACCCAGTGACCTCCTCTCTCTTTGGGTGCCACATACACACATTCACACACACACACACACACAGGAGGAAAGAGAGTAGATTGACAGAGAAATATAATAAAGTGGCAAACAATGAATAGAAGTGCAAATGAGATAAAGCCATGAGGTGGAGCGAAGAGCCCAAAAAGTCAGTAGTGGGAAACAGCTTCAGGAAAAGCCTCAAAGAAGATTTGGAGAAAAAAAAATATGATGGGAGCCCCTCAGGAAAATATATGCACAGTGTATATGGAACTTTCTAGTTCCTCAAAGTCTATCTGTTTAACAGTCAAAAGAGTTTCCAATTTCATTATTTTCCCTTCTTTCCTTAACATACAGGAACATTGGTTGTTCAGTGGTAAAATCCTTACCTTCCGTGTGGGAGACCTACGATTGATTCCCAGACAATGCACCTCAGGCCCATCTCAATGGTGGTTTGAGTGGAATCTTTCCCTGAATGGTACAAATATTGTGTTCTACTACTAGCCAAAAAGTTGGCAGTTTGAATCCAACCCAGCAGTGCCTCAGGAGACAGGCCTGGCAATTTGCTTCCAAAGGGTCACATCCTTGAAAACCCTATGGAGAGCAGTTCTACTCGGGCACACACCGAGTCTCCACGATTCTGACCGGAAAGCATCTGCCAACAACAGCAGTACTGAATGGGCTTCCGTGAGGCTTTCAGACCAAGATGAACTAGAAAGAAAGGCCTAACCATCAACTTCCAAAAATCATCCAATGAAAACACAAAAGTCTGATCTCTGCAATTGATCATGGGGATGGCACAGGACCGGCAGCTTTTGTTCTATTGTGCATGGGATTGCTGTCAGTCAGAGCAAAGTGGGTAGCAGCTAAGAGCAACATTCTGAGCATAGCCCCATACCTCATGATGGTAGTCCAGGAGTGACCCTGAAGCCTGGATGGAGTGCTGGTGTCCTATGGCAGAACTGAATCACACTTGCCTGACACATCCTTTTCTTTCCCTCAGAAGTACTGAAGACATGAAAGTCTCTTCTGATAAGCTCCTCCAACAAGCCAGTGTCTTAGTGCCCCTGATCCTCTGGAGTTAGGGCCACAGAATAGTTCCTGAAGGGGAAATGAGCTTCACTCAAGAGAAGCAGATACTTCTGCCATGAGGCTGCCTGAAGCTAAGTGGATTAAGTACTCCCCGAGTAGCACTGTGTCTCTGATCGGCAATGTGTGTGCCCCAGGAATCCACAGCTGGTACTTGGCTCCCAACCCACTACCACTTTTTGCCTGAGCTTCTTTTTATCAGTTTAATCAGACATTTGTGGGGTGAGGGACTGAGGGGAAGAGAAGTGCAGTGATGCTAAGGGGAGGGGAGAGGAAGGGGTAAGTTGGGCTACAGCTCAGAGCACCTGGTCCTTTTTCTCGCTCATCAGAACTTCCTTCCCTGTTTGTCAAAGATCCCCAGTACTACCTACCATGCCCTCTGGGACCTCCCCATGCACCTCTGCCTCAATCACAGCCCATCCTTCTAACATCTCCTGCTGTCTTGCCAAGCAAAGTTGTTGGTGCAGTTGTTCTTCCGCTCCTACCTGGCACGACCTCTTCAACCCAGAGACCCAAGAAGCAAGTGGGGTCTGCAGATAAGAAGGGACTGTCCTTGATATCTATGCACGAGTTTGAAAATGCTAAGCAGAGACTGAAGAAGGCTGGTGTCCTGCGTTCTGCTTACCTGGCCCAGAACTGCAGAGTCAACTAGCTATGGTCTGGGCTTTCCCCTACCTTGGCAGGACTGCTCCGTTAGGAAGGCGCCTGAGGACACAGCATGTGTGCCTGGAGCAGTGCACAGTGCAGGGGGGCTTCTTGTGAGGCACCCTGCAGGTGCACAAGCTGCATCTCCAGAAGGTAGTGCCGATGCACATCACCTTTAACGCCTAGGGCTCCTTTCAAGAAGGGTCCAGTGTTTATATGCCTGAATCTTGCACAGGTGAGGCCTACAGCTTGGCCTTCTAGATGGGGTTGCCCTTAGGTCCCTGAGCCCTGTGGGCACTATCCAGTTCTGCTTCTCTTTAGAGTGTGCTCAGAAGCTTTTTTGGGACAATAATCAAGGGCAAAACTACCTCTTGGTGTTTAGTTCACGGTCCTTTCATCAGAATGATGCTGAGCTCCCTGATGAGCCAACAAATAAACTCTCTGTGGTTGCTTTTGTCTGCATAGGTGGAGTTTAAATTCCTTGCCCAGGATTTGAGCATTTTCTATCTCTCCTGGGAGCACTGGTAGTGCAGTGGTAAAAGCACTCTCCTACTAGCCAAAAGGTTGGAGTTTCGAAAGCACCAGCTGCTCCAGGGAGAAAGATGCAGTCTACTTCCATAAAGATTTACACCCTTGCAAACACTGTGGAATGGTTCTACTCTGTCCTCTGTGGGTCGGAATCAACTCCATGGCAGTGGGTTTTTGTTCTCTCTTCTGGAATTTAAACACACACACACACACACACACATACACCACAGTTGCCCATTCAGTGGAGTTGATTCCAAGTTATGGGAAAACCTCATGTGTGTCAGAGTAGAACTGTGCTCCATAGAGTTTCCACTTGCTGATTTTTCCAAAGCAGATCACCAGGCCTTTCTTCCCACGCACCTCTTGGTGGACTCAAAGTTCTAACCTTTCAGTTAGCAGCCTAGCATGTGAACTGCTTCTACCACCCAATGATTCCTCTGGAATTTTACTCAGACTTTTTTTGTGCTCCTGGGTTCACAGTGGAGAAACAAGGTTGACTCAACTCTTAACCCCAGAAGAAGGTCTCAAATGCTTTGCATTCTTCTCTCACATGGGCTTGTCACTTCCTGACTGGCAAGGATGAAATTTCTTAGGAATATGCTGGGAATGAGCCCTTTCATATTTGCAGAGAAGATTTTGGAGTGAAGAAACAGACTAAATGTAAATAAAGCTTTTGATATGTAACTATTTAAAAGATCTAACCAATGAGTCTATAAGGGCCTTGTGTATATATGTGTGTGTTAAAAACATTGTGGATCATTGCACATAGGAAGGATGCAGTACAGAAGTTTGTTCTTTTCCTTTACTCCTCACCTGGGCAAGACTAGTTTTCTGGTAACTTGAAATATTCTTGCTTTTTTAACTTTTGCCAAAAGAAATATTCACAAAAGCATCTTCAATTGTTCATATTGTAAATACTTGGCATTTCCCCCTTTTTATCACTTAAATTCTGGGGAAACTCTGTCCCTCTCCAACTCAAAATAGATGGTTAAAAAAAAAACCACTTATTTAAAGTGGTTTAATACATGTTTTTGGTTAATTTACCTAGACCCAGAATCCTGATCTGTTTCCATAGCACCTGACACTTTCCCTACTGTGGTATTTATCACTCTATATTATAACCACTTACTGAATTGTTTGCCTCTCTCACTAGCCCACAGGTTCTGAGAAGGGTGGAACAGAAGTGCACTATTGACCCCTTGGCTGGGCACCCCATAGGAGCTCAGAACATATGGGTTCGAATAACGTATGAATATTTGTGGCAAATATGCCTCTCGCTTCAACTTCTAATGTTCTAAGATCTTTAGGCTTTGGGAGAATTAAACCTCTTTTCAGAAGTTGTTCATTCGCTTGGATTTTTATTCAGGGATGATACATTTTAAATAAAAGTATTTTCTTATCTTTATCTACTCTGATCTTTGGCTTCTTCAGTCACATTTGTTTGTGCCAACTGTAGGCTACATAAATACACTCATAACAGTTAAGCAAGCAACATATGCTTTATTTATTTTCCTCTCTGAAGGCCTGCCCCTGGCCAACTCATGCTCAGGGTAAAAGAGCCAAGACGTCCTGCAGGTGGTTAACACGGCAAAGACAAAAGCAGCCAAATACACAGGTGAGAATGTTCCTTAGAAAAAAGGTTGGTGAGACTTTGTCTTAAGTACTCTGGACATGTTATCAGGAGGGACCAGTCCCTGGGCATTATGAGAATGGCACAGGAGCAGGTAGCATTTCATTCTGTTACATATAGGGTCACTATGAGTTAGAACCAATTAAATGGCACCCCAAAACAACAGCAACATGCCTCTAGCTTCAACTTCCAATGTTTTGAGATCTTTAGGCTTTGGAAAAATTTAACTAAACCACCACTTATCTGCCAGGTGGTTGTGCTATGGCACCTTGCATGTTGCTGTGATTATGGAAGCTATGCCACTGGTATTTCAAATACCAGCAGGGTCACCCATGGTGGACAGGGTTCAGTAGAGCTTCCAGACTAGTACAGATTGGGAAGAAGGACGTGGCAATCTATTCTGGAAACACTGGCCACTGAAAACTTTATAAACAGCAGCAGAATACTGTCTAATATAGTGCCAGAAGATTAGCTATCATGTTGGAAGGCATTCAAAATATGACTGGGGACTAACTGCCGCCTCAAGGTAGAATCAATCTTAATGATGTGGATGGAGTAAAACTTTGGATATTCATTTACTGATGTTGCATGACTCAAAATGACAAGAAACAACTGCAAACATCCATTAGTAATTGGAATGTAGAATGTATGAAGTATGAATCTAGGGAAAGTGGAAGTTGTCAAAAATGAAATGGAATGCATGAAGATCAATATCCTAGTTGTTGTTATTGTTGTTGTTGTTGTGTGCTGTCGAGTTGGACCCAACTCATAGTGACCCCTCCTTGGGTTTCCAAGGTGATATCACTACAGAAGAAGTTTGCCCAACCTTTCTTCTGAGGAGTAGCTGGAGGGTTTGAACCTCCAGGCTTCTAGTTAGCAGCCAAGTGCCTTAGGTACTACGCTACCAGAGCTCCTTATCCTAGGCATTAGTGAGTGGAAATGGACTTGTATTGGCCATTTTGAGTCAGACAATCATATGGTCTACTCTGCCAGGATTGACAAATTGAAGAGGAGTGCCGTCACATTAATTGTCAAAAAGACCATTTCAAGATCTCTCCTGAAATATAACACTGACAGTGATAGAATAATATCCATATGCTTGCAATGAAGACCAGCTAATAAACCAAATTTATGCACTAATCACTAATGCTGAAGAAGAAGAAATTGAAGATTTCTATCAATTTATGCAGTCTGAAATTGATCAAGCATGCAGTCAAGATGCATTGATAATTACTGATTGGAATGCGAAAGTTGGAAACTGAGAAGAATCAATAGTTGGAAAATATAGCCATGGTACTAGAAATGATGCCAGAGATCACATGATAGAATTTTGCAAGACCAATGACCTATTCATTGGAAATACATTTTTGCAACAACATAAACAGCAACTTTACACATGGACCTTGCCAGATAGAATATATAGGAATCAAATCAACTATGCCTGTGGAAAGAGATGATGGAAAAGCTCAATATCATCAGTCAGAGCAAGAGCAGGGGCCAATTGTGGAGCAGACTATCAGTTGCTCATATGCAAGTTTAAGTTGAGGCTGAAGGAAATTAAAACAAGTCCATAAGAGCCAAAATATGGCCTTGAGTATATCCCACCTGAATTTAGAAACCGTCTCAAGAACAGACTTGATGCATTGAATACTAATGACCAAAGACCAGATGAGTTGTGTGATGACATCAAGGACACCATACATGAAGAAAGGAAAAGGTCATTAAAAAGACAGGAAAGAAAAGATGAAAATGGATGCCAGAGGACATTCTGAAACTTGCTCTTGCACATAGAGTAGCTAAAGCAAATGGAAGAATTGATGAAGTAAAAGAACTGAACAGCAAATTTCAAAGAGTGGCTCAAGAAGACAAAGCAAAGTATTATAAAGAAATGAGCAAAGGCCTGGAGTTAGAAAAGCAAAAGAGAAGAATGTGCTTGGCATTTCTTGAGCTAAAAGAACTGAAGAAGAAATTTAAGCCTCAACTTGCAATATAGAAGAATTCTATGAGCAAAATAATCTCTCTTGGAAGACATACAGCCAGAATGCTCCTTAGAAACAAGGATGGTGAAACGTCATCTCAAGTACTTTGGACATGTTATCAGAAGAAACAAGTCCCTGGAGAAGGACATTATGCTTTGTAAAGTAGAGGGTTCAGCAAAAAAATAAAAAAAAGAAAGAAAGAAAAAGAAAGACCCTCAATAAGATGGACTGACACAGTGGCTCCAACAATTGGCCCAAACATGGCAATAATTGTGAGGATCGTGCAGTACAGGGCAATATTTTGTTGTGTTGTACATAGGGTTCTTATGTGTTGCAACTGACTCAACAGCATCTAACAACAACATGGGCAAGATATTTAATGATGCAGGAAGTACTGAGAGAAGATGGAAGGAATACACAGAATCACTGTACCTAAAAGAATTGGTTGGCATTCAACCATTTCAAGAGATAACATATGATTAAGAACTGATGGGATTGAAGGAGGAAGTCCAAGCTTCTCTGAAAAAATAGCAAAAAAACAAGACTCCAGGAATTGACTGAATACCAATTGAGACATTTCATCAAATGGATGCAATACTGGAAGCACTCACTCATCTATGCCAAGAAATTTGGAAGACTGCCACCTAGTCAACTGACTTATAGAGATCCATATTTGTGCACAGTCTAAGGAAAGATGATCCAACAGAATGGGGAAATTAGCAAACAATATTATTAATATCACCAAAATGCACTGCCCTTGAGTTGATTCCAACTCATGGTGACTCTATAGGACAGAGTACCCACAGAGTTTCCATGACTGTAATTCTTCACAGAAGCAGACTGCCACATCTTTCTCCCTCAGAGCAGCTGGTGGGTCCAAACCACTGATCTTTTATTAAGCAGAAAAGTGCCTTAACCACCGTGCCACTGAGCTTCTTATCAATATCACAAGTAAGTAAAATTTTGCTGAAGATAATTTTAAAATGGTTGCAACAGTATATCAACAGGGAACTCCCAAAAATTAAAGCCAGATTCAAAAGAGGATGTGAATTGAGGGATATCATTGCTAATATGAGATAGATCTTGGCTGAAAACACAGAATACCAGAAACTTATTTACCTATATTTTATTTTATTTTACCTGTATTGCATTTGACTGTGTGAAACATAAATTATGGATAACGTTGCAAAGAATGGGAATTCCAGAACAGTTTATTGTCCTCACGTGAAACCTGTACATAGATGAAGAGGGAGCCATTCAAACAAAACAAGGACAAACTGTGTGGCTTAAAATCAGGAAACCTGTGTGTTAAAGTTGTATCCTTTCACAATACTTATTCAATCCCTTCACTAAGCAATAATCTGAGAAGCTGGACTATATGAAGGACAACACTATATCAGGATTGGAAGAAGACTCATTAACAATCTACCATATGCAGATGACACAATCTGCCTTGCTGAAAGTGAAGAAGACTTGAAACATTTACTGATGGAGATCTAAGAGCACAGCCTCCAGAATGGATTACACCTCAACACAGAGAAAACAAAAATCCTCACAATGGGGCCAATAAGCAACATAATGATAAATGGAGAATATATTGAAGTTGTCGAGGAGTTTGTTTTACTTGGATCCACAATGAATGCACATGGAAGCAGCAGTCAATAAATCAACATATTGCTTGGGAATTTTTGCTGCAAAAGATCTTTCTAAAGTGTTAAAAAACAAAGATGTCACTTTGAGGAGTAAGATGTGCCTGACCCAAGCCATGGTATTTTCAATCACCTTATATGCATGCAAAAGCTGGACAATGAATATGGAAGACTGAAGAAGAATTAATGCCTTTGAATTTAGGTGTTGGCAAAGAATACTGAACATAACATTAACTGCCAGAAGACCAAACAAATCTGTCTTGGAAAAAGTACAGCCAGAATGCTCCTTAGAAGTGAGAATGGCGACTTCAGCTCATGTACTTTGGACATGTTATTAGAAGGGACCAATCCCTGGAAAGCAACATCAAGCTTGGTAATGTAGAGGGTCAGTGAAAAAGGGGAAGCCCCTCAGCAAGGATTGACAGAGTGGGTGCAACAATGGGCTCAAGCATAACAACAATTGTGAGGATAGCACAGGACTCAGCAATGTTTATTTAGCAGTATTGCTAAAAGAACTAACAGAGTTGTCCTGGAGGAAGTGCAGCCAGAATGCTCCTTGGAAGCAAGAATGGCCAGACTTCATCTCACCTATTTTGGTCATGTTGTCAGAAGGGACCATTCCCTGGAGAAGGATGTCATGCTTGGTAGGGTGGAGGGTCGACAAAAGAGGGGGAGGCCTTCAACGAGATGGATTGACACGGTGGCTGCAATGATGGGCTCAAGTATAGCAGGGATTGTGGGGCTGGCGCGGGATCGGGCAATGTTTCGTTCTGCTGTGCATGGGGTCGCTATGAGTCAGAAACGACTCGACGGCACTTAACAACAACAACAACAACAGCAGTATTTTGTTCTGTTGAGTCATAGAGACTAATAGGGTTTCTTTGAGTTAGAACCTACCTGTAATAATAGTTAAGGTTGTGTGTCAACTTGGCTTGGCCATGATTCTCAGTGGTTTAACAGTTATGATGTAGTTATTCCCCACGATGAGATCTGATTAGTATATTTACCTCCAGGATGAGCTCTGCTATGAGCAGTTGAAATGGAGTTTTCCTCAGGGGTGTGGGCTGCTTCCAATGTATATGGACATTTCAGCAAAACTCTGGTTTTTTGCTTGATCTGGATCCTGCATCTGGCTCATCACTATCTGACCACTGGCTCTTTGGACTTTAGAGGCCTGCCATCTTACCTGCTGATCTGGATTCATCAGCCTTCACAGTTCGTGAGTCTGCAGCTTGCCATCTGACCTGGGACCTCAGGTTCATCAGTCCCTGCAGCTATGTGAGTGAGGAGATGCCTCCAGCCTGACATCTGACCTGTGGACTTGGGATTTGCCAGCCTCTACAACTGCATGACCATTTCCTTGAGATAAATCTCTATGTGTATATACATATAATTATATATACATATATAAGCTTTGGGAGCTCTGGTGACATAGTGCCTAAGGCATTTGACTGCTAACAAGAAGGCTGGAGGTTCAAACCCACCAGTCACTCCCCGGAAAGAAGGCTGGGCAATCTACTTCTGTAGTGATACCACCTCGGAAACCCAAGGAGGGGTCGCTATGAGTCAGATCTGACTCCACAGCAATGGTTGAGTTATATAAGCTTCACTGGTTTTGCTTTTCTAGAGAACCCAGTCTAAGACATTTGGTACCAAGAATGGTTCTAGAGAAAAACAATCATAAGGATGTTTTCTAAATTGGTTCTCAAGTCTGATTAATCTTAAAGGCACTGATGACTCTTCCTCCGTTAATATAGAGGCTGCTGCTAATCCATGGCATGAGGTGGCAATATTAATACACAAAATATCATCACCAATAGATCAACTATTGGTATGAATCAAGGCTCTGGGTAATTGTATGTTTGACATTTTCTGCAATTCTATCAAAATGAGAAGTATAAGGAAGCTGGTTGGTTGGTCCTACTTATGCTAGACAAAGTGTGAAAGAAAGCTTAAGTCTTCAGAGGCACAGCTCAAGTGCCACATAAAAGACCTCAGTGTTTTACTTGTGCCTAGAAAGAAAGCCTTATTGCTTATAATAACAGAGCTGATATTGCTGGAGAAGCCATCAGCCTGACATCTGTCCCATTGACTTGGGACTTGCCAGCCTCTACAATCACGTGAGCCTTTTCCTTGAATTCCTTGACATAAATCTCTCTCTCT
>NW_006921611.1:12347230-12358342 GCF_000298275.1 Orycteropus afer afer
TTCATCTACTCTGATCGAAGGAAGGTTGGGCAATCCTACTTCCGTAGTGATACTGCCTCGGAAACCCAAGGAGGGGTCGCTATGAGTCAGGTTTGACTCGACGGCACATAACAACAACAACAACAACAACTCTGATCCTTGGCTTCTTGGGCAACATTTGCTTTTGCCAAATGAAGGCTATGTAAATGCAGTATAAATGTTGAGCAAACATCCTTTGCTTTATTTATTTTCCTCTCTGAGGGGCCTGTCCCTGGCCAATTCTTGCTCTGTGTAAAACAACCAGGATGCTCTACCAGGCAGTTTAACAGGGCAAAGACAGAAGCAGCCAAACACAGGCTTCCAGAGATAGTATGAATACAGGTGCAGCTTCCTTTTCCCAAAAGGAATGCTATTATAATCGCTATTGTTTCCTTCCTCCCCCTATCTATGCTTCCAAGTCCTGATTCCTTTAAGGCATGATCATGAAGAAAAGTATGCTGATAGAATTGGGGTTCAATCTCTGAAATTAAAGCTAGTAAGAATCAACAAAAGTGAATGATGGTAGTCAGCTATAAAAATGACTTACCCTTAGAATATTTTGTAATACATTTCTGTCAAAACTAGGGTTTCTGAAGTCTCATCAATGAGCACTGGAGAAAATACAGCACATCAGGGCCTTCCATGAGAACAGGATGATCTGGAAGACCATGTGGATTAGGCCCTACAGTTATATTGTTGCGTGGCATGGAGTTGATTCCAACTCATGTTGTTGAGTGTCATCAAGTCAGTGCTGACTTTTAGTGACCCTGTGTACAACAGAATGAAACACTGCCCAGTCCTACACCATCCTCAAAATCGTTTCCATGTTTTAGCCCATTGTTGCAGTCACTGTATCAATCCATCTCATTGAGGTTCTTCCCCTATTTTTCTGTTTTTACCAAGCATGATGTCTTTCTCTAGGGACTTGTCCCTCCTGACAGCATGACCCAAGTATGAGACAAAGTCTGGCCATTCTTGCATCTAAGGAGCATTTCAGAACTTCCTCCAAGATAAATTTGTTCATTCTAGCAGTCCATGGTACAGTCAGTATTTTTTACCAACACCACAATTCAAATGCATCAATTCTTCTGAGGTCTTCCTTATTCATTGTCCAGCTCTCTCTCACACACATATGAGGTGATTGAAAATATCATGGCTTAAGACAGGTGCACCCTAATCTTAAAAGTGACATCTTTTCTCTTCAACACTTTAAAGAGGTCTTTTGCAGCAGATATGCCCAATGTCATTTGATTTCTTGACTGCTGCTTCCATGGGTGTTGATTGTGAATCCAAGTAAAATGGATCCCTGACAACTTCAGTCTTTTCTCCATTTCTCGTGACATTGCTTATTGGTCCAGTTGTAAGGATTTTGTTTTCTTTATGTTAAAGTGCAATCCACACTGAAGGCTATAGTCTTTGATCTTCATTATTCCAACTGATAGCTACCCTATATGACAGAATAGAACTGTCCCATAGCATTCCCTAGGCTGTAATCTTTTTTCTATTCCTGAACATTTTATTGTAGTTTGGGTGAAACTTTACAGAGAAAATTAGTTGTCCATTCAACAAGTTTTACACACTTTGTTTCATGACATTGGTTGCAATCTCCTCAATGTAACAGCGCTCTGCCCACTTCCTACCCGGGTTCCCTATTTCCATTCATCCTTCTTTCCTGCCCCTTCCTGCTTCTGAGCTTTGTTTTTGGGCAAATGCTGTCCTTTCGGTTTTGTATGTTTGATTGTACTAATGAGTCCATTCCTCCCTGGTGTTATTCATTTTGTAGACCTACCTATTCTTTGGCTGAAAGGTGATCCCTGGGGATGGGTTCAATTCCAGGTTTGAAGAATGTATAAGGGCTACAGTCTTGGGGGTTTTACCAGTCTCTATCAGACCAGTAAGTCTTGTCTATTTTGTGATTTTCAATTTTGTTTTACATTTTTTTTTCTCCTTTTCTGTCCAGGACCTTCTATTGTGATCCTGATCAGAGCAATTGGCAGTGATAGCTGGGCACCTTCTAGTTCTTCTGGTCTCAGGGTAGTGGAGACTGTGGTTCACATGATCCATTGTCCTTTGAACTGTTTCCTTGAGTCTTTGATTTTCTCTGCAATTTTTTTTATTTTTTATTTTTTATTTTTTTGGCACCAGAAGAGAAGAGACCAATAGTTGAATCTTAGATGGTTGCTTGCAGTTTTTAAGACCTCAGTAGCTACTCAACAAAGTAGTATGCACAACATTGTCTTTGTGGACTATTTTATACCAATTGACCAATATGTCCCCTAAGACTGTGGTTCTAAGTCCCCAAGTCCAGTGACTCGTTCCCTCAAGGTGTTTGGTTATGGCTAAGATATTTGCAGAACTTTGCCCCTGGTATTCTCTACTATATAAACCATAATCTTTACAGAAGGAGACTGTCAGGTCTTTTCTTCCATGGAGTCACTGGGGAATTTGAACCACTAACCTTTAGGTTAGCTGCCAAATGCTTAACCATTGCACCACCAAAGTTCTCCCTCATAGTGTTAGAGGGCCTCAAATCCGTACTTTTGATACTATCTCCAAATGATTTTATACATACTACCACAGAGTTGGGAGCTCTGGTAGCATAGTGGCTAAGGCACTTGACTGCTCACCAGATGGCTGGCGGTTCAAACCCATCAGCCACTCCTCGGAAGGAAGGTTGGGCAATCCTACTTCCGTAGTGATAACTGCCTTGGAAACCCAAGGAAGGGTTGCTATGAGTCAGGGCTGACTCGACGGCACATAACAACAACAACAACCACAGAGATAGGTAACAGGATTTAAAAAAATATGCTACTCACTGTTTGTCTGTGAACTTCACATACGTGTGCCATTGCCAGACCACATAGCCTGTAGTGTGCTTTGAATTAATATTTTATTTTTTTATTATGATTTGGGTGAAAGTTTACAAAGTAAATTCACTTTCCATACAGCAGTTCACATATACTTTGTCTCATGACATTTACCACAGTTTACCACAATACAGCAGCTCCCCTCCTAATTCCTCCCATAGTTACCTCTTCCCTGTGTCCATCCCTCCATGCATTCCTGTCCCCTGAGCTGTCTCCCTGTGCATAAGCAGCCCTTCTTTCTCCCATGATTGTTCCCTCCAAGGAGTGTATCTGCTTGAGGTAAATGTTCAACTCATATGCTTGTCTTTTGTTTGGGTGGAAACCACAGGTGTGGGTTAAATTCCAGACCTGAAGGGCAGCTAGGGGCCATATTCTCAGTGGTTTCACCAGGCTCTATCAGACCAGCAAACCTGGTCCCCACTTTTTTTTTTCCTTCTCCAAATGATTCTGAGTTTTGTTCCACATTGTTCTCCCTCTCTACCAAGGATCTCCTACATAGATCCCCTTCCAAGTGGATGGCAGTGGTAGCCGGGCACCATCTAGTTCTTCTGGTCTCATAGTTGTTGTATAGGCTGCAGATTGGATGGTGTGCCAGTTGCTAGGGCTAATTGCTTCCATGAATTTTGGTTTTCTTCATTCTTCTTCGCTCTGGATAAGGAAAGACCCATTGTTACAGTCAGATGGCAGCTTGCTAGCTTTTAAGATTCCAGTCGCTACTCGCCAAAGTAGGAGGTGGAACAATGTTTTGTATAGTATGTTATGCCAATTGAGCTTGATGTCCCCTGCGACTATGGTCCCAAGCCTGCAGGTTCAACTACTTGGTCCTTCTGGGTAGCTGGCTGTGACCAAGCAGTGACCACAACCTTGCCCCTTGTCAGCTCTACTATACACCTAGGAATTCTGATAATTCACATAAACTTATAGGACCACTGTCTGCCAACCCTATATATGTTCTTGGATACACTCCCCATTTCATAGACATATCTAATCGTTTAGCCTGTCCACCCATCTATCCACCCATATACCCATGTTTGCCTTCACTGACAATGCAGTTCTGGCATACAGCAGTTCATTTTGTTTCATGACATTGACTGCAATCCCCACAATGTAACAGCTCTCCACCCACTTCCTCCCTATAGTTACCTCTTCCCTGTGTCCTCCTTTCCTATGCATTCTTGCCCCATGAACTATCTTCCTGTGCAATGAATTAATATTTAATATTTTTATAAAGATTCATAAATAGCATAATTTTTCTGTTAAAATGTTATTTTTAGAAATGCACACATGTACCACCCACCACAATTATAATCAAGTAATCTTTTAAAAAATATATATCCATATAATGACAATTTCACACACACACACACAAAAGGGGCCCAGGTCTCTTTTGAGCTCTAAAAGGTCCAGAATATGATAAACTGATCTAACTTATCAGAATCTTTTCTACTAGGTAATGTTAGGGTTCAATGAGCTCAGATAATATTACCATCAATTATTTTTTTTTATTTTTATTATTTTTCTCACATACCCCAACTATTGTCTACTAAATTCTGTGCATTGCTAGTGCATGCCTCCATTTTATGCATAAATTACACAAATAATTTTTATAATTTCTGATGATCATGTAGTTTTCACTCATATTGAGCAACTATGTGCCAGACATTAAGTTATCCATTGGTGAAAACGTTATGAATAGCAGTGAAACACTGATATTGGGGATAGGAAGAAAAATAAAACAAAATTCACAGCCCAGTGAGGGGAACCAGACATATAAATAGATAATTAATTAAATAAAACTATGTTAGAGGCACTGAGAGAACATTAGGGAAGCATGGAGGATCAGCCCCTGATACAGTTTAGGGGGAAAATCAGAGAAAGCTTTCTGTTGGGTTGACCCTGAAGTGAGTTTTGAAAAGATGAGTAGACATTAGCCAAAAATTACATTTAGTTAGCTTCCAAAAAATAAAAACAAACCCACTGCCATCAAGTTAATTCCGACTCCTATCGACCCTATACAGTAGAGTAGAACTACTCCATAGGGTTTCCTAGGCTGTAAATCTTTTTTTTTTTTTTCCCCACACAAACCAAAGTTTATTAAAGAAAAAGAGGGAAGGGGCTCACGAGGGAAAGATGCAGAGGCGCTTTCACCTATCCTAGCTTCCGGTCTCTCACCAAACAAAGGATTTCCTAAGGTTTATAAAGGGTTTTAGGTAGGAATAAGGCATCATCTTTATACAAAGAATAGGCAAGGATTTCTGGGGAAAAGGTGGGGTTATGAAAATCAGGTGTGTACATAGGACATAGCCAAGATGGATTCCACTGCAAAGGCTGTGGGGACAAAGAACACATTGCAAAGGCTGCTGGAATGTTGCCATGACTTATTCTGGGATGTTGTGCCTGCGTGATGTCTCTCCACCCTGGCTCGAGTCCTGACAACGGATTTCTGTTCTTGACTGCTTCTGGTGGAAGGTCACTTTGTTCGTCAAATTGAACTTTACCATATATGCTCTGTACCTGGTGAAGTATTTGAAGGACAACTGCAAGGTTTATTAGCATTTTACAATGTCAAGTTTGTGGGGTCTTTTGAAATGTAATTTCTTATCTTGCCTAAGGGTCTGGCTTGCCATCCAGCAGCAAAAATTATGTGGTGGTCTGCACATAGGCTTAAATCCCAGGGATATTGAGTCAGTGGCCTGGCTAGCCCAATTCCCTGCCTGTCTCACTTCCCCCTGAGAGATTTCATACCCATAAATATTTAAGGGGAACATAGGCAGAGATCTCTTTTAATGTATCTTCTTCAGGCTGAACTTGGGTGTTGACATTGCTTAATGAAGTAGAAATCTCTATCTGTTCTAGTGGTTTATACGGGCTGGCAGGCTACTCCTTGGGTATGAGATGAAAGCTTTGCATCATCATTAGTTTAACTCAAAACTGCTGTAATCTAGAGGATATAAATTTGACTAAAAGCATAAACATGCAAGGACTGAATAGAAGTAAAAGCAAAATAATTACATCAGGTCCAAAGAGAGGTAAAAACCAGGTGACAGAAGGTAAGTATTCTTTAATCTGATTCCACAAAGTATTGTCTGTTCACATATGAGTCGTCTTTAATCACTCAGCCTAAGCGGTTTGGACTTGGGGAGGTGTAAGGACTTTGGTAAATTGTCCTAGTGTGAGTTTTGAGGCCTTTTTTACTAGTAGGGCTGTGGCTGCTACCACTCAGAAACACTCTGGTCACCCTTGAGTCACCGGGTCCGATTGTTTTGAAGAACAGGACACTGGTCTCACATTTTGAGTAAGGACTTCTAAAGTAACCCTTTGTCTTTTGTGTAAAAATAGCTTAAAATATATATATATATTTTTTTAGGCCTGGGAACCCAAGAGTAGGAGCCCTTCCAAGATTCCATTTTAACTTTTGGAACGCTTGCTGACACTTGGGGGTTCAGTCTAGGGGCACCTTTTCTTCTCCCTGCAAAGCCTCATATAATGGCTTTGCTATATGCTCAAAATTAGAGATCCACATTCTGCAAATCCAGCCATTCCTATGAAGCTTCTAAACTGTTTTATGGTGGTAGGGACAAGGAAGTTAACAATGGTCTGCTTCTGGTAGGGTGCTAACACTCAACTTCCTGGAGTCAGGGTGAATCCAAAGTATTGTACCTGACTCTGGGATATCTGGGTTTTCTTGGGGAAACTGGGTACCCTGAGTTTTGAACACAGGCCCTGCATTCTTAGGTTTTCCAGGGGGAAGATGTTTCCAGAGATGTTTGTTCTAGTATCTCCTTGGGAGGTGGGTTCTTAAACTCAAGGATCTATTTCTGACTTAGTAAGAAAAGGAATCTTGATTTTTAATTTTTTATATTCTGGCATAACCAGAAAAAAATTAGTCTTTTCTTCTTAACCTTTTATTTAACTTTACTCTGACTTTTTACAAGTTACTTTGACCTTCTATGATTCTTTCTATATTCATCAAAGCTTATAAAAGCACCCAATTTAGCAAGTAAATCTCTTCCTAGCAAGGGGATAGGGCATTCAGGGACATAAGGAAAGGAATAGTTTAAAATCCTAGGCTCTGTTTCATAATTAAGGGGAAAGTAAATTTTTTTACCTCATGCTTTCCATCAACCCTGTCAACTATGCAGTTGCGGTCAGAGTCAGCGATGAGACTTTGTCAGGACAGAGCAGGCAGCTCCTGTGTCTAATAAAAAAGTGATTGTCCTACCTGCCATGTCGATGGTAACCTGAGGCTCTGCTGAGGAGAGATCAGTGGCCATGTGTCCAGGAGCTGGTAAGTCCTCTGGCTTCGTCAAGCAGAGCAGTCAGCTCCGTTTCCCAGGAAGAGCTTGCTCAGGTTTTTGAGGTTCCTCACTGGGGTGTCCCACTTTGGGGCACTTCAGGCAATCCCTCTTACAGTGACCCTCCTTCCAGCACTGTAGGCACTGGTTTGGCCCCAGCTTTGCTGGTTGCCACTGCCAGTTACTGGATGGCCCAGGCGGTCTTGGCCCCTGTGAGTTACCTCGAGGTGGTCCATGAAGGACTGCTGCAAGCATTTGGGGATTTGCAACAGCCATCAATCTGGCCTGCTCACCTATCTTTTTCTCCTTTTCCTCCTCTGTCTGGTCCCTATTATTAATACTTTAAATGTCTTCTTAACTAGGCGCAAGGGTGGGGTTTCAGGTCCTGCCTCTAGCTTTTGCAGTTTTCTCCTGATTATCAGGAGCCAAGTGGGTGATAAAAGTGTATAGCTATTAAATGCTGCCCTACTGGTGAGTAAGGGTCATTGCTGGTATATTTTCTGACTGCCTCAGCCAGCCATTTAAGAAAGACTGCTAGATTTTCTTCTTTCCCTTGTATACCTCCTTTACTTTATCATGATTAATTGGCTTAACAATGCACTTTTTCATCCCTTCTGAGAGGCAAGTTAGCATATCTCATTTTAGCCTGGTCAATGCAAGTCTCATAGCCTCAATAAGAATCTGCCCAGGCTGTAAATCTTTACAAAGGGCTCAAACTGCTGACCTTTTGCTTAGCAGTAAAGTACTTTTAACCACTGTTTAAGTGGTGCAGTGTCTACGGCATTTGACTGCTAACCAGAAGGTTGGCAATGCAAGCTCATCAGCTGCTCCAGAAAACGAAAAGGGAGCAATCTACTTCTGTAAAGATTTATTATCCTCGGAAATCCAAAGGGGGTTGCTATGAGTTGGAATCAATTCTATGGCAGTGAGTTTGGTTTTCGTTTCAGTTTTAAGTGACCTTACTTTAGCAAAGTGTATGATTTCCATTAGATTTTTTAAATTGTATTAATTAGAAGCTTCCATTTCTTTCCTTGGGGATCTTAGGAAGGTAGCCATTGTTTTAAGAGGAGTAATAATGGTACAAAAGAACAAATTTTAGCAAAAGGAGAGGTGAGCAAAGAGGAGTGAAACACAAAAACTAAACTCACTTCCATCCAGTTGAGTCCAACTCCTAAAGACCCCCCTTGGGTTTCTGAGGCAGTAAATCATTATGGAAGTACCATCTTACTTCCACAGAGCAGCTGGTAGATTTGAACCACCAACCTTCTGGTTAGCAAATGCCTCAGGCACCATGTCACCAGAACTCGTTAAGATCACTTAAAACCACTTACCCATATTCACAGAAAAGGATGTGCTGATGTTTTTTTGGCATCTACTTGGCAGGTAGAGTCCTTTACAGGTAGAACCTTGGAGAGTATGTCAAATTACCAGAGCCCTTGGAAACACACCTTTTTTCTTTATAAACTCTATGGTCAACAAACAACCTATTGATGTTTATTTTGTTTCCAAGTAGGCTTTTCTACTGCTAAAGTATGAGCTGACATTTAAACTCTATGTTGTTGCTAGGTGCTATCTATTAAATTTTGATTCATAGCAACCCTATATACAACAGCACAAAACACTACCCTGTCCTGTACTATAGTCACAATCCTTGCTATGCTTGAGTCATTGTTGCAGCCACTGTGTCAATCCATCTTGTTGAGGGGCTTACCCTTTTTCTCTAACCCTCCACTTTACCAAGCATGAAGTTCGTCTCCAAGGACTGCTCCCTTCTGATAACATGACCAAAGTAGTGAGACAAAGTCTCACTTCTAAGGAGCATTCCAGCTGTACTTCTTCCAGGACAGATTTGTTAGTTCTTCTGGCAGTCCATGGTATTCTCAGTATTCTTCGCCATTACCACAATTCAGAGCTTCAATTCTTCTTCAGGCTTCCTTAATCATTGTCCAACTTTCACATGCATGTGAGGCAATGGAAAATATCATGCCATGGGCTAGGTGCATCTTAGTCTTAGTCTTCAAAGTGACATCTTTGCTCTTCAACATTTTAAAGAGGTCTTTTGCAGCAGATTTGCCCAGTATGATATGACATCTGATGTCTTGACAGCTGCATCCATGAGTGTTGATTGTGGATCCAAGTAATATGAAATCATTGACAACTTCAATTTTTTCTCTACTTATCATGATTTTGCTTATTGGTCCAGTTGTGAGGATTTTTGTTTTCTTTATGTTGAGATGTAATCCACACTGAAGACTGTAGTCTTTGATCTTCACCAGTAAGTACTTCAAGTTCTCTTTACTTTCAGCAAGCAAGGTATGTCATCTGTATATCACAGGTTGTAAGAGTCTTCCTCCAAACCTGATGCCACATTCCTCTTCATATAGACCAGCTTCTTGGATTATTTGCTCAGTATACAGATGTGATAGTTGAAGCTGTGTGTCAACTTGACTGGACCGCAATTCTGTGCAGTTTAAGCAGTTGTGATGTGGTTATTCCCATGATGGAATCAGATGTATATGTTTTGAACAGCCAATCCATTGAAAGGGAGATTCCCTAGGAGTGTGGCCTGCTTCCAGTATATTTATGGACATCCTGGGAAAAGACTCTCTTCTGTGAATTGGGATTCTATTGTGCTGCCTACAACTGTCCGTGAGCAAACAATCCACCATTCAGCCTGGAGATCTTGGATTTGTCATTCGTTGCAGTCAACAGCCAGTGTACTGCCTGCCAACCTTGAGCTCCTCAGCTCCTGCAGCTGTGTGAGTTGGGAAAAGCATGCAGCTTGATATTTGATCCAAGAACTTTGGACTTGCCAGTTTCTATAAGCGTGTGAGCCATTTTCCTAAGATAAATGTCTCTTTCTATATTTGTTGTTGTTGTTATATGCCGTCAAGTCGGCCCCGACTCATAGCGACCCCTCCTTGGATTTCCGAGGCGGTATCACTACAGAAGTAGGATTGCCCAACCTTCCTATATATATATATATATAAGCTTTACTGGTTTTGTTATATATATGTATAAGCTTTACTGGTTTTGTTTCTCTAGAGAACCCAGTCTAACACACTTGGTAACAAGAGTGGTCCTAGAGAAACAAAATCATAAGGATGGGCTTCCTAAATTGGTTCTCCAATTTGATTAATTGTAAAGACACTAGTGATCTTGCCTCTGTTAGTAAAGAGGGCCCTGCTAATCCGTGGTGTGAGGTGGCAACATTAATATGCAAAATAGCACCACGAATAGATCAAGTACTTGTGAGAAGTGAGGCTCTGGGTGATCGCATATTTGATAATTTTCTGTAATTTTGTCAGCCTAAGGAGTATAAGGAAGCTGCTTGTTTCCAAGTAGGTTGGTCCTACTTACACTGGACAAACTGGTGAAGAAGAGAGTTGAATTCAGGTCTGCTGAGTCACAGCTTAAGCGCCACATAGAAAATCTCAATGTTTGCAGTTGTGCTCTGAAAGAAAGTCTTATTTCTTTTAGTGAAAGAGCTGATATTGCTGAAAACCAAACTCAGAGTCTTATTGTAAGGGTGGCTAAATTACAATGCCAATTAAATTACCAACCCAGAATGGTGTCTGAAGTTAAAGTGAGGGAATTGATTGGGAAAAAATGGGATCCTGAAACCTGGAATGGGGACATATGGGCAGATAGTCAGGAAGATCAGGATATAGAGCCTATAAATTCTGTTGAATCCCTCCCATCTGAAGGGATTGTTGTAAAACCATTATCCCCTTCAGGTCAGTTTGGTGGGATTAGCCCACCTGTTCCTGCTGGGTCATTGTCTGAGGCAGAGGCCATGGAAGACATTGCTGAATGTTCTCAGGAACTGCCCCAACCACCCATTGTTGCTGCTAGACCTATAACTAAAGTTAAGTCCAAGAAAGCCCCAAAAGGTGAGATACAAACTGTGACTAAGGAGGTGGTATGTTGTT
>NW_006921611.1:12359158-12360504 GCF_000298275.1 Orycteropus afer afer
AGAATACAACCCTGACGCACTCCCTTCTTGATTTTAAACCATGTAGTGTCAAGGAGGTGGTATGCTACACCTGAAAAGACCTACTTAATTTTGCTAACATGTACAGACAGAAACCTGGAGAGAGAATATGTATTGGAATGGCTACTGAGGGTGTGGGGTAATGGTACATGGAATGTAACATTGGATCAGTCTGAGTTTATTGATTTAGGCCCACTAAGTATGGATTCTTCATTCAGTGTTTCAACTCGAAAGGTTAGGAAAGGATCTAATAGTTTATTTGGTTGGCTTACTGAAAGCATGGATTATGCAGTGGCCTACCTTAAGCCAAGTAAAAGTACCAGACCTGCCTTGGTATAATGTGGAAGAAGGTATCCAGAGGCTTAGAGAAGTTGGCCTGTTATAATGGATTTATCAGATTTGATCCCTAGAGCCAAAAATGGAGAGTCGAGAAAACACACCTTTCATCAGTACCGTGAGGAATAAATTTGTGAAGGGAGCTCGAGCATCCTTGAAGACTGCTATGATTGTTATGTTATTTAAACCAGATTTGACAGTGGGAACTGCCCTAATTGATCTAAGACACTTAACCATGATGGGGTTGATTGGACCCTGTGGTAGTAGGGGCCTAGTGGCAGCAGTTAATTGACAAAGGCAAGGTGGGTGTGGTTACCATAATGGACAACAGAGTTGGAACAGCAATCAGAATAGTCTGACTCGTGTGGAATTATGGCATTGGCTACTTGCTCATGGTGTTCCTAGTAGTGAAATACATGGCAAACCTACTAAATATTTGCTTGATCTGTGTAGACATAAGAATTCTAGGTCACATGAACAATAGCCTAGATTGAATTGCCAGGATACAGAGTCACGGCCTCTCAATCAATTCCCAGACTTGAGTAAGTTTACAGACCCACAACTCCTTGAATAAAGAGGAGGCTGGTTTCCTTTGAGGAAGAACCCCACTACATTGCCAAAAATCTATAATGTCAATCTTTCTCTCAGCCTTCCCCAAAGGGATCTGAGACCTTTTATGGAAGTGACTGTTCGTTGGGGAAAAGGAAATAATCAGACTTTTCAGAGATTACTAGACTCTGGCTCTGAACTGACACTAATTCCAGAAGACCCAAAGCATCATTGTGGCTCACCAGTCAGAATGGGGGCATATGGAGGTCAAGTTATTGATGGAGTCTTAGCTAAGGTGTGTCTCACAGTGGGTCCAGTGGGTCCCCAAACCCATCCTGTAGTGATTTCCCCAGTTCCAGAATGCATAATTGGAATAGATATACTGAGCAATTGGCAGAATTCCCACATTGGGTCCCTGATATGTGGAGTAAGGGCTATTATGG
>NW_006921611.1:12360849-12365551 GCF_000298275.1 Orycteropus afer afer
TCTCCTGGTACTTGGTATGCAGCTATTGATCTGGCCAATGCCTTTTTCTCAATACCAATTTCAAAGGACCATCAAAAGCAGTTTGCCCTCAGCTGGCAAGGCCAACACTATACTTTTACCATGCTTCCTCAAGGGTATATCAACTCCCCAGCACTATGTCATAATTTAGTCCGTAGAGATCTTGATTGCCTTTCCTTTCCATAAGACATCACACTGGTCCATTATATCGATGACAATATGCTGATTGGACCTAGTAAGGAAGAATGACTCTAGACTTATGGGTGACTCTAGACTCATCTGCTTGCTAGAGGGTGGGAAATTAACCCAACAAAAATTGAGGCATCTTCCACCTCAGTGAAATTTCTAGGGGTCCAATGGTGTGGGGCATGTCAAGATATTCCTACTAAAGTAAAGAATAAGTTATTGTATCTGGCTTCCTGCACAACTAAAAAGGAGGGACAACATCTGGTGAGCCTCTTTAGATTTTGGAGGCAGCATATCTCTCATACAGGTGTGTTGCTGTGGCCTATTTATCAAATGACTCAGAAAGCTGCTAGTTTTGAGTAGGGCCTAGAACAAAAGAAGGCTCTGCAACAATGCAGGCTGCTCTGCCACTTGGGCCATATGATCCAGATGATCCAATGGTGCTTGAAATGTCTGTAGTAGATAGAGATGCTGTTTGGAGTCTTTGGCAGGTCCCTATTGGTGAATTGAAATGCAGACCGTTGGGGTTTTGGAGCAAAGCCCTGCCATCCTCTGCAGATAACTATTCTCTTTTTGAGAAACAGCTTTTAACTTGTTACTGGGCTTTAGTAAAGACTGAACACATAACCATGGGCCACCAAGTCACCATGAGGCCTGAGCTGCCCATCATGAACTGGATGTTGTCTGACCCACAGAGTTATAAAGTTGGACATGCACAGCAGTACTCCATCATTAAATGGAAGTGGTATATCAGAGATCGGGCTCGAGCAGGACCTGAAGGCACAAGTAAGTTGCATGAGGAAGTGGCCCAAATGCTTATGGTCTCCACTCCAGTCACATTACCCTCCCTCTCCCAGTCTGCACCTATGACCTCATGGAGAGTTCTTATGATCAGTTGACTGAGGAAGAGAAAACTCGTGCCTGGTTTACAGATGGTTCTAGGTGATATGCAGGCACCACTCAAAAGTGGACAGCAGCAGCACTGCAACCCCTTTCTGGGACTTCCTTGAAGGACGGTGGTGAAGGGAAATCCTCCCAATGGGCAGAACTTTGAGCCGTGCATATAGCTGTTCACTTTGCATGGAATAAGAAATGGCCAGATGTGCAATTATATATGGATTCATGGGCTGTGGCTAATGGCTTGGCTGGATGGTCTGGGACTTGGAAGGAGCATGATTGGAAGATTGGTGATAAGGATGTATGGGAAGAGGTATGTGGACAGATCTCTCTGAATGGGCCAAAGGAGTAAAGATATTTGTGTCTCATGTGAATGCCCACCAAAAGGTGACCTCAGCAGAGGAGGACTTTAACAATCAGGTGAGTAGGATGACATTGCTCAATGGGCTCATGAACAAAGTGGCTGTGGTGGCAGGGATGGAGGTTATGCATGTGATCAGCAACATGGACTCTCACTTACCAAGGCTGATTTGGCTACTGCCACTGCTGAGTGCCCAATCTGGCAGCAGCAGAGACCAACACTGAGTCCATGATATGGAACCATTCCTCAGGGTGATCAGCCAGCAATGTGGTGGCAGGTTGATTACATTGGACCACTTCCATCATGGAAAGGACAGCGTTTTGTTCTTACTGGAATAGATACTTATTCTGGATATGGATTTGCTTTCCCTGCATGCAATGCTTTTTCCAAAAGTACCATCCGTGGACTTCCAGAATGCCTTATCCACCATCATGGTATCCCACATAGCATTGCTTCAGATCAAGGGACTCACTTCACAGCAAATGAAGTGTGGCAATGGGTCTATGCTCATGGAATTCACTGGTCTTACCATGTTCCCCATCATCCTGAAGCAGCTGGTTTGATAGAATGATGGAATGGCCTACTGAAAACACAATTACGGCACCAGCTAGGTGGCAGTACCTTGAAGGGTTGGGGTGTTGTTCCCCAGGAGGCTGTATATGCTCTAAACCAGCATCCAATATATGGTTCTGTTTCTCCAATAGACAGGATTCACAGGTCCAGAAACCAAGTGGTGGAAATGGGAGTGGTACCACTTATTATTATCCCTAGTGACCCACTCAAAAAATATTTTGCTTCCTGTCCTTGCTACCCTATGCTCTGTGAGTCTGGAGATCTTAGTCCCAAAGGGAGGAACAGTCCCACTTGGAGACACAATACTGATTGAATTGAACTGGAAATTAAGAATGCCACTTGGTCATTTTGGCTTCCTCATGCCTCTGGATCAACAAAGAAGGCTGTTACCATACAATATGGTGTGATAGATCCTGATTACCAAGGGGAAATTGGATTGACATTACATAATCTTGGTAAAGAAGAATATGTCTGGAATAAAGGAGATTCTTTAGGACGTCTCTCAGTACTACCATGCCCTGTGATTAAAGTCAATGGAAAATTACAGCAACCCAATTCTGATATAACTGCTAACAGCCCAGACCCTTCAGGAATGAAGGTTTGGTTCACGCAAAGAACCACGACCAGCTGAGGTGCTTGCTGAGGTCAAGGGAAATACAGAATGGGAGGTGGAAGAAGGTAGTTCTGAATATCAGCTATGACCACGTGACCAGTTGCAGAAACGAGGTCTGTGATTGTTATATTTCTTCATTGTATATGTGCATCAAATATTTTTGTTTCCTTCTGTTACGAACTGTGAAATGTAAATAGGGTTAATGTATTACAGTTGTACATGTGTTAGCATATCATGTTAGGTGCAAATATGACTTTATAATTGTCTTTATTTAGAGATTATATATGGTTGAGAAGATGTGTACAACTGCCAAGTTGACAAGGGGTGGACTGTGATAGTTGGAGCTGTGTGTCAACTTGACGGGACCACAAGTCTGTGTGGTTTAAGCAGTTGTGATGTGGTTATTCCCATGATTGGATCAGATGTATGTGTTTTGAGCAGTCAATCCATTGAAAGGGAGTTTCCCTAAGGGTGTGGCCTGCTTCCAGTATATTTATGGACATCCTGGGAAAAGAGACTTTTTTCTGTGCATCGGGATTCTGTTGTGCTGCCTACAACTGTCTGTTAGCAAACAATCCACCATTTGGCCTGGAGATCTTGGATTCATCATTTGTTGGAGTCAACAGGACTGGAAACCTTGAGCTCCTCAGCCCCTGCAGCTGTGTGAGTTGGGAAAGCCTCCAGCTTGATATTTGATCCAAGAACTTTGGACTTGCCAGCTTCTATAAGTGTGTGAGCCATTTTCCTAAGATAAATGTCTCTTTATATATATATAAGCTTTATCATAAGGATGGGCTTCCTAAATTGGTTCTCCAATTTGACTAATTGTAAAGACATTAGTGATCCTGCCTCTGTTAGTAAAACTTTACTGGTTTTGTTTCTCTAGAGAACCCAGTCTAACACAACAGATTAAATAAGTATGGTGAAAGGATATAACCCTGATGCACACCCTCCATGCAGTATTCCCTTGTTCCATTCTTTGCATAATCAATGAAACACAGGTAAACATCTGCCAAAGGGACAGAGAGGCTGCATCTTCTGACCTCCTCTAACCCCACAAGAGTAGGGCAGAATCACCAGCAGCAGCCCAAGGCTTGCTGTTATGAGGTCAGACATGCCACCACCCTGCAGCCCTCTTACTCACCTTAACACCACCCAGTCCTCCCATGGCACCCACTACCTCTCTGATGGGTTTGATGATTTGCAGCAGTGGCCACACAGAACTCACAGATTATGGGGTTTATTGGGGAAGTGACAGGCTACAATTCAAATTCAGGAATGTGCTCAGTATCAGCTGACCATCTCACTCAGCAGCTGGCTGTCTCTCTTAGTAGCATGTCTCTCTCTCAGCAGTGTGTGTCTCTCATGTCTCTCTTTCAGCAGTGTGTGTCTCTCACATTTCTCTCTAGTGGCACGTCTCTTTCAACAGCATGTTCTCTCAGCCAGCAGTTAGAGAGACTATCTCTTCCTACCTCTAGAAGGGCTTCTTTTTGAGCCTGGCAGAGTGGCCCGAACCAACCAATCCCAACATCAGAATTCCATATACCCAAGAGAGACAAAACTTCCCAGAAGATTGCTTTCTGCTGCTCCAACAGAAATACACCAGGTGGATAACTTTACAATCATCTATTTACAGCAGAGGGGGAGTTACAATGACTATGGCTAGAAAAGCCATACCATGTAATTTACTACACTGCAATATCTTTCTGGTATTCTTTGCTTTCAGCCAAGATAGAACTGGCATCAGCAATGATATCATTCCACATCCACTTCTGAATCCAGATTGCATTTCTGGAAATTCCCTGTCAATATACTGCTGCAACTGTTTTTGAATTATCTTCAGCAAAATTTTACTTGTATGTGATATTAATGATATTTTTTCAATAATTTCCACATTCTCTTGGATCTCCTTTCTTTGGAATGGGCACAAATATGGATATCCTCCAGTCAGTTGGCCAGAAGGCTGTCTTCTACATTTCCTGGCATAGATGAGTAAGTGCCTCCAGAGCTGCATCCATTTGTTGAAACATCTCAATGGGTATTCCATCAATTCC
>NW_006921611.1:12366167-12368288 GCF_000298275.1 Orycteropus afer afer
ATATATTTACCTTTTGCTTTAGCTACTCTCTGTTCCAAAGCAAGTTTCAGAGTCTCTTCTGACATCTATTTTGGTCTTTTCTTCCTTCCTTGTCTTTTTAATGGCCTTTTGCTTTCTTCATTGTATGATGTTCTTGATGTCATCCCACAACTTGTCTGGTCCTCGGTCACTGGTGTACAATGCATCAAATCTATTATTCAGAATCCCTCTAAACTCATGTGGGATATAATCAAGGTCATATTCTGGGTCTCATGGACTTATTTTAATTTTTTTTCAGCTTCCAGTTGCATTTGCATATGAGCTATTGATAGTCTGTTCTACAGTTAGTTCCTGGCTGAAAATACTGAACTTCTCAATATCATCTTTTTCCACAGATGAAGTTGATCTGATTCCTGCATACTCCATTTCACAAGGTCCATGTGTATAGCTACTGTTTATGTTATTGACAAAAAGTATTTGCAATGAATAAGTCATTGGTCTTACAAAATTCTATCATATGATCTCCAATGTCATTTCTATCACCATGGCCATATTTTCCAATTACCAATGCTTCTTCTGTGTTTTCAACTTTCACATTCCACTCACCAGCAATAATTAATACATCTTGATTGCATGTTTGTTCAATTTCAGACTGCAGAAATTGGTAAAAATATTCAATTTCTTCATCTTTTGCTTTGGTGGTTGGTGCATAAATTTGAATAATAGTTGTATTAACTACTCTTCCTTGTAGGCATATGGATGTTATCCTATCACTGACAGCATTGTACTTCAGGATAGAACTTGAAATGTTCTTTTTGATGATGAATGTGACATCAATTTGTCATTCCTGGCATAGTGGACTATATGATTATCTGATTCAAAATGGTCAATACCAGTCCATTTCAGCTCACTCATGCCTAGGATATTGTTCTTTATGCATTTCATTTCATTTTTTTTACCACTTTGAACTTTCTTAGATTCATATTTCATACATTCTATGTTCCAATTATTAATTAATGTTTTGCAGCTGTTTCTTCCCATTTTGAGTCATGGCCCATCAGCAAATGAAGGTCCCAAAAGCTTTACTCCATCTATGTCATTAAGGTCAACTCTACTTTGAGGAGACAGCTCTTCCCCAGTCATATTTTGTGTGCCTTCCAACCTGAGAGGCTCATCTTCCAGCACTGTATGAGATAATGTTTCACAGCTCTTCAAAAAGTATTCCAGTAATATATCAGATAATGTTTCACTGCTATTCATAAGATATTCAGTGGCCAATTTTTTCAGAAGTGAATGGCTCCATCCTTCTTCCAAGTTTGTTTTAGTCTGAAAGCTCAGCTGAAACCTGCCCATCCTGGGTGACCCTGCTGGCATTCGAAATACTGGTAGCATAGCCTCTAGCCTCTAGCAACACTCAATCTACCACAGTATGGCAAACTGACAGACAAGTTGTAAACTCTGTAATTCCAGTTAATTTTGCAGTTTCATTTATGCACCTAAATTTAAAAACAGCCCTGCTTTTTTGGGGAAAAAAAAATCACTGTCTTCTGATTAGCACGAATTATTCCCCAGAACCAGATCATCCTGCTGTGAACTGGCAAAATTGAGTCCATATACTTTCAAGCTGAGGACCACAGTGTGGAAATTGACTGAAACAACCTGTCTTATTTGCTGTTTTGCTCTTAACTGCAATGTCTTTTCTTCTTAAGTCTGAGCTTTCTTTGATTAATCTGATCCAACACATATATTGTCTGTTTTAGTTATCTAGTGCTGCTGTACTAGAAATACCACAGGTAGGTAGCGTTAACAAACAGAAATTTATTTTCTCACAGTTTAGGAGGCTAGCAGTCTGGATTCAGGGTGTTGACTCTGAAGGAAGACTTTCTCTCTCTGTTAGCTCTGGGAAGGTCCTTTTCTCTTCAGCTGGAAGTATAGGGTAAACCTGGAACACCTTGTTGTACCAAAGAGCAAGAAAGCTATCAAAGACTATTAAGTCATGTTAAAAGGACACAAAATCCAGACACACGCCCTGGAGAGAACAATCATGGGAGAAGGAAGGGCTGCTTATCCACAGGGAGATAGCTCAGGGTGCAGAAGAGTATGAAGGGATGGACACTGGGAGGAGGTAACTATGGGGAGGAA
>NW_006921611.1:12368388-12370796 GCF_000298275.1 Orycteropus afer afer
AATCTTCACCCAAATCCTAATAAAAAAAATAATAAAAATAAATAAATAAATAAAAGGACACAAAATCCAATATAAAAGTGTTTCCAATTAGCCAAATATGGGACCATTTAAGCATCAAAAATAATGACTGAAATTGATTCAGACACATTGGCTATCTAACAACCAAAAAATTAATAATTATAATAAAGAAGCAAACAAAAAGGATAGGGAGCCTACTCACCTATCTCCCTCTTGCTAATGTTCCTGGATGGCACAATTTGCACTTAACTACTAACCTAAGGTTGGCAGTTTGAACCCACCTAGTGGTAGCACAGGGAGCTCTGGTGGCATACTACCTAAGGGATTTGACTGCTAACCAGAAGGCTGGTAGTTCAAACCCACCAGCCACTCCTTAGAAGGAAGGTTGGGCAATCTACTTCTGTAGTGATACTGCCTCAGAAACCCAAGGAGGGGTCGCTATGAGTCGGATCTGACTTGATGGCAGTGGGTAGTGGTACCACAGGACAAAAGTCTTAGAAATCTACTTCTGTTAAGATTGTTGTTGTTAGGCACCATTGAGTCAGTTCTGACCCATAGTGACTCTGTGTACAACAGAATGAAATACAGCCTGATCCTCCATCTTCTTCACAATGCTTGTTATGCTTGGGCCCATCCTTACAACCACTGTGTCAATCCATCTCATTAAGGGTCTTTTCCTTTTTCACTAGCCCTATGCATGGTAATATGATACCCTTCTCCAGAGAATGGACCCTTCTGATAACATGACCAAAGTACATGAGATGAAGTTTGGCCATTTTCACTTCTAAGGAACATTCTAGCTGTACTTTTTCCAAGAGAGATTTGTTCATTCTTTTGGCAGTCAATGGTACATTCAATATTCTTCACCAACACCATAACTCAAAGGCATCTTCTGCAGTCTTCTTTATTCATTGTCCAACTCTCACATGCATATGAGCTTTTGAAAATACCATGGCTTGTCTACGGCCATACCACCCTGAACGCGCCTGATCTCGTCTGAAAATACCATGGCTTGAGTCAGGAGAACCTTAGTCCTCAAAGTGACATTTTTGCTCTTTAATGCTTTAAAGGTCTTTTGTAGCAGATTTTCCCTGTGCAGTTATGTTGTTTGATTTCTTGACTGCTGCTTCCATGGGTGTTGAATGTGGATCCAAGTAAAATGAAATCTTTGACAACTTCAGTATTTCTCTATTTATGGTGATGTTGCTTATTGTTCAAGTTGTGAGGATTTTTGTTGTCTTTATGTTGAGATGTAATCCATACTGAAGGCTGCAGTCTTTGATCTCCATCAGTAAGTTCTTCAAGTCTTTTTTCACTTTCAACAAGCAAGGTAGTGTCATCTACATATTGCAGGTTGTTAACGAGTCTGTTAATGTTAGAGCCAAGAAAAATACTGCTCTGTAACACAAGGATCTCCATGAGTTGGAATCTACTTGACAGCAACTGTGGTGGTGAAGTTTGTGTGTCACTTTGGCTAGGCCTGGTTGAGGAGCTGGGCAGCTGGATGTAGTATTCCCCATGATGAGACTGGTAATCAACTCCATGGTGGAATCTACTGTGAGTGAGCAGTTGAGTAGGTGCTTTAGGGATGTGGTCTGCTTCCTATATATAAGGAGAAGCCTTGGGGAACGGTCTCTAGCTTATGTCATGCTTGAATCCTGTGTGTAGCTGTGTCCTTGCTCAGCAGCCTGCCATGCTCTGCTGACCTTAGGACTTTCAGTGGACTTGAATGAATGGCCTGCTGTGTGGTTTGGCAACATCGAGACTATACCCTTCTACTTGTCAATCTTGGGCTAGTCAGTTTCAGCAGCCAGCAGCTGTCTGAGTGAAGAAAAACCTCCAGCTTCAGTGGGCCGGAAGCAGGAGGCAGAACTGAAGCCCAAGGCTGAGGGGCTTTGACCCAGCCCCTAGAGCCTGGCACTTTGAATTCGGAATTAAAGCCTTCAAACTGTAAGAGAATAAACTCCTGTTTATTAAGGCCATCCCATTTGTGGGATATATATTCTTGTCAGAACAGCACTAGGTAACCAAAACAGCAAGTAACAACAAAAATACCTCCTTCTTCACAAGGAAACTCTTTCCTCACAACCTCCCACCTCAGGATTCCTATCTCTTGCTGTTTCCTCAGGCTGAAATGCTTTTCTATAAATATCTACATATCTTGCTCCATTAACTGCTTCAGGGCTTGCCTCAAATATCATCTTCTTGATGAGGCCTCCTTTGACCAGTCTGACTAAAATTAAAACCTGCCCCAGTACTCCCTATCTCCCTGCTTTATTTTTCTCCTTAACATTTATCACCTCTGTAACGAACTATTTTACCGATTTACCTTTGTTATTGTCTGTCTCTTTGTACTGGAAAATAAGGCCTGGGAGCTGTGTAGGCTTTTT
>NW_006921611.1:12371536-12377722 GCF_000298275.1 Orycteropus afer afer
TCATATGCATGTGAGTTGAATGAAAATACTGTGGCTTGGATCAGGCCCACCTTAATTTTCACAGTGACATCTTTGCTCTTTAACGCTTAAAAAGGTCTTTTCAGCAGATTTACCCAATGTAACAATACATTGTTTGATTTCTTGACTATTGCTTCCATGGTCTGTGTTTAAACTAAAAAAAAAAACTCATTGCCACTAAGTCGATTCTGACTCATAGTGACCCCCATTGGGTTTCTGAGGCAGTATATCTTTATAGAAATATTGTCCCATCTTCCTTCCACAGAGTGGCAGGCAGGTTTGAACCGCCAACCTTCTGGTTAGCTGTCTTAAGCACTGTGCCACCAAAGCTCCTTATGGTTCATGGAGGTGTGGATTATTCTCTGCCACTCCAGGACTAGCATCAGAATCTCTGCAACACTTTACTATAATTAGTATGGTGCTACAAGTGTTTTACAATTGGCTGCTAATTTACAGGTTGGCAGTTTGAATTTACCCAGCAACTCCTGGAAGAAAAGGACTGATGATATGCTTTCAGAAAGGTTTCAGTCAAGAAAACCCTATTGAGCAGTTGTACTCTGTAACACATGGGGTTGCTATGAGTCAGGAGCTTACTCAGTGAAAGCTAACAACAGCAGTATAGGTCAACCGTGCCAATGGCACCTCCTTAGCTGTGGAGTTCTTTTATGCACTGGTGCTCCTGACATTAAAGCAAGAGCAATGGCCTGTGCCATATTCTCTCTTGTGACAAAAAATAGTTAATTCACTTTCAATTTGCTTCCCTTTTTTATGAGCAATTACACTGCCCTAGGTGCCATACAGAGTAAACAGGAGTCATAATACTTAGTGTCAGGAACCGATATTGTAAGAGAAAATAAAGAACTCTTTTGCTTTATCTGGCTTTTCCCTTGGTAGTTGGATGTGAGCATTGTGTTGCTAGTTGTCTAGAAAACATTTGTAGACTCACCTTTTAATGAATGTCTAAGACTTTGTATGGGAGCGCTGGTAGCATAGTGCCTAAGGCACTTGACTACTACCCAGAAGGCTGGTGGTTCAAAGCCACCAGCCACTCCTCGGAAGGAAGATGGGGCAATCTCCTTCCGTAGTGATACTGCCTCGGAAACCCAAGGAGGGGTCGCTATGAATCGGGTCCGACTCGACTGCACATACAACAACAACAAGACTTTGTACATATAAAATTGAACTGTGGAGACAAGTTATACAACACATGTATGGTATTACTCTCCTGGGGAAAGGAATGTCCCTCGGTCATAGCACTATGTGCCATTTATACAGCAAATACAATGACTGTAGAGGCATATTTTGGGAAATGAGCTTAAAATAAGGATGAGATGACAGTTGCTAAACCTCTCACTGGAATCCTAAACACTGTGATCCTCTTCTTCTAATGGATTATCCCTTATCATATTTTTAATATTACTCTTATACAAGAGTATTTACATTTAGAACATGACATACCCTCAACAATAACCTACAGACAGTCCAAATTCACAGTGACAAGAATCTTAATATTGGATGTAAGCCTGGCCATGTTATAGGCAGGAAGGCTTTTATATAACTAAACCAGCTTTGTGCCTAATTTTTAAATCATCACTGGCTCATTTTAACAGCCCATTTGTATCTCTCATATCTAGAAATGAAGGTGACAAAGATCTGCCCAATCATTGACCTTTGCAAACAAAACATTGGTGCCTAAGGGAACTATATTAACTCCTGTTTTTGTTGGCTCCATTTTGGTTCTCTAGCAGCTGCCCAGCCAAGTTGACACATATTTGCATGCACCCACCCAGTAATCCGTGGGAGTTAACAAACACCACAGCTAGCAAAACCATACAATGTAATTCACTACACCGCACATCTTATAGCATTTACCCATGTTATATTTTACTTTATTCCTCCTAAACCTTTTGTTGTTCTTGCTGTTGAGAGTATACACAACACATAAACCAACTCAACAGTTTCCACATATACAATTCAGCAACACCGATTATATTCTTTGAATTGTGCAAACACTTTTACCCTCCTTTTCTGAGTTGTTCTTCGCATTAACATAAACTCACTGTCCCCTAAGGTTCCTATCTCAAGGTTCCTATTTCAAATTGCTTTTGTCAGTTTAATCCCATACAGATAGTTCTGAACATAGCATAATGCTCAAGGCAGACTTTTTTTTTTTTACTAGTTTAGCTAAACTATTGCTCAGTTTGTAGCAGATAAGCCATTTGACTACTAACCAGAGGGTCAGAGGTTCAAACCTACCAGTTGCTCTGCAGGAAGAAGACAGGGTAACCTATTTCCGTAAAGATTTACAGCCTTGGAAACCCAATGGGAGTCGCTATGAGTTGTAAATGACTTGATGGCAGTGAGTAGTAGTAGTAGTGCCTTTCTAACACAAAGTATCACAAGTGGGTGGTTTTAACAAACAGGAGTTTATTCTCTTACAATTTTGGAGGCTAGAAGTCTGAGTTCAAAGTGCCAGCTCTAGCGGCTAGGTGGAGGCCCCTAGACCTTGGGCTTTAGCTCTGCCTCTTGCTCCCAGTCCACTGGAGCTGGAGGCTTCTCTTAGGCAGTTGCAGGCTGCTGAGACTGACAAACCCAAGGTCAACAAATAAAATGACACAGTTCCAAGTGTACCAAGCAACACTACAGGCCACTAGTTCAAGTCCAGAAACAGTCTCAAGATCAGCAGGCAACATGGCAGGCCATTGAGATGAAGACTTGGCCAAATGCAGGATCCAAAAAAAACCTCAAAGACCTTTCTCAAACTTGCTGCTTATATACTGGAAGCAGACCACATCCCTAAGGCAGCTACTCAGCTGCTCACAGAAGATTCCACCACAGAGTTGATTACCAGTTTCATTCACCATGGGGAATAACTGCATCCATCTACCTAGCCACTCAAAACCAGACCCAGCCAAGTTGACACATAACCTTAACTCTTCTAAGATAGGTTTCCTGTACTAAAGAGGTTTTGAAATGAACCCCATTGCACATACAGTACTGTGTTGTCAGTGGAGGCAAACATGGGTATACGGGTGGATAGATGGGTGGACAGGCTGAACTAGTAGGTATGTCTATGACATGGGGAGTGTACCCAAGAACATGTATAGGGTTGGCAGACAATGGTCCCATAAGTTTATGTATATGATCTGAATTCCCAGGTGTATAGTAGAGCCGACAAGAGGCAAGGTTGTAGTCACTGCTTGGTCACAGCCAGCTATCCAGAGGGACCGAGTAGTTGAACCTGTGGGCTCGGGACCATAGGTGCAGGGGACATCAAGCTCAATTGGCATCACCTACTACACAAAACATTTTTCTACCTCCTACTTTGGCGAGTAGTGACTGGAATCTTAAAAGCTTGCAAGCTGCCATCTAGATGCAACAATGGGTCTCTCCTCATCCAGAGCAAAGAAGAATGAAGAAAACCAAAATTCATGGAAACAATTAGCCTAGTGACTGGTACACCATCCGATCTGCAGCCTATACAACTATGAGACCAGAAGAACTAGATGGTGCCCGGCTACCACTGTCAACCACTTGAAAGGGGATCTATGTAGGAGATCCTGGATAGAGAAGGAGAACAATGTGGAACAAAACTCAAAATCATTTGGAGAAAAAAAAAGGGGGGGGGCGACCAGGTTTGCTGGTCTGATAGAGCCTGGTGGAACCACTGAGACTATGGCCCCTAGCTGCCCTTCAGGTCTGCAATTGAACCCACACCTGTGGCTTCCAGCCAAACAAAAGACAGGCATATGAGGTGAACATTTACCTGAGGTAGATACACTCCTTGGAGAGAAGAATCATGGGACAAAGAAGGACTGCTTATGCACAGGGAGACAGCTCAGGGAGCAGGAGTGCATGGAGGGATGGACACAGGGAAGAGGTAACTATCGGTAGGAAGTAGGAGGGGAGCTGCTGCATGTGGTAAATTGTGGTCAATGTCATGAGACAAAGTATATGTGAACTGCTGTATGGAAAGTGAATTTGCTCTGTAACTTTTCACCCAAATCACAATTTAAAAAAAAAAAAGTTTTGAAAATGTGCCAGTGATTTTATGCATATTCTTGTGTCTGTGGGTGTATGTTGATACCCAACAATTGAGTCTACTATTTGGATAGGCAAAGGATTAATCAACAACATTCTTGTTGAGTTCATAGTATGAGTGAAACATATTTTTTTTACTTAAAAATTTTTATGCACAAAGAACTATAATAAATGATAGGAACTGTGAGAAAATTTAAATACAAATACAAAAGGAAAACAGAGCAGATGGATGGACGACTTCAAAGTTTTGGCAGATTCTGGGGGCAGGAAAGGAGATCAGATAGAGGAGACCAAAGATCATTTGATATGTGATGGCCATTGTAAAATCCTATCTCTAGCATCATGGAGCACACAAAAATGTATGATGTCCAGTTTCATCTCTCAAGGAATTTGATTTAGTCAAAGATTTGATGAATCCATGCATTATTCATCTTTGGGTCATTGGACTCTGGCAAAAATCTGGGCACATATTAAGGGCTCAATGAACATTCATTAAATGAAGGGATGAATGATTCAATTAATAAATGTGACAAGTCCCAAATAGATGTGGTAATATTTTGCATGGGGATGAGTGGTCCAATATTTTTGAGCAGAGACATCATTCTTTTTTTTTTCCCAAAGAATGCGTAAATCCCATCTTTATTTCTCACAGATGAATTTCATGTGTTTGTTTTGTGACTTACAAATGCATTTTTTTAAATTGTGATTTGGGTGAAAGTTTACAGAGCAAACACTTTCCATACAGCAGTTCACATACACTTTATATCGTGACATTGACCACAATTTACAACAATACATCATCTCCTCTCCTACTTCCTACTGATAGTTACCTCTTCCCTCTGTCCATCCCTCCATGCACTCCTGCCCCCTGAGCTGTCTCCCTGTGCATAAGCAGCCCTTCTTTCTCCCATGCTTGCTCTCTCCAAGGAGTGTATCCACTGCAGGTAAATGTTCAACTCATATGTTTGTCTATTGTTTGGCTGGAAGCCACAAGCATGGGGTCAATTCCAAACCTGAAGGGCAGCTAGGAGCCATAGTCTCAGTGGTTCCACCAGGTTTTATCAGACTAGCAAACCTAGTCTCCCCCTCCTTTTTTTTTCCCAAATGATTTTGAGTTTTGTTCCACATTGTTCTTCTCCCTCTCTATCCAGGATCTCCTACATAGATCTTCTTCCAAATGGTTCACAGTAGTAGGTGGGCCCCAACTAGTTCTTCTGGTCTCATAGTCGTATAGGCTGCAGATCGGATGTGTACCAGTCACTAGGACTAATTGTTTCCGTGAATTTTTGGTTTTCTTCATTCTTCTTTGCTCTGAATGAGGAGAGACCCATTGTTGCACCTAGATGGCAGCTTGCAAGCTTTTAAGATCCCAGTCGCTACTCGCCACAGCAGGAAGTGGAACAATGTTTTGTGTAGTATGTTATGCCAATTGAGCATGATGTCCTCTGCGACCATGGTCCTAAGCCCACAGGTTCAACTACTCAGTCCCTGGGTAGCTGGCTGTGACCAAGCAGTGACTACAACTTTGCCCCTTGTCAGCTCCACTATACACCTGAGAATTCAGATCATACACATAAAGTTATAGAACCATTGTCTGCCAACCCTATACATGTTCTTGGGTACACTCCCCACTTCACAGACATACCTAGTAGTTCAGCTTGTCCACCCATCTATCCACCCATATACCCATGTTTGCCTTCACTGACAACACCATACTATATGTGCAAAAGGGTTCATCTTTGTTGTCTGTACTTTCCACGTACCTCTCTATGTCTTTCTCTTCCTCAATGCCATTATATTGATCACTCACATTGGTACACTGCCCTTCTCTTCACCCAAATCAAAACTTCTAGCTATCTAACAGTGTTCCCTCCACTTCCCTCCCATCCCTGATAACCAATAAAGAAAATGTCCTTCCATAGATAAACCATTCCTTGACTTTTACAATAACAGACTAATACAATATTTGTCCTTTTGTGATTGACTTATTTCACTCAGCGTATTGTCCTCCAAGTTCATCCACGTTATGCGGTGTTTTGCAGATTCTACATTATTCTTTAGGGTTGCATAGTATTCCATTGTGTGCATGTACCATAGTTTGGCTATCCATTCTTTAGTTGATGGACA
>NW_006921611.1:12377909-12397397 GCF_000298275.1 Orycteropus afer afer
TCCACATCCTCACCAGCATTTGTTGTTTTGTCTCGTTGAACTTTGCTACTAGTGCTGGAGCAAGATGGTATCTCATTGTTGTTTTGATTTGCATCTCTCCCGACTCGACGGCAAATAACAACAACAACAATAGCTAATGATCATGAGCATTTCTTCATATGTTTTTTGGCCGCTTGAATATCATCCTTAGTGAAGTGTCTATTCACGAGAGACATCATTCTTATGGACAGATTTTGAGGTCTAAGAATGTGGACTTTACCCTACATACTTATAAACAGTTTATTTAGCATGGGATGATAACCTGATCAGTGGCATCACTAGGGCAGTGTGGACTACCCTGGGTGACACTATCAGAGGGGTGACACCAAAATGACTGTTCTGATAGTTATGTGTCAACTTGGCTGGGCCTGGTTTTGAGTGATTGGGAAGTTGGATATAGTTATTCCCCATGGTGAGATTGGTAATCAACTTCATGGTGGAATCTACTGGAGCAGCTGAGTAGCTGCCTTAAGGATGTGGTCTGCTTCCAGTACATAAGCAGCAGCTTTGAGGAAGGTCTCTAGCTTTTGGTATGCTTGAATCCTGCATGTAGCCGAGTCGTTGTTCAGCAGCCTGCCATGTTGTCTGCTGATCTTGGGATTGTTAATGGACTTGAATTAGTGGCCTGCTGTGTGGTTTGATAATTTTGGTGTGGAAGATCAAGCAATCTACCACCATAGCGATAATGCCTCAAAAACTGAAGGAGTGGTCACTATGAGTCTGATCCGACTCAACAGCAGTGAGTTTTGTGTGTGTGTGTGTGCCATTGTACTTGTTGACCTTGGGTTTGTCAGCCTCAGCAGTCAGCAACTGCCTGAGTGAAGAGACGCCTCCAGCTCCAGTGGGCCAGAAGCAAAAGGCAGAGCTAAAGCCCAAAGTCAAGGAGCTTTCACCCAGCGCCTAGAGCTGGCACTTTGAACTCGAACTTCTAGCCTCTTAAATTGTAAGAGAATAACACTCCTGTTTGTTAAAGCCACCCACCTGTGGTATTTTCTGATAGAGCAGCACAAAGTACCTAAAACAACTGTCTATGAAATTTTTGTGCAGTGTTTCAACAGAAATTTATTATTTTTTTGTAAAAATATCCCCATAGTTATAAGTTATAACAACAAAAAGATTTTATCAATTTACCTACAAGGCTAAAACTCTCTGGCAGTTTACTTTTTTGAACCTTCTGACGCACCTCTGAAGGAGCTCTGGTGGTATAGTGCCTAAGGCATTTGACTGCTAACCAGAAGGTTGGCAGTTCAAACCTACCAGCTACTCTGCAGATGAAAGACTGGGCAATCTACTTCTCTAAAGATTTACCACCTCAGAAACCCAAAGTTGCTATGAGTCGGAATTGACATGATGGCAATGAGTTTGGCTTGGTTTTAATGCACCTCTGGTCAGAGCTGTCATTATTATTCATTTAAAATGATGCTCCAAATCATGTGATATTGTCTGCACATAATACAAACACACGCTGTTGTTTTTATTCCTGCTGGTGTCTTTATGGTAGCTGATTTTTGTCAATTTTTTTGGTTTTAGCTATAATATTCTTATAATTAGTATTTGTGAAACTGTATCAAGGATCTCTAGTGGTGCAGTGGTTAAAGTGTTTGGCTGCTAACCAAAAGGTCACTGCTGCAAACCCACCACCAGCTGCTTTGTGGGAGAAAGATGATGTAGTCTGCTTCCATAAAGATTTACTGTCTTGGAAATCCTATGGGGCAGTTCTACTCTGTCCTAAAGGGTCACTGTAAGTCAGAATCGACTCGATGGCCATGGATTTAGTTTAAACTTATATTATTAACCTTTTAGAGAATGAAGTAGTAATTAAATGAAAGAAAAGGTTTTTAAAAAAGGCTTCTGATTGTGGTAAACTGTGGTCAATGACATGAGACAAAGTATATGTGAACTGCTGTATGGAAAGTGAATTTGCTCTGTAAATCTTCACCCAAATAAAAGAAATTAATTAATTAATTAAAAAAAAAAAGGCTTCTGCTCAGTTACTACTAATGTTGTAACTAATAATGTTGTGATTCAAAGTAGAAAGATTTTACAAACCACTTCTTTTGTTGTTGTTAGGTGCCCTAGAGTCATTTCTGACTCATAGTAACTATATGTACAACAGAACAAAACACTGCCCAGTCCTGGGCCATCTTCACTATCTTTAAGCCCATCATTGCAGTCACTGTGTCAATCCATCTCACTGAGGAGCTTCCCCTTTTTTGCAGATCCTCTACTGAGCATGATGTCCTTCTCCAGGGACTGGCCCCTTCTGACAACTTGACCAAAGAGGGATGAAGGCTGACCCTCCTTGCTTCTAAGGAACATTCTGAATGTACTTCCTCCAAGACATATTTGCTTAGTCTTCTAGCAGTCAATGGTACATTCAATATTTTTCCCTAAAACCAGAATTCAAATGCATCAATTATTCTTCGGTCTTCCTTATTCATTGCCCAGCTCTCACATGCAGATAAGGCTATTAAAAATACCATGGCTTGGGCCCAGGCACACCTTCAAAGTGACATGTTTGCTCTTTAAAGAGGTCTTTTGAAGATGTGTTCAATGCAATACATCGTTTGATTTCTTGACTGCTGCTTCCATGGGTGTTGATTGCAGGTCCAAGTAAAATGAAATCCTTGATGTCAATCTTTTCTTTGTTTATTATAATGTTGCTTATTGGTTCAGTTGTGAGGATTTTTATGTTGATATGTAATCCACATTGAAGGCTCTAGTCTTTGACTCAAGACCAACCCATCTGCTGCAGAGAATAGTGGCAAAAGAAAAATCTTAAGAGCAGGAAGGAGAAAAGATATTTTCTTTTTTTAAAAGAGGACCAATTTTAGGGGTGATGATAAGCTTGGATTAGGTGAGGACCAGTTTTAGGGGCGATGATAAACTTGGATTAGGTGTTCGAAGTCTGAGGAGAGGGTGAGAAATACACATGCAAATCTCCAGCAAGCACCAGCTAAATATTAGCAGAGAGATCGGATCCAAGTTTAGGTAGGCTTCGGAAAGTTGCAGTTGCGAGGGAACGCAGAAGTGTTCTACACCAACCCCTTGAAGCAAACGAGATTCAGGGATGATGATAATGGCAGCTAACATTTTCTGGGGGTGCCACGTCCCGTGCTAAATTCTTTACGTGTACTATCTCGCTGCATACTCAACAAGCAGCCCTTGGATGACAAGATAATGTAGTGACTCAGATTTATTATCGCTGATTTATCCCTCAAGAACATACGTGTGTACCTTCGGGAAAGTAGCCAGTATTCAGGCCCTGGCGCATCTCAGAAACTTGGAAGACCCCTCTTTAGGAGGTACTCTCGGTATCAGATCAGGAATCCCCGGGGCATGCTAGATGGCGAGGGGCAGGCGACAAGGGCTGGGCGCTTCCTCAGCCCAAGGCACACAAGTCCAGTCTCTCCAGCGTGTGCCTCGCCTCGGGGAACAGCCCTTTGCTCGCTAGGGGGTGACTCAGAGCGTCCCGAACGGGTCCACCCGCGGAAACAGGACGAAGGGCCCCCACCTTCTCAGCCCCCACAGCCTCTCCGGGCCCGGCCCCGCTCGGCTCGGCCCGGCCCGGCCCAGCCCAGCCCAGCCCAGCCTGGCGCGCTGTGGTGCGGAGTTTGAGATTAGACTGCGGGAGGGGTGGGATGAAACGCGAGGCCCACGTCAAAGCCGCGTAGACAAAGAGCGGGCGCGCGCACGTCCTTACGCACGCCCGGGCCGGCGGTGGCGGGCAAGGGCGGGAGAGACAGGCGACGGAGAGATTTGGAGCCCCGCAACCTCGCGGTAGGTGAGTACAGCTGACCCGACCACTTCCTAAATGCCACTGGCCTCGAGGGAGTTGAGAGATGCTTGGGGTTTGAGGTCAGGCGCTCAGCAAGTGGTCTGCGTTCCGGGGACACCGTCTCTACGCGGCTCCGGCGTCAGGAGACACCATTGCCGTTTCCTGGGGTTTCCCGTCCCGAGATGGAACATTCCGACCCCTCCCCGGCAGTGGAACAGTCCGCGCCCCTCACCAGGTTGGTGCTCGTGGCGGCGCCGTTCTTTTCCTGCAACCGATCTGGCGCCCGGTACCCAGTTTCCCAGCCGCCATCGGGCTCGCGCTCCTTCTCAGCAGGGAGTAGCCCACGCTGCCAGAGTCCGATGAGGAGTTGGCTCCCCGCCATTTCCTTCCTCGTCCGGCCGCCTCTTCGAGATGGACTCTTCTGTGACCACAGTATCTCCCTCCCGAATTCAAGGTGCCTTGCAGCCCTCTCCACCCTAACGTTGAGGCGTTTAGATTATGAGGGTTGGAAAGGACCATAGGTAGACTCCTAAACCTGTAATTCTTTTTTTTTCTGTTTTGTACCTTCAGGATGTTCATTTTTCTCCTCTCTAGTTTTCCAAGGAATATTCCCTGTTGTTGTTTGTTTTTTTTTTTCCTGAAATTCCTTGCTTTTCTGTTTGTTTCAAGCCCATCGAGCCATCCATCCTCTTGCTACAGGGTTTTGTTTGTTTTCTCGTTTTCCATTTAGCATAGCGTTTTGCAGTTTGGAAGTTACGACAAATAACTCTATATGAAGCATACAGCTTTATGGAAGTAAGTTCCAGACTGCTAGATATCAATGCCTCTCATTGCAAGTGTTCTTTTTCCTCTGTGACATGGGTCTTCTAATTGTTAACTTTCTGAAATCAGAGGCTTTTTTTTTCCTCGTTTATTTTCCTTAATTCTGGCTGAACTTTGAGCGTCTCTGCTTAGTTTCATGTCTTGTAGATTCTATCTCCACCCAAGGGAAATGGTGTGAGAAGCAGTTATCTTTATTCCAACGATTGTGTAGAAAAGAATCCTGCAATAAGCTAGGCCAGTATTTTCTCTCTTTGACAGTGATGTATTTACAAAAAAAAAAAAAAAAATTGTATGCAGAATTTCAGACATACAACAGTAGATGGAATAGTGGTCCAGCAGGTACCTACCTGTCATCTAGCCACAGCATCACTTCTGCCTAATCCTGTCCCATCCCCATCCACTTTCCCACTTCCATGTTTCTCAGGAATAAGTACTTGATGCTTCAGTTGAAAATAAACTTTCGTTTGTCAAAAGTAGCATCACATTGGGAATAAAAATCTTACTGTTGTGTAAAATAATGTACCTTTTTTCCCCCCCCCCGGAACCCAGTTTACTATTAAAGATTTTTCAAGTAAGAAGTACACAATATGTTTGGAGAAGGACTGGAAAAATGTATCAAATAATCAAACTCCTGGAGGACAGGTTAACAAAGTGTTTCAGATCAGGACGAGAACTTCCAGATCACCTTGTCCAGCTTTTTCATTTTTGATGAGCCCTCAAGGTCCAGAGAGGTTCAGTGACTTGTCCAGAATCCACAGGTAAGAAGAGGCAGAACTGAAGCTGGACACAGGATCTCTTCCACTCCTCATCCAGGTTTCTATCCACTACACCATACTGCCTGCCCTTAGGTGGTTTCCTTCAGGAAAAAGAGATGTGTAGAAGGGCTATGACTGAAAACTGTTACAATCAAGAGAGATTGAATAGGCAAACATGAGCTTTTCTACCAGGATCTGAAATAATAAGACTAGGGATTATATCTTAAATTTATTTCTTAAAATAGATTTCAGACAAAAGAGAAGTTACAGCTTTTGGGAAACCTGGAAAAATCTGACCTTGGTAGTAGTATGCTGGACTGAAAATAAGAACATGATTTTAAAACATTTAGGTAACATTCACATTTATTTAATAAAGCATTACCAAGGGAAACTAGAATGGTGTGGAGTGCACCCTGGAGTTTTGCTGTAGATAGTAGAGAGAACAGTAATAGCACCCTGCTGTAAAACGTTCTTCATACCATTCACAGATATGAATCTTAGGCTGGATGAACTGTGGAATAGGCTCTTTTATGAAATCATGGTATGCATTCCCTGGCATACTGTATGCTGTTAAGTTCTTTATCTCAAGAAAGGTGAATACTTCTGTCTCAGTTTTCCTCCCTTTGAAATCAGGATTTTCTTCCTCTCCAAGTAATGTTGTACACAGGAATCTTTGTATCTCGAATTCTTTGAGTTTGTGTATAAGTCAAGTTGATGATGATGATGATGATATGACATAATTTTTTTTATAAATTTGCTTTCAGGATACAAGTTTGTGGCCTAAATATGGTAGTTGTGCACATAACAGTTTATGGAAGTACCCCTGAAATAACAGCATCTGCGTTTCTGTGTAAATCTCTGTTGTTCTTAGGTACTGTCAAGTCAGCTCTTACTCATGGTGACCCCATGCACAACAGAATGAAACACTTCCTGGTCCTGCGCCATCCTCACAATCATTTCTGTGTTTGATCATTGCAGTCACTATGTCAGTCCATCTCGTTGAGGGTCTTTCCTTTTTCACTGACATTCTACTTTATTAAGCCTGATACTCTTCTCCCAGGGACTGGTCCCTTCTGGTAACATGACCAAAGTACAAGAGATGAAGTTTGGCCATCTTCACTTCTAAAGAGCATTCTGGTCGCACTTCTTCCAAGGTATATCTATTCTTCTAGCAATTGATGGTATTTTTAGTGTTCTTTGCCAACATTGTAATCCAGTGTAAGCATAGTAGATAAGGCATTTGCTTGCTAATCAGAAGGTCAGTGGTTCAAACCCACCAGCCACTCTGCAGAAGGAAGATGGGGTGATCTAATTCTGTAAAGATTTACAGCCTCAGAAACCCAACAGGGGTCCTTATGAGTCAGAATTGACTCCATGGCAGTGAGTTTGGTTTTTGGTATAATCTAGAGTGTCAGATCTTCCTTATTCATTGTCCAGCTTTCACATGTATATGTTGGTGGTGGTGGTGGCGATTGAAAATACTGTGGCTTGGCAGGCACACCTTAGTCTTTGAAGTGACATCTTTGCTCTTTAATTCTTTAAAGAGGTGTTTAGCAGCAGATTTGCCCAGTGCGGTACATAGTTTGATTCTTGACTGCCCTTTCCATGGCTGTTGATTGTGGATCCAAGTAAAATGAAATCCCTGACAACTTGAGTATTTTCTCCATTTATCATGATGTTGCTTATTGATCCATCCTTATTGTGAGGATTTTTGTTTTCTTTATGTTGAGCTGTAATCCATACTGAAGGCTGAGGTCTTTGACCTTCATCATGACTTCTTCACTTTCTGCAAGCAAAGTTGTGTCATATGTATATGGTAGATTGTTAATGAGTCTTCTCTTAATCCTGATACAGCATTCTTCAGATAGTGCAGTTTCTCAGATTATTGCTCAGTATACATATTGAATAAGTATCGTGAAAGGATCCAACCCTGATACACACCTTTCCTGATTTTAAGCCATGATAGGAGCTGTGTGAGGGTGAGAGGATTGTGTGGGGTTTTTTGGTGTATGTTTCTTTGTTAGAGTGCTGTGGCTGGTCTGTCAGGATTTTAGCCAATTTGCTGACTGGTTTCTGCTAAAGAATAACTTTTCTCATTGAAGAAGGCTGCCTTTTTAAAAATCTGTTGCTTTTTGGAAATAGAAGCTGGAGATTATTTGGTTAAGATTGAACTATATCAGAGTTGTTTCTTCAGATGGAATAGAACCCCATCATGGAAAGTGATTAAGTTCTTACTGTATCATGCTCATGAAGAGGACTTAGCTGAATATCATTAATTCCAAGTTATCTCTAAGCTCTTTAATCATGCATACTGTACCGTTATTGGGAGCTCTGGTGGTGTAGTAACTAAAACATTTGACTGCTAACCAAAAGGCTGACAGTTCAAACCCACCAGCCACTCCTCGGAAGGAAGGTTGAGCTATCTACTTCCAGAATGACACCACCTCGGAAAACCAAGGTGAGTCGGATCAGACTTCAGACTTGAGGGCAGTGAGTTAGTTTGTTTGTTTTTTTCTTCCGGTAGCATGATTAATGCTTGTTAGGGGAATTGATTTTTAAAGTTAGAAGGAACATTTATAAGTGCTTGGGTTTTTTTCTAACGCCTTTAATGTACTTTTTCTCTTTTAAAACACATACATACATGCACTATAGTCAGTGAGGTTTGTCTCCTTTCTTAGAACACTTTTCATTTTGTCGATGTATAGTAATTGTTACTATGTTTGGATTGTGCGTGCTATTAAACTGTTAGCCCAAGGTCTGCAAGGTTAGTATAGTAGGACACAGTAAATTTTTGTTGACTGTTTAATTAAAACTTATTTTATTGTGAGGTAACTTAAGTCCAGAGAAGCCAAATGACTTATTCAAGGTCACGTAGACCAGATACTAACAGTGCTGTACCTCAAACTAAGAGGACTCCCGAGTTCCAGTTCTAAGCCCTTTCCAGTATAGTATTTTTCAAACTTCAGAGAAGTGCATTCACGCATACTGCCCTGGAGTTGGATCCGACTCATAGCGACCTCTCCTTGGGTTTTCGAGGCAGTATCACTACTACAGAAGTAGATTGCCCAACCTTCCTTCTGAGGAGTGGCTGGTGCGTTTGAACAGCCAGCCTTCTGGTTAGCAGTCAAGTGCCTTCCCCTTCCCACCTTAACTGGTCTTCAAGGAGCTCTGGTGGTGTAGTCGTTAAGGGATTTGGCTGCTAACTAAAAGGTCAGTAGTTCAAACCCACCAGCTGCTCTGTGGAAGAAAGAAGAGGCATTCTGCTTCCATAAAGATTTAGAGCCCTAGAAACCCATTGGAGGTTGCTATGAGTTGAATCACCTCAGTGGCAGTGAATTTGGTTTTTTGAGTTTTAACTGTTTTTTAGGGTTTCCTTGAAAAGTTTTAGATCAGTGCTATTTTATAGAAATATAATACAAGCCACATTAATAATTTTGCATATTCTATTTGCCAATAGGTGGAGAAAACAGCTTGTGCTCAACTGCTGGTAACCTAAAGGTAGGCATTTTGAACACACCTAGAGGAGCTCTGGTGGCATAGTGCCTAAGCCATTTGACTGCTAACCAGAAGATTGGTGGTTCAAATCCACCAGCCACTCCTCAGAAGGAAAGTTGGGCAATCTACTTCTGTAGTGATACCGCCTTGGAAACCCAATGAGGGGTTGCTGTGAGTTGGATCCAACTTGACGGCTGTGAGTTTGGTTTTTTAGCGCATGGTATTGTGGAAGAAAAGGCCTAGTAATTGGCTTCCATTAAGATTAACGCCAAGAAAACACTATGGAGAATTTCTGCTCTGTAACACAAGGGGTCACCATGAGTCTGAATTGACTTAATGGCAACTAACAAAACACAGCAGTAGCCACTTTTAAAAAAAAATAAAAATAAACAAGTGAATATAATTTTAATAATACAGTTTAACCCAATTTATCCATACTATCACGGCAATATATAATCAGTATAAACATTAATGAAATATTTTACATTCATTTTTTTCATATGAAGTCATTGAAAAGAAATTTTGTGTGCATTTTATTTTTACCTACCAAACCCATAGCTTTTGAGTCAATTCCAACTCATAGCAACTCTGTGGGTCAGAGTAGAACTGCCCCACAGGGTTTCCAAGGCTGTAAATCCAGAAGCAGACTGACAGGTCTTTCTCCAGTTGAGCACCTGGTGGGTTCCAACTGCCAAACTTTGGGTTAGTGGCTGAGCACTGTAACCACTGCACAGCCAGGGCTCCTGTTTTCTTTTATAGCACATCTCAGTTCAGACTGACCACGTTTTCTAGTGCTTAAGAGTGACATGTGGCTAGTGGCTACTGCATTGGACAGCACAGTTTTAACTAAATTGACAGATTCACTGGCAGCTGAACATAAAGGTCAAGGAACATTTTCTCTAGGTAATATTTAAGTTCTGAGGTTGAAGTGGAGTTTTTGTTTGTAGTCATTGGTTTTTCCTTTCATGTTTTAGCATAGTGACCCCTCCTTGGGGTTCCGAGGTGGCATCTCTATGGAAGTAGATTGCCCAGTCTTCCGAGGAGTGGCTGGTGAGTTTGAACTGCCAGCCTTCTGGTTAGTAGTCAGATGTCTTAGGCACTACGCCACCAGAGCTCCTTTCTTTGCTCAGTTAAGATGATTTTGAGTTGGCTGAGAATTGAATAAAGTCTGATGTTTCATGAATTTTATGGGGTTGACCTATTAAGTAAGTAGCTTGTGCCTTTTTGACAGATTGCTTTCTCATTTTAAATAAGACTGCTTAATCATTAGGCATTGGTTCTACAATCGATGCCAATGGAAGCAGCAGTCAGAACATTAGACTATGTGTAGCATTGGGAAGGTCAACCGCAAAAGAACTGTTTCAAGTGCTGAGGAGCAAGGGTGTCTCCTTGAGGACTAAGGTGCCCCTGACACAAACCATAATATTTCCAGTCGCCTCGTATGCATGTGACAGCTGGACAATGAATAAGGAAGACCGAAGAAGAGTTGATGCTTTTGAGTTGTGCTGGCGAAGAATGCTGAAAGTACCCTTGACTGCTAAATGAACTAACAGATCTGTCCTGGAGGAAGTACACCTGAAATGCTCCTTGGAAGTGAGAATGGCCAGGCTTCATCTCACCTGTTTTGGTCATGTTGTCAGAAGGGACCATTCCCTGGAGAAGGATGTCATGCTTGGTAGGGTAGAGGGTCGATGAAAGAGAGGGGGAGGCCTTAAACAAGATGGATTGACACGGTGGCTGCGATGATGGGCTCCAGTATAGCAGGGATCATGGAGCTGGTGCGGGACCAGGCATTGTTTTGTTCTGCTGTGCATGGGATCTCTATGAGTCGGAAATGACTCAACGGCACCTAACAATAACAATCATTAGGCAAAAACCCCTTGACTTTTAAAAAATGGCAAGTAACAAAACGCAGTAATAAACAACCTAATAAAAAAATGGGCAAAAGATTTGAACAACCACCCGATAAAAAATGGACAAAAGATTTGAACAGATGCTTTACCATGAAGATAATATGGATGGCAGATAAGCACATGAAAAGGTATTCAGTATCATTAGTCATTACAGGAATACAAATTAAAATTATGAGATACCACTACACAGACATTACTAAACCAAACTCACCTGCCATCGAATTGGATCTGACTCATAGTGACCCCTCCTTGGGTTTCCGAGGCGGTATAACTATGGAAGTAGATTGCCCAGTCTTCCTTCCGAGGACATTAGAACGTTCCAAATACCAAATAATGATGAGGCTGTAGAGTAAATGACACCTTCCAACACTGCTAGTGAGAATGCAAAATTGTAGAGCCAGTTTAGGAAACAGTTTGGCATTTCTTAAGTTACCTCAGACTCAGGCATTCTACTCCTAGATGTTTACCCAAAATAAGTGAAAGCATATGCCCATAAAAAGACTTGTAGATGAATGTCCATAGCAGGTTAATTTGTGATATCCAACAACTGGAAACAACCCAAATGTCCATCTAAAGGTGAACGGGTAAATAAGTTGTGGTGGATCCATATGATGGAATATTACTCAGCAAAAGAAGTGATTCAGCTGTTGATATATGCAAAAATATGATTGAATCTCAAAATAATTAGCTGACTGAAATAAACCAGACCCAAAAATAAGATTGGAAAAAAAAAAGACCAGGAGGTTGCTTCCAGTTACATATACAATACACAAATGTGAAAGGACCAGTTTTGAAATTGAACTATCAGAGCAGTGTTCAGGTTGGAAAATGAAATATTTTGGGTCTTATAACCACAGCAAATTATCCCTTCATAAACTATTTAGTGGCTCGTGAATATCAAAATATACTCCTCCCCCACTTTTTTTCCCAGCTTCTTCAGATAGTTAATGTTTTGGAGTCAACTTGTTAGTGTTCTCAAGTTAGTCTTTTCTAGGCTAGGGGAAAGTTCTCAGGTCTGAATGACTGTAGAAAAGACCAAGGCCCTAAACCTGACCATGTTCATGCCGCCTTTCTAGTAAGTTGGGCTCTTTGGTCTGTTGTACCCTGGCTTTGCCTTGAGCCATTAATTGTACCCATAATTGATGTCTACAGTGTGTATATTCTTGGTTTTTCAGCATTTCTGGCTCACTTCAAGCTGATAACACAGAGTACTATCCTGTCTTCTGAAAACATGATATGCTTTTCCTCCCAAGTAGCAGCATTCTGTTCTAGCAGATTTCTTATGTTGCACTACTTCTGATACACTTTGACATTAAATTCAGCCCAACACACATTTCATTTGTGCTCGTGTGCATGTGCGCACAGGCATTTGTTTGTTGCCATCACATCAGAACGGGGCATCCACTGACCTGTTGAATCCATTGTGTCCTGACAGAGTGAGCTAGGAAAGATGGATGAATTTCCTCTGAAATATAAACTACCCCAAAGCAAAGGTGTGATCAGCCTGGGTAAGAGAAGGACCGCTTTATTGGGGATCAGATCTGAAGTTCTAGTGTGGCCTCTGTTACAAGATAGTTTTATTACTTGTTGCAGTCATTTAACCTTTCCAGGGCTCAGTTCTCTGAGCTATAAAACGAAGAGGTCGGACTGGCATTCTTAATGATAAACTAATAAATTGTAGTTGGTCATCATTTTATTGTTAATGCCTCCGGATTCACAATGGTGATTAATAGTGGTAGCTTCTGTTTATTGAGCACTTACTTTGTGCTAGTCACTACACTGATAGCTTGAGATGCATTATCACAATCTTGACAGCAGTTTCACTGGTTATCTATTTCCATGTTACTGATGAGAAACCTGAAGCATGGAAATGTTAATTTATTTTCTCATGGTCACACACCCAGAAAGTTAGGGAGACTGGTTTTCAATGCAGCTCTTCTGATTCCCTGTATGTTTAAACATTGTGCTTTACTGCTTCCTGGATATTCTGTTATTTTAAATAAAGGTTCATAGCCTAAAATTTTGGTTTGGGAAGAAATTTCTAGTCTAACCATATGGTGTATTTGCCACCCGGAACAATCCAACTATGGGTTAATGTCTTCTGAACAGCCCATTCTTTTTGAACAACTTAATTTTTTTTTGAATAAACAGCTTTTTTAAGATATAATTCATACAACATACAATTCACCCATTCCAAGTGTACAATTCAATGGTTTCTGTTTTATTCAGAGTTGTACAACCATTACCATAGTAATTGTAGAATATTTTCATCACCTCTAAAAGAAATCTCATACCCTTTAGCTATCGCTGCCCCTATCTCTACTTCCCTTCAGCCCTAAAAGCAATCACTAATCCACCTTCTGTCTCTGTATTGGTGTTGGGTGCCATTGAGTCAGTTCTGACTCATAGCAGTCCCATGTGATAGAGTAGAACTGCCTCATAGGATTTCCTAGGTTATAATCTTTATAGAAGCAGATCACCAGGTCTTTCTCCTGAAGAGCTTCTATTTGGGTTCAAATCAGCAACCTTTTGGTTAGCAACCAAGTGCTTAAATGTTGTGCTGCCAGGGCTCCTTTTCTGTCTCTGTAGATTTGCCTGTTCTGGACATTTCATATAAACGGAATCATATATCATAGGGTCTCTAATGTCTGGTTTCTTTCACTTAGCATGTTTCCAAAGTTCATCCATGTGATACCATGTATCAATAGTTCATTCGCTTTTGTGGCCAAATACTCCATTGTATGGGTAATAACCACATTTTGTTCATCTGTTCATCAGTTGATGTTGTTTCCACCTGTTGGTTGTTGTTTCCACCTTTGGATGTAACGAATAATACTGTTATAAACCTTGTGTATGAGTTTTTTTGTGAACATGTATTTATTTCTCTTGGCTATATACCTAGGTGTGAAATTGCTGGGTCATATGGTAACTATGTTTAACTGCTTGAGGAATTGCCAGACTGGTTTCTAGAGTCACTATATCATTTTACATTCCCACCAGCCGTGCTCGTGGGTTCGATTCATAATATTAAGCTAAAATTTGTACCTCTGTAACTTCTGACCATAATACCAGTCAATGTTCTTTGCCTTGGGGTGTCCGGAGAAAACCCCACTGCCATCGAGGCGATTCTGACACCTCGTGACCCTTTAGGACAGAGCAGAACTGCCTGTCGAGTTTCTAAGGCTGTAAATCTTTACAGAAGCAGACTGCCTCATCTTTCTCCCACAGAGCAGCTGGTGGGTTTGAACCGCTAACTTTTTGATTAAGCATCTGAATGCTTTAACTGCTTTACCACTGGAGCTTCTTGTCCAGAGAAAATCTGATGCTTTTCCTAGATAACAGCTTGATCTGATCTTCTTAGTCCTCTCTCATACTTTACTACTGAGCTTTAAACCTGAGAGTTTACATTTCCACTTCAGATACACTGAATCAGAATCTACATTTAAAATAAAATTCTCAGCATCAGGTCAAACTAGAATGAACTGGTTTGAAGCCCTCCCTTTCTAGTCCTCATTGTCTTGGGATGTAGATTTAGATCTTCTCACCAAACTGGTGACTCTATTCTGAATGTGCTTCAGTTTGTCTGTATTCCTTCCCTTTATTTAGTTAGAGAACTAGACACATTTTGTTTACTTATGAGTAATTTGTGATCAAAGATATCTAGTGGTTCTTCTCCCAGTTGGTCTGAACCTTTCACACAGTAGAATCACCTGAGTCAGTTAATAAAGTTAGTAGGAACAAATCCAGGTCCTACTCTCAGAGATTGATTTCTTTCATCTGGGCTGAGGCCCAGTGGTGCGATTCAGAGATTTCATCTCTTCCCAGGTAGAGATGAATGCAGCCTACTAGTAATGGCTGAAGAAATGATTTTGTCTGGGCCTTTTGAGAGTCCACGCTACATGGCTATCAACTATACTGATTCGCAATTACTGTGACAGAGTCTTAGTCTTTGGCTGTACACTCATAGAAGGCACTATCATTAAGCTTTTTTCCCTTGATTTCTACAGAGTTATCATTTCCTCTCATTGTGCTCTACGGACATTCTCTGTGGCTGTGTTTTGCCTTCCTGTCAGGCCACCTGCAGTTTCTGGGTAGGATTGGCATGCTTTGACCATTTTAGGGGATTGTGAACACTTTTCCACCACTCATCTGTTAGTTTGTTCTACTGTGGTGGCTTCCCTGTGCTTGAAGCTGTGCCACCAGTGTATCAAGTACCAACAGGGTCACCTATTATGGACAGATTTTAGTGGAGCTTCCAGACTAAGACAGACTAGAAAGAGGGACCTGGTGTACAACTTCTAAAAAACTGGCCAGTGAAATCTTATGAATAGCAGTGGAACATTGTCAGATATAGTGCCAGAAGATGAGCACCTCAGATTGGAAGACAATCAAAATACAACCATGGAAGAGCTGCCACCTCAAAGAAGAGTCAACCTTAATGATGACATAAGTGGAATAGAGCTTTCAAGACCTTCATTTGCTGACGGGGCACAACTCAAAGCATGAAGAAACAGCTGCAAACATCCATTAATAATCAAAATGTGAAATGTATGAAGTATAAATCAAGAAAAATTGGAAGTTGTCAAAAATAAAAGGGAATGCATAAAGGTCAATATCCTAGGCGTTAATGAATTGAAACAGACTGGTAATGGCCATTTTGAAGCAATCAGTCTACTACGTTGGGAATGACAAACTGAAAAGGAAGGGTGTTGTCAAAAGGAACATTTCAAGATCTATCCTGAAGTATCACTGTCAGTGATACGATGATACCCATAAGAAAAACCAGTTAATGCAGCTATTATTGCAGTTTACACACCAACCACTAATGGCAAAAAATGAAGAAATTGAAGATTTTTACCAACTTCTGTAGTTAGAAATTGATCAAACATGCAGTCAAGATGCATTGATAATTGCTGGTGAAAGTTGAAAACACAGAAGAAGAATCATTTGTTGAAAAAATACTGCCTTGGTGATAGATATGGTGCTGGAGATTGCATGATAGAATTTTGCAAGACCAATGACCTATTCACAGGTAATAACTTTTTTTTCAAGAACGTAAATGGTGACTGTACATATGGATCTCACCAGATGGAATACACAGGAATCAAATCAGTTATATCTGTGGAAAGAGAAGATGGAGATGTTCCATATTACCAATTATAACAAGGCTGAGGACCAGCTGTGAAACAGACGATCAGTTGCTCATATGCAAGTTCAACTTTAAGCTGAAGAAAATTAAAACAAGTGTATGAGAGCTGAAGTATGACTTTGAGTATTATTCCGGTTACCTAGTGCCGCTCTGACAAGAATATACCACAAATGGGATGGCCTTAACAAACAGGAGTTTATTCTCTCACAGTTTGGGGGCTCTAAGTCCAAGTTCAAAGTGCCAGGCTCTAGGGACTGGGGGTAAGCCCCTCAGCCTTGGGGTCCAGCTCTGCCTCCTGCTCCCAGCCCACTGGAGCTAGAGGCATTTCTTCACTCAGACAGATGCTGGCTGCTGAGGCTGACAAGCCCAAGGTTGACAAGTAAGAAGGCACAGTCCCAGTGTTACCAAACCACAAAGCAGGCCATTAACTTAAGTCCATTTTAAGTCCCAAAGTTGGCAGAGCATGGCAGGCTGCTGAACAACTACATGGCTACATGCAGGGTCCAAGCGTGCCATAAGCTAGAGACCATTCCCAAAGCTGTTTCTTACATACGGGAAGCAGACCACATACCCAAAGCAGCTACTCAGTTGCTTGTGGTAGATCCCAACATGGAGTTAATTATCAATCTCATCATGGGGAATAACTACATTCAGCTACTCAGCGACTTAACCAGGCCTCGCCAAGTTGACACACAAACTTAACTACCACAAGTATATCCCTGAATTTAGAGATCAACTCAAGAACAGATTTAATGCATTGAACACTAATGATAGAAAACCAGATGAGTTATGGGATGGTATCAGAGACATTATACATGCAGAAAGCAAAAGGTCATTAAAAAGACAATAAAGAAAAAACCAAAATGAAACTTGCTCTTGAATATAGAGTGGTGGTGGTGGTGTTATGTGCCATCGAGTCAGACCTGACTCATAGCGATCCCTCCTTAGATTTCTGAGGCAGTATCACTACAGAAGTAGATTGCCCAGCCTTCTTTTAGAGGAGTGGCTGGTGAGTTTGAACCGCCAGCCTTCAGGTTAGCTAAAGCAATTAGAAGAAATGATGAAGTAAAACGCTGGAGATTTCAAAGGGTGGCTGGAGAAGACAAAGTATTATAATGAACTCTGCAGAGATCTGGTATTAGAAAACCAAAAGGGAGGAACACCCTTGTCATTTCTCAAGCCAAAAGAAAAAGTTCAGACTTCAAGTTGCAATATTGAAGGAATCTGTGAACAAAATATTGAATGACATAGGAAGTATCAAAGAGGATGGAAGAAATACACAGAGTCACTGTACCAAAAAGAATTGGTCAACATTCATCCATTTCAGGAGGTAGCATATGATCAATAGTCAATGGTATTGAAGGAAGAAGTCCAAGCTACAGTGAATGCATTGGCCAAAAACAAGGATCTAGAAATTGACAGAATACCAAGTAAGATGTTTCAACAAACAGATGCAACACTGGAAGTGCTCACTTGTCTATGTCCAGAAATTTGGAATATTTCATATATTGTGTATATATATTTTATATATATATAATATAACCTGGTCAGCTAACTGGATGGTATCCATATTTGTGCCCATTCCAAAGAGAAGTGATCCAACAACATTAATGTGGAAATTAATGAATACCATTAATATCATTAATATTGGCAAAAGATTTACACAAGTGAAATGTTGCTGAAGATAATTAAAAAATGGTTGCAGCAGTACATCAACAGGGAACTACTTATAATTCAACCCAGATTGAGAAGAGGACATGGAATGACGAATATCATTGCTGATGTCAGGTGGATATTGGCTGAAAGCAGAGAACATCAGAGAGATGTTTATCTGTGTTTTATTGAGTATACAAAGGCATTCGACTGTGTGGATCACAACAAATTATGGTAACATTGCAAAGAATGGGAATTCCAGAACACTTAATTGTGCTCATGAGGAACCTATACATAGACCCAGAGGCAATTGTTTGAACAAAACAAAAGGGATACTTCGTGGTTTAAAATCAGAAAAGGTGTGTGCAGTGTAGTAAATTACTTAGTATGGCTTTTCTACCCATAAGTCATTGTAAACTCAGTGGTGGAATGAGCAACTGAGGAGCTCCTGATTGTAAATGTTATCCACCTGGGTTATTTCTGTTGGGTGTGGCACAATACAATGTTCTGGGAGGTTCCCACTCTCTCTCAGGTGCTTAGAGTTCTGATGCTGTGATTGGCTGGTTTGACCACCCTGCTGGCTCAAAAGGAGGCCTCCTAGAGGCAGAACTCTCTCTGACTGCTGGGTGAGGAAGACATGCTGCTGAAAGAGACATGCGCTCCTGAGACACACACTGCTGGGAAAGAGACGCAAGAGACACGCATTGCTGAGTAAGACACCGAGGGACACGCACTGCTGGGGGAGAGACTGTGAGAGACTTGGTTGAGAGACGGTGGGCTGTTAGAGAGCCTGAGCATTTTTCCTGAACTTGAATTGTAGTCTGGTGTTTCCCTAATAAACCTCATAATCTGTGAGCTCTGTGTGGCCACTGCAGCGAATTATTGAACCCAGGAGAGAGGTGGTGGTGCTTTGGGAGGAACGGTTGGAGAAAGGGCTGGAGGGAGGCAGCATGTCTAGCCTTGCAGTAATAGGCGTTGGGTTACTGCTGGTAATCCTGTCTTACTCTTGCGGAATTAGAGGAGGTCAGAACATGTGGCCTCCTTGCCCTTTTAGCAGTGTGTATCAGTGTTGTATCTTTTCACCATATTTATGCAATCTGTATGCTGAGGAAATAATCCTAAAAGCTGGATTGCATGAAGAAGAATGCAGCATCAGGATTGGAGAAAGACTCTTCAACAACCTGTGATATGCAGATGACACAGCCTTGCTTGGTGAAAGAAGAAGACTTGAAGCATTTACTGATGAGAATCAAAGACTCTGCAGCCTTCAGTATGGATTTTGCGTCAACATAAAACAAAAATGCTCACAACTGAACCATTAAGCAACATCATGATAAATGGAGAAAAGATTGAAATTGTCAAGGATTTCATTTTACTTGGATCAGTAGTCAGTGCCCATGGAAGCAGCAGTCAAGAAATTAAATGATGTTTTGCAGATTTGCTGCAAAAGACCTATGAAGTGTTAAAAAGTAAAACTGTCACTTTGAAGACTAAGTTGTGCCTGTCCCAAGCCATGGCCTTTTCAGTTGCCTCATAAGCATGTGAAAGCTGGACCATAAATAAGGAAGACTGAAGAATTATTGATGCCTTTGAGTATTAGCAAAGAAGGGACTGCCAGAAGAGTGAACAGATCTGTCTTGGAAAACGTACAGCCAGAATGCTTCTTGGAAGTGAGGATGGCAAGACTTTGTGTCACTTGCTTTGGACGTGTTATCCAGGAGAACCAGTCCCTGGAGCAGGACATTATACTTGGCAAAGTAGAGGGTCAGCAAAAGAGAAGACAACCCTCAATGAGATAGATAGATTGACACATTGGCTGCAACGATGGGCTCAAGCGTGGCAATGATTGTGGGGATGGCACAGGACTGGGCATTGTTTCCTTCT
>NW_006921611.1:12397714-12445536 GCF_000298275.1 Orycteropus afer afer
TCAAGTTACACTCTTCACTACCAGTTAAGTGATGAAGCTAGCATTCAGCCCCTGGTATGTTTTTATGTGTTTGAACCATGAAACCATTACCTCTTCAAAATGATAGATACGGGTTTTGTTTTTTTTTTTTTACAGAGCAATTTTGTTTTCTATGCAAATGACAACAGCAATGCAATACACATTTTATTTCCAATAGATAAGATTTTAAAAACATCACAAGAATAAACATTACTGTCTCTCTTCCACTCTTAGAGATAGCTACTGTAGCCATACAATACCTGTGTATCTTTGCAGAAATATTCTTTGCAAATAATATGAACTCTGTATTATTTCCTTTTTCTTCCTCCCTCAGGGTATTTATTGTAGACATTGTTCTGCATCTGAGTGAGAGGTGGTTTGTTATCAGAGCATGTGTAGATGTCTCAAATAGATTAATAGTGTTCTTTATTATCCTTCATTGATGGGCATTGCTGTGTCTTTTGATACTATACACAGTGTTCAGGTCAGTAACCTTGCCACAGTATCATTTTGCACATGCTTTAGTACAGAGTTTTTCAGTCTTGGTACCATTGATATTTGAGGCTACCCTCTATACACTAGATGCCAGTAGCTCCCCAGCTCTCAGTTGTAGCAACTGCCAAATGTTCCCCAGAGTGTCAAAAATCGTCTCTAGTTGAGAACCACCACTCTAATCGGTCTTTAAGATAAATCTCTAGGAGTGGAATTGTTGGATGAAAGGTTACGTGCATTTAAAATTTTGATGGTTATTGCGAAATTGTTTGCCATAAAAGTTGGGTTATTTTATACTTCAACCAACAGTATTTGAAGGTGTTTCTCACAGTAGTTTATCAAAAAAAATTTTTGCTATCTCACTATACTTTTAATGGAAATTTCTCCTTTTTATAGCTAACCTTTTTATTGAGCACTTATTACATGCTAGGCACATAGTAGTTTTTGGATTTTGAGTCATACTTTGAAATGCCTTCCACTCTGTAAAAGTGGCTGCTGTCAAGTTGATTCAGACTCTTAGTGACCCTACGGGATAGAGTAGATTGCTGTAAAGTTTCTAAGGCAGTAAATCTTTACAGAAGCAAACTGCCTCATCTTCCTCCTGTGGAGTGGCTGGTGGGTTTGAAATGCCAGCCATCTGGTTAGCAGCCAAGCATTTCACCACTGCACCTCCAGATTGCCGTTTTTCTCTGTGTAATCCTTTTAAAAGGAGCTCTGGTTGTGTGATGCCTAAGGCATTTGACTGCTAACCAAAAAGTTGGCAGTTCAAACCCACCAGCCACTCTGTGGAAGGAAGATGGGGCATTCTACTTCTGTAAAGATTTACTGTCTGGGAAACCCAGAGGGGGTGTGTCACTGTGAGTTGGAATTGACAATATATACCATTACTGAGATCTAATATGTGACATTGTGCTTTGTGGGCTTTATAAATGCATTTTCACTGTGTGTATAAGCATTTATTTTTAATAAAATAGCTCCGCTTCCCTACCCCACCCCTGCCTCCTTTTTCAGATTGTGCATGGCAGCTCTCTGGACATACTCTAGTAGTCATGGTCTTCTGGGTTAGGTAGTATTGCAGAGAGCTAATGAAAACAAGTATTTGAGTCTATACTTATGACTCATAATACCCAGGTGGATTCCACCTCATCGTGACCCTATGTGAATTGCACTCCGTAGGGTTTTTAAGGCCTTTCTGAGGCAGATTGTTGGGTCTTTCTTCTGAGTTGCCTCTGGATGGACTTGAACCACCAACCTTCTGGTTAGTAGTTGAGCATTTAACTATTTGTGCCACCCAGGGATTTCTTATGAGTCATCATAATCTCTACCAAACAGCTTATGATTGGATCAGAATTGTTTTAGAAACCATTAGTTTTCTAGGGCTGCTGTCCATAACAAGGTATCACAAATTAGGTGACTTATAAAAACAAATTTATTGTCTCACAGTTCTGGAAGCTAAAAAAGCAAAATCAGGCTGTCACCTATATTGATTCCTTCTGAAGGCTCTGCGGGTGAATCTGTTCCTGTCTCCTCCTAGTTTATGATGATGGCCAGCAATCACTGGCATTTAAATTTCTGCCTCTACCTTCACATGGTCTTCTTCCCTCTCTTTCTGGGTGTCTTTTCTCTTTTATAAGAATACCACATAGCTTGGGTTACGACCCATCCTATTCCAGTGTGACCTCATCTTCAATGACTATTTCCAAATAAAGTCATACTCAGAGGGGTTCACCGAGGGTTAAGACTTCAACATACCTTTTAGAGGACACAGTTGAATGTGTAACAGGTGCCCTGATTTAAATTAAATTCTCTGTTATTTTCTCTTCCAGCACTCTTTTTTTTTCCTTGTTAACAGTCATCAAAATTTGAAATTGTGACCTTTGTTTATGCTTATTTGCTTAATATTTGTCTGTGCATATTTTTTCTCTGCTGAGTATCTAATACTTACCATGATGTCTGGCACATAATATGTGACTAGTAAGTATTTATTGGATGAATAGCTGTGAAGACCCTTGGAAACTGGTTATTTGGGGGCCCAAAGGTCCAGATTTGCCGTTCTGTGGGTTGAGTTTAGTCAGCTTAGCAGGGAGTGCTGTTCCCTTCCTAAGATGAAGCCTTCTTCCTTCCTAAAAGACTCAGAACTAGTAGGTTTTTCTGTTTTTCTCTGGACAGTTTTGGCTCATAGGGGAACTGTGCACATGATTTTCAGTGAGTTTGGCTGAAATCAAGCTGTGGAAGTTATGAGGATAAATAAATATATTTCTTGGAGTTAAAATAACTTTTGCTACCTAATGCTTAATGGATCTTGGTTATATTTAATTGAGGCAAAAGGATGTTTTCTCCTAAAGGAGCAGTTATCTAGCAGTTGTGGTTTGAATGAGATCAGAAGTAACAGGATTGAGTTCTGATATAGACAATTTTCTCTTTTATGAGATCAGCAGTCTGTGTTAAGGGGGCTATGGCGTCTATGGGTGGTGTGAACAGTTAATGCATTCAGCTGCTAACCGAAAGGTTGAAGGTTAAGACCAGCCAGAGGTGCCTTGGAAGAATGTCCTGGTGATCTACTTCCTAAAAATCAGCCATTAAAAACCCTGTAGAGCACATGGGGTCACTATGAATTGGAATTGACTTGAATGATTTGCTTTACCAATCCAGCAAGATGTCTGGAAGCTTGCTTGATAACCACAGTTTGCTTGCTGTTTCTCTCTACTTCTAAGAATTTTTATTAGGATTTTTTAGTGCTAGCCAGCTAACTTGTTTGACTAGTTTACTGCTCTCTGCTCTGGAGTCTGACACTCATAAACAAGCACCCAGGGGGTGGGGCAAGACAACAAGGGGAGAGTTCACCACAGCTGAGGGGAGAAAAGATCAACAAGGTCACGAGTTGGCAAGCTCTGTTAAGGAACAAATGATAAATATTTCAGGCTTTGCAGGTCATGATCTCTGTCACATATTTGTTTTCTTTTTAATTAACAATTATTTAAAGTTGTAAAAACCATTCTTAGCTCATGGGCCATATAAAAATAGGCCATACCTGGATTTGGTCCATGGGTCACAATTTGCCTACTCCTGAAGTAGGTGAAGAAACGAGTTTATTGCTAAATGTGTTTACTTCAGTGTTTTGGGGACATGAACCCAGAATAACCTTGAGAATTCTCAGCTGAATGCAATCCAAAGAAGAGAGATTTAAACTCTGGCGTAAGGGGTCAAAGTGACCACTGTCGGTCACCTTGGGTTTGTGGAACTTGAGGTGACCTTGGCCAGTGTGAGCAAAACTGTCCAGTGAGGCAGAGGGCTCTTGCTACCTCTTTGCCGTCTTTCCATGGAAATGCTGGGCGTAGAGGTAGGTGGACAGGGATGAAAGGGTGATATGGAGATAATGGCCCTAAATTAGGCTGGGACTACACAGTCCTGAGGAGTATAGTGAATCAGGGAATTAAATTAATTGTGTCTCAGGAATACAACTAACTTCCTTAACGTTTGTTGGAATGTAGTTAGAAATCTGGCGTGTACGTTCGATCAGTTTGGCCAGAGCAGGTTTGTACCTAAGATTCTGAGAAGAACACCAAATTCTGTCATGTGAATCTTGATTTGTCTTGTGGTTTTTCTCTGATCACAAGAGTTCTGTAAAGCAGGCCTGGCATTAAGGAAATATTAATTTATTTCAAGGTAGTTGGAGAGATGGAAGAGCATAGTAGTTAAAGAGCATGGGCTCTGAGTCAGATATACTTGTTGGAATTCCTCCTCTGCCACTTGGTAGCTTTGTGACCCTGGGTAACTTCCTTAGACCTCAATGCCTCAGGTTCTCCAAGTGTAAATGGCAATGATGATAATAACTCCACCATAGGGTGGTTGTTAGAATTAAGTAAAGATTTTTTTAGAAAAACTAAACCCTTTGACAGTCAATTACAATTCATAGTGACTCGAACAAAGTAGAACTGCCCAATAGAGTTTCCATGACTGTAAATCTTTACAGAAGCAGGCTGCCATATCTTTCTCCTATGGAGAGGTTGGTGGGTTTGAACCACCAACCAGATTAACCCACTGCCATCGAGTCAACTGCAGCTTATAAGTGACCCTATAGAACAGTAGAACTGCCCCATAGGGTCTCCAAGGCTATAAATCTTTATGGAAGAAGCAGACTCCCTCATCTTTATTCTGCAGAGCAGCTAGTGGGTTTGAACCACCAGCCTTTTGGTTAGGAGCCGAATGCTTTAACCACTGTGCCACCAGAGTTCCTATCAGCCTGATGTTGTTGTTATTTGCCCTCGAGTCGGCCCCAACTCATAGCGACCCCTCCTTGGGTTTCCGAGGCAGTATCACTACGGAAGTAGGATTGCCCAACCTTCCTTCCGAGGAGTGGCTGGTGGGTTTGAACCGCCAGCCTTCTGGTTAGCAGTCAAGTGCCTTAGGCACTATGCTACCAGAGCTCTAAGGCACTTGACTGCTAACCAGAAGGCTGGCGGTTGAAACCCAAACCCAAGGAGAGGTTGCTATGAGTCGGGTCCGACTTGACGGCACATAACAACAACAGATATATGGGAGTGTAATGGGAGAACAGCATGAGGAGTCACAAGAACTGGATCCATGTCTGTCTGTCTTAGTTTGCTAATTTGTAAAATGGAAATAATATATGTTGACAGGTTGTAGGATAACCAAATGAGGTAGAATGTGAAAGGGCTTAAATTTTATAAAGCACTGGACAAAATTTAAGGTGAAGTCAGTAACGTGTTCGTTTGTTTAGTTTCTGGAACTTATAAATGTATTAGAACAGAGCCAGAAGGTGACTGGAGTGAAGCCAAAATGGTTTACCAGAGAGACTTGAAAATGAATAGCCAGTGTAGGGAGATAGGCTAGAAGGATATCTAGAAAATATGGCACTCTCTTGCAAAATTAAAAATACATATTTTCTTTTCCCCTGCAATTCCATTTCTAGGAATTGATTGTGAAAATATATTTGCTGTACATTTTATGCACTAAATTATGCCTGGACATGGATATCCATTGTAACATTTTCCATGTGTAGCATTCCACAAAAAAGTGGTAATGCCAAGGTCCAAGGTTAGGAGATCAGTTAACTCAGTCATAACCCACTCATACAGTTAAGAGCAATGCTGCACTGTAAAGACTGAGGGACCTCTTTATGTACTGATACTGTACTCTGTTAAGCTGTTTGAAAAATAAATAACACTTAGGAGCTCTAGTGACATAGTGGATAAGGTATTTGGCTGCTAACCAGAAGGTCAGTGGTTCAAACCCACCAACTGCTTCGTGGAAGGTAGATGGGGCAGTCTACTTCTGCAAAGATTACAGCCTTGGAAATCCAATGGGGGTTGCTATGAATCAGAATAGATTCAATGGCAGTGAGTTTGTTTTTTTTTTTTTTTTTTTTTAAGTTTATCAGTAACATGCTCCCTTGAACAGTCAAACTATATGTAAGACCAAGTGGCAAAAATTTTCCCAAAAGCAAAGATGAGAAGGCATGGATGGAAAGGGAAGCTAGATCAGTGGAAACAGAATGGAAAAAATGAGAATGCTGACACATGGTGAAAATTGTAACCAAAGTCACGGAATAATTTGTATAAAAATTATTAAATGGCAACCTAAGTTGCTGTGTAATTTTACCTAAAAAACAAAGTATTTTAAAAGAAAAACATGTAAAGCTGCAAAAGAAAAAAAAAACAATGTGCATAGTATGCCATCACTATTGTTACAGGAGTGGAGGAGAAAAAGAACAATTATGGTTTCTTTGTGTAAGCAGAGAGTATCTCTAGAAGAATTCGAAACTGTCTGTGGAAGAGAACTCTGGGTAGGTGGAGGAAAAGTAGGAGGGAGATTTACTTTTTAAAGTGCTTAAGGCATTTGACTGCTATCCAGAAGGTTGGTGGTTCAAACCCACCACCTGCTCTGTGGAAGGAAGATGGGGCAATCTACTCCCATAAAGATTTACCGCCTTGGAAATCCAGTGGGGGTCACTGAGTCAGAATTGACTCAGTGGCAGTGAGTTTGGTTTTAGTATATACCCTTTTTTTTACCTTTTGAAATGTGTCATGTATTTGTATATGTATATCTTTTCCTATTCAAAAGTTTGAATGGGGGTAGATTATATCATTGGAGTTGAAAATCTTATGAAGCATCTCTGTGTTTTCCTCTCATACCCATGTCTGCCACCTGTTGCTCTGCCACTTAAGTCTCTGACCTTGATGACTTGAGAAGCTGGAATTGACTCTAAGCTCAGCCTAAAACAGTGCCTCTCCTCCCCCACCTCCCTAAGTACCATTGACATTTTTGCTCTTGATTTGTTTGTTTCTGTTTCCACCCTCAGCTTTGGCAGCATGTGAGCAACTTCTTGCCAAGAACCCAGGTCACCACTGCAAAGGGGACCTTAGGGAGAAGAATATCTAGAGGAAACCAATGCCAGATGCATCTGGAATTACACTCACCACAGGCAGCATGAGCCACTCTGTGCGAGCATCTATGTCCTACTGGCAAAGACTGTAGCTCTCCAGGTAGGAGGATCCTGGAAGCAGAAAGCGCCAGGAGCCTCTAGAGGAAGAATGGGGTCAGATATGAACTGTCTACAATGAACATGATTTTCACCTTATGAAGGAATTTTTAAGTAAAACAATTATTTAATTTCCACATATTCAAGTTCAATAGCCTTCTGTTTGAAGTGCCAGCAGTCACGCCCCTTCACAGGAGTTATCAAGATTTTTCTGGCACCAAGTTGAACTTTTCTTGGTACTTCTGGCAATGACAGATCTGCAGGGCAGATTTATCTGCTAAATGCTTTTGGGCAAGAGAAAGAGTAAAACCTCTGGAAGCAGTGTCAGGATAGCAGAGCTGAGATCCCTCCCTCACTGCTCACTTTTACAGAAACTCAGTCTGGACTTGGATGCTTTCACTGAAGATTTTCCCTGCCTCATTCATCTCCAGAGTCATCTATTCTGGGGCGATCTGGTGTTTTGGGGCTGCCTTCTGCATTCTACTCCCAGCCTTTTTCTTCAGACAGTCAAATGATGTGAACTTTGGAATGGAATTTGTTATACTTTGGGGACTTGCCTCTTTTCCCAGGCGGGTGCTGTTGGAGAGAACCATTTGAAAGCTGTAGTTTGTTTTCAGGGAGGAGGGCACTGGCCTTGCCTGGATCCTCCACCATGTTCTTGTTGCTGCCTTTTGATAGCCTGATTGTCAACCTTCTAGGTATCTCCCTGACTGTCCTCTTCACCCTCCTCCTTGTTTTCATCATTGTCCCAGCCATTTTTGGAGTCTCCTTTGGTATCCGAAAGCTTTACATGAAAACTTTGTTAAAAATCTTTGCGGTAAGTTGTGCTGTTATAAATGATTGCTGGCAAAATGAAATGTTCTTATCTGGCTAAATGTCATTTCTTTACTGGATATGGAGAAAGGTGGGAGAATGGGAAGTAGCATTCTGAGGAAAAAGAGCAACCAAATGTGTACTTAAGAAAGCTTTTAGCAGTCTTTCTTATTGAGCTATGATACTTGTATGCTTGATTTATGTTGAGCAAAGGGACCTATTCCATGGTCCCCTACCTTGCCTGTTTGCTTCAACGAGAGTGGGGCTTAGAATGAAAAAGTAAAACAAAATCATTGCCAGAGTGTGCCTCCTCCTGTATGAGATATTGAAGCACAGATTTGCTGCTGATATATTCTCTCACTGGTAAACATTTATCTTAAATAAGTTCTTAAAGAATTAATGGCAATTCAGACAAATTGGCGTCAGATGAATTTTTTTATTTAATTTAATTTTTATTTATTTATTTATTATTTTCTTAAAGATAGAAGGATGATAAATATCCTAATATATAAGATTTGCCTGATTATACCACAGAACTGGTCATGCTGTAAAGGAAATGGATGAGAAATGAGAATTCCTAGAAGTTAATATTTATATAAAGATTTCATAATTTATTTGCATTGTCTGTTTCTGAAGTAAGATGACATTCAGTAGTCAGCAGATCTTTAGGAATTCTTTTCCATAAATGAGATCATGTGTAATTTGAGAAATGTAGTCATAATAATAAAACTGATACAGTATTATTTGTTTATACAGTAACATGCTTCTCAGAATAATTTCATTCATTTTCCTTTTTTTCCTTATAATTCTGCAGTACACCTAAAAACCAAACTCACTGCCATCAAGTGGATAGTGACTCATAGCAATCCTTATTGGGTTTCCAAGGCAGTAAGTCTTTGTAGAAATAGGTAGCTTAATTTTCCTTCTGCAGAGTAGCTAATGGATTTGAACTGCCAACCTTCTGATTACCAGTCATGTGCCTTATAACTCTTCAGTAGGCAGGGCAAATACTTACATTTTATTAATGAAGAAATAGAGACTCAGAAAGGTCAGATGAGCATATATGAAGTTTAACTTACAGTGGGAAATATTTTTATGCATATTATTGAATCTTGGGTTTTATCTTTTTTGGTATTTAATATTCCTGTAAGAATGTGATTTTGAGCACTATTTATGGTTTCTGGAGTTACCTAATATCTGGCTGCTCAAAAGTTCAGTCTGGAGAGCAGTGGCAACAGCTTCATCTGGGAGTTTGTTAGACATGCTGTCAGGCCCACTCCAGACCTACTGATTTAGAATCTTCAGTTTAACAAGATCCAAGTAATACATACGCACTTTAAAGTTTGAGAAGTGCTAGTCTACTTGGTGTTTGGAGTAGCCTTTACTATTGTATAGTATATATTTTAATTAATACAAAAATGCAATTTTCACTTATGTCAGCCCAAGATAATCTTTAGCAGAGCACAGGATATCTGTGGGCCATATAACTTCCCTGTGGCTTTTTGCCACTAGGAAAAATACACACCAGGATAGAATCAGTAGATGAGTTGATAAACTTTTAGGAGGTAACAGTGAATAATGTCTGGCTTTTATTCAAATTTATAAGTAAATGATTAATTGTAAGTAAATGATTGATTCATTTTTAAAACATAGAAGTAAGAGTTACCACCTAGGGTTCTTTTGTTAAATGTTTTGAATTTGAATCACACTTTGGTGAGACAAAAAGCTTAAAATCCATGTATTTTCCCTGCTCCATTTTGACAATACCCCCAAAAAATTAATGATATAAAGTTCATAGCCAAGTAAATCATTATTATTGTGGCAACATTTTTTAAATGTATATTCTTATGACTTTTAGTGTTGGTTATAATTACACATTTTATTAAATGTATTATATTGTTGGGCCAGTTCATGGAACAGGTAGGTAATCTTGAGCCATCAAAGAGCAATATTGCAGAACACATCTTGAGAATCACTGGTTTAGGCACAGGAACTCAGAAGTGGGGTGGAAGTACATGTATAACCAATTTGTGACTTTGGGGTTTTAGAATTTCAAGAACCAGATTTGCACCTCTTATTTCCCAGATGTGTGCCGGGCACTCAGAGGGTTCAGGATGCCTTGTGGATCCTTTCCTGTTGTACTTCATAGATAATTATAACTTGGCTGTCAGCTAGATTGAAAGGTCTGGTGGCATAGTGTCTAAGGCAGTTGACTGCTAACCAGAAGGCTGGCAGTGCAAACCCACCATCCACTCCTCAGAAGGAAGGTTGGGCAATCTATTTCCGTAGTGATACCGCCTCAGAAACCCAAGGAGGAGTCATTTTGAGTTGAAATTGATTCATTGGCAGTGAGTTTGGTTTTTGGCATCAGCTAGATTAAGGGGTAGGCTAGTAAGGAGTGGTGTAAACCAGCAAAGGCATGGGTGGTTCTGGAAGAGTATTGGTCTTTTCTCAACCTCTGTTATTGCTTAGAGTCGCTATTAATGGATAGTAAAAACCAAATGCTGTTTTTATCAGTGACATATTAGGTATTAGCCAAACTGGTTTCAGGTCTTGGTAAGTATATTATCTGTTTATTGACAAAAATATACCTGTAGTTGTGGTCTTGTGTGTACTTTTTTCTTTTCAGAGGCCTTTTTTAGCCTTATCCTCTTCTTGCCTTTCTAAATTGGAATGAGAATACACACATACACACACATAAGATTTTAGAGCTGAGAGAGAGCTCAAAGATCATCTTAATTTAGTGACTCTCAACCTTGACTATTCATTGGAATCACCTAGGGAAGCATTAAAATACTTATTTTGGGGCTCCAGAATCTCTTTCAGAGATTCTGACTTAACTGGTCTAAGTGGGCCAAAAAACCCATTCACTGTCGTTGAGACGGATCCGACTCATAGCGACCCCTCCTTGGGTTTCTGAGGTGTTATCACCACAGAAGTAGATTGCCCAACCTTCCTTCCAAGGAGTGACTGGTGAGTTTGAACAGCTAGCCTTCTGGTTAGCAGTCAAATGCCTTAGGGACAATGCCACCAGAGCTCCTGGTCTGAGTGGGCATTTATTTTTTTTTATTTAATTGTTAAAAAGTTCCCCAGGTGATTGTGATGCCATCAAAAGGTGGAGTCTGATTCCCTTCTACTTGAATGTGGACCTGCCTTGTTATTAGTTGCTGTCAAGTTGATTTCCAACTCATAGTGACCCCATGTATTCAGAATGTTCATGATTCCCATTTATGCAGAATAGAACTGTTCCGTAGGGTTTTCAAGGCTGTAACCTTTCAGAAACAGATCACCAGGCCTTACTTCCAAGGCACCTCTGGATGAGTTTGACCTTCTAGCCTTTCAGTTAGTAGTCTGGAGCTTAACCATTTGTGCCACCCAAGGACAACAGACCTGCTTAGTGACAAACAAGTAGAATGTGGTAGAAATGATGCTGTGTAACTTGTGATATAAGGTTAGAAAAGGCAATATAACTTCTGTCTTCTGTGTTTTTTTCTCTTGGAATGCTTCCCCCTGGAATCCAGCCACCATATTGTGAGGAAGCTCAGGGCCCATATACAGGTTCCAGCTCATAGCCCCAACTAAGGCTCTGATAGCCAGCTAATGTCAGCTGCTATCAGCTTACTCACACCTGTTTGTAAGCAAGCCTTCAGAGGGCAACAGCCCCCCTGCCTTTAAGCCATCAAATTGACACCAACCCCTGTGCAAAATAAATGGCAGTAGTGTTTTAAGTCACTAAATTAGGTAGTAGTGTGTTATATAGAAATAACCACACAAATAATATAAGAAAATTATATATAATGCATTCATGATCCCATAGCTTGTAACACCTTTAAATATTTTTTTGCATGTTGTCTTTCAGTCTTTGGCAGTATGCATTTCATATTTTACGGTTGCCTTAATGGGATATTTATATAATTTTTTTTTTTAATTTGGCATATTATCAGCCATTTTCACATTTTGCTAGGTAATCTTGCTAAGGATCATTATAACTGGATATTTAATAGGCAGAGCAGTGCATATGCTTGTGTAGTACTTAAACTAGTTTCCAGTAATTATATCATCCTTGTATATAAAGGAACCAAGAGAAAATATTTTTATACCTGCCAAGAGGGGAATATAGAGAGAATACGGCGGGTCAATGCATTGTCTATTCCCTGCCCTCGAAGACTTAACTCACTGTTAATGCTGATTCACTGAAGAGTCTTACGTGTGGAGAGCAGTATGTTTTTTAAAGTCTTTAAGTCAGTCAGCCAGTTCTCTTAAAGTGTGTGCTTTACAGCTTTGTCCTTTATACAGAGGGGATCATTATGTAGAATTCCTAGGTGTAGACTTAAAACTGAGTTAAGAATGATTTCGAGAAGGGGAGGAAAGAATGCCTGGATATAAAAGAGAAAAATAAAAATTAATGACCTGTTACCTTACTTGGTGTGAAAGAGAGACCAAGTAGAGGTCTCTTGGTAGAAACCAAGAGGTTAGAGAGGGTGGTACTGTTGTAATCTGATAGATGTAAAACTCCAGAGTGAAAGTTGTCAGTGGTGAGTAATAACAAACCAGTGTGGAGGAGATGGGAGACTGTAGAAGTGATGGGGTTGTGGTAGATGAGCATGAATTGTTGCATCAGACAGCCCTCATTTTGAATACTGGTGATTCATTTACCAGCTCTGAAACTTTATCCACGTCATCTAACCTTTGAATCTGTTTCCTAATCCATAGAATGGGAATGATAATACCTGCTTCTCGTAGTTATAGTAAAAAAAAAGGTAATGTTAATTATGTATATCCTTCCTCTCCCAGTGAGAAGGATGATTTTGATATAACCTTTTAGTAGGTTAAAGGACTGGCTAAAGGAGATGATAATGTGAATTGTGGCAAGAAGGTGATAGGAAGTATTTGTAGGTTTTATCACTTCAGGTTTGTCTTTTAGTTTGGAGACCTTGGTGAAGAAAAATCTTGGGAGTGGATAAATTAAATTCAGCCTTTGTTGACTCCCTGCTAAGTGTGAGCACTTTATCAAACTGTGTGGGAATGCAAATACGCCCTCTCCTCACTCATTGTCATGGTTAAGTTCCAAAGACCAGGTGGTTATGTAAAAATCATCATTATGTGAAAACGGAAGATAAGTGAGGAGTGGGTATACAAGTAAGTTCTGGCTCCTGGCCTTCAAAGTCATTATCGTCTAATAGGAAAGACAAAAATATGCATATATAACTAAGTCAGAATGTGGTGCTAGTAAAATACATGGTAAAAGTTAATACTGACCACAGGACTTGGGTAGGTACGTGGGTAGCATTTCATGTAAGATTTAGCATTTGAACTGGCTATTAAAAGAGAAGAAGAGAACTTTTCTAGAAGTACAGTGGATAAAGATGAAGTACAGTGCTTGTTTAGGGAACTTATGAAGTTCAGTGGAACAAAAACATTGGGTGCATGAAGGGATGAGGCGGATTGTAAAATGGACCATTTCTTTTGCATTGGGAAGCCATTGAAGGTTTGTGAGCAGGAAGTGACATGATCACCAGACTGGCAGCATGGGTGGATGGTTGGAGGGAGGGAAAAGGGAAGCAATTGAATAGCTGTTACGTGAGTGTAGTCAAGAGAATAAGGAGTAAAGGAAGGTGGTGGCATGAAACGAGGCAGTTGTGAGAGAGAGGACCGTTTCAGGGGAAGAGTGATAGGACTTCATGACAGGTGGGAAGCCTGAAAGTTTGAGTGATTGGAAGGACAGTAATACCAGACCAAGATTGGGGGGGGGGGCACTAGGAGGAGGGCGAGAGGAACAAGTTTGGGTATGGGAAGGAGGTGTACCCTTCTCAGTGTGCTGAGTAGTGAGGGCTTGTGGACTTGCAGGTGAAGATGATCACCAGCAGGTGATTGGAAATGTGAAGTTGGCATTTTTGAGAAGTCAAGAATAGAGGGTTACGTTTGATAGCAGTTAGTTAAGAGATAGGAGCCCTGCTGACACAGTAGCTGAGCTCTCAGCTGCTGACTGATTGTCAGTTTGAACTCACCAGCCATTTTTCTGGAGAACGATGAAGCAGTCTGCTTCTATAAAGATTTACAACCTTGGAAACCCTATGAGGGCAGTTCTGCTCTGTCCTATAGGGTCACTATGAGTCAGAATCAACTCAGTGGTAACAGGCTTAGTTTGGGTTTGTTTTTACTTAGAGGTTACCACTGAAGCAGGGGGAAGAGAAACTTGTTAAAGGATGGAGTGGGAAATTGAAGGTGATAGGTGATATGTGCCTCACTTCTTGAAGGGTCTGGTTCTTTGGGTGTACCTAAAAGCAAAAAAACAAACTCACTGCCATCAAGTCCGTCCCAACTGATAGCTACCCCTCCTTGGGTTTCTGAGACAGTATCTCTACGGAAGTAGATTGCCCAGTCGTCCTTCTGAGGAGTGACTGGTAGGTTTGAACCACCAACCTTCTGGTTAGCAGTCAAATGCCTTAGGCACTATACCACTAGTACCTAGATAATGAAAAAATGCAGTGGAGGTTGACAAAAAGAAGAGGGAAAGGTTTCTACTGAGGTTAGTTTTGCCAAAACTGTTAGACCTTGCTTATGTGATTAGTTCTTAAATTGTAGAATTTAATAGAATGAATACCTGGCAAAAATGCACTATTAACCCATCTGCATTTCTAAGGGCTGAGCCTATCTTTGCACGGCCAAAGGCACCATTCAGTTTAATGTTACCAAAGACTGCAGTATTGTTAGTGTTCTTCAATTGTGTTCTTCTTAGTTGGGGAGAAGCTAAAAAGGAATAATTAATTAAGTAAATGAATAGTCTACTAAGTGGCATCTCAGATCAGGGGAAGGGAGAGGACTCAGGGGAAGAGAGAGGACTTTTGGAGTGAAATTAACTCTGAACCTAAGATTTTCAGTTTTATTTCAAGGTACGTGAAAGCTATATTTCTTGAAGTGACAGTTCAGGGAAGCCTATTGTGTGGTCATCAGACAATGCTAATGTGCATTGGCCCTTTCATTCACTTATCTTCAGCAGGATGAAAGTAACTAAGTTCATGGACTCAGCCATTCCTTCACAGGCTACTTTCCACTAACAACCAGTCTTGCCCTCCTTTCCCCTCCTCTTGTAACTTTGCACATTTCTCTCCTAAACAGTAGAAGCGTTTTCCAATGCCCCTGAAGTTTGAAAAAATAAAACCAGAATTACAAAGCAGAAGTCTGAGGGAATGTTGATTACAGAGCTTTGTTATGGAACTGGGAGATAAGCAAAATCTCATTTAATAAATACCTTCCCATTTAAAACCAAAAATAAAACACCTATCTTGAATTTTGCATATTGACACAGTCCTCATAGATATAAACTATAGTTGTAGAGAGAGCTGAGGTCGTCTGTTACCTGCTCATTGCCTTAGTCTAAGCATCTGAATTGTCAGGACATAATCAGAGCTTTTCTGATTGTGACTATTCTTGCAGTACAAGTACAGAGTCTTGGTCAAAATGTAAAACTAGGTAGACTCTGGTTGAGTGGCTTGGTCTGTATTCTAGGCTTGTAAACTCTCTTGCCCTTATTCACCTCTTCCCTAATGCCAGGAAACCAGATAGATTTCACCTTCCTCCATTTTAGAAGTCTTATTTACATTTTTTTCTTCCCTAGAAGGTCATTCATGCACAGAGCCAAAGAACATCAGTGCTTAAGAGTAGGGTTGCACAGCCAATTGTAATTGCTATCAGTAAGCTATATACATGTAAAAAGTTGAATTGGCAAAAGTTATGTGGTATATTTATGACAACTACCGAATAAAGTAGTTGCTTTTGTCTAGCCAGACTACCTCATGGAATTGAGTTCCTTCGTTTGGAGGTTTAGGGTCATGGTTTCATGGGACATGCCAGTTGGCTTGAAAAACGTGTTTAGTACTTCTGTTCTGCTGCCTAGTGTGTTGCATAGTGCCTGGGGTCTTCAAAGCTTGCAAGCAGCCATCCAAGGCACAGCAATTGTTCCTTATTCAACTGTGACAACAGAGGAAGAAGGGGACTCAGGAATAGGAGGAGCATATGGAATGTTTGGCTAATTGCCTCCATGAACAACTGCCTCCTTTGCCATGAGACTAGAAGAACTGGATGGTGCCTGGCTGCCATTACTGAACATTTTGAATTAAGGTTCCATAGAAGAATCCTGATCAAAAGGGTGAAAATGCAGAACAGAATTTCAAATTCTCATGTACTCTAGACTTTCTGGAGCTATGGAGAGTGAATGAAACCCTGAAACTATTGCCCTGAGATAATCTTTAAACCGTAAACCAAAAATATCCCCTGAAGTCTTAGTAAAACTGAGCAATCTCACTCACTGCTATCGAGTCAGTTCTGACTCATAGTGACTCCCCATTGGGTTTTCAAGGCTGTAAATCCTTACAAAAGCAGACTCCCTCATTTTTTTTTCCATGGAGCAGCTGGTGGGTTCAAACCCTGACCTTTTGGTTCACAGCCAAAGGCCTTAACCACTATACCACCAGAGCTCCTCAAAACTGAGCAATAGTTTGGGTTAACTAGTAAAAAGGTTTACCTTGACCATTATGCTCTTTTAAGAACTGTCTGTATGAGATCAGGGAGCTCTGATGGCACAGTGGTTAAGGCATTTGGCTGCTAACCAAAAGGTTGGCAGTTTAAACCCACCAGCTCCACGGGTGAAAGATGAGGCTTTTGTAAAGATTTGCAGCCTTGGAAAGCCTATGGAGCAGTTCTTCTGCACCCTACAGGGTCCCTGTGAGTTAGAATTGACGAGATGACAGTGGGTATATGGAATCAAATTAACAACAGCAACTTGAGAGAGAGATAGTAAGTAACCTTAGGGAACAGTGAGTTGATGTTAATAAGGGAAGAACTACTCAGAAAAGGAAAGCGAGAATTGTTGTACAACTTGAAGAATGTAATCAGTGTCACTGATTTGTACGTGTAGAAACTGTTAAATTGGTGTATGCTGTGCTATGTGTATTCTCAACAACAGCAACAAAATAAATTTAAAGATAAAAATATCAATGACAAAATATCTGAAATGGAGAAGATCAGCTGTGTGTTTTCTTGCCTTCAGCCTTTCTTTGAATGGGTGACTTCTTTCAAGAATGTAGTGTTTGAAGAGGTGTCCAGATGAGATCAGGCCACTGATTAAACTGCTGCCCTGCTTTGGCTGTGCTAGACCGCGCAGAGCAGTCTGCTAATACTCAAGACTCTTGTCGACAGATCCAAACCACATGCTTCAGGCCTTCTGGATTTTGCTGTGTCATGGAATGATAGGTTTCTTTCCTTCCTTGCTGAATTGTGGAAACAGGCTTTTGAGAAGACAATTGTTTAAATACCCATTCTCCGTCTTTCACTCACCATGGGCATAGCTACCTATTCAGTGTATGCCAATCTAGGGAATGAGTGAACTCATGTTTTCACCTCTCATTATTCGATAGGGGGAGAAACCCAAACTCTGGTACTCTTTTACTACAATTAAAAGGGTTTTAATGAAGGAAGGGAGGCTCTAGAAACCTCTCTTTTCTAGATCTTTACTTCTAGAGTCCATGCATTTTAGTAATCATGAGGACAGCCATAGTGCTTTGTAGTTTCCCAGATTTTGTCACATTCATGATCTCATTTGATCCTCATTGACCTCATGAAGTTTACATGTTAAGGTATTCTCAATTCCATTTTGCTAAAGGTTCAGAGTGGCAAGAGTTGCTTATGGGACATAGCTAGTGAGGGTCAAACTTGGGATTTAAACCTAGAATTTTGTCTCCAAACACAGTGCTCTTTTTCAAACACTGCTAAGCCCAACTACTAATCCCCTCTCAAGGAGCCACTGGATAACACAAATGGTTACGCTCTCACTTATTAGCCACCAGGTTGGAAGTTCAAATTCCCACCCAGAGGTGCCTTAGAAGACAGACCTAGAGATCTGCATCTGAAAGGTCACATCTTTGAAAACCCTGTGGAACAGTTTCACTCTGCACAACTGAGGTTGCCATGAGTCAGAATCAACTGACAGCAACTAACAATGATAAACCCCTCAAGGCCTTTCTCTGTTGAGTTGTGTGGTTCTCCTGTTAAAAAGTTACCTAGAAGGTGAATGGATAGCTCAGGCAAGATATATTATTAATCCTTTTTCTACTGGAAAATGAAAATTGTTGCTTTCTTAGAATAATTTGGGATGTTTGCCTCATTGGGTATTGACGGTTGCTTAAAGGATGCTTGATTTTGCTGTTTGTGAATAGCTCCTTTTTGGAAATAAGGAAAAAATTAAGAAGTTTGTGTACTGTAAGCTAGCGAGTTCCTTATATACCTGGGGTCAGAGATATTAGGAAGTGAGGAAAGTAGGCCTGAGAAACTTATTCAGACTTCATGAGTCTTCAGCTCGTTACCATAGATGACTGTTAACTTTGTCTTAGTTATCAAGGAGGGGGACTTATCTGGGAGGAGAGAGGTTTGAGTCTCTTTTTAGAATATGTGCTGTCTTGACTCAATCTGATCTCAGCTGAGTAGGGCTGAGGCTTTCACAGCCTGGAAATAGACGCTTTTGTGAAACTCTAGTAGCATAGTCCTAAAGCATTTGACTGCTAACCAGAAGGCTGGCGGTTCAAACCCACCTGCCACTCCTCAGAAGGGAGGTTGGGCAATCTACTTCTGTAGTGATACTGCCTCGGAATCCCAGGGAGTGGTTGCTATGAGTCCAGTTTGATTTGACGGCTGTGAATTTGGTTTGGTTTTTTTAATTGAATGAAAAAGGAGCTCATTCTTGCTCTTGTATGTTGCTTTTTTCCCCTCCAGTGGGCTACCTTGAGGATGGAGAGAGGAGCCAAAGAGAAGAACCATCAGCTTTACAAGCCCTATACCAATGGTAAGACTGGATCTTGATTCTTATCCTAAAAAGTCCCTTCCAAATATATTCCTAAATCTCTGAATGCCATACGTAGTCTTCACTATAGAAAATGTAGGGAAATACTTTGAGAGTTTCTAGAAATACTTTGAGTATTTCTAACATACTCTCTTCCAACAGAACATGCTGCCTGACCAGGGTATTTTCTTTTGCAGGAATCATTGCAAAAGATCCCACTTCGCTTGAAGAAGAGATCAAAGAAATTCGTCGAAGTGGGAGTAGTAAGGCTCTGGATAACTCTGCAGAGTTTGAGCTCTCTGACATTTTCTACTTTTGCCGGAAGGGAATGGAGACCATTATGGATGATGAGGTGACAAAGAGATTCTCAGCGGAGGAGTTGGAGTCCTGGAACCTGCTAAGCAGAACCAATTACAACTTCCAGTATATCAGCCTGCGCCTCACTGTTTTATGGGGGTTAGGAGTCCTGATTCGATATTGCTTCCTTCTGCCACTCAGGTGAGGGCAAGGCCTGATGGGGAAAAAAGGCTTGCATTGCTGCTGCCTAGGCCTAACGCATGATCTCGCCACCTCGCTTCCTCTGTTTGCATTCCCATTTTAGAAAGAAAGCCAGTCGGAATCCCACTGCTGCCTCTTGGAAGGGGACCTGGTGATTGTCCTTTAATAGCCACTGGAGTCTGCATATCAGAGAGACAGTTTCATAAAGACAAATTACTTGTCTGGGTGGAATAAACACAGGGACCAGGAACATCATGTACTTTCTGGCCACTCTTCCCTGGACATGGCTAATTCTTTGCTGCCTCTCCAGTACAGAGGCGATATTGATCTCAGTTTTTCTGTACCTAGTGCATTCTGGGTATGTCTTGCCAGATGCTTGTGCCTTCGGGCTCCTCCTCCAGTTGCTTCACACAGAAGCTGTGCATCTGCCAGGGTTGAAAGTCAAAGGGAAGGGTAAGACAGTAGGACAGCAATGGCCCAGGAATGGAACAGCTGACTTTAGGATTTTCCATTATTCTAGCAGTCTGGTGCTGGAGGAGATGGTGTCAGCTGAGAGCTAGATCCAGAGTTTACTGTCAGTTTGGCATGGAAATTATCTCTGGTTTTGAGAGGCCTGCTTTCATTTCATGGTGAAACTTGTCTTGGGTGGGCCTAGGTGATCAGATCTCGGGGCGGGGGGGAGTTGTGATGCCCACTTTCATTGTTACACATTTAATTCTAATACTTGGTACAAGGATCTGTGCTGTCTTGTAACCTGCCTTCTTCTTGCAGGATAGCTCTTGCTTTCACGGGAATTAGCCTTCTGGTGGTGGGCACAACTGTAGTGGGATACTTGCCAAATGGAAGGTGAGTAGACCTCTAGTGTCCATGTCTGAGGGGAGATTGTTCTGGGAATGGTGGTTCAGACACTGAAGGTCAGATGACTTCTTTGGATACAACCAAATCCACAGAACTTAGATGGCTCAAATAACCCAATAGTAACAATGGTGTGTCAGCATTAAATTATTATCGATCTTGATCTGTAGCTATGTTCTTTTTGCCCTCTGACCTTCATGCTCTTCCCATTTTAAAGGCAAAAGGGAGAAACAACAAAAATGGAGAGTTCAGGACTCATCTGTTAGCAGATTTTATAGCATGTTTAGTTTTGAGCATTTTAAGGAGCCTGGTAGCTCTGGTGGCGTAGTGCCTAACATCACTACGTAGTGATGATGTTGTTAGGTGCTGTCAAGTTGGACCCGACTCATAGCGACCTCTCCTTGGGTTTCCGAGGCAGTATCGCTATGGAAATAGATTGCCCTTCCAAGGAAACTTCCTTCCGAGGAGTGGCTGGTGGGTTTGAACCATCAACCTTCTGGTTAGCAGTCAGATGCCTTAGCCACTACACCACCAGAGCTCCCAAAAAGTGATTAGCAATATAGAATTTTTTTTTAAAGAAAAATCTGACCCTTCCAGAAAGTTCTGCGGCTTAGCAAACCTTTCTTCTTCCCAGGCTGGTGAGAAGGTATGACTCTGACCTTTGTCCCACCTCTAGGTATTGACTGAGGAGAAAAAAAGGAATTCAAGAGACATCATGGCTCATCTGTGCTGGAAATTCTAGGGCTATGAATTCTAAACCCACTAACTTAGGTGAATTTAAGGAAGTCTTATCATCATTTGTTTCTTCATGTATAAACATGAAGGTGCTAATATATTTCAGGGTTTTACCATTATACACTGATACTTAGAAAACATTTTGCCATCATAAAGGACTGTAGGCCGTAGTAGTTGAACTGTTGGGCTCAGCAACGTTTACTCTCTTCCTAATGTGAAACAAAACAAAAATATCCATCTGTTATTGCAGATTTAAGGAGTTCTTGAGTAAACATGTTCACCTGATGTGTTACCGGATCTGCGTGCGAGCACTGACAGCCATCATCACCTACCATGACAGGTGAGGCTGCTGTGTACGTAGACACAGGGTGTGGCACAACATCCGGCCCATGTACAAATGGAGATTTTTCTGAGCTTTTACTTGGAGCTGATGAAGTTTGTGAGGGAGGGATGAATTTCAAATGAATTGTGCACTCTAACTTTTGTTGCTTTGTGTATGTTTTTTAAACCTAGAAAAAATAGACCTAGAAACGGTGGCATCTGTGTGGCCAATCATACCTCTCCTATTGATGTAATCATTTTGGCCAGTGATGGCTACTATGCCATGGTAAGATCTCTTTTTGTTGTTTTCTTGTGGCAAAACATTTTATACTAGATTCACTAGGGCGGGGCAGCTTCTGGACCTTTCCCAGAGTGCTTTCTTAAGGTATAAACACATAAACATGCTATCTATACATGATCATAGTGGTTTCTATTACTTTAGGGAACTCCTTGCAATCTTGATTGGAGATACTCCAAGTGGAAGCAGCCCTGGGTCACTGAAGAGTGTGGTAGAAGAATATACTTTGAATCTTTAGCAAAGGGGTAGAATATTAGCAGAAGGTAGATTTGAAGGGACTGGATTCAAGGGCAAGGAGCTCTGGTGGCACACTGGTGCATTCAGCTTCTAACTGAAAGGTTGGTGGTTTGAACCCACCAGCCTCTCCATGGGAGAAAGATGAGGCAGTCTGCTTCTGTAAAATCTTGTATACCCTGTAGGGCAATTTTGCTCTGTACTATATGGTCACTGTGAGTCAGAATGACTTGATAGCAGTGAGTTTGGTTTTGGCTTTTTTGTATTCAAGTACACTTGAGGATCTACACAAGAGGGGCATTTTACATAAGGTATTGCTCAGTTTTATTATTTTGTTGTAGGGTTTTCATGTATGTTTTTAATTATACATTGCTGGTAGCAACTATTCACAGGAGAAATTTAAGACCCAGAGAATAATAGTGAAAAACCTATAGTTAGCAGTATATGTTAGATGGTGAGAGGTTGAGGTGTACTTATCTTGGACCTGGGGTTTCTCCCCTGGGAATGAGGGGGAAGAGGATTTGGGTGAGGATGGCTTCACTAATAATTATTTCTTTGTCTGAGATTAGGTGGGTCAAGTGCATGGAGGGCTCATGGGTGTGATTCAGAGAGCTATGGTGAAAGCCTGTCCTCACATCTGGTTTGAGCGCTCTGAAGTGAAAGATCGCCACCTGGTGGCTAAAAGGTAAATCTGACAAAATACTTTTGTTTCATATGATCAGTTGTATAAAAAGAATACAGAACAGAACATTTTAGGGGTAGTTATTCCTCCACAGTGGAATTACAGGTAAATTTTTTTTTCATTTTGACATTTTTCTTAGTACTTTCTACGCTGAGCCTATACTGTTTTCATCATAAAAACATTTTCTAAAACATGACTACAAAAGTATGGAAGCCTTTTTACTATTTACCAAGTTAATAATGTTTTTTTTTTTTTTTTTTTAACCTTTTGTGTTTCCTTGTCCCTGTGTAATAAGCAAAATAGGAACTTTTAATGCTATTTGAAATCTCCAAATCTATTATCACAATAAAAACAAACCAAGGAAATGTAACAAAGTATTCTCAGTTTTCAAACTTAGAAAACAGGTTAATCTAGTGCATGTAATAGAAAGTGCTTTGCAGTAGACTGAAAAGAATCGAGACTCCAGTGAGACCATCTTTCAAAGGACAGGTGACCCTTCCACCAGTGTTTGTCTGGTGCATCTCTCAGGAAGAGTATTGCTCCAGGTAGACTGTAGGCTCAGCTAGGCAAGGCTGCGGTGCAGTCAGGTAGCAGACATTTATCGAGGGTCAGGATATTTTTTTTTAAGATATTCCCAAGTCTGAGCAGTATCCTTTAGTACTAACTTTTAATACTTTTTTTAAAAAATTGTGTAGATTAAATAGTGATTACCTGATTTTCCCTCTCTTTAGAAGTTTCATCTTTATTAGCCTTTGATTATGGCTTTATAAAAGATTTTTTATCTTTTAGCTTTTATACAACAAGTAAACTTGTCACATCTGAATAGGTTATTTATATATGTATTTTGAAATGGTAAAATACTATTTGACCCTGGTTTTATTTTTCTCTTTTGAAGATTGACTGAGCATGTGCAGGATAAAAGCAAGCTGCCTATCCTCATTTTCCCAGAAGGTAAGGATTGATCAACACAAAGAACTTCTGCAGAGAAGCCAGGCAGGATGGTGCCTGTTAGGTTAGCCTAGCAACCAGATCCCTCAACCCTTGTTAGGGTTACCTGTCTTCAGTGAAGAATGTCAAGTTCCCTTTAGATTAATTGTGGAACTGAAAATTCAGGGAATTTCAGAGCTTGGTCTAAGAATGGAATAGAGTGAACTTAAAAAACAAAAAATTGCCTTTGAGTCATTTCCGACACATGCTGACTCCATGTGTGTCAGAGCAGAACTGTGCTCCGTAGGGTTTTCAGTAGCTGAGTTTTCAGAAGTAGATCACCAAGCCTTTCTTCTGAGGCACCTCTGGGTGGGTTTGAACCATCAACCTTTGGTTAGTAGCCAGTCACTTAATCATCTGTGCCACCTGGGGACTCCAGAGTGAGCTTAATTACTAATTGTGAGAAGAAAAAAAAAAACCTCCCTCTGTTACATACATTCTCAACAGGGTGTTTCAGCTTCCTGTAGAATTCTCATTGAGACTTCCCAAGTCTACTGAGATCTCTGGTCTTTTATTAAGGCTGATGCATGTTAAGCAGGGAACGTGATCCTGTAAAAAGAGAATGGGAAACAATACAGTACTTTGCCTTTCTCTTTTATGTGTTTACTCATAAGTTAGGAAGATGATAGATTTATCCTGTTTGGGTAGTCATTAGAATTAGGATTGTATTTAGTCCTTAAGGAATGCTTAATCTCTGGTGTAAAGCCCCAAAAGAAATAATATTTCACTCTCTCTCGCTTTTTAGGAACCTGTATTAATAATACATCAGTGATGATGTTCAAAAAGGGAAGTTTTGAAATTGGAGCTACAGTTTACCCTGTTGCTATCAAGGTACAAGACATTTGAAGGGTGCATGTTGTCATTATCCCAGCTGCCTTGAAGGGATACAGCAAGAGGAAGTAGGAGCAGCAGCTGGCATCACTGGTCCGTGGGTTGACTTTCTCTAGCAGAGCAGATGGGGGGCTGGCTGATGTGGGCCGAGTGCTAGAGGAGAGTGCTGAATCATTCAGACTCCATCAGAAGGGTCTCCCATCCATACCTCACCAGGAAATGGTAAACCCATCACAAGCTTTTTTTTTCCTCCCCTCTGTATATTACTTCTTCATAAACCTAACTGAGCTATAGCATATTCTACCAGAAAAGGTAGCTTATTGCAGGGAGTAGGAGGTGTGACTAAGCCAAACTAGCTTAGCTTTCAACATTTGGTAGACAAATGAGGATGGATGGGTATAGTTAGGTCCTTATCACTGAAAAAAAACAATGATACCATGTTGGCTTATGGCATCATTTTATATACCAAGAACAGCTCCTCAAAATGAAATGGATCTTAAGAACAAATCTAATCTATCCCCCACCCTTTAGGAACTTGTACCTCTGACTGTTCAGATTCACCCAGAGACACGGATATCAGTTAGCCAGTCAGTTTTGCATTTTGCTTTTTCTCCTCTTTCTCTTGCTTCCTTCACATCTATCAGATTTCATAAATAGATACATACTGTTATTTTAAAAAGAACCCAGGATTTATATTGCCAATACGTTTGCAGTATTAGTTTGAAATCCCAAATCAAGGTAAAATTTGAGTAGATTTGAGTCAGAGTTAGACTTAGAATTTAGTCTTCAAAATTCTGCAAAGGTCTGTTTGCTATCTATAGAGCATTCTGTAGAAATTGTTCTTATGTTATCTTGACTTTGCTGGCACAGCTGGTGCTATTGAGGGAAAGAGGTGTTCCTCCTGTCTAAGCAAACGCTTACCCAGCCTCTCACCTTGGACAAGTTAGATAAAGCATCAGGGCAGGGTGGCAAATGACTATTAGCTGCAGAGGAACTCTGATCGATGGATGGTTTGTTGAGGATGCTGTGTCTAGTAACATAGTCTGTTAGCAGTATTTGCTGTGGGGGGAGGATTGTAGAGTAGCATTTGCACCCCACCCATCCCATCCTACATTATTATAATGGGAGTCAGGTGCTTCATGTGTTTATTAAAAACACAGTACTAGATGGAAGCCCTTATTACACTAGAGCAGTAGTTCTTAAACAGTATCACCTACAGGAGTTATTCAAATGTAGAATGCTGGGCTCCAAGGCCAGAGTTTCTGATTGAGTAAGTCTGAAAAGGGGTCTAGAGTTTGTATTTCTAACATGTTCCTGGGTGGTGCTGATGCTGCTGTTTAGGGGACCACACTTTGGAATGTTCTTGACCATGTTTGGAGCATGAATCCTGGGAAAAGTTGTGACTCCTCCCAAGAAAAATGCATGCACATCTTACATATAGTAGTATTTGGCTCACAGATTTAGTAAATCCTATCTGTGGTTAAGGAGCCCTGGTAGCTCAGTGCTTAAGTGCTTATCTGCTAACTGAAAGGTGGGTAGTTCGAACCTACCAGCTGTTCCACAGAAGAAAGATGAAGCAGTCTGCTTCTGTAATGATTACAGTCTTTGGGGACCATGGTCACAGGGGACATACAGCTCAATTGGCACAACATAGTGTACAAAAACATTGTTCTACATCTTACTTCGACTAGGGTCTTTAAAGCTTGCAAGTGACCATCTAAGATGCAATTATCATGTCCTTGTCTGGAGCATAGAAGAGTGAAGAAAATCAAAGAACACATGGACATAAACAGTCCAAAGGACTAATGGACCGTGAGGACCTCAGCCTGTATGACCTTGAGACCAGAAGAACTAGATGATGCCTGACTACTACTGCCAGCCACTCGGAAAGGGATCAAAATTGGAGATCCTGGATTGTTGTTGTTGTTGTTGTTAAGTGCCATCGAGTTGTTTCCGACTCATAGCGACCCCATGCACAGCAGAACGAAACACTGCCCTATCCCGTGCTAGCCCCACAATCCTTGCTATACTTGAGCTCATCATTGCAGCCACTGTATCAATCCATCTCGTTGAAGGCCTCCCCCTCTTTCGTCAACCCTCCACCCTACCAAGCATGACATCCTTCTCCAGGGAATGGTCCCTTCTGACAACATGACCAAAATAGGTGAGACGAAGTCTGGCCATTCTTGCTTCCAAGGAGCATTCTGGCTGCACTTCCTCCAGGACAGATCTGTTAGTTCTTTTAGCAGTCCATGGTACTTTCAGCATTCTTCGCCAGCACCACAACTCAAAAGCATCAACTCTTCTTCAGTCTTCCTTATTCATTGTCCAGCTCTCACATGCATACGAGGTGATTGGAAATATCACGGCTTGTGTCAGGCACACCTTAGTCCTCAATGAGATATCCTTGCTCCTCAGCACTTGAAACAGTTCCTTCAAAGTTGACTTTCCCAGCGCTACACGTCATCTAATGTCCTGACTGCTGCTTCCGTTGGCATCAATTGTAGAACCAAGCAACGTGAATTCTTTGACAACCTCAATCTTCTCTCCATTTATTGTGATGCTGCTCATTGGTCCAGTTGTGAGGATTTTTGTTTTCTTTGTATTGAGAACTGATTTTGTTGCTTCTTGTACATTTTCTTTCTCTACTGTCTCTCCTACCCTTGCTTATGTACTGCTTGAATTATTTTGATTAGTGAGAAAGAGATACAGAGCTGTGCCCAAATTTCCACAAAATGCTATTTAAGAACTCTCCATGAGCGTAGTTGGCAAATGAAAATGATAAACCTGCACTTGGGTAGGAAATGCAGAGCACATGTGGTTGATACCTCACAACACTATGAGTATATGTCCATTTGTTAATGAATACCGGTGACTAGAAGGAGAGCCGCCTTGTTAGAAGTAGAGAATTGTAACTATAGAAGTTTATCGCAAGCTTTCCAGTTGTTTACTCCTTGGTGTGGAGCAGCAGAAATGATATGAAAAGTTGTTGGTTGTATAAGGAAATCCCCTTGTTTGGGTGAGGTACATATTGAAGTGTTTGTAAGAGAAATGACATGCCAAGATGGGCTTTACAAGAGGGGAGGGGCTCAGTGAAGCGACTATAGTAAACTGTGGACAGTTGTTAGAATCTGAGGACTGTATGTGAGTGCATTATCCTATTCTATTTTCGAATATGGTTGAAAACTTCAATGATAACGCATGTAAGATATGAAATTAATTAAAGAGGGAGACCTTGGTTTGCTTGAAGAAAACTGTTAGGAGAGCCCTCCCGCATGATGTCCAGCAGAAGCTTAGGTCCATCAAGGAGAGGTTAACTGGAGGTCAAAACTGCCTAGTGAGTAGAGTTACTTTAGAAGTGTTCCTCTAGGGAATCTGGCACCATTAGAATCTGTTACTGATACTTCCCAGTTGACCGACTCAGAAAAGTTACTGGTGACACCCATGCATTGTTAGAACTACCGACTTCTTATTTAGCTTTCCATTGTTTTCTAGTATGACCCTCAGTTCGGTGATGCCTTCTGGAACAGCAGCAAATATGGGATGGTGACATACCTGCTGAGAATGATGACCAGCTGGGCCATTGTCTGCAGTGTTTGGTACTTGCCACCCATGACCAGGGAGGTAGGTGCCCCCAGCAGTGCAGGGGTCTTCACTTACTCTAACATGATTGAGAGCCTTGATTGAATGGTCTCATTCATACTTTTCTTACAGACAGATGAAGATGCTGTCCAGTTTGCAAATAGAGTGAAATCTGCCATTGCCAGGCAAGGAGGACTCGTGGACCTGCTATGGTAAGTTTAGGCCACACTTTATCAGCTAAGTCTAAGAGAACATGAATTTCTGAAGCAGATGCTGACTCATTGACACCATTTACAAAAAAATCTTCCTTTTCCTGGTATGGAGAGTTGAAGTCACCAGCCTCGGAGAGTGAGCAGTTTGATGCATTTCTCCTCATTCCAACTTAGAACTCCCTGTGCACTTAACCTGTTCTGGAGGAATAAGGACTTGCACTGAAACAGTCAATTCTGTGTACCTTTTTGGGGTTTGTACTGTTCTACTGTTATTGTTAGGTGCCATTGAGTTGGCTCTGACTCATAGCCACCCTGTGTATAACAGAACGAAACACTGCCCAGTCCTGTGCCATCCTCACAGTTGTTGCTTTGCTTGAGCCCATTGTTGTAGCCACTGTGTTAATCATCTGATTGAGAGGCTTCCTCTTTTTTGTTGATCCTATACTTTCCCAAGTGTGATACCCTTCTCCAGGGACTAGCCTCTTCTGATAACATGTCCAAAGTATGTGAGACATAGTCTCACCATCCCTGCTTCTAAGGAGCATCCTGGCTGTATTTTGTCCAAGACAGATTTGTTCATTCTTTTGATAATTCATGATACATTGAATATTCTTCACCAATACCATAATTCAAAGTCATCAATTCTTTGGTCTTCCTTATTCATTGTCTAGCTTTCACATTCATACGAGGTGATTGAAAATACCACAGCTTGGATCAAGTACACCTTAGTCCTCAAAGTGACATCTTTAATTTTTAACACTTAAAAGAGGTCTTTTGCAGCAGATTTGCCCAATGCAAGTTCATACATGTTAGGCGATGTTTCACAGATTCATAATTGTTCTTTAATGTTGTGTACTATTCCTTTGTGTTTGTGTACTATAGTTTGTCAATCAATTCCTCTGTTGATGGGCATTTAGGTTGTTTCTGTCTTTTTGCTATCATGAATAATACTCTGATGAACATAGGTGTGCACATGTCAGTTTGTGTCATTTCTCTAGGGTATATACTTAGTGGAATTTCTATTTCCAGCTTTTTAAGGTAGTACAAAACCATTTTGCACAGTGCTTGCACTATTTTACAGAACCACCAGCAGTGTATAAAGGTTCTAGACTCAGCACACCCTAGTCAGCATTTGTTTTCTGTTTTTTTAAACTTTACTGTTAGTGTTGGGGTGAGATGATAATGCATTGTTGTTTTGATTTGCATCTCTCTAATGCTAATGATCACAAGCATTTCTTCATGTGTTTATTAGCTTCCTAAATGTCGTCTTTGGTGAAGTGTCTGTTCATGTGGTTGGCCCATTTTTTAATTGAAATGTTTATCTTTTTGTTGTTAATGTGTTGAAGTTTTCTATAAATCTTAGAGATTAACTCCTTATCCAATATGTCATTACCAAAATTTTTTCCCAGTCTGTGAGTTCTCTTACTCTTTTGGAGAAATCTTTTGATGTGCATAAGTGTGTCATTTTCAGGAGGTCCCAGTCATCTATTTTGTCTTTTGGTGTTTGTGTGGTTTTATTTATGTTTGATAAATAATTCGATATATTAGGACATTATATAATGATTAAAATATCACTTGAACAAGAAGACATAACCATAATAAATATCTACACACCCAGTGAAAGAGCTCCAAAATATGTAAATCATACTAACAGAATTGAAAAGAGAAATAGACAACTCCAATAATAGGAGAGTTTAATATACCGCTTTCAATAAAGGACAGAACAACTAGGAAGTAACTTAGCAAAGTCAAAGAACTAAATGATACAATCAACCCATTTTACCTTATTGACAAATTCTTAAAGACACAGTTAGGAATGGATCTCATTCGTAGCCTGGGGGTTGCCTGTATCTCAGTAGTTATTCCATCAATTTCTGGAGCCTTGTTTTTCACCTTGCCTTCAGTCCATCTTGGACTTCTTCCATACCATTGGTTCTTGATCATATGCTGCCTCCAGAAATGGTGAGTACAGACCAGTTCTTTTGGGGACAGTGACTCTGTATTCGTTCCATCTTCTTTTGATGCTTCCTGCATTATTCAGTTTTTTGCTTGTAGAATACTTCAAAATTATAAGTCAAGGCTGAATTTCTCCTTCAGTTCTTTCATCTTGAGAAGTGCTGAGCATTTTCTTCCCTTTTGGTTTTCTAACTCCAGGTCTTTGCATGTTTCATTATAGTACTTTGCTTTGACTTCGTGAGCCAGCCTTTGAAATCTTCTGTTCAACTCTTTTTACTTCATCATTTCTTCCATTTGCTTTAGCTACTCTGCATTTAAGAGCAAGTTTTAGAGTTTTCTGACATCCATTTTGATCTTTTCTTTTTTTTTTTTCTTTTTCTTTGCTTTCTTTAAAGAGCCTTGGCAGCATAGTGCCTAAGGCATTTGACTGCTAACCAGAAAGTTGGCAGTTCAAACCCACCAGCCACTCCATGGAAGGAAGACTGGGCAGTCTACTTCCATGAAGATTTACTGCCTCAGAAACTCAAAAGAGGGTCGCTATGAGTCAGAATCGACTCAGTGGCAGTGAGTTTAGTTTGGTTTGCTTTGCTTTCTTTATGTGTGATATCCTCAGTGTCATCACACAACTCGTCTGGTCTTCAGTCATTAGTGTTCAGTGTGTCAAATCTGTTGTTGAGATAGTCTCTAAATTCAGGTGGTATATACTTATAGTCATTCTTTGGCTCTCGTTGTTGTTGTTAATGTGCTGTCGAGTCAGACCCGACTCATAGTGACCCCTCCTTGGGTTTCCGAGGCAGTATCACTACAGAAGTAGATTGCCCAACCTTCCTTCCTCATAGACTGGTTTTAATTTTCTTCAGCTTCAGCTTGAATTTACGTATGAGCAGTTGATGACTCATTCTACAGCTGGCCCTGGTCTTGTTCTGGCTGGTAGTATTGAGCTTCTTGATCATCTCTTTGCTCAGATGTAGTCTTTTTGATTCTTCTGCATTCCAGCTAGTGAGGTCCAGTGTATAGTTGTCATTGATGTTGTTAAAAGGCAGTATTTACAATGAACAGGTGGTGGTTCTTGCAAAATCCTGTCATCCAATCTCTGACATTGTTTCTGTCACTAAGGCATATTTTCAAACTACCAGTTTTTATTCTTTGTTTCCAACTTTTATATTCTAATCACCAGTAATTTTCAGTGTATCTTGATGATATGTTTGATCAGTTTCAGCTTGCAGAAGTTGGTAAAAATCTTTTAATTTCTTCTTCTTTGGCATTTAGTATTTGGTGCTTAAATTTGAGTAATAATCATATTAACTGGTCTTCCTTGTTGGCATATGGTATTGTCCTGTCATTGATAGCATTGTACTTCAGGTTACATCTTGAAATTTCCATTTTGATGATGAATGTGACATATCTTAAATTTGTCATTCTCAGTATAGTAGACCATACAATCGTCTGATTCAAAATGGCAAACACCAGTCCATTTCAACTCACTGATGCCTTGAATATCAGTCTTCAAGTGTTCCATTTTTGACAGTTTCCAATTTTCCTAGATTCATACTTCATACATTTCATGTTCTAATTTCATTTTGAGTCATGCCCCATCAGCAAATGAAGGTCCCAAAAGCTTTATTCCAGCCACAGCATTAAAGCTGGCTGTAGTTTGAGGAGGAGCTCTGGTGGCTTAGTGGATAAAAAGCACTCAGCTGCTAACCAAAAGGGCTGCAGTTTAAACCCACCAGCTATTCCAAGGGAGAAAGATGTGGCAGTTTGTTTCCATAAAGATGATAGCCTTGGAAACCCTCTGGGGCAGTTCTCTGTCATAAAGAGTTTGCTATGAGTCGGAATCAACTCAGTGGCAATAGGTGGGGTACTTTGAAGAGGTAGTTCTTTCCCAGTTATATTTTGAATACCTTCCAATCTGAAGGGCTCATCTTCTGGTAATATATCAGACTGTTCCCAGTGCTATTCATAACATTTTCACTGGCTTGGTGTTTTTTTGTTTTGTTTTGTTTTTTTGTTTTAAGTAAATTGCCAAGTCATTTTTCCTAATCTGTCTCAATCTGGAAGTTCCGCTGAAACCTATCCAGCATGAATGACCCTGCTGGTATTTGAAATACCAGTGGCATAGCTTCAAGCATCACAGCAACATGCAAGCCACCAGTTTGAAAAACTGGCAGATGATTTGCGCCGAAGCAGTCAATTCTGTGTACCTTTTTGGGGTTTGTCTAAATCTGTGAGGGCACCCAAACTATCCTGGTCTCTTCAGGTAGGGGTGACCTGATGCTTGATCTGGAAGCCTCTTAGGAGTACTAGACTTTCTCTGATCTCAGTGTATTGGGCAAAACTGGACCATCCTTAGGAAGACAGGAGTTTCATTTATTGCATTTAGCTTGTTACCTAGTAGAGCAGAGGTTGGCAGACTTGTTGTAAAGAAACAGATAGTAAATATTTCAGGCATTTTTGGCCAAATGGTCTCTGTTGCATTCCTTAACTCTGTCTTGGTAGGGTGATGCAGCCACACACAGTTGTAGTCAAATAAAACTTCATTTACAAAAACAGAAGATAGACTAGATTTGGCTGGTGGGCCATAATACCCCTATTGTAGAGTATGAGACTCTACTCCTCGAAAGGAAGTTTGGGCAATCTACTTACGTAGTGATACCACCTCAGAAACTCAAGAAGGGGTCGCTATGAGTTGAGGCCAACTCAACGGCAAATAACAACAACAAGAGTATGAGATAGTTATACTCCAAAGAACAGGAGATTGTGATAACAGGGTTAGTTCAGAGTGTTAGTTCAGGGAAACACTCTAGACCTGTTGGCACAATGATAAGTGTTCAGATATTAATGAAAAGTTGGTGGTTTGGACACATTGGCGAGAGAGACCTGGTAGTCTGCTTCTGTAACGATTACAGCCTAGGAAACCTTATAGGGAAGTTCTAGTCTGTCACATGGGTTCATCATGAGTCAAAATCAACTTGATGGCACCTAAACAGCACAAGTGCAGGGGTCAGCTCTGGAGAGCATTTGACTTAAGTACGTGTTACGGGAAAAGAAAATACAAAGATCCAAATTTTAAACTGAACTGTAGATTCTCAGATTAGCACTTTTAAAAAATGCTAACATTTGTTGTGGGAGCTCTGGTAGCATAGTGGCTAAGACACTTGCCTGCTAACCAGACGGCTGGCGGTTCAAACCCGCCAGCCACTCCTTGGAAGGAAGGTTGGGCAATCCTACTTCTGTAGTGATACTGCCTCGGAAACCCAAGGAGGGGTCGCTATGAGTTGGGGCCGACTCGACGGCACATAACAACAACAACAACATTTGTTGTACACCTACTATGTGCCAGGCACATCAGCCAGTGCTGCTGTTCTGTCTAATAGTCTTATCTCATCCTCACAGTAATCCCATGAAGTTCAACTTTTACAAGGTCACAAAATAAGCACTGGAGCTAGATTTTAACCCAGGTTTGTTAGTACTTCTAGTACTAAAATAGTTCATGTTCCCTATCACGGAGGCCTAACAAAGACAAATACGGTGACTTTTAAAAGCAGAAAGACTAAAGGGGTGGACTTAGATTTTCATTAGTCATTAAAGGTGATAATAATTCTTGAGTTGAGTAGATGTGAGCAGGATCGGTGGGAATGGGACTATGAAGAAACAAATCTAACTCTAGAGGATTTGTTCGGGCACATTGCAGGGAGGTGCCAAGGCCAGGTGGTCGGGACTTTGTGAGTTAGTTGAGGAGTTTAACATACCTTGGGTGACTCAGATGGTTGAGTGCTTGGCTACTAGCCGAAAGGTGGCAGTTCGAACCCACCTACAGTCACCTCGGAAAACAGGCCTGGTGATCTGCTTCTGAAAGGTCATGGCCTTGAAAACCCTATGGAGCACAGTTCTGCTCTGACACATGTCTGTTGGTTATACTGTGGTGGCTTGTGTGTTGCTGTGAGGCTAGGGGCTACACCACTAGTATTTCAAATACCAGCAGGGCCACCCACAGTGCACAGGTTTCAGAGGAACTTCTGGAGGAAGACAGACTGGGAAGAAACACTGGGCCATCCACTTATGAAAAAACTGAACACTGAAAACCTTATGAATAGCAGTGAAGCACTGATACATTACTGACAAATACAGGGTTGCCTTAAGTCTGAGTCACTCAATGGCAGCTAACAAAGTAACTTAATCCTCTAAGCATGGAATAAGGGAGAGCATGCATTTGCCTTTTGTTAGCTGTTTGCATGAATTTGGAGCATCCCTGAGTGTGAATTTTACTCGTTACTCATTGAGACTCAAGGTGTCTCATATTTTTTAAAACCTGGCACCCCCTCTGTTTTCGTTACCTCTGTGCCACTCTAACAAGAATATAACACAAATGGTTTACTTGAACAAACAGGAGTTTGTTCTCTTATAGTTTAGAGGCTTTAAGTCCAAGTTGAAAGTGCCAGGCTCTAAGGGCTGGGTGAAAGCCCCTCAACCTTGGGCTTCAGCTCTTCCTCTTGCTCCCAGCTCACTGGAGCTGGAGGCTTTTCTTCACTCAGACAGCTGCTGGCGTGGAGGCTGACAAGCCTAAGGTTGACAAGTAAAAAGGCACAGTTCTGATGTTCCCAAACCACACAGCAGGCCATTAATTCAAATCCATTGAAAGTCCCAAGGTCAGCAGAGATGGCAGGCTGCTGAACAAAGACATGGCTACATGCAGGGTTCAAGTGTGCCATAAGCTAGAGACTGTTCCCCAAGGCTTCTCCATATATACATCAAGCAGACCATATCCCTAAGGAAGCTACTCGGCTGCTCCCAGTAGATTCCACCATGGAGTTGATTACAAGTCTCATCATGGGGAATACTACATCCAGCTGCCCAGCCACTCAACCAAGCCCAGCCAAGTTTACACACAAACTTAACTACCATACCCTCTATAATGCCAGAATATCTCTTTATCCTTTGTGAGAATGAATGTGACAGTAAAAAGAATACGAAACTACGCAATTGTTGTTATGTGCCGTCAAGTTGGACCCGATTATAGTGACCCCTCCTTTGGTTTATGAGGCGGTATCACTACGGAAGTAGATTGCCCCATCTTCCTTCTGAGGAGTGGCTAGTGGGTTTGAACCACCAGCCTTCTGGTTAGTAGTCAAGTGCCTTAGGCACTACACTACCAGAGCTCCCAAACTACTCAGTAGGTTAAATCAATTATAAAAATCCCTTGAATATGAATAGTGATTTTTCTTTTTTAATTTTATTTATGAATAGTGAATTATGACCCCAGGGCAAGAGTGAAAATCTTGAGGTAGAAAGGGTGGATCCCTGGAATCTAGGGCTGGTGCAGAGGTTTTCCTACTGAGGGAGCCATGGAGTGCTTTTGTCTCTGGCAGGTTTGTCTTAGTTTGTGAGTAGCACATAGCATCATCTACCTATGAGACAAGGGTAGGTAGGAAGCCTTTTTGCTCTGACGTAGAGCCTTTTTCTCATCAGGGATGGTGGTCTGAAGAGAGAAAAGGTGAAGGATACATTCAAAGAGGAGCAGCAGAAGCTGTACAGCAAGATGATCGCTGGGAACCACGAGGACAGGAGCCGTTCCTGAGTCCTTGCCTTGCGCTGGCTGGTGCCCCCACACGCAAGTCCTGACGTGAGCCAGCAGGAGTTGCTGCTGCCACCGCACCGCCGCCACTACCACCACCGCCGCCGTCCCCATGCTGCATCCTCTCCAGGCTCCGGGGCTCCTCGGGCTGCTCTGGACCCTAGGACTCCAGCTTCTTCAGAGCCACGCCAGGACCCCTGAGCCCTGGGGCAATGCAGCCTGCTCTTTGGCTGTCTGAAGTGAATGCTGCTGGGTGTTGCTGCCTAGGAGGAGATGCCTTTTTGTTTCTTTTACAGTTAAGTCCATTGAAGGAATGCCATTAAAGTCGACTCTCCACCTGTGCACGTTGTGCGGGACTGTGTGTTCAGGAAGAATCAGCCACGTTCCTGTTAGGGATGTTAGAAATATTAGTGTGTCACAGAGGCCCACATCCCAGGGTTCTTTGTTGGGGAAGAGTCTACTTGCTCTTGAGGAGAGGCAGTACTGAGGCACTATGGCTTGCTTCAGCCTTAACTGCTCCCCCAGCCTTGGAGCGCCACAGAGTTGGTAGAAGGAAAACTGTAGTCTGCAGGGGCTTTCAGCAAAATGAAGTTTTAACTTCTTGTGTTACTACTTCCCATGGGAAGTCACCAAAGGGATGATGGGAAGAAGCCAGCCAACCATTGACTAATCTGTAGTGAGAACCAGGAGTCATTCTGCATACAGACTCATCTGCTGGCCCTGAGCTCCCCATGTGACTTGCTGTTTGTTAATGTGTGCCTCAGTTTCCCCATCTGTAACATGGATCAGGAGGGGAGCGGTGGTGATACCTTCCTCACAGGGTTGTTGTGGGGATTAAAGTGCTGCTTTGAGTGAAGGACAAGTAATGCTCAGTGTTAAAAGTGTAGGTCTGTGAGACATGGCAGGATGAGGTCAGCTAAGAGCTGCTGCACAGGCCTTGGAATTTGTTTCTGTAAGTAAATAAAATTTTCTTGGATGGTGAATGCATTGAGGGATTTTCCCTTCTCTTTTTCTTCCCCAGATGTAGCCCTATGTAACATGCTTCTTGTCAAAAGTACAGTTCTCTTACTTCAACATAACCCTGAGACTGACTTTTAGAATGAAGATTAATGTTGTTCAAAAAAAGATAAACTACTTACCACGTGTACTTGTAGCTCTCGTTCGGAGATACACAGGGTCAATTTAGAATTTCCAGCATAAACCAAGGTAGGAATTTCTCCACAAGTGGGAGGCAGGGAGCTAGAAGTATGTAACGGGGGGCCTGTGTCTATGAATTGGGGGTGAGAATGGAAGATGGCCAGGATAATGGGAAAAAGCAAGTGATTACAAGAGGGGCAAGGTAGAAGCAAGAGGCTCTGGAAAGGGTAAGAAGGTGTCAGAATAGGCAGATGGGTGTCTGATGCAGCCAGAGAGGAAACTAAAGGCTTTATGGGTCTCATGGGCCCACCTTACAGTCCAAAGTTGCTCTCTGTCCTGGGATTTGGGGATGGTGGTAGGGAGTTAAACCTTGCCTCTAGGACTGTGGAACTGGTAACACTGTGTCATACTTAATGACTCTGTCTAACTTGACCTGTTAACCAGTTGCCATTGGATTGATTGTGTAGAGTTAGAACTGCTTCATAGGGTTTTCAAGTCTGTGACCTTTCAAAAGCAGATTACCAGACCTTTCTTCCAAGGTGCCTCTGGGTAGGTTTGAACAGACAACCTTTTGGTTACTAGTCAAGTGCTTAACTATTTGTACCACACAGTGACTCCATAACCCACTGCCATTTAGTTGATTCTGACTTAGTAGTGACCCTATAGGACAGTAGAACTACCCCATGGGGTTTCCAATGCAGTAAATCTTTACAGAAGCAGACTGCCTCATCTTTTTCCCACGGAGTGGCTAATGGGTTTGAACTACCGACCTTTTGGTTAGCAGCCTAATCTTTAACCACTGTACCATTGGTTAACCAGAGCTCATTAAGAACTTCATAGTCACCCCTAACTGCCTGCCTTCTTCCTCCCTAAATGGCCTCCCATTTCCTCTTACCTGGTCTATTGCTAATCAGTGCAAAATTCTATCACCTTTTTCTCCTGTTATTACAATAACAGCCTCTTCTGAACTGTTTTGCAAAATATTCAGGTAGAAAAAAATGATGTTCAGCCTTTATGGGAGATGATATTTATAGTATTTAAAAGATATCTTGAATGATCTTTAAAAATGGGTCTTGAAGGTCAAGTTCCCTTTAAAGAAAAACTTAACTTTTCAGCTTCCTGCTGTTTAATATTTTTATTTCTTGACTTACACAGGTAATTTATATATATATTTCTAATTTTTCTCACATTGTTTTCAACAAACCTGTCTAATGCTGATGACATAGCCAGGTATTACAGGAACTAGTTTACAGCCCCTACTATGTAAAGAAATACTTCTGCAGACTAAGCAATGATTGTTTTACTCTTTGTGACAGAGAAGGGATGTGAATTACACCTGCAAAAATACAATCTCAGGTTTTTATCTAGTGCTGTGTTATAAGTATCATACTGCACCATCCTTTTTAATTGGAGATCCTGCAGACCCCAAGTTAGATATAAGTTAGAATTTGGCTTGGGATTACTAAATTGGTCTTCAAGTGGTAAAACTTCATGGCACTTAGGAATAACAACAAAGAAATACATAAAACAGTGTACAGTACAAAATACATTCATTCTGTAACCCCAGCAGGGATGATCTTGCAATAAATGCAAGGGACATTAATTAGTGGTATGAGCACTGGCCAACTTCTCATCCTCCTTCCAAACCTACTACCTCCATTTGCTGTTTTATTTCTCTGGGTCAATTTCCTGATCCATAACTAGGGGCTTAGACTAAGTGATCTTCATCTCTGAAATCTGTGATTTTAAACTAAGTTCAGTTTTGGCTTCTAATGTCTTCTAGGTCTAGAAGTATGAGAAGTCAGTTTTGAATCCATTTGCTTCCTCCAAAATACTGGGGCTAGTGAGACCAAAATCCACTAGAGGGTGTCCCCCCAGAGGAATCCCTTTAAGTATTTTAGGGGATGGTAGAGTTGGATCCACACTTCCGTTGGTCTGGGTGGTTATGATTATGGATTTTGGTGCACTTTCTCTAGCAGACATATTTTTCCAGCTAGAGAGACAGGGACTTTTTAAGAAAGCTGGTAAAATTCCCCTGACATGGGAAGCTCAATAGAGGGCTGTCAGCCCGGCCAGCTAAGCTTGATGGAACGCTTCAAGATGATATCTTTGTGACATAGTGGAACCAGCTTTGGAACTTGATTCTTCACTGTCAAAGACCCACACCCTGTTGCTGTTCTTCAGAGATGGCCAGGTTTGGCATCAGAGGGATGATGGGGAGTGCTCCACAAGCCCTGAATGCCTTCCAGACCAGTGTGTGGGTCCTTGGGCACCATTTTGGTGCCTGCCTTCACATCAGCCCCTTAGCAGTGGTGAGCACTACCCTGTTCTTTGGGAATCTTCTGGGCCTATAAATCCTGCTGTTTCCTTCCTAGAATTGACCGCTCAATTGTCTATGGGATAGAGCTTCCTGTTGTCCCCTGATGCATGACAGACTCCACTGTGTCTCTGGTCCCGTCCATCTGCCCTGCGTCCTGGGTGGCCAGACTCGGTTTCTCCAGTCACACCTTGCTGTGTGGCCTGGGGTATTGGTGCCGGAAGGGCAGCTGCATGCACACTGACTCTTGGACAGGTTTAAGAGACGACCATCTAGCCATCCATCTTCCATTGCACTAACACCTCCTCTCCCCCCAGTCAATATGTCTCTCTCCGATGGGAAAGTTAATAAATTTTGCTCTAGATTAAAAGTATTGATCATTTCATTTGTAAACGATAAATAAAAAGGGGGAACTTTTCATTGCACCAGGGGTAGCGTCTGGTGTATTTTGCTGGTGAGATTGTGCTAGCTGTTGTGGGGGGGGGTGGGCTTCTCATATGCATTCCGGCCGGCCAGCTGCATTGATTTCCTATTAGTCTCCCAGCACCACCCAGTAACACATCATTTCAGTACCTGCTATTAATGGTCTTTTGATAAATAATCACTTGTAAGTCAATAAATTTTTATTAAACAGTGTGGCTCTTTGATTTATTAAAATCCGACCGTGTTTGTCTGGGAGAAAAGGGATGCTGAATTGAAGTGGAGGTTTTCATACATCTTCCTGACGCTGAGCAGTCACCACACACTCCAGAGAAAAACAATTGCATTTTAACAGAAACAAAACAGCCGAGTTTGGAACTTGGGCCCAGGGAAACTTTATCTCCGTCACTCTGAGTCTCACTCTACAGGGAGCAGCTGCAGGTCTGATGGCATCTTGTCAAGAACTTTGTGTTTGCTTCAGAAAGTGGTTAGGTACCTGAGCTGGAGCCCCCCAGCTATATTCTGGCATAGCACAAGACACTGCCCATGCTGCAGACAGGGCATCAAATCCAATACCTGGACTGAAAGGTGTCCCCCAAAGCAGGCACTCTATAACAGACATTCAATCAAGGAGAAAAGATTAACTGTAGGGCCTTTTGGCTCCCTGGACCAATCACCAAAGCCACATTTGGTGGCAGAAGAAGCCAAGAGGTGGGCTATATTTTGTTACATAGAGATTTGACTGTGGATTATTTGTAAAAGTGAGCCAGTAACTGAAGATTGGAAACTTCATGTGAGATTTTCATTGGCATAAAATCTGCTATAGATGGTTTTCATTGAGAATGACCCCAAACAGATGGTTGTGTATAGAGCCAACTGCTAAATATAAGGAGCTCTGGTGCCGTGGTACCTAAGGTATTTGACTACTAACCAGAAGGTTGGTAGTTCAAATGCACCAGCCACTCTGCAGAAGGAAGACTGGGCAATCCACTTCCGTAAGGATTCACTGCCGCAGAAACTCAAAGCGGGTTGCTTTGAGTTGGAATCAAGTCAGTGGCAGTGAGTTTGGTCCTCTCCCCAGGAATCAAGTCAGTGGCAGTGAGTTTGGTCCTCTCCCCAGCCCCCCACAACTGCTGAATGCTCAATCCAGTGGAAAGTTGTGGGAAAGAAAAAAAATCTGACTAGTAAAATATTTTTCTTATAACTAATGGTTGGAACACCTTGACCCTGCCCTTACCCAGACTACTGTTGCTGACTTCCCTTCCGTTCATATCTACTGTGATGATTGTTAACATGGGAAGGGCTTTGGAAAGCTGGGGTTGCTGAATAAAAAGTTCAGCTGGGGGCCTTAATGTTCTTCAACTTGGCTGCACAGTTTTTCTTTATTTGCTTGAATTTCCTTTTCTATCCCTGGTCTCAGTAGTGAAAACTGCTGTTTCCCAGGCATTAAAGGTGAATAAAGGACCTCAAATCTAAAGGAAGCCAGAAAGCAAAAAAGAAACAGGGATGTCCACAGAGCAGGTAAGTATCAATATAGTGGGTTGCAGAAGCACGGACCATCTGTCTCATGAGGAGATTGATAAAGGGAGCTCAGCTTCTCTTCATGGGGCCCCTTAAGGCTCGGCTCCCTCCCCCAGGGACGTGTAGTGGTATGCCTGGGTGAGGGGAGCCACAAGATAGAATGGGGACACCTTTCTAGAACATGAGCAACATCAAATATGTTTTGCACCTTAAAAGTGCAAAATTCAAGTCTACTTTTGAGGTAAAAAAACAAAGACTTTTCCAAAATGTCTGACTTGAGGGCTTACCTCTAGACTTCATGGATTCCTCTCACCTCACTTCCCCTGTTCATGCCCATTCCACTTTGTTGTTAGGAGGTCTTAGGTGGGGAAGCTGGAGGAGTATGGTCTTAGGGTTTCTTGTCCTTCATGAGTTTACTTTCAGATCAAATATGTAAACTATGGGAAAGGGAAGTTTCTTTGTAGCATCCATTGTGGTTGCTGATGAAAGGTGAGGGGAGTGAGATGGGCAGTACAGACAATTTCCTTTTGACCCAAAGAAGTTACCAGGAGTCTGGCCCATCAGCCAGCAGGTACCTGTACCACCTGTTGATACAGTCAGACAGCAGGAAGCCAGGGTGATGGTGGAGGTTGGGGAGGGTCTGTCTATCCCCCTTGGCAGTAAGAGAGGAGACCTGAAGTTTCCTGAATGGAAGGTCTGATAATTCTACAGATAGGTGAGACAGGGTGTCTCCTTCCCTTGACCTACTGGGTCCCTAAATGCATTTTGAGTGCCTGTGAACCCCTTCCACATATCACAGACTCAGTTCTAAATGGTAGGAAATAAGGTCAGGAGGAGGTCCATCTGATCACATCCAGAGGTTTAGGTAAAGGTATTCTCAGACCCCCCTTTGCTCTCTCTCTCAGATCCCCCTTTGCTCCCTCTCTCTGTTTTCTGGTTATAAAACTACTCCCTCCTAAGCTGAGGAACAGGCTGGGAACTTGAGGCTTGGGGCCTTGGTTCTGTCTCTGCAGGAGAGACTGAGGGAGCCGCCCAGCACCTTTTTGGGGTCCCTGGTCTTCTGCGGCTGCAGTGGGGCTGGGGAAGGGCTGCATGCACTCAGATTGATCCGCCAGCTGTGATTTGTCATTTCTCTGAGGCAGGCGCTGTTTTCTCTTGCTTCAGGAGGCCCCTTCGACACCTGCTTTATTTTTCTTCCTGCGCTGACGTGACGGGAGACAGGTGTTAAACTACTTAATCACTTTAAAATTGTTTTAATTTTCTGTTTTTTATTGATCTCTCCAGCACCAATTAATCAGCTCACTGGACCAGGCAGTTAGTACATTAAAAATTGTCAGGGAAGCCGTGCATCTTGCAAAATGTCTAAAAAATATTCGGCTAGCAAATTTCGTTTTTCTTTGGGATGCAACAGTCCTTGCACAGAACTCCCACTGAAAAGGGTCCCTGTACTGGTGTGTTTGTGTCAGGAGTGCCCAGGGTACAGGAGACACTCTGGCCTGTGGGGAAAATGGAGGCAGGTGCCCCTTTATGCCTAATTTGTCACCTTTCCTTCTACTATCATTTTCTGTGTCACTGACACCCTGGGGTCTTTCCCCAAAAGTGCTGGGAATTTTGTGGCTGAGAGTATAATCTGGCTCATGGTGTCCTGACACCCACCACAAGCAGGAATTTCTGACCTGTGACTGTCTTATGCCTGGGCCCTGAGCCCACAGCCAGATTTCCTCTCGCTGGGATGTCGGCACTTTGGATGTGTCCTTCTGACAATGTCAAGGCCATCTCCCCTGGGGCAGGGGCCCCCCCGCTAAACTTAGAAAACCTCTGTCTGTTGGCAGGTGGCTGTGTGTCACATTGCCTCATCCCTGGCACTCCTGGGAAGGGCCTAAAGCCCCTCCCATGGAATGTTCTAGGCAAGCACCATCCACCATCACCTGGTCCTGGGCTGCAAACCCTTGCCATTTGTCTTTTATTACCCCTCTTGGAAATTATTTATTAATTGCTTGGCTGTGTTTTCCAAATTAAGTAAAACACAGAATAGGAGCTTCAATATCTTCCCTTGGGTGTAGAAATTTGTTCTCCTGTTTTCCCATTTTTGCTGATTTTCTATCACTTTCAGAAGGTAAGCCTCTGACTTTTGCTGCAGCAAATTAAATACCAAGCAGCCTACCTGCATGGTCCGGGGGTTTTCCTTCCCAAGGGACACAAACTATCAAAAGTGTCTCTCACTCATCTTGCCCTTTTCTGCTCCCAGCTGCCAGCATGACTGGGTGCAACTGTTTTTAACCTCCTTCTTCCATCATAGGAGCCCTGGTGGTGCAATAGTTAAGCGATAGGCTGCTACCAAAAGGTCAGTGGTTCGAACCCACCCATCACTCTGTGGGAGAAAGATGTGACAGTGTGCTTCTATAAAGATTTACAGCCTTGGAAACCCTGTGTTCTACACCATCCTACAGGGCCTCTGAGTTGGAATCAACTCTGTGGCAATGGGTTTTGGGTTCTTCCATCATGAGTCAATGTTCACACAGGTACTCCTCTCCCAGACCTCAGATACAGGCCCTTTAGAATCAGAGATCCTAGTCCCCACCTGAGAAGAGCAGAGATGCACCCTCACAGGGGAAACCTGGAGGAAAATGAAGTTTCTGAGGCTGGCTTAAAGCTCACTGGAGAGGAGCAGCCAGCTGGCCCTACATTCTGGCCAACAGCTGCCTGGACTTATCTTCCTCCCCCCACCCAGCCCCACCCACTCTGTATTAATTGGTATATGATTGGTTTAGGACATATAATCTAGTATTGATTTTCTCTCTGGACGCCACAGCTTTATTTGCTCACATCTGCCTTGTGTTTAATTGGTGCTTTGCACTGGAAATGAGATCTTATCAGCCTGTTTGGTTTCTTTTCCTGGGTCACACAGGCACGCACACACCCTCACACTCACAGTTAGCTGGCCCAGCCCTGCCTCTCCCTGACCCTCCCAGTGAGGCATTCCTGGGGGGTGGAGGGGAGCGTAGAGGATTTGGACATGGAGAATGATCCAGAGGGTTTTCTCAGAGAGGTCCTGCCTTTACACTTGACCCCATGCTCCCATGCTCTGTGACTAATCCTTCCTGGAGTGTGTGTGTGTGTGTGTGTGTGTGTGTGTGTGTGTGTGGTGATGACTGAGAAAAACACTAGCTATGGAACCAGACTAACATTCAAATCCTACTTCCTCCCTGTGTATGGCCTCGAGACTAACCTATTTAATTTTTCTGCACCTCAGGTGTCTCTTATCTGAGAAAAAGGCAGAACACCTGCTTTGTAGGATTCTTAGAGAATATTGGTCAGTCACCACACACATTGCCTGACACTTAGTAGGTGCTCAGGAAACCGCAGCTCTCTGGTTAATAATGTCATCACATTAATAATAATGAGTCTTCTGCTGGCTGAATTTGTCTATGTGGGGAGGGGAAAACATGTCTTTCTAGGGACCTATAGTCCAATGCTCTGGTAGCATAGTGCCTAAGGCACTTGACTGCTCACCAGAAGGCTGGCGGTTCAAACCCACCAGCCACTCCTCGGAAGGAAGGTTGGGCAATCCTACTTCCGTAGTGATACTGCCTCGGAAACCCAAGGAGGGGTCACTATGAGTCGGGGCAAACAACAACAACAAATAGTCCAATGGGGGATGGTTGACACCAAGGCACTGTTGCCACCAGTCACCTTTTCTCAGGCTGGGGACTCTGGTTCCCTCCCGGGTAGTCTCCCTGCCCAGGGAATTGTCTGGCATCCCACGCCCGCCACACCCCTAACTCCTGCCAGTGAGGTTTTGTTTTCTCCTTTGACTGTGGTTCTGTGTTTGGGCTGGTCTGCCCAGGACGACATAAAGGCCAGAGGTAAACACTAATTTCCTATTGACATAGCATTAATTCTCTTGCTTGGACAGGTGAATGTGCTTTCACTCACTTTACCAAGATAAATGGTATTTATTTGCTTGCTAAGAGAGGCCTAACAAGGGACTTTTGAACAAATGCCTGCTGGGGTGATTGTGGGGAAGGAAGCTGGCAAGCTGGTGTATTGAGGAAAATCATCAGCCTCTTCCCACCACTGGCAACATCATTGTTCCTGTTCAGCTACTGGTGCCTTCTTCCTAGAACAAACAAGGTGAAAGAATTATTGGTTAAAGAATGTGAGGTATTTGCCTTCCCTTCCCCCCATGGAAGACTTTCTCAACAGACTTGCAGAGGGAGATAAAGAGATCAGCCTGCCCTCCACCTGTCCCCTGACCTTTCTGTCTACCTGGGCAAACAGGGTCCTTGCTCCATTTGCACCAAAGGTTGTTGCTCACTGCTCTGAAGAGAGAAAAATATTGGAAGGCACAGGCCTTCTGAGGTGGGGCTTCTGGCAGAGGAGCAGGGCACTGAGCACTCTGCCAGTGGAGACAACCAAGAATGCCCCGTGACCTCAGGGTAGGAGATCTAGGCTTGTAAGTGACAAGGTAACAGGATTGGATCATAGAAGCTTCTGGTCTGTGACTTTGTAGGTTCCACAAAGCATAAATAGGGCAAGAAGGAGCCACATTACAGCTTGACTCTGGTCAGCAGAAAGCCCATGGCTAATCATACGGGAGGCTGTGGGGGTGGAATCGCTCCTGTTCAAGGCTATTCCAAGCCCCATGGACTGTCAGGGTCTCTTAATGATTGTCTCCCCCTAGTGTAGGAGCTCTGGTAGCATAGTGGCTAAAGCACTTGACTGCTAACCAGAAGGCTGGTTGTTCAAACCCACCAGCCACTCCTCGGAAGGAAGGTTGGGCAATCCTACTTCCATAGTGATACTGCCTCGGAAACCCAAGCAGGGGTTGCTATGAGTCGGGGCCGACTCGACGGCACATAACAACAACAACAACAGTGTGGGGCAGACCAGACCTTCACGAGTAAGATAGCTTCAGTCAGCAAGTTCTCCAAGGAACACAAGATGCCAGTCTCCATGAGTGCCAGGTACACTCTTAGCAGAGTTTTGAACAAAGCTCAGAATTTGAACAAAGCTCAGTTCTAGGATAGGAGAACAAGCCCTGGTGGAGGAATAGTTAAGCACTTGGCTGTTAACTGAAAGTTGACAGCTAGAACCTCCCCTGGCCCCATGGGAGAGAGACCTGGAGATTTGTTCTTGTAAAGATTACAGCCTAGGAAATCCCATGGAGCAGCTTTGCTCTGCCGTATGGAATCTCTATGAGTCTGAATTGACTTGACAGCACCTAACAACAGTTACTTGTGTATAACACTGAATTGTGCTCACAAGGAGGCAGTTATTCAAACAGAACAAGGAGATACTGCATGGGTTAGAATTAGGAAAGGTGTGCATCAGGGTTGTATCCCCTCACCATACTTATTTAATCCGTATGCTGAACAAATAATCTAAGAAGTTGGACTATATGAAGAAGAATATGACATCAGGATTGTAGGAAGACTCATTAACAACCTTCAATATGCAGATGATAAAACCTTGCTTGTTGAAAATGAAGAAGACTTGAAGCACTTATTGATGAAGATCAAATACAACAGTCTTCAGTATGGATTACACCCCAACATAAAGAAAACAAAAATCTGCATCACTGATCCAATAAGCAACATCATGATAAATGAAGATGGCAGTTATCAAGGATTTCATTTTACTTGGATCCACAATCAACACCCATGGAAGCAACAGTCAAGAAATCAGATGACATATTGTATTGGGCAAATCTGCTGCAAAGACCTCTTTATAATGTTAAAGAGCAAAGAGGTCACTTTGAAGATTAAGGTGCATCTGACACAGGCCGTAATATTTTCAGTAGCCTCATATGCATATGAGAGCTGAATAAGTTGAAAAAGGAAGACCAAAGAAGAATCAATGCCTTTGAAATGTGGTGTTGACAGGAATATTGAAAATACCATGGACTACCAGAAGAATGAACAAATCTGTCTCAAAAGAAGTACAGCCAGAATGCTCCTTAGAAGTGAAAATGGCCAGACTTTATACTTTGGTCATGTTTTCTGAATGGACTGGTCCCTGGAAAAGGATAGCAAAGTAGATGGTCAGCGCAAAAGGGAAAGACCCTCAACGAGATGGATTGACACAGTGGCTGCAGTGATGGCTCAAGCAGAGCAATGATTGTGAGGATGACACAGGACCAGGCAATGGTTTGTTCTGTGGTACATGGGGTCACTATGAGTCAGCACCAACAGCACCTAACAACAACAGGATGGGAAACCGAAAACAAAGTCCACTGCCATTAAGTTGGTTCCAACTCATAGCAACCCTTTAGAACAGAGTAGAACTGCCCCATAGGGTTTCCAAGGCTATAAACGTTTACAAAAGGAGACTGCCTCATCTTTTTCTCAAGGAGCATCGCGTGGGTTTAAACTGCTGACCTTTAGGTTAGCACCTGAATGCTTTATCCAGTATACCACCAGAGTAATGGGAGGAATCATTTAATCAAGTCCCTTATCTCTAAGGATGGTCCGCTATAAGCAGCCAGCTAAGCCTAAAGGGGAAAGATGGAGAGTAAAGATATAAAAGGTAGGACCCAGCTCAGTTCATTGTGGCAAGGGAAGGAATGCCAAGAAATTCTAACCTAGGGCAGGCCCTTGGTTCATATACACCCCCATGTGAAAAACAAACAAACAAACAAAAATAGTTGTCATCATATCGATTCTGACTCAATGCAACACTGTGTGTGAGAGTAGGATTGTGTTCCATAGATTTTCAAAGGCTGTGATCTTCCAGAAGTAGATCACCAGGCCATTCTCCTAAGGGCCTCTGGGTGGATTTGAACTGCCAACCTTTCTGTTAATAGCTGAACCCTTAACTATTTGCATTATCTAAGCAATGATGGGAGCTCTGGTAGCATAGTGGCTAAGACACTTGCCTACTAACCAGACGGCTGGCAGTTCAAACCCACCAGCCGCTCCTCGGAAGGAAGGTTGGGCAATCCTACTTCCGTAGTGATACTGCCTCGGAAACCCAAGGAGGGGTCGCTATGAGTCGGGTTTG